>NC_069133.1:8693820-9401808 GCF_026914265.1 Mya arenaria
TTTGCAATTCAAACAGAATCCGATTAAGTTTTTGCAAATCCGGAATTTTTGCAAACTTATTTTTTTTATTTTTCACCCAATGTTTTTTATTTTTGTATTTTTAAAATGTGTTAGGTAATACTAATAAGAGATATTTTTTGTTTCCTGAAATTTAATTTAGAAATATGTTTTTTTGGCATTTAAAGTCAACTTTTCCAATGGGATCCCATTGGAAAATGGCCTTCCCATTGGAAAAATGGTTTTTCCAATTGGAAAATCAGCCCAACATTTTTTGTTGGAAAATTCTCCCACATTTTCAAAAGGAATTAGTGATTAATAACAATCATTATCATTAATGGTTATAATGTTATCTAGAAAAAGTGCGTTTATAGTACTTTTTATCATTTTTTGTAAAAAAAAATCCCGTCGACCATTTTTTCCAATTGGATATTTCCCACAATTCAATATGGGAAAAGTCAGGAAATTGGAAAACTCCAATTGGAACATTGTCCCATTGGAATCTTCCAATTGGTAACATTGGCAATGGGCTTAATCCAATTGGAGGTTCTGGCAATAAATTTTAATGGGAAAATATTTCAACTTTCCTAAATCTCTTAAAAGAACACCTATTTATTTATTTAGGAATATATTTGAAGTTTTGTTTTATTGTTTACCTGTGTCCTGACATTGTATCCATCCAATTCCAAGCTAATACTTCTGTGCTGATATCTTAGCGATAAGATTTAAGCATCTTTTAATGAATTTGAATGCAATAAATCATATCAAAAATTACCTGAAGTATTCTTACTCAACCAGTGACACAAATTCCATTTTTTAAATATCTTTACACTAGTTTCATCTCCTCAGACGCCATTTTTAATCGATTAAGTTGTGGTTACAAACGACTAAGAACTTATTCATTTTTTCAAAGCTATACTCACTTTTACGCTTGAAAATGTTATTTCGGTTGTCAGTACCTTTACACAGAAAATGTACCATTTTCTTGATTTTTAATGAAGATGTAATTAATTGATGGAAATCCATATGAAATGTTTTACCTAAGATAATAGTTTATTTCATACACACTGTTCTGCAGGGGAGCAGGACCTTTCAACCCCAAGAGGCTTTTTAACCCTTCTAAAAAAGAACACTTTTCAGTTTTCAACCCTTAGACTTTTAAACCCCTATTTCAAAGACTTTTCAACCCCTACCTGTTTGGACTTTTTAACTCCTATAACAAAGACTTTTCAACCCCTAGTTGAATTATTTTAATAACCATATTAAAGACTTTTTAACTCCTAAACCAAAGACTTTCCAACCCCTATTATTTGGTTTTGAGCTGGTCCAAGCTAAACACCATTAAAAATGCTGCAAGGCATTTTAGAATGTTAACATGCATCATGTGCCAATGCCTTCCTCAAACAGTAATACTAGTATATGTTTTAGAAAAAAATATCGAACTGTACAAAATGTAAGGCTGGTGAATTTTGCATTACAAAATAAACGCTATTGGTAATTAATGCCATGTTGTCACTTTACTACATACCCGGTAGTAGTATATAAGCCAGTCATCCTACAAGATAGCAGTGAAGCAAAAATACACATATGATGATTACTTGTAAATCATCTTGTATATGTGGAAAAAATGAACTTGTTATCTAGCTGATTGTAAAAACACTTTGTCATTCTTAAAGGGACTCGTACCTCATTGGCACCAAATAATCATTTTCCAGGTAATGTGTCTGAAATAATTAGTTAACTCTTTGATACTGAAATTGCAGAACAAAATACAATGAAAGTATGAAAATAAAGTCTTGTTTTAATCAGGGGTGAACCTACGCTTTTTACGTCATGGACAAATAAATAGCATAACCACTCAGCAAAAGGGACTCATACATAATTTATGGATATTTTGATCATGCATACCTTGGAAGCAACACCTTTTATTTCGTATTTAAAACAAATTTGCTAAAGAACCACATTTTACAAACTACGAGCTATAACTTATACAATAAACTCATACCTGGTTGAGCATTTTTGATGTAGAAATGAGGCACCCAAAATGCCAACAAGTACATATGCATGCATAAATATTGAAGCAATGGTTAACATCGTCGCTTAAGTATATCCCTCACGCATCAAAATTAATTTTGCAATTGCACTAGTGGCCAGAAGGGGGGGGGGGTGACCCCCCCCCCCAACCACAACGTACCGATGTCGTCCAAGTTAACTTTTCGTTTCGAGGCAGGGGATACAGGGTAATCCAGAAGAACTGGAAAAAAGGTTGTTGTGAAATTGCGTAAATTTGTTTATTTTTTGTTTAGTGACACTGTTATTCAAAATCAATACATACACATATATAACAAACATCAATTGTGACTGATAAACCTTTAACTACATACTAAATAATGCATTTATTGAAAATATTTATTACTGATAACAAGATTGTAACCGTGTTTTTAATAGCAGAAAGCGCAAAAAATATGATTGGTAAATGCTAAAAGATTTATTGTGGTCTACTATAGTCTCATAAGGTAGAAATACCGTGTGTAATGCTCATTTCTTTCAAATTTAACTCGATATCCTTCATAAGAACCATTGTTTTCGACATTTATTCATTCTTTTAGGAATATTGAAACAACATTATTAATTGTGGTAAACCTTATCTGGCAGTACTTAAGAGTGCATCTTTGACTTACTCGAGTGAATGCACCTTCAAACCGGTTTAACACCACACATGTCCAGTAATCAATACCATCTGTGTTAAGATGTCGGGAATGTGTTAGACGAATGATTTTGTTTTATGGAGCTTTGAAGAGCGATGAATGGCACTAAAGTGGTGCCAAATGGATATCTCAAACACCCATTGGTAAGTCATTTATTTTTTCCATTTAATTTTTTGTCTTGATTTTTGAATATATAAACAGTCAATAAGTAGGACATCTCGTAAAGAACGTTCACTTGAAACAGTCCTCTTCTTATCCACACTTCGACAGGGAGTGGGGATACTCTGCCTAAATAGCCGTCAACGAGTATTTTAAGAAATATCAAAATAATAAAAAATGGTGTCCCAGTGGTTGCACCAGTCAATTGTAACCACGCCCCCCCCCCATATTCCACCTAAATGACCGTCAATGAGACTTGTAACCCTTACTGTAACGTCTAAACGGGTTTGTGCAAAATTGGGGGTGTTGATATATTGAAATTGTATTAAGTGAAGAATTTTATGGTTTAAATTGATCATAAAGGTTTATATTCATATTTTACCATGTAAGTGAAAAGTTATTTTGCATTAAAACACATTATTTACCTTTCCAATAAAACAAAAGTTGACTGACACAGACAACAATTATGCCAAGCGGAACAACTCAACCCAATCGTAATAACTCGGCCATCACTGACGAGCTTCTAGATAGACCTCGTAAATACAATCGTAACAACTCAGCCATGGCCGAAATGTTCCGATTGTTTAAAAATTGTGCCAAAGCCTTGCAGGTGCCCTTCATGTATATATCGCTATGTTTTGACAGCAAGAAATGAAAAAAACATGTCAAACTCATAATTATTCGTAGGATATGACATTTTTATGTATGTAACTGATATAAAATAACATAATCTGGTAATATTTCTTGTTTTATGATATTTTTGAGATGTTAAATGCTTTAACCCGGAATCCCGATCGGAATAACTACCCACTTTTGATACTAAACAATTTGTATGTGAAGGATTTGCCATATCAAAAACGTAAAAAAAATCCGTAAACGTACAATTCTTTGGACTACCCCCCCCCCCCCCCCCCCCCCTGATTCTGGGAGCCGTGGAAATGGGCCGTGTTTTAACCTTTTAGGTGGCCTCGCAGTGCTGGTGAATATGTTTTTGTCTTCGTGCAAAATATAGCAGGGAATTTGCCTAACCTAGGCTCCCTGGGGTGCGGGACATTTGGTGGGGATTTGACCATTGAACAGTCCGTGCCCGCAGGGCGAAGATTTAGCTGGGTTGGCTGGACCGAAAGTAAAAGTCCTGGCTATTCCCCGGACCTTGAGGGGGGCATGGTTACAATTGACTGGTGCATTATTGTAGCAAGGGGGGGATAGAGATGGCGCATTTCCCACTAAATTGTGTACTTATTTAATAATTTAATATAGTTGACTAAAGAGTATTAAACTAGTTCAAAATGAGCTATTTCAGACAAAGTCTCTGCTATACCCCACACCTAAAACAAGGAAAGCTGTTTTATTTTTTGTTAGGCATATGTATAACAGCATAGAGGAACAACGTTTAAGTAATATCTTTACTAAGCTTTTAAGGTTTTTTAAACTGCATGTATATTTAAAGGTAGAATACCCCTTATGGGCATCATTTCAAACTGTACTTAAATACTGTAATTAAAATTTTAACACAATGTTTTGACAGCATAAAAAATGGGTCCTTGTGAATGTCATTTTACAGCGAAATCAACAAGTTCAAAAAATACTCATGACCTGTTCCTTATCAATATGAAATATCTTTAACCTTTTTGGAACATTATGCAAAAAAAAAGTATGTTTTACCTTCGGTATAAGAAAATAACTATTTTTTAATAAAACTACTGTTGAAAAATGTAAGCTAATGAAATGGAAAATAAAAGATGCTTCTGGGTTGCTTTGAAGTTGAACTGCTCACATGAACCCACAAAAGATGTGTAGGTAAGTGCTTAACAATAAAGGATAAAGCATTAAATGAAGCATTTCAAGTGGAGGTTTTCATTAGGGTAGTGCTACCTTAAACACACACTTTACAATTATTTTTTCTCTTTTTAATCTATTTTCTTTAAACAATGGACTATACAAACAGTAGGGTCAGTCCCAGTATACAGGACAATTATTCAATAAAATGTTTATCCTTTTGATATCATAATTGTTAAAAAAAATATCAAATGTAAAGAAAAATAACAGAGACCGGGTTCAAACTGTGGTCGCCAAAATTGCAGTCCAGTGTTGTATCCACTGCTACGAAAGTTTACAATTGTCTATTTAATTTAATATATACCTAGCTTGGTAACATTAAGTGATAACATTGACTAGCCAATCACACATAAAATTAATTATACTAGGTATACCCACCTAGTAATCTTTTTTAATGGAAAAAAAATGTGAAAAATCAATTAATTGTAAACTATGTGGTACTTCAGTTAGTTAGTTTTTCAATGCATTGTACACATTGATTCCAATGTTTGTCTTAAGTTCATTGATACCAAGTTCATGTCAGTTTTCGACAATTTTCTCTTCTTTCGCTATTTCATCATACGGTGTATAGCCCCTGAATAAAGTTTCACTCTGTTTCATTGAGTATATTTCTCAAAAATCCTGTGTTTGTTCTAATCTGCTAAAATGTCACATTCATGTACGCATCTTTGAGGCCTCTCAGTTATTATAACCAATGCACCAGTCAATTGTAACCACGCCCCCCCCCCCCCCCCCCCCCCAGGTCCGGGGGTATACCGGGAATAGTCGGGAAATGGGCCGTGTTTTTACTTTCTATGTGGCCACACAGGGCCGGGTGACCACGGTGGTTTTGTCTTTGAGCCAAATTTAGCCGAGATTGGGCCTTATATAGAGTCTCTGGTGTGCGGGGGCATTTGGCTGGGGTTTTACCATCAGTTCGTCCCGGCAGGGGAGGGGATAATTGACCCAGGGTTGGCTGGACCGAAAGTCAAAGTCCCCGCTATTCCCCGGACCTGGAGGCGCCCTGGTTACAATTGACTGGTGCACAACATATAAGATATTTAAAAAAAAATAAAAGTACAGTTAATCAATAGATTTTAATTTTAATGTGGTAAATTAACAAAGAATTAGATAGATGCTTTATGCAAAATCTCACAAAGATGTAAAAAAAATACTAAAGAGTTCAGGTTTGCTAGTTTGTAAAAATATTTCATGGAATCATGGTAAATTCTTGTTATATTATGTCCAATGACAGCCCATATATCTTTAACTAATTGATGTGTGATGCTGATAATACAGAGACAGCTAGAGTGACAGAGTTTGATGAATAAACTTAAATTAAAAAGCAGTGAGTACAATAATCCATTTTAACATGTCTTGTGTGTAAAGTGTGATTCCAAAGCAGTAAATATATATATATATATATATATATATATATATATATATATATATATATATATATATATATGTATCTTTTTAAGTTTTGAATCACAAATTTCAAAGATCTATTATCACACAAAACTTCAAGAATATTATATGAAAAGTCATGTGAATGGTGCCAGTCATATAATATAAAATTTATATTGATCAAGCCAAGCCATGCCATGTAAAAAAAATTGACATCATATCAAAGATTGTATGAATCATTCTCAGAGCTATTGAAAATATTTAATTGGTTGTAAGCGGACCATGCACAGTAATTTTCAGTAACCGCACCAGCCAATACAATTTGGCTATTTAGAAAGGCTTGGATAATATTTTTTATCTAATGTTTATCTTTCCTAAAATATTTATATTTATAAATCTATTTACCGGTATAAATCTGTATTTATTTATTTATTAATGCATTTATTTGCTCACTATATATACAATACACTTATCGTTGTATATTGTCTAGCTAATACATGTATACAAATATGCATAATTATGGGAGGTGAGGGGGCCATAATTACCTATGGTGTACTGTCTTGTTCTTAAGCATATATGATTTTGACTAAAATCCTTACTGAAAAAGCAGTGCAGACTGGCCTGTTTAAATAATTAATTAAATCTTAATGGGTTTAAATGTATTTAATTTTATTTTTAAAGATATTTTAGAGTTTAAAAGGAAGAGAGTCTGTTTTAAAGACTAAATAATTATATAGTCAGGATAAAAAATAATTTTTCAAAATCAAGTTCAAATAATTTTCCATTATTTGGTAAATGGAAAAAAGTTTATATATATTTAGAATGTTTTACTCGATAGAAAGTAGGCCCAGTATCTTTTGCATTGCAACACTAAGAAAGTAAATATTTATTTTTTGTCTTTTACCAATTCCATCAAAGTCTGTGAGTCAGGCTTATGATGCTAGGCCTGCCAATTCAATGGTTTTTGAAATCATAAATTGAGATAACTTATAACTTTTGTATAAAATCTTCAAAGCTTTCAATAACTTAACATGTCATCCACCTTATTGTCTCAATTTAAACTTTAAAAAATAGTTTTCACTCAACAACTTGATAATAGTTTGATAATGACTATCACTATCATTCTGTAAGATAATGTACTGGTACATAAATTTAATCCCCAATATATCAGATGAGTGTGATAGAATATGTATATGCTCTTAATAGTTGTAGCCCGGAATTATAGCTATTCTGGTTTTTAGCTCACCTGTCACATAGTGACAAGGTTAGCTTTTGTGATCACAATTTGTCCGGCGTCCGTCCGTAAACTTTTACTTTAAACGACATCTCCTCATAAACCGCTTAGCCAATTTCATCCAATCTTCACAGGAATGTTCCTTGGGTGGTCCCCTTTGAAAATTGTTCAAAGAATTGAAATCCATGCAGAACTCTGGTTGCCATGGCAATGGAAAGGAAAAACTTTAAAATCTCCTTCTCCCAAACCACAAGGCTTAGGCCGTTGATATATGGTAGGTAGGATCACCAAATGGTCCTCTACCAAGATTGTTCAAATTATGGCCCTGGGGTCAAAATTGGCCCCGCCCCGGGGGGTCATGGGTTTTCTCTAAAAAAACTTCAAAAATCTTCTCCTCTGAACTTACTTGGCCTAGAGCTTAGATATTTGTCAGGATTCATCGTCTAGTGGACCTCTACAAAGTTTGTTCAAATTATGGCCCTGGGGTCAAAATTGGCCCCGCCCCGGGGGGTCATGGGTATACTCTATATGTTTATAGTTAAAACTTCAAAAATCTTCTCCTCTGAACTTACTTGGACTAGAGCTTAGATATTTGGCATGATTCATTGTCTAGTGGACCTCTACAAAGATTGTTCAAATTATGGCCTTGGGGTCAAAATTGGCCCCACCCCGGGGGTCATGGGTTTTCTCTATATGTTTGTAGTGAAAACTTCAAAAATCTTCTCCTTTGAACTTACTTGGACTAGAGCTTAGATATTTGGCATGATTCATCGTCTAGTGGACCTCTACAAAGATTGTTCAAATTATGGCCTTGGGGTCAAAATTGGCCCCGCCCCGGGGGTCATGGGTATACTTGATATGTTTATAGTGAAAACCTCAAAAATCTTCTCCTTTGAACTTACTTGGACTAGAGCTTAGATATTTGGCTTGATTCATCGTCAAGTGGACCTCTACAAAGATTGTTCATATTATGGCCTTGGGGTCAAAATTGGCCCTGCCCCGGGGGTCATGGGTATACTTGATATGTTTATAGTTAAAACTTCAAAAATCTTCTCCTCTTAACTTACTTGGACTAGAGCTTAGATATTTGGCATGATTCATCGTCTAGTGGACCTCTACAAAGATTGTTCAAATTATGGCCCTGGGGTCAAAATTGGCCCCGCCCCTGGGTGGTCATGGGTTTTCTCTATATGTTTATATAAAAAAAATCAAAATCTCCTCTGAACTTACGTTGCTTAGAGCTTAGATATTTGGCTTGATTCATCGTCTAGTGGACCTCTACAAAGATTGTTCAAATTATGGCCTTGGGGTCAAAATTGGCCCCGCCCCGGGGGGTTAGGGTATTCTCTATATGTTTATAGTTAAAACTTCAAAAATCTTCTCCTCTGAACTTACTTGGACTAGAGCTTAGATATTTGGCATGATTCATCGTCTAGTGGACCTCTACAAAGATTGTTCAAATTATGGCCCTTGGGGTCAAAATTGGCGCTGCCCCCTTGGGGGGTCATGGGTTTTCTCTATATGTTTATAGTGAAAACTTCAAAAATCTTTTCCTCTTAACTTACGTGGCTTAGAGCTTAGATATTTGGCATGATTTATCGTCTAGTGGACCTCTACAAAGTTTGTTCAAATTATGGCCCTGGGGTCAAAATTGGCCCCGCCCCGGGGGGTCATGGGTATGCTCTATATGTTTATAGTTAAAACTTCCAAAATCTTCTCCTCTTAACTTACTTGGACTAGAGCTTAGATATTTGGCATGATTCATCGTCTAGTGGACCTTTACAAAGATTGTTCAAATTATGGCCTTGGGGTCAAAATTGGCCCCGCCCCAGGGGGTCATGGGTTTTCTCTATATGTTTGTAGTGAAAACTTCAAAAATCTTCTCCTTTGAACTTACTTGGACTAGAGCTTAGATATTTGGCATGATTCATCATCTAGTGGACCTCTACAAAGATTGTTCAAATTATGGCCTTGGGGTCAAAATTGGCCCCGCCCCGGGGGTCATGGGTATACTTGATATGTTTATAGTTAAAACTTCAAAAATCTTCTCCTCTTAACTTACTTGGACTAGAGCTTAGATATTTGGCATGATTCATCGTCTAGTGGACCTCTACAAAGATTGTTCAAATTATGGCCTTGGGGTCAAAATTGGCTCCGCCCCGGGGGTTAGGTACTCTCGATATGTTTATAGTGAAAACTTCAAATATCTTCTCCTTTGAACTTACTTGGACTAAAGCTTAGATATATGGCATGATTCATCGTCAAGTGGACCTCTACAAAGATTGTTCAAATTATGGCCCTGGGGTCAAAATTGGCCCCGCCCCTGGGTGGTCATGGGTTTTCTCTATATGTTTTATATTAAACAAAATCAAAAATCTCCTCTGAACTTACGTTGCTTAGAGCTTAGATATTTGGCTTGATTCATCATCTAGTGGACCTCTACAAAGATTGTTCAAATTATGGCCCTTGGGGTCAAAATTGGCCCCCCCCCCTTGGGGGGTCATGGGTTTTCTCTATATGTTTATAGTGAAAACTTCAAAAATCTTCTCCTCTGAACTTACGTGGCTTAGAGCTTAGATATTTGGCATAATTTATTGTCTAGTGGACCTCTACAAAGTTTGTTCAAATTATGGCCCTGGGGTCAAAATTGGCCCCGCCCTGGGGGGTCATGGGTATGCTCTATATGTTTATAGTTAAAACTTCAAAAATCTTCTCCTCTGAACTTACTTGGACTAGGGCTTAGATATTTGGCATGATTCATCATCTAGTGGACCTCTACAAAGATGTTCAAATTATGGCCTTGGGGTCAAAATTGGCCCCGCCCCGGAGGTCATGGGTATACTTGATATGTTTATAGTTAAAACTTCAAAAATCTTCTCTTAACTTACTTGGACTAGAGCTTAGCTATTTGGCATGATTCATCGTCTAGTGGACCTCTACAAAGATTGTTCAAATTATGGCCTTGGGTCAAAATTGGCCCCGCCCCGTGGGGTTAGGGTATTCTCTATATGTTTATAGTGAAAACTTCAAAAATCTTCTCCTTTGAACTTACTTGGACTAGAGCTTAGATATTTGGCATGATTTATCGTCAAGTGGACCTCTACAAAGATTGTTCAAATTATGGCCTTGGGGTCAAAATTGGCCCCGCCCCGGGGAGTCATGGGTTTTCTCTAAAAAAACTTCAGAAATCTTCTCCTCTGAACTTACTTGGCCTAGAGCTTAGATATTTGTCATGATTCATCGTCTAGTGGACCTCTACAAAGTTTGTTCAAATTATGGCCCTGGGGTCAAAGTTGGCCCCGCCCCGGGGGGTCATGGGTATGCTCTATATGTTTAGTTAAAACTTCAAAAATCTTCTCCTCTGAACTTACTTGGCTTAGAGCTTAGATATTTGGCATGATTTATCGTCTAGTGGACCTCTACAAAGTTTGTTCAAATTATGGCCTTGGGGTCAAAATTGGCCCCGCCTCGGGGGTCATGGGTTTTCTCTATATGTTTGTAGTGAAAACTTCAAAAATCTTCTCCTTTGAACTTACTTGGACTAGAGCTTAGATATTTGGCATGATTCATCTCTAGTGGACCTCTACAAAGATTGTTCAAATTATGGCCCTTGGGGTCAAAATTGGCCCCGCCCCCTTGGGGGGTCATGGGTTTTCTCTATATGTTTATAGTGAAAACTTCAAAAATCTTCTCCTCTGAACTTACGTGGCTTAGAGCTTAGATATTTGGCATGATTTATCGTCTAGTGGACCTCTACAAAGTTTGTTCAAATTATGGCCCTGGGGTCAAAATTGGCCCCGCCCCGGGGGTCATGGGTATGCTCTATATGTTTATAGTTAAAACTTCAAAAATCTTCTCCTATGAACTTACTTGGACTAGAGCTTAGATATTGGCATGATTCATCGTCTAGTGGACCTTTACAAAGATTGTTCAAATTATGGCCTTGGGGTCAAAATTGGCCCGCCCCGGGGCGGGTCATGGTTTTTCTCTATATGTTTGTAGTGAAAACTTCAAAAATCTTCTCCTTTGAACTTACTTGGACTAGAGCTTAGATATTTGGCATGATTCATCATCTAGTGGACCTCTACAAAGATTGTTCAAATTATGGCCTTGGGGTCAAAATTGGCCCCGCCCCGGGGGTCATGGGTATACTTGATATGTTTATAGTTAAACTTCAGAAATCTTCTCCTCTTAACTTACTTGGACTAGAGCTTAGATATTTGGCATGATTCATCGTCTAGTGGACCTCTACAAAAATTGTTCAAATTATGGCCCTGGGGTCAAAATTGGCCCGCCCTTGGGTGGTCATGGGTTTTCTCTATATGTTTATATTAAAAAAAATAAAAAATCTTCCCCTCTGAACTTACTTGGACTAGAGCTTAGATATTTGGCATGATTCATCGTCTAGTGGACCTCTACAAAGATTGTACAAATTATGGCCTTGGGGTCAAAATTGGCCCCGCCCCCTTGGGGGTCATGGGTTTTCTCTATATGTTTATAGTGAAAACTTCAAAAATCTTCTCCTCTGAACTTACGTGGCTTAGAGCTTAGATATTTGGCATAATTTATTGTCTAGTGGACCTCTACAAAGTTTGTTCAAATTATGGCCCTGGGTCAAAATTGGCCCCGCCCTGGGGGGTCATGGGTATGCTCTATATGTTTATAGTTAAAACTTCAAAAATCTTCTCCTCTGAACTTACTTGGACTAGGGCTTAGATATTTTGGCATGATTCATCATCTAGTGGACCTCTACAAAGATTGTTCAAATTATGGCCTTGGGGTCAAAATTGGCCCCGCCCCGGGGGTCATGGGTATACTTGATATGTTTATAGTTAAAACTTCAAAAATCTTCTCTTAACTTACTTGGACTAGAGCTTAGCTATTTGGCATGATTCATCGTCTAGTGGACCTCTACAAAGATTGTTCAAATTATGGCCTTGGGGTCAAAATTGGCCCCGCCCCGTGGGGTTAGGGTATTCTCTATATGTTTATAGTGAAAACTTCAAAAATCTTCTCCTTTGAACTTACTTGGACTAGAGCTTAGATATTTGGCATGATTTATCGTCAAGTGGACCTCTACAAAGATTGTTCAAATTATGGCCTTGGGTCAAAATTGGCCCCGCCCCGGGGAGTCATGGGTTTTCTCTAAAAAACTTCAGAAATCTTCTCCTCTGAACTTACTTGGCCTAGAGCTTAGATATTTGTCATGATTCATCGTCTAGTGGACCTCTACAAAGTTTGTTCAAATTATGGCCCTGGGGTCAAAGTTGGCCCCGCCCCGGGGGTCATGGGTATGCTCTATATGTTTATAGTTAAACTTCAAAAAATCTTCTCCTCTGAACTTACTTGGCTTAGAGCTTAGATATTTGGCATGATTTATCGTCTAGTGGACCTCTACAAAGTTTGTTCAAATTATGGCCTTGGGGTCAAAATTGGCCCCGCCTCGGGGGTCATGGGTTTTCTCTATATGTTTTGTAGTGAAAACTTCAAAAATCTTCTCCTTTGAACTTACTTGGACTAGAGCTTAGATATTTGGCATGATTCATCTCTAGTGGACCTCTACAAAGATTGTTCAAATTATGGCCCTTGGGGTCAAAATTGGCCCCGCCCCCTTGGGGGGTCATGGGTTTTCTCTATATGTTTATAGTGAAAACTTCAAAAATCTTCTCCTCTGAACTTACGTGGCTTAGAGCTTAGATATTTGGCATGATTTATCGTCTAGTGGACCTCTACAAAGTTTGTTCAAATTATGGCCCTGGGGTCAAAATTGGCCCCGCCCCGGGGGGTCATGGGTATGCTCTATATGTTTATAGTTAAAACTTCAAAAATCTTCTCCTATGAACTTACTTGGACTAGAGCTTAGATATTTGGCATGATTCATCGTCTAGTGGACCTTTACAAAGATTGTTCAAATTATGGCCTTGGGGTCAAAATTGGCCCCGCCCCGGGGCGGGTCATGGTTTTTCTCTATATGTTTGTAGTGAAAACTTCAAAAATCTTCTCCTTTGAACTTACTTGGACTAGAGCTTAGATATTTGGCATGATTCATCATCTAGTGGACCTCTACAAAGATTGTTCAAATTATGGCCTTGGGGTCAAAATTGGCCCCGCCCCGGGGGTCATGGGTATACTTGATATGTTTATAGTTAAAACTTCAGAAATCTTCTCCTCTTAACTTACTTGGACTAGAGCTTAGATATTTGGCATGATTCATCGTCTAGTGGACCTCTACAAAAATTGTTCAAATTATGGCCCTGGGGTCAAAATTGGCCCCGCCCTTGGGTGGTCATGGGTTTTCTCTATATGTTTATATTAAAAAAAATAAAAAAATCTTCCCCTCTGAACTTACTTGGACTAGAGCTTAGATATTTGGCATGATTCATCGTCTAGTGGACCTCTACAAAGATTGTACAAATTATGGCCTTGGGGTCAAAATTGGCCCCGCCCCCTTGGGGGGTCATGGGTTTTCTCTATATGTTTATAGTGAAAACTTCAAAAATCATCTCCTCTGAACTTACGTGGCTTAGAGCTTAGATATTTGGCATGATTCATTGTCTAGTGCACCTCTACAAAGTTTGTTCAAATTATGGCCCTGGGGTCAAAGTTAACCACACCCTGGGGCCTTAGATATTTGGCATGATTCATCGTCTAGTGGACCTCTACAAAGTTGTTCAAATTATGGCCCTGGGGTCAAAATTGGCCACACCCCGGGGCTGATGGGTTTTCTCTATATGTGTTATAGTGAAAACTTAAAAAATCTTCTCCAAACTCACAAAGACAAGTAACGTCTTAATTTAAACTGGATAACATATTTAGTACACATACCCAGGGGTGTAGAAATGGGCCGGGAGCCGGTAAAATAACCCGGTTACTTTAGCATCTCTACCCGGCTAATTTCCCCACATCAACAAAAATAAAATCTGTTATTTTTGTCATGTCTGTTCTGTTTACATCCGTTTAAAACCTTGATTGTTGGTATTGTTTATTTTGCTTTCCGCGCGTTCCGACTACAATACAGCATTAGCTCGATACATGACGTCATTAGTCGCATCCCCCTCTGGGATGTTTTTCAAGTATTAGGTTTGGGTTTCCCAGTGTTCCGAATACAATAACATTAGCTCGATACATGACCTTATTAGTCGCATCCCCTCTGCGGATGTTTTGAAATTAATGATTTGCGAAGCAATGGAGGGTGAAATAAAAAAATAATTCCAGACACAAAAAAGCGTAGTAAGTATGCAACATGAGCGTGTCTGGCCTTCTGTTAGTCCTATTACCATTTACGCATCAGTAAATTTTATATACGCGTGTTAAACTTAACCAGGTGTAAACAAAATGAACAAGCTTGCGGTGATGTCACTGCTAAAAATAATCCATTATTTTGATGAATTTTACATGTACGTTGGCTGAAATTTAGTACGCTAATGTCACAAAGTGTCCAGATATTTCTTTGGTTATTAAAATGGAATAAGTTAGCTGCAGGTGAAATATCTAAAACCACAGAAAATGAAGTTAGATGTTTAATTTTCAGAGATTAATAGTGATTCAGTGGCTGAAAGTATATAATTGGTAGAGAAGAAATTACATATATTATTAGGAGGGAATAGCTAGCAAATGTCAAGGCATGTGGTCTGGAATGTTATAATATTATAATATTATCCTGAATCTGAATTTGACAGTAGTTTGGTTCATTAGTTAGCCCTCACTGGTGGGTGGGGGGATAGTACTCAGTTTCAGTATCATATTATAGTACATTTATGTTAAGGTTCCCTGTTACAAAATAAACATGCACCAGAAGACTAGAATGTTTGGTTAAAAAGGCTTAAATTCATCCCACAAGGGGCGTTGCCCCCTTGACCCTAACAGGGGGAGGACACCCAGACCCCCCGCCTACTTTTAGGATATTCCCTGCTACTTGAATTAATTTCTACACCCCTGCATACCAATTTTCAATATGGGCCACATACAACAATTAATAACAAATATACATATATAGATACACACGTAAAATCAAGTAGTGACAAGAGCTTAGATATTTGGCATGATATATCATCTAGTTGACTTGTACCAATATTGTTCAATCTTTGGCCCTGGGGTCAAAAAATGGCCCCACCCGTGCGGTCATGGGTTTCCTTATAAATGTATATGATGAAAACTTATAAAATCTTCATCTCCGAAACCAAAAGGCGAAGGCCTTAGATATTTGGTATGAAGCATTGTTTATCGGACCACTATTAAGATTGTTCAAACTTTAGCCCTGGGGTCAAAATTGGCCACGCCCCGTGTTCATAGGCTTAGGTTTTCAATATTTTTATATAGTCTTATATAATAAAACTTGCCTAAAAATGGGCCTCTGTCAGGTCTTTTCAAATAATTTTGTTTGGCCCCTTTTAAGGGCCACCAGAGCTAAAATTAGTAAAAAAAACTTAACATTTTCTTCGCATGAACCCCTTGATAGATCTTCAGCAGATTTGGTTTGAAGTGTCCTTGCATGGACCTCTCTTAAATTTGTTCACATAATTTTGTTTGGCCCGGTTGCCATGGCAACCTAAAGGAAAATGTCAACAATTGGTTATAATCATCTTCTTCTCCTAAACCGCTTTGACAATTTTGATGAAACTTCCTAGGAATGATCCTTAGTTGGTGCTTTTTCAAAATTGTTCAAAGAAATTAATTCCATGTAGAACTCTGGTTGACATGGCAACCTAAAGGAAAAGTGTCAACAATTGGTTACAATCATCTTCTTCTCCTAAACCGCTTGGACAATTTTGATGAAACTTCATAGGAATGATCCTTGGTTGGTGCTTTTTCAAAATTGTTCAAAAAAAATAATTCCATGCAGAACTCTGGTTGCCATGGCAACCTGAAGGAAAATATAGGCTGTCATGTCCGCGCTGTGACTTTCTCTTATATGGACAGATTTTAAAATGACTTGCCATATGTTTTCGACATACCAAGACAACGTGTCGTGTGCAAGACCCATGTCCCTACCTCTAAGGTGAAAGATACACTAAGTGTTTATTCACAATGGAATGCTGAATATGAGGACATAAAGAGTGTTGGCTGTCATTTAGTATGATTGTTTTTATGCCCCCACAAAGTGGCGGCATATAGGGTTGCCCTTGTCCGTACGTACGTCTGTCTGTCTGTACGTACGTACGTCCCGAAGATTGTTTCCGATCTAATTCTTGAAAACC
Organism: Mya arenaria; assembly: GCF_026914265.1. Lineage (NCBI taxonomy): Eukaryota > Metazoa > Mollusca > Bivalvia > Myida > Myidae > Mya > Mya arenaria. The sequence continues at coordinate 8,710,341 of NC_069133.1, forward strand.
GTTGGTCCAATCCTCATTAAACTTTAAACACATGTTTGTGACCATAATATCTTGATCAAGTTCCTTAGCCATGGAAATCGCTTTTGTTATTTAGGAGTTACGGCCCTTTATTTGCAAAAAAAGACTTGAAAAATACGTCCCGAAGATTGTTTCCGATCTAATTCTTGAAAACTGTTTGTCCAATCCTCACCAAACTTTAAACACATGTTTGTGACCATAATATCTTGATCAAGTTCGATAGTCATGGAAATCGCTTTAGTCATTTAGGAGTTACGGCCCTTTTTTGCCAAAAATACTTCAAAAATATATGTTTCCAATCTAATTCTTGAAAAGTATGTGTCCAATCCTCACCAAACTTTACATACATGATTGTGACCATAATATCTTGATCAAGTTCGATAGCCATGGAAATCGCTTTTGTCATTTAGGAGTTACAGCCCTTTATTTGCAAAAAAAGATTTGAAAAATACGTCCCGAAGATTGTTTCCGATCTAATTCTTGAAAACTGTTTGTCCAATCCTCACCAAACTTTTAACACATGTTTGTGACCATAATATCTTGATCAAGTTCGATAGCCATGGAAATCGCTTTAATCATTTATCCTGAATAATCATTATGGCTTATTTTCTGTGACAAAAAATCGAAGTGGGGGCATCCGTGTCCTATGGACACATTTCTAGTTTTTTATGCCCCCGAAGGTGGGCATATTAAAATCGCACCGTCCGTCCGTCCGTCCGGCCGGCCGGCCGGCTCTGTAACTTTCCCTTGTATGGACATATTTTAAAATAACTTGCCACATGTGTTCCACATACCAAGGCGACGTGTGGCATGCAAGACTCGTGTCCCTACCTCAAAGGTCAAGGTCACACTTAGTCTTTATTTACAATGGAGTGCTGCATATAAGGACATAAAGTACAGGTTGTCGTGTCCGGGCTGTAACTTTCCCTTGTATTGACAGATTTTAAAATAACTTGCCACATGTGTTGCACATACCAAACGACGTGTCGCGTGCAAGACGCGTGTCCCTACCTCAAAGGTCAAGGTCACACTTGGTGTTTATTCACAATGGAGTGCTGCATATAAGGACATAGAGTATAGGTTGTCGTGTCCAGGCTGTAACTTTCTCTTGTATGGACAGATTTTAAAATAACTTGCCACATGTGTTCCACATACCAAGACGACGTGTCACGTGCAAGACCTGTGTCCCTGCCTCAAAGGTCAAGGTCACACATAGTGTTTATTCACAATGGAGTGCTGCATATAAGGACATAGAGTATAGGTTGTCGTGTCCGGGCTGTAACTTTCCCTTGTATGGACAGATTTTAAAATAACTTGCCACATGTGTTCCACATACCAAGATGATGTGTCGCATGCAAGACCCGTGTCCCTACCTCAAAGGTCAAGGTCACACTTAGTGTTTATTCACAATGGAGTGCTGCATACAAGGACATAAAGTATAGGTTGTCGTGTCCAGGCTGTAACTTTCTCTTGTATGGACAGATTTTAAAATAACTTGCTACATGTGTTCCACATACCAAGACGACGTGTCGTGTGCAAGACCCATGTCCCTACCTCTAAGGTGAAAGATACACTAAGTGTTTATTCACAAGGGAATTCTGAATATAAGGACATAACAGTGTATGTTGTCAAGTATGGGTGGTATTTTTTTATGTTCAGAGGCAATTTAAAATAACTTGCCATATGTATTTGACACGTAAAGGCAAGATCAACTTTTCATGTACTGACCTTGTTCATAGGTCAATGTCACATTCGGGGGCATTCGTCACATACTGTGACAGCTCTTGTTCTATGCTCAGAGGCAATTTAATATAACTTGCAATATGTATTTGACACATAAAGGCAAGATCAACTTTTTATGTACTTGTTCGTAGATCAATGTCACATTGGGGGGCATTTGTCACATACTTTGACAGCTCTTGTTCAATATTCTTTGAGAAACAAGCTATATTAATAACAAAGGTTAAACTCTTTTAATCAGGTGATCGATTTAGGGCCATCATGGCCCTCTTGTTACCTTTTACCTTTTATTTGTACCGGCATGGGAAAACCCTGTTATGTGATAATGCATATAGCCTGGAATTAACATAACTGGGTTTTCCCATGCCGGTAACAAATAAAAGGTGAATTTCGAGCTATTGAAATTCATGTAACAGTCCAATGACTCTATTGTTTCTGAAGTAACATGCATATATTACAACGGTTTAATTTTGTTTGTACCGTAGAATTAGGTTGGGAAAACCAGAATACAGGTGGCCATTTAAAGCAGGTGACCGTTCAACCAGGTTTGACTGTAGCTATAATTCCGGGCTACAACTATTCCGGGCTATATGTATAAGTATATATGTATATATAAATGCACGAAATCAATGTGGGATTTTCATTAAGTTTTGGTTAAACCATCTTTGTAACAAATTACAGTTACTTCCAAAATACATCTTATTCTACATAATACAAACTGGAGGACAGTTCTTTTTATTTGGTAATGTTAAGAGACTTGAAGACAAAAAAAAAAATGTTTAATTTCAGAAAACCTTACACAAAGTAGAAACCTTCTATTAATGTCATTATCTTGAAAAAATGAATATGCCTTTTAGCAATTGTATCAATCTGTGAAAATCTACATTTTGCCTTCGACATGTTATACAATTTAAGGATATTTACATGGAAATTAAGTTCAATTCTAAATTGACAGTCATGTATTTCTTCCAAAATTTTCATAGTATAAGGAACATTTTTATGAATTTAAGTGCATAACTGCAGATAATGATCATTATCCTAAATCAATTACAAGCCAATTCATAGTCATGCATATAGCCCCCTTTTCAAAATATGATTGTGATTGTCTCAAATAACCAGTCTTTCTCTGTGGGGGGTGGGGGCTGTCAGTCATAAGGAAACCTTTGAAAGGCATATTCATTCAGCCAATCAGATGTCAGGTTCAGTGAAAGGGGCGATGTCAGGTCAAGTAAAAGGGGTGGAGCTAAAATAAATACTGACATTCAATGTAGGTGGATCCCCCTTTGGCCTCACAAATATGTTTCAGTCACACTAGGGGGTGTGACAGGGTCAAGCCATAATGGAGCCATAGGCAAGCAGACTTTTATTAACCCAACAACAACAACAGGTGTAATTCTTACCAACTGAGGAAAAAACTTTAAAGGTTTTATTATTCCTCATTTTCTTATACAAATTAAATATCTAACAATGACAAATATAAAATATGATAATTCAAGCATAATATTGAAACAAAAAAATGTTGCTTAGGCCAAAAAAAAAAGTATTCATAGTTTCCATTTAAATATCAAGAAAAGGTAGGCATACGGTAACTGTTTTTTGGTGTTTTTTTTGAGGACCATGACGTTTCTTTAGCAAACTGACCTATATCAGGGTATTATTAAGGTCTTTACTAACAAAGCACATATTGATTAAAACACCAAAAACAAAAAAGAATCAGAAGGATAAAAATAGGGCAGTTGGGCGGAAACAAAGATTTTTTAATCCTTAATTTGTCAATGATGTCATGTCAGTGACCAAAATGATAACACAATATTTAAGCCCTGCATTCTGGAATGGGGCTAAATTCTTGATTGTGTTATAGTAGGGCCAAAAATAAAATGATTTGGTTAGGGTTACATCCTTTTTTAAAAACAGAAAGAGTAAAAAGTGTAAAGGATTACATTTTTAAAATACATAATCTCATTATTTTTAAGAATCCACCAGTCATTTAATATGTGCGTTTTCACTTTTAAATACATGCATTGTTACAGTCTTGTTTTCAGTAAGTAACTTTTCCTTAAATGCATTCTTTGGAAAGTAATTTAAGGTTTATTATTCAAAATAATGTTAGTCAACTTGTGTATGTATTGATTTCCAACTTTTTTATTTTTTGTTTAAACTTTATGTATTAGAATTTCTTTGCGTAAATACCTGCTTATGTGATAAAAGTCTGCTGACAAAAGATTAGATTTCAGATTTTGATATTTCCATTCCAAATTTAATGTTTTACAGCTTAAACTGCTACTAACAGTTTAAGAAAAATGCATAAAACATCAATTTTGGAAGGAAGTATGAAGAGCTGCAATCTGATATTTTGTCAGCGGTCTTTTATCACTGGTTTGCAGATATTTATGCAAAAATTCGCTTGTTCGAAGACAAAAATTAAAAAAAAGTTGTCAAAACGTTCAATCTGTGAGGTTGCAGCTTTAATATAAGACTAACGTAAATATTAAAAACACATGAGGCCCCTTTAATATTAACATGTCAATATCAAAAAGATCAAGATGAAAACTGAAAACTATGAGAAGGACTGTTTCTTATATAATTAAAAATAAATTGCTTAAAGCAAATATCTGAAATTAATAATTGTCATGCAAAGCAGCCTGTAATGAATATGAATATTAGATTTTGGCCTTGAACACCTTTTTAAGAAGAGTGTTTTGAAGTAAGGATTATCATAATGCTGAACTTAATATTATACTGTAGCTTTGTAGCAAATCCTTATGATTAAAGTCACTGTGTCTTCCTTATGCTGTGATAAAGACCTCCATAGTAACATTTCTAAACCTAATAAATTAAGTGAAAAAGGGTGTTTATTGGGGGTAATAAAACACATCTTGATAATGACCAATTAGTTTTAATCTTTCAAGTGTTTATAGGATGGGAGGGGGGTCTTAACTTTTTGAACTGCCAATATTTTCCTGGTTATTTTGTCCACTATGTCAAAATGATCTGGGTTGTTTTGTCAACCCTGTCTAAATGGGTTGGATATGTTTTGTCCCCTTAGTCAAAAATGACATGGGATGTTTTGTCCTACATTTTTATAAAGGAGTTCAGAATAAATAATACATTAGTTTTCATGCTTATATTAAATAAATGCAAATGACTTTCATTATAAGTTTAAAAAATACTCTTAAAGCGGCATTCCCACAGATTTACCATTTTTACAACTTTTTTAATTTTGTCTTGGAAAGAGCAAATTTTTGTGTAAATATCTGCAACCCATTGATGTAAGATTGTTGATAAAAAAACCGGTAAACGGACATTTGCCCCCCCCGGACATTTGCCCCCCCGGATGTTTGCCCCCCTTTTGGACCATGGCGGACATTTGCCCCCGCCGTTTTCGAGGGGGCGGACATTTGCCCCCCCTCAATGTTCGAGGGGGCGGACATTTGCCCCCCCTCCGCCTGGAACAATGGGTTCCGGTGTCTCGTCGGCCACGTCAATCCCTCGCTTTGGACTGTCATCTCCTGCTTCGAGAAGGACGCTGCAATGGTGGAAGCAGAGATCCTCCGTGTCCAGAGAGGCCAGCCATCAAAGAAGCCAGCGAGGAAGGGAACAGTACGATACCAGAAGACGTTGAAGACCCTGTGCCAGCAGTTATCCAATGGACAGAAGACGGTCGAAGAGTTTCTGCAGGCCATTGGGGGTCACATCCGACTGCGTTAGGACTGAACATCTGTAATGTACCTGTAATATGATATGATGAATGTGCTAAAATGAATGTGCTATTTTGATCTTGATTAGTGAATTACTTATCATACCATTCAGAGAACAGAAACGTATTTTTTGCTGTATATACTTGTATATATGAGTGCTATAAATGTGCTATATGACTTCTGATTTGAAATAAAAATATTATAAAAGGATTTACATTGTTGTCTTACCTAAGCCTACATCGTCACATGTGTGACCTGAACGGTGTAATCTGTATTTATATGTAATTAGTGACAAACATACAAACTGGTGTAAATCGGTTGGCAGTTTGCACGTAAATTGAACAAATAGTTAAAGAAAAAAATGTTCATTTTTTTTATAAATTAATATATTTTTAATATCTTGGTATAAACTTATAAAACCGGGGGGGGGGGGGCAAATGTCCGCCCCCTTGAAAACGGCGGGGGGGGGGGGGCAAATGTCCGCCCCCTCGAAAACGGCGGGGGGGGAAATGTCCGCCCCCTCGAAAACGGCGGGGGGGGGCAAATGTCCGCGATGGTCCAAAAGGGGGGCAAACATCCGGGGGGGCAAACATCCGGGGGGGCAAATGTCCTAGAATCAAAAAAACCAGATCTTAGATTTTCATATTTTCGAAAATTAATGTTTTAGAGCTTAAACCCTTACCAACGGTTTAAGAAAAATGCATAAAACATCAATTTATGAACTTAAATATTAAAATCAGCGATCTAATTTTTTGTCAGCAGTCTTATATAACTAGTTTCCATGGACTGTAGCAAAAATTGGCTTGTTCCAAGACAAAAATTAATAAGTTGTCAAAATGTTTAATCTGTGAGAGTGCAGCTTTAATTATGGAAGCTTTTCAGTCATTTGCCTATATGTCTATTTGATTCAGTAAATACTTCATATAAAGCTAGGCTTATTAGGATATGCTTATTTTTCATTTGGTTCTATTTTTAGCACATAACAGCTTCATTACAAGAATATATTAATTATTATTAAAGCTGCACTTTCACAAATTTACCGTTTTTACAAGTTTTTTATTTTTTTGTCTTCGAAAGAGCAAATTTTGGGGTAAGTATCTGCAAACCAATGATAAAAAACTGCTGACATAGATCATATCGCAGATTTGCATATTTTCGTTTGAAAGCCAATGTTTCGTGGGTTAAACTATTACTACCGGTTAAAATGTTTCGTGGGTTAAACTATTACTAACGGTTAAAGAAAAATGCATGATCTAATTTTTTGTCAGCAGTTTTATATCACTGGTTTTCATGGATTCTTGAAAAAAAAAAAAAAAATTACTTCCTCTGTTGGCCAATTGAGAACAATTTAATCAAGAGGTTTTGGGTTTTGCTGTTTATACGTTCTGGGATTTTTCCAAAGCATTTATTTATAGCACTTATAAATTTTATGTACAGCATTCTGTATATTGTCAAGTGTACTTTTTTGAAAATTATATACAAAATGTATAAATATTCATGTTTCAGGAAATAACCACCATCTCTCTCAGAGGTCGTCTTTCTCATTATTGTGGAGAAACCTCAAAGGGCATCAGGAAAACCTTCATCACCTCTTTGTGCCCAGTGGCTTGTGCAACAGTGTTTCAGAAGTAAAAATGCCTTTTTAATTTGTGTATATCAATTGTATAATGACTTGTTTTTATAAATTAAATATATATATATTATGATTATATATATATAGATGGTTAAATCTTATGACTTCCTGATAGTATTTAAGTTGTGAAATATTAAATAATCTAATCATAAAAAATGCTTGGAAATGACAATAAAGAAAGATATTTGTCGAATAGGAAGTTTCACCTGTCCTGTTTATATAACAAATCATTTTAAATCAGACAGAAAATTCAATATACTTGTAGTATCTCACTGTTTATTTGTCTTGTCACATTTTGTATTGTCACATCAAGGCTGTTTGAACATCCTAGAGAAGATAAGTGTATAGAAGCGGATATGATATAATAAATATGCATATAAATGTGCTTGGGATTATTTTCAGATAATCATTAAAATGGGGATAATGGATGACTGGCCACACATATGGGGCTATGGACAAGCTTCAGAGCAGGCTGCCAGCGACATTAGATGACAAGCCATCTATGCTGGACATTCTTCACAATAAAATGTGATGTCACAGCAGCTGTCTATCTCAACAGCTCACACTGTCCGTATTTGACTAAAGGAATGAATGAAGTCACTGCAGAAGTTGGATTGAGGAATGTCCATGTCACTACCCATCATTTGGAAGGTGTTGGATAAAAAAAGTGTGGCCTATGTATTGAAACTGGTCCGACATTCCAGTTACGGACAGTCTTGATTTGTTTGATTCCATTTCTGACCAACATGATGGTCTTAAAGAACACTTACTGGTAAATGGTAAAATCATGGCCCAGTTGTTCCAAGAGGCAGGCGAGTGGGAAGTTACTAGACTCTATTTCTTTATGGGTTGATCTGAGGTTCCAGTTCAGTTAGTACTGATGGAACACCAAGTGTTTGCCATAATACAGCAACATTTGATTTGTAACTATGTATTTGTTTGAATTGTTGAAACAGTACTGTTTACTAAATAATAGGGATGGCAACGAGTACCCGAGTACTCAAGTACTCGATCGAACGTCCGAGTACTCGAGTACCAAATCACTACTCGAGTAATCGGGAAAAAAAATCTATAAAAATCACCAAATATACGATTTACAAATAAAATATCAGATCTGGTTAGTTGCCAAGAGGACAATTTACGGTCCCTCTAATCCCCGCTGTGTACACAATTGACCTCAATAAATTAGTTGACAGTTGACAGTGATAGTTGCAAACTGTCAACAAAGGACCCCTATTTCAAATTAGCACTGATGTCAATTAGCAAAGTTTTGATAGCGGTACTTTCACCTACACAATTCTATTGTATACCAAATAGAGACCTTTCACCAAACAATGGACGCTAACGAGCAAAAGAGTATCGACCGTTACGAGAATTGATTTCTTAATGGGCGTATTTTAACTATTTTTGCAATGATTATCACAATTAATTGGTTGATATTTTAAATCAAGAATTATGAATATTAATGAGGTTAACAACAATTACACAGTACGAAAAACTATCATTTTAAAAAAAAAATTGTAGAGTAAACAACTGAACAACCGAACTTCGTATTGTATTTCGTTGACTATTTTTATGTATGCTATTAATTTTTGTTCATTGTAATTCTGATTTCTGCAGTGCGTACTTGTATAAAATGAAACGAATAAGACAAATGAAAAGCCTGAAACAACATTTGTTTTCTTTATATATCATTTATTTTTAAAATACGTAATGAAAGTTTCCTTAAAAGGTGAAAATGAACAAAAATACGACCAACGCACAGTATACGTCATTAACGATACATGTATTCGCGAACACATATTCAATTTTTCCGATCGAACGATTGTCCGAGTACTCGAGTATTAATTTTACTACTCGTTGCCATCCCTACTAAATAATGCGTATATATATGAAGAATAATATTATAAATAATTTGTAAGAACCTTTTGATATTAAGTAAAATGTCGATAAGTCTAAATATGTATCTGTTAATCATTTTTAGCTCGACTTTTCGAAGAATAAGGAGAGCTATACTACTCACCCAAGCATCGGCGTCACCCCTTGGTTAAGGTTTTGCGTGCAAGCACACGTAAGTTAATATCTCAGCAACTACTTGAGGTATTGCATTGAGACTTTATACAATGGTACTCAACCATCCAACCTACTTAATTAACCAAGTTTGATAACTCTACTTTGCATTTAATGCCAATTATAGGCCTTTATTAATTGACTTAGAAATTCTGGTTAAGGTTTTGCGTGCAAGCACACATAGGTTAATATCTCAGGTACTACTTGAGGTATTGCATTGAGACTTGATACAATGGTACTCAACCATCCAACCTACTCAATTAATCAAGTTAGATAACTCTAGTTTGCATTTAATGCCAATAATAGACCTTTATTATTTGACTTAGAAATTCTGGTTAAGGTTTTGCGTGCAAGCACACATAGGTTAATATTTCAGCAACTACTTGAGGTATTGCATTGAGACTTGATACAATGGTACTCAACCATCCAACTTACTTAATTTACCAAGTTAGATAACTCTAGTTTGCATTTAATGCAAATAATTGCCCTTTATTATTTGTTAAGGTTTTGCATGTAAGCACACATATGTTAATATCACAGCAACTACTGGATGAATTGCATTGAGACTTTATAAAATGGTACTCAATCATCCAATCTACTTAAATAACCAAGTAAGATAACTCTAGTTTGCATTAAATTCAAATAATGGCCCCTTTTTTTATTCAACATAGAAATTCTGTTTAAGGTTTTGCATGTAACCACTTTTAAGTCAATGCTTCAGCAAATACATCATGTATTGCATTGAAACTTTACAGACACAGGCTCCCAACCATTTAACCTTCTTATTTAATCAAGTAAGACAACTCTATCTTTCATATTATATAATTTTTGCCCCTTTATTATGCGACTTAGAAATTCTGGTTAAGGTCTTGCATGTTAGCACACATAGGATAATATCTCAGCAACTACTTGATGTATTGCATTGAGACTTTATACAATGGTATTCAACCACCCAATCTTATTGAATAATCAAGTTACTGTAGATAAGTGTGTTTTGCAAATAATGGCCCTTTATTATTACACTTAAAAATTCTCGTTAAAATTTTGCATATGACCACAATTATGTTAATATCTCCGCACATCATGTATTGCATTGAAATCTAATCTAACAGTGATCCATACATGTTTCGCCAAAACTTTTCAATCCTTACACTGAAAAGCGGCGGAATAGTCGAGCGCGCTGTCTCTGTGACAGCTCTTGTTGTATATCTGTAAAGATTACATTGCCTATGTTCCTCACTTTATATTTTTCTTTTAGCCAGTCAATAACTTTTCTTAAGTTCTATCTTCAAAATTGTCGGGACAAGGATTATAGCCCTTAATTAACCCAAATATGTAACATTCAATGCAAAATTTCTAATTGGCTGCAATTAGGCAGTTCAGATGCAGGAACAAACATCACTTGGGTCCTTAATAAAAGCTTTCCATCTGACAAGGTCCAATAAAAGGAATTTGGCATGTGACTGTTTATTAACTCTCAATTTATTGAAAGTGAAATTATTTACATGATTTGTTAGAACTAAATTATATTGATATCAAATGATTGTTTAAATTAAATAAAATAGATGATTACATACATGAACTATTTTTATTTCTTGTTTGTCAATATGAAGAGTAATGCAATGGCTTTTGAATTTCATAAAATAAAAGGATGGAAAAAATGTATGTTTATTGTTTAAGCATTAATTAAGTAATAAAAGTATTTTTTTCTCTTTTTTTTCAAATTGTGCTATCTTATAATACAGAACGTTATTTGTTTAATTTTGGTACAAATGAAGTATATAAGGTATGTCTAATGTTACAAATAGCAAAAATTCAAATGCAAATCATGGTGACTTGACTAAATGTGAATGCTAATTAAATCAAAATAGTTAATAAATAATAATGTTCATTTGAAACAATTGAGAGTGTAAGTTTGGTTTGTGTATGCCATATATTCCACAGTGCTATAATAATTCACTTATTAAAATAAGTAAATGTGCTGAGTAAAATTTGTAAAAATTCTGTCTTGTTTTTTTATGTATTATTTATTTATCACATGCATTGACAATTGATTATAATTTCATAATATATTATTTATTCTTTTATTGTATGTATTCTAGATCATTAAATAAATATAAGTAAATATGCATTCAGATTTCTGTATTTAGTCTTAAATAATAAATGTTGATATTGCGCTTAGTTTCATTAAATCCCTTGGTCTAATATCAAAATCCCCTGAAATTAAGACCAAAATCCCCTGGAATTTAAACGAAAATCCCCTGGAATTCAGACCAAAATCTCTTGGAATTAAGATCAAAATCCGCTGGACTTTAGACCAATATTCCCTGGAATTCAGACTAAAATCCACTGCAAAGCCTCTCAAAAATATGGCATGCATGTATTTGTGTCTGTCTTTTACCTTAAAGGTTGTACCCACCAGGAATACTTTTTGTATCCTCTCAAAATTCAGACTTGGAAACTGACTTGAGGTTGAATATATAAGATAATGTTTTTCATCATCTTCAGACAAATAGAAAATCAGCTAAAATCTTATTCAACAATAAATGTTTGAGAATGCTAAATCTTAGCAGTACACAGGGTATAAATCTTGTGAAACACATAGCAATAACGTGCTAAATAATGCACGTGAATGTAGGTAACTTGTAGTAGTAGAAGTCAAGTATCATCTTGGTTTATTACAGCAGAAGCAGTGATTACAAACTTCGTAATCACAGCCCCTAGAAACAAGCGTTTTTATTAAATCTCACAGGTTGCGGAAACATGGCACATCGCAGGTGCGGATCCAGGAATTGATGTTAGAGGGTAGTAACTTAGGGGCGCAACTTTTGACATGTGCTCCTCCCTCAGAACCGAAAGTATATGGCATAAACTGTTTTACGGGAATTTGGGGTTACTCCCTCATGTATGAAGTCGGAAATGATGCATTATGAGCGTATTTTATTACCTTTGTTTCTCCGATATTAATGAAAACAGTAAACTTCGATTATTTTAGAGGTGGCGCACGCCGGGCGCTTAAACCGCTAGTGCTTCGACCAGTTTCCTTGAGCTACACAGTCGGTCCAAGGTCAATTCCCCTCTATTTTGGCGCGAACACAAAACCACCGACTGTCCCCCCGGACCTGGGGGGGGGGGGGGGCATGCTTACCATTGACTGGTGCATTACTTTAGCGACAGCGATAGGTTTTCATATTACTTTTCCCTGTTTGAATGTAATATCTTAATTGTCTGTTAATATGTTCACCGATAAAACTTTTGCGGCCTGGCACATTGCATCTCATCAGTCATGGCAGTATTCTTCAAGTTCAGGCTTCTTATTTTCAAAATTCAAAATGTTTATTTTCTAAACCATTAATTGATTTATCAACACCACATTCACACATTCTCATTTACAAGAGGTTTGATAGTGATAAATCAAATGTGGAACGCATGGCACCATCACTCTGGTGAACGAGAATAATTTCATATAGCACGATGTACATGAAATAATGACAGTATGGCGAGTCGTTCCTTCACTATTTTTACCCATAAATACCACAAATTAAGCCTTTTCATACAATAGATCTCCATCACCTCTCCGACTCCTTTATAATTTGTGTAAATATATGAACATAATCATGTGGTCTTTGTTTTGTTTTCCTTGTTGTAGTGTGCGTGTTCTATGTTCACTAATGTGATTTAATAAATAAGAAACACAAGTGTGCTCTAACTATTTATTATGAACTACACTACGCAATGTACACCAACAGACTGACCATGAATATTCAGCATGCAAAGAGATAAAGATATAAAGTATAGTCTGTTTCTAGAATCTGCAACAGTCTTTAACAAAGATAGAAGTGTAAAAAAGTTTATATCTTCGACTTCAAAGAACTTCATTAATGCTAATTCTTGACCAAATTTTAGTTGCCTTTAACCTTGAAAATAATCGGTTAAATGGCAGGATGTTTGTAATCAAGCTTAACGACAGCGTTTTTGTGACATTGATGAAAGATGGATTTTTTTTGTTTGTCTTTTTTTCAATCGGATAAAAAATTGTACTAGTATCTGATACAGAGTTTATGAAGCAATGCGATGGTTAGACGTCATGCTAACCATTGTATAGTATAACAGCGATGAGGAATATGGATAAGTCGACAGTTGACAGGTAACCGTAAGGACATTGTAAGAAGTGTCATTTTGCTAATTAATGCTTTAAATATGACAATATTTTTCTTTATTCCCATTTCCTACATGTTCCCATTACAAAATCCTACATGTCCTTCCAATTGGAAATTTCCCATTTTAAAACTGAACTTTATTCTCCAATTGGAGTTTTCCCATTAACCAAATATTCCAATTGGAATTTTCCAATGTTCATACTCAGTGTGGACATACCACGTGGTTTGTGACGTCACATTTAGTTATAACATGAAGTAAAATACCGCTCGACTCAAAAAGGATTATCGCTGTAAGTGTGTTATTTTTATATCAATTTTTATAAAACCTAGCGGAGGCTAAGCGGAAAAATGTACACTACACTTGGTTACTAAGCGGCATGTTGAGTAATTTATAGTTTTTTTTTCAAAAATCGTGGGCAAATGCTGAAAATGGACAAAGTATTGTTTGTTTTGACGAGAAGCAAATTACGTTTCTGGTCCAAAAAGTTGTTTATATATATATTCACCATGTTTGCCTTAAAACGGAAGTCCCGGAATGCATATTCTATCCTCAGGATATATACATACCTACAAATAAGGCATACAGTATATAGAAATATCAAATGTTTGTATTTTGTTATGACGAAAAGCAAAACCTATTTGGTTATGACGAAAAGCAGTTTTTAGGAACAATTGCCGACCTCGCTCCATCATGCAATGAGCCCACTTTGAACCTGTTTTGCATCGAGCATCGGTTATGTTTTACAGCAATTAAAAGACATATACATATATGACAACTACATGTCACTGCTAAGTATGTCACTCAATTTATTGATCAGAAAACTTTATGATTCCAACAACACGTTGCATGTTCTTCATAAGCTTGTCTGGTATTTTTTGACAAAAATGGAGTTTATGTGTCGTCGGTAGGTTAGAAGTACAACTTGATTAAATGCATATTTATAGACATATGTTAAAGTGAATACATAGTGATAAACCTTGATGTCGAACAACTGAAGCAAAACCATGTTTACCGGCACAATAAAGAGGGTCAATGATTTAATCAAACAAAATGTTGTTGTTTTTTCAGAATGATGCGGCCTCCCCTTACCATGGGTAAGCGCTGCAGGCGAGCAAAGAAAGTACAAGGGAGAGGACGTAATTTCGTTTCATGCAAACATTAAATGAGAAAATCGTTTCATGGCAAACAAAATGGCGGATTTAGAATGAAAAGTACTGATTCAGGAACCAACTTTTGCCTGGTAAGTGGTTTTTTTCTTAAAATTTTGAAAAATGTATGCGTCCAGTATGTGGCGAAAACATATTCTTCGATCGACATCTTAGTTAGGTATCAAAACTTTAAAGATAAAAAAAGTTATTAAAAAGATTGTGGCTTGTGTACAAATAAACGTGTTGATTTTATCCACAAGTTTTCGTATTTTCTCGGCAAATATGGCATATCGATCGTGTTGTAACGGTGCTTGCATGTATGTATTCCTATTTTCAAAACTTGGTTATTGCTCGACTGTACACGTTTCCTGGCCGATTTTTTTTCCTTACCCCCCCCCCCCTCCATTTTGTTTATTGCAAGCACATTATCCACATTTTGGTGAAATGTAAACAAACTTCTGCACAATTGTTTAGCCTTGAGAGGCTACGTTTTTAGTTCTGAGAATCGCTAATGATCACGAGTTTTCAGTTTGGTATGTGATGTATATCATAATTTGAAGTCAATGACTTTTTTTCATTTCAGGAACGAACTTGAGCCCAGAAAAGTGTATCCATCGAAATACCACGTGAACAGAAGCATAAAAAATTAATTTCAAGTGAATGTGAGAAAAAGTGCAGTGAGTCGCGGAGAGCGAAATAATGGAAATTCAGTCAGTACAGGGGTTCAATGGTATGTGACAATTAAAATAAATGCTGAAAGCGACGAATTAGTTGAAGACATAGGACTACAAGCTGCTTCGCCAGAAAATTCTCAAGAAACTGACACATTGGAAAACCTTAGTGCCACAATATAGCGTTTAAAGGCCTTGTTTAAGTCATCTATAAGTGAGCTCCCCCATCCGTGTATAGTAAACAACTTCTGTGTTTTGATCTTTATCTGTATTGCTGTCTGCTGTCTATCAGTTCTCAAGTCTGAGTGACCTAGATGTTTTATTATAGGAATGAACAAATGAACTTGTCTTATAGTTTTTTTGTGTTTTTTTTTTTACTTTTTCAAATTATAATAAAACTATTATTATTATTATTATTATTATTATTATTATTATTATTATTATTATTATGCTTTAGAATAAGAATAAGAGTAATGTTATATTTTATACATGTATATAAAAGTCCATTAATATGATTTAACCATGATGCTTCACAATTTGGATATTACAATGGTGACCATGTATTTAAAGTGGATTGAAATATATCAGTTATATAACTATTAAAACACGTATTACTCTTATTTGTTTATTATTTATATCCCATCGGTCAAATTAATAAATACATTGGATATACAAATCATACATTAATTGATTATCTATTAGTGAGACAATGAGACTATCTACGCTAAAAGTGTCAGCTCCAAATGCCCCTGTGTCAATAAACAAATACACAGGAAATTGTCCACTTCTGTGACCCAGTGCAATAAAAAGGGATGCACAGCAGGGAATGAACATGCCAAACAAGTCCGATAGAAATCTTTCGTCTCCTCAGAATAAACATCTCTTTTTGTACACTGAGAATCTAACTACTTTGGGCGTTGTAGTTACAGAAGCGAGCTTTTTTTCATCGGCGACAGGCTAGCATATTCTGTTCTTGTATTGACGGATATCTTTGCCACTGCGGTCTTGTGTGATTTTCTGTATAACGTGAGGATCGTTCGCCTTCTAAATCGGGCCATGGTGAAGTTCCTGAAGTGAAAAAGTCGTTGACTTCAAATTATGATACACATCACATGCCAAACTGAAAGACTCGTGACCATTAGCGATTCTCAGAACTAAAAACGTATCCTCTCAAGGCTTAACAATTGTGCAGAAGTTTGTTTACATTTCACCAAAATGTGGATAATGTGCTTGCAATAAACAAAATGGGGGGGGGGGGGGGGGTTAAGGAACAAAAAATCGTCCAGGAAACGTGTACAGTCGAGCAATATCCATAAAGTTTTGAAAATAGGAATACATACATGCAAGCACCGTTACAACTTGCATCGATATGCCATATTTGCCGAGAAAATACGAAAAATTGTGGATAAAATCAACACGTTTATTTGTACACATTGCCTCCTAAGCCACAATCTTTTCAATAATTTTTTTTATCTTTAAAGTTATGGTACCTAACTAAGATGTTTTTCGCCACATACTGGACGCATACACTCAAAATTTTAAGAAAACGTCAACTTACCAGGCAAAAGTTGGTTCCTGAATCAGTACTTTTCATTCTAAATCCGCCATTTTGTTTGCCTTGAAACATTTTTCTCACTTAATGTTTGCATGAAAAGAAATTACGTCCTCCCCCTTGTTTTTTCTTTGCTCGCCTGCAGCGCTTCCCCATGGTAAGGGGAGGCCGCATCATTCTGAAAAAAAGAAAACATTTTGTTTGATTAAATCATTGACCATCTTTATTGTGCCGATAAACATGGTTTTGCTTCAGTTGTTCGACATCAAGGTTTATCACTGACGTATCCACTTTAACATATGCCTATCAATATGCATTTAATCAAGTTTGATAATGAAAAAAAGACAAAATGGCAACGTTTACTTCAATGAACGTTTGTTTAACTTACATTCAAATGTTTTAAGGGTTTTAATTGAAACACAATTAACTACATGTAGGTGCACTTCTAACCTTCCGACGACACATAAACTCCATTTTTGTCAAAAAATACCAGACAAGCTTATGAAGAACATGCAACGTGTTGTTGGAATCATAAAGTTTTCTGATCAATAAATTGAGTGACATACTTAGCAGTGACATGTAGTTGTCATATATGTTTATGTCTTTTAATTGCTGTAAAACATAACCGATACCCATTGCAAAACAGGTTCAAAGTGGGCTCATTGCAAGATTGAGAGAGGTCGGTAATTGTTCATTTAAACTGCTTTTCGTCATAACCAAATAGGTTTTGCTTTTCGTCATAACAAAATACAAACATTTGATATTTCTATATACTGTATGCCTTATTTGTAGGTATGTATATATCCTGAGGATAGAATATGCATTCCGGGACTTCCGTTTTAAGGCAAACATGGTGAATATATATATAAACAACTTTTTGGACCAGAAACGTAATTTGCTTCTCGTCATAACAAACAATATTTTGTCCATTTTCAGCATTTGCCCACGATTTTTGAAAAAACTATAAATTACTCAACATGCCACTTAGTAACCGAGTGTAGTGTACATTTTTTCGCTTAGCCTCCGCTAGGTTTTATAAAAAATGATATTAAAATAACACACTTACAGCGATAATCCTTTTTGAGTCGAGCGGTATTTTACTTCACGTTATAACTAAATGTGACGTCACAAACCACGTGGTATGTCCACACTGATACTTTCCCACTTTGAATGTGGGAATCCTCCAATTGGAAAGATTCACTCATGGGAAGGATTCGCAAACAAATGCCTTAAATGAATCTATCGGTTCTTCATTTTTAATGAATATATTATTTTTCATGTTGTTAGTGTAAACTATTCTTAATTAAACAGTCAATTTCAATTTTAAAAATTATGTTCCAAATTCTCCTACAATTTTAATAGAGCCAGTTTTCCAATTGGAAAAGCTTGAAAAAAGCCATTTTCCAATGGGATTCCCATTGGAAAAGTTGACTTTAAATGCCAAAAAAGCATATTTCTAAATTAAATTTCAGGAAACAAAAAATATCTCTTATTATTATTACCTAACACTTTTTAAAAATACAAAAATAAAAAACATTGGGTGAAAAATAAAAAAAATAAGTTTGCAAAAATTCTGGATTTGCAAACTTAATCCGGATGCTGTTTAATCAGTTGCCCTTACAACCGACCTGACATCCTGCCGAGCAGGTGTTTACGTACAAATGCCAAAAGCCAAATGAATCCAAAAAGTACAAAGCCTGCGCTGGGAATCAACCTTGAATCGGGGACCCATTCCTTTCAAGTCAAGAACTATCAGGCCCAGATAAATCATATCATCTCTGACCTTAGTCCAAATAATTATACGTTGAAGTTTTTTTACGATTTTAGATATGGCAAATTCATCTCGTAGAAATTGTTTTGTACCAGAAGTGGGTAGTTATTCCGGGCTAAATCATATTGCGCCCATATCATGAGACAAGAAATATAACCAGATAATGTTATTTTATATTAGTTCCGTACACAAAAAATAAATATCCAACGAAAAATTATAAGTTTGATGTGTTTTTCTTCATTTCATACTGTCAAAACATAACGACACATACATGAAGGGCACCTGCAAGGCTGCGGTTCACAGTTTTACAACAATCGGAACACTTCGGTCATGGTCGAGTTGTTACGATTGTATTTTCGAGGTCCATCTCGAAGCTTGCCGGAGGCAGCCGAGTTATTATGATTGGTGCGAGTTGTTACGCTTGACATAATTGTTGTATGTGTCTGTCAAGTTTCGTTTAAATGGCAAGGTAAATCCTGTGTTTTAATGTATTGAATGCTGGTTTTGTGCAAAACATTTTTGTACTTACATGATAAAATATTAATATAAACCTTTATTATTTATTTCAAACATAAAATACCTCTCTAAATCCAATTTTAATATTTTTCACCCCCCCCCCCCCCCCCGTTTTTGCACAAGCCCGTTTAGACGTTAGGGATTGGAAGAATCCTGTATAACATGTCTATTATTTTAGACACCTCTTACCGGTATGTCTGCAATGTTTACTGTGGTGAACACATGAACAGATACAAATTAACAATATTTACAGATGAAACAAAGCGCATTCACATGTACCGATACAATGCCTTCCTTATTCTAAAGAACAACTTTTCAGTCCCTTTAATATCATTGTAGTGCACCTTATCCCGCATAAACTGGGAAACGAATGTGGGGTAGCCAAAAATTTCAACATGCTCAGTCTTCTCCAGCAACTGGTTCACTCGTGAGCGTTGGTTGGTTAATGACCGGTACTCCAACCTGTCCCGGAATGACCCCCGCACGAAAATTCACTATTATAAAAACACTAATGTCCTATTGTCCTACCCTCTATTACCTCTACACTTTGAAATGAAGTATCTGAAATTAGTATTTGAGATTTCTTCATAGCCCCCCCCCCCCACTTCTTTGACTAACCCACCCCTCTCCAACCAACCTCAACCACGACATACAACCCACTCAAACACAATGTAATTTTATGCAAACCACCTCGCATACTCTATTGTATGTACTAATGAAATGAAAGGGGTTCCCAGGTTTTAGTCACTCCCATACCCCCTCCTCCGACTCCCCATCCCTCTCCAACCACCAACAACTACGGCATACAACCAACTTAAACACTGCAGTTTTAAACCCCGGCGAGCAAACCACCTCACATACTCTAGTACTCTAGTGTATGTATTTATGAAAATAAAAGGGGTTCCCGGGTTTTAGTAGCACCCTCCCTCCTCCGACTTCCCCACCCCTCTCCAACAACCAACAACTACGGCAATGAAGTATTCAATCCGGGCGTACAAAGCACAACAAATACTCTATTGCATATACTAAATTGACGGGGTTTTCGGGTTTCCCAGATTTTAGGTTTTTTGATAATTGCACCGACCCGTGATTTACTGTCCATAAAATGAACGAATCTGTATTTTGAAAGATGTTTTCACATTAACCAAAGATGTTTAATGCGTAATTTTAACCTACTACAACAAAAAGTCTCCAAGATAATTGTGAAAAACCTTAAAATGTGTTCGGATTTGTGAACTTAGCCAGTTTAGGAGGGATTTACAATTTCAAGGTAGTACACAGAAATGTAAACAATGCCGTAAAGTAAAGCGTGATATTGTTGACTGCGGTAAGTTGACTGCTCCGTGAGGTTTCAAATCAAATCAAATCAAATTTTATTTTCAGTCAGTATGACATAACAGAGAAAACATTAGCTATGAACAGCTATTGACCGACTACATATATATTATAACAAGCATATATCTATATAAAATATTTAAGTATTAAAGAGATTGTATCTAATTAAGAGTGAATTAGCACATGATTAAGACAAAAATACAGATATCACATACAGTATACACATTTCGAAACTGGGATGCTGGCGCTAATCTTGACCGTAGTCTAAAAAGATCTTTAAAAAAACTGAGGGGAAAAATAGCACAAGAGTCCATTTCTTAAAAGGATACTAAAACACATATCAGCTTGAATCAGATTCAAGATGACCTGATTAGCACCAGCCTCTCAGAAGTTGCAGCAAACATTTATGCAGTGAACATGCAAGCACATAAATATAATTTAAAGCAAAGGATATCTATGACAAAGGCACTGATTAGAAATAGATATGATTGATGCAATACAGGCCAGGTAAGCACAAAGCATAACTAAACTATAAAGCATGGTGAAAAGCTAAGCATGACAAAAATCAAAGCGTGGCATAATGACAAAAAACAGTCAGGGTAGAAACAAAAAGAGGGGAAGGTTTAACTATGAAAAGCGCAACAAGAACACCTACAACTCTGTCCGTTCCATGCGTTGACCAAACTCCGAAACTGACTCAAGTTTGTTTCGTCACGAATGTTCTGAGGGAGTGAATTCCAGAGTGTGGGCGCTGCTGAACGGAAAGAGTTGAGGCCATACTTTGTGGTCCTTACCTGGGGTACCTCTGCGGTGTTACTATATCTAAAAGAATAAGAGTTGTTTTCTATTTTAACTAAATCCTGAAGATAAACTGGTGTTTGTTTGTTTATGATCTTAAAGGTTTCTAAGGCAATAGTTCTTAGTCTTCTAATTTTTAATGATGGTAGATGTGACTTAATTAACAAAGAAGAAGAATTTGATGTATGGTCATTGTAGATAAACCGTAATGCTCACTCTTGAATCTTTTCAATCTTATAAGTATTTACTTTTGAAATGCCAGGTTAAGGGACAGAAATTAAAGTTTGGCATAATAAAAGAGTAGTAGATGTTAAGTTTACCTAATTTACAGACATTTTTTCCAATGCGTTTTAACACATTTAATTGCCTTGATGCTTTCATACAGGTGTTTGAAACATGAGTATTGAAAATTAATCTAAAATCTATAGTAACACCTAATAATTTTACTTCTTCTTCGCATGGGATGATACTATTCTCAAGTTTGGTGGTTAAATTGCACTTTTTAGATTAAGGACCTATAGCCATGGCTTGAAATTTGTATGGGTTTGCTTTCATTTTGTTATCTGAAAACCAGTTTATCAAAGAGATACTGTCCTGTTCTAGGGTGCTTTTAACGTCATTTATATTGTGATCAGAATGTGACAGAGTGTTATCGTCAGCATAGTTATATAGTTTACTTTTGTTGACAAAATGGAAAATATAATTTATGAAAATATTAAAAAAGACAGGCCCCAGGATAGAGCCTTTGGGCACTCCCTTATAAATATGTTTAAAGTCACTTGTAAATTCACCATTGGTTCCTATATTGGTTCACAATATCGCTTATGACTACATGGCTGAATGGGATGTTTGTGTAAGGTCCAAGGCATATATGCCCTCAATGGTTATCCACTGACGTGTTTGGGTCCGATGTATGTCATTGCAATGTCTTTAAAAAGTCAAATGTGTATACGTCCTATTCAGGAATTTGATAGAGTCAAGTATACAAAGAATGTGCAAGTTCCATGCAAAAATGTATCGAGTCAAATGATTACATCATCTATCGTTTGTATATATATTACATTTCATAACTGTACAATATGATTGATAACTATACTTAATATTCCGATGTGCATGTATGGGATGGGGCTCGTTTTAAAAAAAACCTCATTATTTATCTTTATATATAGAGAGAGTCTTTTAAAAATATATTATATTGGTCGTCTTTATAACCATATAGAGTCCAATATCTGTCCTATATGTGCCCAGTGGCGTAGCTACATATACACATGCAGGCCTTGTAGGCCTGGGCCTACAACTGTTTTTGAAAAATGACAAAATCTAAATAACCCAGAAATGTAATAAAAACTAATAGCTACTCAAACCCTTTGAACAACTCAAAAGTTTGTATATTTTCACAAATGCAAGTTTGGTGTTTATTTAAACAACATGCAGGGTTATTTCTTGATTTTATTCTAATCATTGCAAGTATAATTTAGTGTGAGTAAAATGTATAAAAGTCCCCAAACTTACATAAAATCATCGGTCCTAAACGTTTTTAAGGCCCTAGCTACGCCCCTGTGTCGTTGACAACGTGTCCAATTCATATCTGTAAACATCATCGACAACCACGGTACTTAATTATGTTATACTTCATAAACACTGTGAAATGACTGACAAATTAATGAATGAATATGCATGGGGCAGGTGTGTGTGGGGGTTCGGGGGCGGGTCTGGGGAGGGGAAACACTTCTTGAAATGAATTCGCATGTTACAATGAAACATTGTTCGATAACAGTAGCGCCCGTGGCCAAGTAGTCTCTACTGATAGACCCGTCAATTATGGCGTTAGCCGGAATATTTATCTACGAGAAATCATCTGGTACCTTGTGGAACCAATGAAACTGCCTCATTCTTTATTTATGATTACGAGATTTTCGTAGCTAAATCGCCCACGATACCCAACGAAGCATAGCGTAACAGTGTGTAGGGGGTATCCGACGATTATCTGTAAAGAGTTCAATATTTTGTCCTATTGGTCGTTTATACAGTCCAATTCATAACTGTATAGAGTTCAATGCACGGCCTGTTGATCGTTTGTATATATGGGGTCATATATATTCGGAACCAAATACATCACATTGAATATTTTTGTAACGTATTTCAATCATTCATAAATGATTTCTTTCATTATAATTAAAATGCTTAGTGTAGAAAAAATTGTTAAAATGTTTTACGACATTTTATAACTGTATTGAGTTCAATGTCAGCGTTGATGCCTGAATAGAGATGAACCTCGAGACCAAAACGATTAGGTTATAACGACAAATATAGAAACGGCTAATACAGTTGTGTACAAATACACGTAAGGTTACTTTCCCATTATGTACTGTTTCCCCCTTTTTATTGAATTAGTGTAACAAGGTGCATATTTCAGTATTTTATCCGTTTGTGTGTTGGTTTGGTTCTGTATCGTATATTGTCTTGTATTGTTTGTGTATCTGTTGTCTCGTCGTGTTTAGTGTCGTGCTACGTGGTTATTGTCCTCTTTGCGTTACTGTCCGTCAATGGCTCATAATGCCCTTCTCCCCTTTCCCCCGCTTCATTGCATACGCCCTTATTAACATATACAAATAAATCATTTCATTCTGAATCGTCTACGACAACATTTGTAACAAATTGTTACTTATTGATTAATTTAAAAACCATATTCGCATTATCTTTGAGCAGAAATATTTAAGTTCTTTTTATGTAATTATCATTTAGACGTGCCTATTTCTAACCGATCACTGCCCATTGTCATTGTATTTTGTGGATTAATTAGTAATATGATTAGCATATACTTTTATGTTTTATTATATGTTGGTACGTGTGGGCAGGTGTATGTGGTATGTAACACGATGCTATTCGATCCACATTATTGACCACATTATTGACCACACGCTTTAAACAACCGTAAATGTGTCTTTGAATGCTATATGGTTTGAACATATTTATTCGTTTTTTTCTTAATTATATATAAGGGAAATAGGTGACAAGTTATACTACATTATACAAACACGTTCCCGAGATATGCATACGTACATCACACATTAAGTAATTCAAATGCCATTGACTACAACTACACAACGTTAGTCATGCGTTTTGTGCAAGATATAGTGGTTATGTGAACTGTTTTCTACACGCGATAGGTTTATAAACAAGAGGCATAAATAAGGGCATATGCTCTACTGGCATGGCTTTTGTGGTCATGTTTAATCCAGAGCATGTATGTATGGGTAAAAGGCAACAGACATATAGTTCACGTTTTGTGTTTGGGTAACCTGAAAACGTTGCACGTTCAACATCTGAGCCCAGAAAGTATTGTAAGCAGATTAGTTGCATGAACTATTTTAATATGTGCCAAGTAAAGGTCATCTGACAAAAAAATGCTGTAAAAACTGTACTCATGGTAAAAGTTTCTGAGTTTTAAAAATTAAAAAAAATGGTCAAAAGGTCAAAGTCAAGGGCATCCGATGACAACATTGATGCTCATTTGCAAAACGGTAGACATGGTCTAAATATCATTGCTGAAGCTTTAAGAATAAAAAAGGTCAAAAGAAGTGGGGCCAGCTTTGGCCCCAGGGGCATATTTTGAGCTTTGTGGTGCCTTATTCAAAATTGCAAGTGTTTGCAAAGCTGGTTCCGACAAAACGATTATCAAACATTCCCAATTTAATTACACCAAACCTGTGAACCCCGGGGGATGGCCAGTAATGACCTCAGGGAAATAATTTGAACAAACATTCACAAGCAATTGTGCTTAGATGGATGCACGAACACACACAAAAAAAATTCAAACCTTTCCCGATTTAAGTTTACCAAACTTGTGAACCCTGGGCGTGGCCAGTAATGACACCAGGTGCATAAATTGAACAAACATTCACAACCAATTTTGTTAAGATGAATGCGCGAACTACAGAACTTCAAGCTAAAAAATGGCCTTTGGGCTTTCAACAAGAACAAGGCAGAGTAATTCACAAAATCAACTGGAGAACCAAAAAACAAATTGTCTCCCTTAATCCTAGACTTGACTTTACATGTAAACTTGGCTGAAAATAGAATTCGCTCATGCAGACCTGGCTAAAAATAGGTTAACTACAATTAGCACTTCCTCAAAACTTTCAAGGCCCAACATCTAGGCATGTATGGGCGGATATGGCTGGTTTTCGAAAGGAACCAAGCTCTAATTGATATTTAAATACTGTACAAGTTTCATCGAAATACAATAAAAACTGAAGACTGTATCGCGTTAACAAGAAATTGTTTACAGACGCACGGACTCACGGACGCACATACTACGTACACATTACCATCGCATAAGCTCTTCTGGCCTTTGGCCAGCAGATCGAAATATTAAATATGAAATCATACAACCCATGTACGTGGTTTTTATGCCAATCGAGTTATGTGGAGTCAAACAAATCCGAATGCACAAAAAGCGGGAAGATTTTCTGTTCAATTGTGGAATAGAAATTAAGCAAAAAATATCTGTGGAAAAAGAAACCATGAATGGAAAGGAATATCTACTCAAGATTTGTATATGAAGTACTTATTTTTTGTTACAGATCGTTTTGCTAAACTAAACAGGGCAAGAACAGAAATGGACTTAAGGTAGCACACCCCTAATGGGCACTATTTCAAACTATGATCAACTTGATAATTTCTTAATGTTTTTCATTTCCTGGATTCAAAATCAAATTTTAATAAAAAAAATACCGTCAAATAACAATTTTATTTAAATTTGAATAACCCTAACCCCACTTCAGAATCGTCGATAAAAACTCCATCACCCGAGAGACAAGAACGATCCTTTATTTCATTTAGTTTTCAACATTTTGGTAATAATTTGGTTTTAAAGTAACACGAAATATATTTGCTTTCAAAAATAATACATTATTGATCACATTACCAAGAAATATAATCATACTGTACTGAAATAGCCATATGGTATTTCAATTTTAACATACTGTTTTGACCGCGTAAAATTGGAACATCGATGTTTAAAAGCAAACAACAAGTTCTAGAAATACTCATGACCTGTTCTGTATTAATAATTATCTTTAATCATTTGGGAACTGATTTGTTCGGGGATTAGATATTCTTAGAAACAACAGATGACCGTTCACTAGCTTTATTCATGATAGTATATCTTCCGGAAGTCCCGGTATCATATTACATGCACATACATATAGAGTGGCTACTGAGGACACAACATCCCTCCTCAATTCAGATTGAATGTTATTTGAAAAATATTAATATAAAAACAACAATCATTAATTAAAAGTAATACATGTATGTTATAATTATAATACGAATATATCAAAACTTAATATTGCACATTGATAACTTTGCAATTGATAATTAGATTATTAACATACTCTGGTGGAATTGATTCTGTGAACTTAACTATAGTGTTTACAGGTTTAAGAAATTCCAAGGTAAACAGTTACTCATTGAAACTTGATACTGGTGCTACAGTGAGGTCAGTTCGAATGTTTTATTTACTACTACTAGATAATACGTTTCTACTACATGAGCAATACCAAACATTTACACATACGTACACAATCGTATTCATATTTTTTTAAAGAATAATGTTATATAAGAAAATCGTCTGTCATCTAAATTGTCCATAATTTGTCCACATTCTTTTCTTTACTTTAAAGTATGTCTTTGGCAGATATTCACTGTGAGAAATTTAAATATACTGAATGTTTTAGAATTTATCAAATGTTCATATGTCAAAACTCATTTAAAACGCCTTATCAATATTAACTATAATAAACAATATAAGATAATTTTGTACTCATTTATGTTTACAACTCACACGAAAGATCAAATATCATCGATCTTAAGGTTTCACTGGGTTTATTATGCCCATATCACTATGAAACCTTATTATCAACACTCCGCACATAGTCGCTCAAATAAGTCGGAGGTCGTCGTTCCCTAGTTGGTCGGATGTGAACCTCCGTCGTATTTTGACCGCCATCATTATCGATCAGATCATCCCCAAGATCATCGTCATTATTATTCATATCCATGTTGGAGGCGTCCAATGATGGTTCAACCTTTTTCATAAAAGACGAATTACGTGTAACTCGATGTCCTGAATCACATTTTACACTGATCATAGGTCCTTTTGTTTCCGTAACCGTATATGTTTGAGCTGCGTAGAGCACTTAGACGGTGTCTCATTTCGCAGTAGCACTTTGTCACCAATGTTGATGTGACGTTCCCTTGCTCTAATCCTTCTGTCCTCATACTCTTTCGAGTGGGATTTTGATTTCTCGTCATTACGCCTTGCGAGTTCGTCTAATCTAACATCTTGTTCTGGTTTTGCGATATCTGGTAATCGCGTTGATGGTTCCCGCTGAAACAATAAACGGAACGGCGTAAAACCAGTTGACGTATGTGGCGTCACTCTGTATTGGCGTAAGAAACGGAATAATTCCTGTTTCCAGTTCTTTCCTTCTACATGTGAAGATTTGATGCATTTCATAAGGGGCTTATTAAAAGATTGCTTGAGCATTTGCCCGCGGCCACCTAGGTGTGATTTTTCGGTGAATAAATCCACAGTATTTTGCATAATCTGAAAATGCATTACTGTTAAATGGACTGCCATTATCCGTTTTGATCACTGTTGGTACCCCGAACATTGCTATTATTTTGTCCAGCACTGGTATGACAGTGTTCGCCGATACTGATTTGACTATCTCCACAATTGGATAACGTGAATATTCATCAACGATAACTAATAAATAGTCCCCAGTTTGTAACGGTCCACAAAAGTCCGCGCTTAAATTCATCCATGGGCCTGATGGCATTTCCGACATTCTCAGTGGTTCTCTTGGTCTCGGTTCCTTTGTATTTGCTTGGCAAGCCAAACAACCTTTTATTGCTGTTTCGATATCAGCGTTCAAATTAGGAAACCAGACTTTTGAACGTATGTAGATCTTGGTTCGCACGACCCCTTGATGCCCTTCGTGGCCCAGTTTGATAGCCTGCGCTCTTAACGATCTAGGCATAACGATCTTGTCATTTCTCAATAGTACAGTTCCACAGCGTACACTCAGTTCATCCTTCACACTTCTAAGTGCAGATAATTCTTCTTTGTTTATTTTTTAGATCACTTAGTGTCTTTATTTCGTACCATTTTCCATTTTCTGTAAGCTCAATAGCCTTTCTTATTGTACTGTCACTTATCGATGCTGATTTTACCTCATCTAATGTCATAGCATTTGGAACAGCTCTTTCAGCGATAAAATTCACATATTCCTCTCCTAGGTTTCTATCGTTACCAACATCTTTCAATGGATGTCTTGACAGGTAGTCAGATGGATTGTCTTTTCCAGGCTTATAGACAATGTTCATTTTGTATGGCTGAAGTCGTAAACCCCACCGTTCAATTCTTAGAGGCGGTTGTTTTTTCTTCCATATGCATTCTAGCGGCTTATGGTCCGTTATGACAGTGAAGCATGGAGCACCACGAAGATACATGTTATAGTGTTCGCATGCCCATACAACACCTAACGTCTCTCTTTCCGTCTGACTGTACCTAGACTCTGTTGGTGACAATGCCCGACTTGCATACGCCACGACTTTGCCCTGTTGGGTAAGAATTGCTGAAAGTCCCACCGGTGAAGCGTCTGTCACTACTTCTATTTCCTTCCCTGGGTCGAAATACACCATCACTGTGTTACTTGAGAGATCCTGTTTGAGCTTCTCGAACGCGTTTTCTTGCTCACGTTCCCATGACCATGGTGTTTCGTTTCTTGTCAGTCTTCGGAGAGGTTCTGTTATTGTCGCATATTCCTTTATAAAACGGGAGCAATATGCTGTCATTCCAAGAAAACTTCTTATTTTTGACACATTGGTTGGTTGTTCCATTTTCCGGATAGCTTCCACTTTTAACGGATCTGCTGAGATCCCTGACCCATTGAAAACAACACCAAAGAACGTAATCTCTGACTTGTTGAATTCGCATTTTTGTTTATTAAGTGTCAACCCGTTGCGATGAAGTGCATTGAACACTTTGTCTAATGCAATGTCATGCTCTGTTTGGTTTTTCCCATATACAATTATGTCGTCTGAAATGTTCTTTGCTCCTGGAATTTCTGCTATTATTGAACTTATTGTCTTTTGAAATACTTCGCTTGCGGAGTTTGTCCCAAAGTTCAATCGTTTGTATCTGAATAGACCTATGTGCGTCGAAAAGGTTGTAATTGGGCGTGACTCTTCTTCGAGAACTAGTTGATTGTATCCAGATTTCAAGTCCATTTTACTAAACACTTTTGATCCATTTAAATCATGTATAAGCTCATCGATGGTTGGCATTGGGTGTCGTTCCCTTTCAATCGCTTTGTTTGCTAATCGCATATCAACGCAAATTCTGACGTCACCATTTTTCTTCGGTGGTGTCACGATTGGAGACACCCATGGCGTTGATTCATTCCTTATTTCCTCTATTATGTCGTTTTTGAGCATTGTTTCAATTTCCTTTTCGACCTTTTTTCGCAAATGAAAAGGAGTTCTTCTGCCTTTTTGTGCCACTGGATGCACGTCCTTGTTTACGTGAAGTTTCACGGTTTGCTGCTTCAATTTCCCAATACCTTCATATATTCCTGGGTATTTTCTTTCGATTCTTTCCTGTGAAATGTTGACATTTTGGATTATTTTAACAACACCTAAGTCTGAAGCCGTTTGAAATCCTAAAAGTGTCCCGTAATTACCTTTGACTAGGTAAAATTTGTCTACAACTATTTTGTCATTTTTCTCAGCTGTCATTTCACAACAACCTTTCACTTTCAAGTTTGAACTCCCTCCGTATGGTAATAATTTAGGTAAATGTTTCGTTTTAAGTGTTGGTTTTCCGAGGAATGCGAATGTGTTTTCATCGAAAATGTTTACACTCGAACCGGTATCTATTGTTACTTTTATTGCTATATTGTTAATTGAGATAAGTGTTTTCGGAGTCTTGTTGTTTTTGCTAACACTTTTAACACTGACTTGGTAGTTGTATTCATCTTCTGAATCGGACTGTAGCTTAACTTCCCTAATACCCCTCTGTCGGCAGCACCTACTAAAGTGATTAGGCTTTTTGCAAAGATTGCAAAATTTCATAACCACATGCTCGGCAGGTATTTTCATTCAGTGGAGCGCGATCACGTGGTCTCGCCGATAAGCCAGGGTGATCACGTGGTTTCGCCGATAAGCATCTCCGCATGCCGGAATTTGCATAATGCTGACCGCCGCGCTCTCGTTTATGTCCACGCCTGTTCACACTGCCACGTGGTCGTTGTGAAACCCTTTGCACAGTGTCCGAATTCTCCATAGCAGCAGCCTGTCGGTCGGATTGCTCCAGCATTCGACCTATTGTTAATATATCGCATAATGCCTTATCCGGTTCTCGTAGGGCACGACGTCTTAATTGGTTCGATCTGCAGTTCTGAATTACTGGTTGTAAAATTTCCTTGTCTACGTTTGTGAACTCACAATATTTTGCAAGTGTCCGGAGTTCTGTCACGAACTCATCTAATGACTGCGTGTCATGTTGCTTGCATGACCGAAAATTGTATATTTCCATTTGAACATTCTTTTTAGGGGCGAAATAATCATTAAGCACTTTCCTCGTTGCCTCGAAGGTCGCATCCGTGTCCCTCTTTTCTACATCGTATATGTCATACACTTTCTCACCAGCGTAATGAAGCAACAACGCCCGTTTTTGGTCATCATCTGTCACTTTTAATCCTACAAATAAATTTTCTAACCGCCCTAGCCATTTCTCCCAACGCGTGCCAGCGTTTGATTTGTCTGTGTCCACATCAAAGGATGGAAAATTCGGAAGATTATTCATTTTATGTTCACTGTTTAACGTCTTTATCCATTAGTTAAACAAAATGATCATTAATCCAAATATTACACTATTAATTCACAGTATCCTCGTCGCCAGATGATATGTTCGGGGATTAGATATTCTTAGAAACAACAGATGACCGTTCACTAGCTTTATTCATGATAGTATATCTTCCGGAAGTTCCGGTATCATATTACATGCACATACATATAGAGTGGCTACTGAGGACACAACAGGAACATTATGTCAAAAGATCAAAATGTTTTACCGTCTCTTTTTTAAAAGTTTGTAATTCCCAACCACCTATTTCAGCCGTGCCTGCAAGTAATAAAATCTTCACAGAAACTAATATTTATTTGTAAAATTGTGTTTAATAACTTTTTAATGAAAATACAATATTAACCTTGTAAAAAAATGTTAGCTAATGAAAAGAAAGAAGAAAAAAAAAAAAAAAAAATTGTGCTTCTGGCTGGATTCGAGCCACTACCTTGAAACCCTCAAAAGATTTGTAGTCCTGTGCTTAAAAACATAGGCTAAAGCATTAAAATTGAAGAGTTTCAAGTGGAGGTTTTCATTTTAAGAAATATGAATAACAAACTTACCAGGCACGCCTAAATAATAATTACATAAAAAGAACTTAAATATTTCTTCTCAAAAATAATAGCGAATATGGTTTTTAGCTAGACTATTCGAAGAATAGGTGGGCTAAACTACTCGCCCCAGCGTCGGCGTCCGGTTCAAGTTTTAGGGCAAGTTAGGATTTTCACTTATAACTCCATATTATTCTTTACACAGATTATGGCCCCTGATTGACTATGAAACTTAGGTTAAAGTTTTAGGGCAGTTTGGGATATTTATAAATAACTTCTATACCCTTTGTTCAATTGACTTAATACTTCACACAGTTGTTCAGGACCATCACACAATGAGGTTACATAACTCTATATAATCATTACTACAAGTAATG
Source organism: Mya arenaria (assembly GCF_026914265.1). NCBI lineage: Eukaryota > Metazoa > Mollusca > Bivalvia > Myida > Myidae > Mya > Mya arenaria. The sequence goes on from NC_069133.1 coordinate 8,742,296, forward strand.
GCCCCTGATTTTAGCGCAGGTTTAAGTTTAAGGGCAAGTTGGGATTTTCATTTAAAACCCCAATACCATTCATTCAATTGACTTAATACTTCACACAGATGTTCAGAGCCATCACATAATGAGGTTAGATAACTCCATATTATCTTTTATATAAATTATGGCCCCTGATGGACTATGGAACTTAGGTTAAAGTTTTAGGGCAGGTTGGGATATTTATAATTAACTTCTATACCCTTCATTCAATTGACTTAATACTTCACACAATTGTTCAGGACCATCACCCAATGAGGTTACATAACTCCATATCCTTAAGTTATGGCCCCTGATTGACTTAGGTTAAAGCTTTAGGCAAGTAAAAGTTAAGGGCAAGATGGGATTTTGATAAAAAATTTTTATATACCTTTCATTTTTTTTGACAGGCACATTTTTACATTACATCTTAACCAGTTTTTTTCCAAGGGAAAACAATGAGGGCCATACTTTATGGCCCTTGAATTTTTATTATTTTTTTTATTTTTATTTTAATTTCTTATGAAAGGCATATTTGTTTATTCTTTACCACATTTTCATAATGGGAAATCAAGTCATTTGAATGACTTACGTCATTTTTCGGGTGGTGGGAGGGCAGCATCAAAGTCACCTTGTGTATTGAATAATTTTAGTTAGGTTTGACATAAACATACCAAACTTGGTAATATTACATTGTTATTGAATGATGTAGATTCTGGACTTCTAATTGATGATATTGTCCTTATATTGTTGTTATTTGCAGATGACATGGCTATCGTAGGAAAATCACCTGAAGAAATACAACAACATTTGAATAGACTTTTAGAATACTGTAATAACTGGGGTTTATCTGTAAATATACTTAAAACAAAAATTATGGTTTTTCGTAAAAGGGGAAGGCTATTGCCATCAGAACATTGGACCTACAATGGCCAGTCCATTGAAGTTGTGAATGATTTTAATTACTTAGGAACTGTTTTCAACTATACTGGTAATTATGCTTTAAACCAAGAACATTTAACTGGTAAAGCTTTAAAAGCACTAAATGTATTATCATGTAAATGTAGGGAATATGACCTGAAACCAAAGATTCTATGTCAACTATTTGATGCTTTTGTAGCTCCTGTTCTAAATTTTGCTTCGGAAATATGGGGTTATACCAAGTCAAAAGAAATTGAAAGAATTCATTTAAAATTTTGTAAACGTCTATTAAATGTTAGAAAAAAATACATGTACAGCAAGTGTTTACGGTGAGCTTGGCAGATATCCTCTTTATGTACATAGATTTGTTAGAATTATACAATATTGGCTTAAGGTTGTAAGAAGTGATAATATCATAATGCGCACTGTATATAGGTATGCATTATCAGACTGTGTAATAGGAAAGAATAATTGGGTATCAAATGTTAGAAAGCTTTTGAGCGAGTTTGGCTTTGGATATGTATTTGATAATGCCAGTGTACCAAATGAAAAGTATTTTTTGTGTGAGTTAAAAACTAGAATAATTGATTGTTTTAGGCAAGAGTGGTATCGCTCTCTTGATAGTCCAGTCTTGTTTTTGTATAAAGACTTTAAAACAACTTTTGGTTATGAACATTTTTTAGACATTTTACCTAAAAGCTTACGCCTATTCTTTTGTAGACTTAGACTTTCTGTTCACCCTTTAAGAATTCAAACGGGTAGATATAACCGTAATCGAATTCAACGTGATGAAAGATATTGTTTATGTTGTAATAGAAGAGATATAGAAGACGAGTTCCATTTTATTTTTATTTGTCAATGTTTTAATCTTATTAGAAAGAAATACATCAAACGTAATTATTATATACGTCCGTCTGTACTAAAAATTTATTGAACTGTTAAATTCAACAAATAGACAAGAACTTATAAAACTATCTTTATTTGTCAAAGAAGCGTTATGTATAAGACGAACAACTCTTAATATTGAATTATAACAATGATTCATTTTTTGTTATATTTTTGTTCATCCTCACCTAATTTGAATATGTCCATACATCTGTATTCTAATTTACTCATTATTGTATTACCTGTGTTCTCACCATGTGTTCAATCATTATATGTATATGGTTAAGAAGATGATGTACTTTGTACAAGTCTTAATAAATTATCTGTTCTGTTCTATTCACTTCTAAGTCAAAGCGGCGTAGTCGAGCGCGCTATATTACGCAACTCTTGTTTAATTAATCAATAAGTAACAACTATTACAATTGTTGTTCACTCATATTCATCATTAAAATGTTGTCATATTTACTTATTCCCTGCTGGGGAGATGATACATTTTTATCTGTTAATATCAGTAATCATCTTAACATGATTAAAAACTGTACCTACTATCCACACACTTTGAATGGTCATAATCTTAAAACTGCCTCAATGGCATCCAATGACAAATCAGCTGTCTTCTCGGTCCATGCAGATTTCATACAATTGTCAAAATAATCCTGACGACATGGCGCTCAGGGGTGTGGGCGGGTCATAATGTTTGACAAACATTTCTTGTTTAGTCATTGCCTCCAGGCTTCATTTTCGGATAGATCTTATTGAAAAGTGCAGTGCACATGAACCATTACCTTTGTTGTGATATGTTTTGAGTTATTGCCCATTGTCCCTGTACTGTGATGTTGTTTATCCATTGTCCTGAGCAGAACTCCAAATAACTTATGTTTCTATTTGTTTAGTTCTTATTGTATCTACTCTTATTCTTAATTAGTACTTCATCTGTGTTTTTCAAAATAAACTAAGTTTAAAAAAAAGATTTTCCGTAATGAAAATATTTGAATGAATGATTGTTTTCACTTAAGGCACACAAGCAGATTAATGTTACTAAAATATAACAAAACCCATAACATGAATTTTGTTTTCATATTGTTAATGCCGTTAATTTCATTGCTATCATCTGTCAAAATGCGAATTGAACCTATATCGCATTTGGTGGTTGATATCTGGCAGTCTCAGACTTCTGTTGTTGCTTTTACAAGTCAGTCCAAAGGACGGTTATATCCCCCGCCGTTGTTTTTTTGTATATTTTGTTTTTTTCGCCACCTGACTGGTACGTTAAATCTGACCAAAAGTGTACACAACCACTGGTCAAGAGTGGGAATATAGGAAAAACAAGTTGTTTGATCGGTAACCTAAATATTCTTGGATATTTGAACATATTATAAAAGGATATTTGTTTTTCATATTGTGTGTAGTGTAGGTCAATGCCAAGGTTATTTTGGCTAAAAATAGGAAGGAAAATGAGTACTTGATTTATAACATTGATGAAAAAGCAAGCCTTAAGTTTTTTCGATAAAGTGATACATATATATATTGTGGTGACGTAATAACATTGTTTTACTGCTTTTGAAGAGAAAACAGATGTTATAAATATATTATCACATTTTTGTCCATTGTTTTTAAATATTAAGCTTGTTAAACAATGATAATGCATGGTAGACTGCGCTAAGTTTCAATGTGTGCAACTTGTTTAACACTTTCAATTAACATTTATATCTTTTCCTCTATTCAGCATTGTCATAATACGGACCCGAAACTTAATGATGGATTACTGGCACAAATTGAAATTGGTTCGAGTTATTGGATCAATTCAGTAATTGTTGCTAAAAGTACATGAAATGTATAAGGTCCATAAATCCAGTAAGAATTGACATGTCTACACTGCTAAATGTAAAAAGCCCGGACACAAGCATGTGAAATTTGACCTTAAATGTCATATGTGACCTTGAACACCGAGGTATGGACCCGGGTCAAGGTCACTGCACATCGTCTCAATAAGGACAACATTTGTACCAAGTTATATGGAAATCCATCAATGCATAAGTCATAGCACGGACACAAGCGTGTGTACTCTGACCTTTAAATGTCTCGTGTGACCTTGACCTTTGAGGTATTGACCCGGGTCAAGGTAACATTTGAAATAAGTAATATCGTAATCTATCAATGCATAATTAAGTTTTAGCCCGCACACGAAATGTTACAGCCAGACGGACGGACTGACAGACGGACCAATGTGGTTATATTTCATTGTTTGTATCTTTACTCTATAGTCAAATTGAATGCATAAAAACGTTCCAATGAATGTTAATACCTCAAATTATTCTCCATAAACTATGTATAAGTACCTGTCGTTTATCGTATTTTATCGGGAGACCATGGCCCCAGTGCATACTATATTTTTGTACAAATGCTGATGATTTATACGTACGGTGGGATTACTAATAGTGGCGAATAATTCACGACGGGAATACGAACAATAACAACAGGAGTACGACTAAAAAAATCTCGATTGCTAAAAATGAATATATTTTATTGCTTTGCAAATAGTACCTAGTCATGTCCGTTAATTCAGACTCCTCATATAATAAGTAACGATCAACCAATCTTACCCACGAATGTCAAGTGTGTATTTTAATGCCACTAGATATTTATATTTCAGATTGAGTAACGCTTGTACAGTCACGATTCTATCCGCGATTTGTCAAGATTCACCGAGATAAAGAAAATCATGCGCAATTAGGCTAAAAGTAAAACCGTTGAATTCAAGATTATGGAATACTGACTACTTATGTTGTATTTTATTTTCAATCAATTTCGACACAAAAGAAGCATCACGATTTGTTTAAGAAATGGAAGTTGCAACAAGGTAATATACCAACGAAAATTGTACAAATAAGTAAATTGTACAACCCATGTACGCGTGTTTATAAATATTAACCTATCATGTTGTGGTTAGAGGTCAGCAAACCGGTATGCAACTTCTTTGTGTCATTCTACCCATTTTCATTTGTGGTAACGGAATGACAAACTTAACCATTTTTTCGTGAAAAAAAAGCGAAATATATTTTATTAGTCATAATATTTGTTCACCTGTTCGTACATTCATGTGACCTAGGCTTAAATAATTTCCTCATAAAGTGTATTTTCTTAAATGAAAAACCCAAATCGCGCTTTTACACATTAATTATAACCAGTTACCATTCGCATCGATTGCATTGTATCAGAAGAAAGAATATCTTAACTGTTATTTAAAAAATTCAAGCATTTGTTCTTCCAAAACATACTTTAACGTTGCTTAAGGAAAGCAGCAAGAAATTGAATTACGGTAGATAGGAACTTTTGACAAAAAAATAGGAAAACAAGTTATTTCTCAGTTATTAAAAAGTGATTGATCGTAGGTAAACGAAATGAACAACAAACATGACGATTGATTTCTTCGATTATTAAAAGACTAGACATGTAATATTTTCGATTTTATTGAGAACACAAAACTAATCTAAATTTGCTCAGCTGAGTCTAACATGACAGACATTTAACAATGGGCACATACATAAAGGAAATGAGATGGAAATCGCAATTAACGGTAAAGCAATTTTGATGAGGGTATGGTTTGTAGTGTTTGTATTTGAGTTTGTGGTGTTTGGGGTGATTGTATCTGTGTATACATGTGATGTTAATTTGTGGAAGTGCACGTCCTCTTTTGACATTTAGCTTTCCTTTTCCGCACTTGGTCTCTGCAGCTGATACAAAATTAATGGCCCGAATTGTCGTTTACCACTGACATTTATTTTTGGAAGAACAATGTGAACCTTCACATTTGAAACATCGTCCTGAAATGGACAATCAATAATTACATTTATAATAAACATAATCACATTAAGTCCCATTTATTTCACCAATTATGGACTTGTCTTATCAACAATGTTACTACAATTCATTTAATAGCAATAAAATATTTTTTTATGATCGCGGTTCGTATCTGAAATAAATAATATTAAAACTAACAAAACTATACTATATTAAAACTAACAAAACTATACTATATCAAATTTTGAAAATGCTTTCATTTTTCTTTCATGCATTTGGTTCCTTAAACATATGAAAGTTTGAAAGCACATACACGTAGAATTATATTATTTTTATTTGCGATCAGTTGATCATATTTGCAGATTTTTTTTATTTTGGTAAGTTTATAAGAATTGCATTGGACAAGAGTCAGTCATATTTTCTAAAAAGGAGCATAACGGAGCGAATGCAAACGCTTGTCTGTTCCCCCTTTTTTTTATCTCAGTCGAAAAAGGGGCATAATTTAATAATTACTAAAGCCAGAAAGTTACGGCAAAAATTAGTTCTATATTTCCTTCACGACGTCGGACATTGACAAAGAAGCCACTGAAAAGGTGAATTCTTGACCAAATTCATACATGTTTTTTGCGGAGGACTCTGTCTATATGATCCAGGCTTTGGCTGATACCAAAACGTTCTAGTTTTCCATGGATTTGTTTGACACAATGTTGAAGGTTATCTGCGTCTATTAATAACCTCACTTGCTCCTGAAAAAAACAGGTACGAATACATAGTTTGTGGAGAATAATGTGAGGTATTAACATTTATTGAAACGCTTATATGCATTCAATTTGACTATGGAGTAAACACACAAACAATGAAATATAACCACATTCATGTAGGTTATAAACGCAACAAGAGAAGTCAAGAGACTGCCAGATATCAACCACGGAAAGAGATATAGGTTCAATTCGCATTTTGACAGTGGATAGCAATTAAATTAAGGGCATAACATTATGAAAACAAAATTCATGTTATGAGTTTTGTTATATTTTAGAAACAGTAATCAGCTAGTGTGTCTTGAGTGAAAACAAACATTCATTCAAATATTTTCAATAGGGAAAATGTTCTTTCTTTAAAACTATATTATATTTAGCAAATTGATATGTATATGCAAACAGATAAAGTACTAATTAGAAATAAGAGTAAAAAAAATAACAAAACAAATAGAAATATATATAAGATACTTGGAGGTATGCTCCGGACATAGAATAAGAATGAACATGGACAATGGGCAATAACTAAAAACACTTTTCAATAAGATCTATCTGAAAATGAAGCTTGAAGGCAATGACTAAATAATCCGCATCTAGAGTGATGGTTTCTGTGCACTGTAAGTATCCGCAATATGATCCATATGTATGTGAAGTTTGAAATCAATACCTCAAAGACAATTGACGCTATGCTTCGGACAAAAAAGTATGAACATAATCAAAGGGCAAACAACTAAAAATATAGCAACCAGAATTAAGGTTCCTGTGCAATTATATTCTCCTGAATATGATCTATCTGTATATCTCAAGGACGTTTAGAGTTTTGCTTGGGACATCTTCCATTTATAAATCTTCCCTTAGCCTTTCGGCGGCGCATAACAAACCATGGAACGGAGATAATCCTGAACAAAGGTTTGGAATATTATGTAAACAAAAGCGGCCGAGGTTTCAACCTTCAGCTACATACCAAATAAATAGGCTCTGAGTAAAGCGTTTTTCATATTGGAATAATATTTTTTGTCCAGATTTATTTTTACCTCTGACGGGTTAAAAGCGCAATGTTGTGGCTTTAAGCACAATTCCTTGAAAATGACTTCAACCTCTTTTGGTGACACGATGTCAGCCGCATGGTTCTGAAAGTCAATTTTCGTAACATTTCGAATTTGTGCAATCAGTTCCCTTCGAGATGTCCAGGCTGCAGAGGCCTGTTCAAGAGAATCAATCTCATTCAAATGGACTTCTCTAGGTCCCGTTTCTACTTGAATGCTAACAACGGCAGCATAGGCCTTCAATTGATCTTTTTCAACGAGGTATTTGGTAGTATCATCATCACCTGTAATATAATATCTTGCATTGAAACTAGTATTTTTCAATGAAGTATTCAAGGTGAATTAATTCCTTGTGGAAGTTTTTTTTTAAGGACACGATGCATGGTTTTACACAAGCAAATACACAACATAACTATTTTCATTATCCTGGTGGTTCCTAGTTGAGTGATCCACGTTGCCTTGATAACTTTGTTTTGACGTCAACAGGCTATCAATTGGCTATCATTTATCATAACAACTTGCCTAAAGCTTTTTACATCCAGATGAGCTATGAAATATTAACAAAGGTAGCTATAATACTAACCTAACAGTTTCCGCAATAAGAATTCCTTCAGCTTTAGCAAATTTTCATATTCATTCAGGAAAATTAGTTCAGACTTAATTTCTACACCTTTTGGTTTCTTTATCTTGAAGTGAAAGGCAACCGGGAAATGGTATCGGTAGGCCAAAATAGAGTCTTTTCCCAATATATTCTGTGTTGAAAATGTCGGATGACTAACGCTTTTCAATCCAGTACTTTTACAGTGATCAATATAATTTGAAATAAATATATGCAAAGTCTCCAATGTCAGAAAGGTTTTCTTAAACAATTCGTCGGCAATGTTTACACACAGCTGGCAGTTCGCGTGTTGGTACAATTCACCTTCACGTTTCTTGTCATCGGTTGCCGTAAGTGCTTTTATTAATGCATCAATAAACTGGCTTTTTTTCTGACTAGAGTTGACCAATGATTTTGTCCTCGTAGTACTGCTGTTGAACTGCACTACCCTTTTGCCCTTCAATGCATGTGTCATGGCATCACCATGACAACAGTCTTCAAATACAAGAACTTTGTCAACAGTTGTTAACTGCTGTATTTCATTGCACAAATCAACATCTTTCATTGATTCATTTTCACTGAGAATGAAGATGCCCTCTTCTTGTAAAATATCTGCTTTTTCTGGCTCACTTCGCTCAAGACCATTTTGGGATTGATCTGTATCGTTTGTGCCCTCTGCTTTTTGTTTTGCCCGGAACCCATGATGACCTGAGTATGCCACCATAAGAGTTGTGATATTTTGCTTTTTTAGTTTTCCAAAAGCACGTTGAACTTTGATCCACATCTCATTGTCTTCATTTCCTGGTTTTATTGGTGCTACGACTTCAATCTTCTCTTTCCTGATTGAAAAAAAACACATCATGACGTATAATATTGGTAATATTTTACTATTGTAATAATGGTTTATGAAACAAGAGCCAACTAGATAATAATTGTGAGGGAAAACAAATGCATATCCCCCGATATGACAATCGTACAGAAACTTCTAAAATATCACAACTCACAGTGATTTCAAACAAGTGGTTGCAGGGAAATTGTATGGCGGACAAAAGGAGGAAAGGGAGATACTTAAAAAATATCGATGGTCAAATTTATGTCAGAAATGATTCAGGCGAAAATATCCAATATGACCGCCAGTCAGCCATCTTGAATGCGATTAAAAACGTTTCATGTAACAAACATCTACTCATAATGTTGAGTCATTAAGCCAAGGATTTGCTTTCATGCAATCATGTTCAAGATATTATGCTCTGTGCACAACATGAAAGTAATCAAAGAGCCGAATAACTCTGTGAAAATTACCCGAGCAGAACATGCTGTTGCTTAAGCACTAATATGACCTTATTATTTCTGTGAAATTGCATCAAAGTCACGCCATCAGTTTTGGAGCTTTTGCGCAGACAAAATTTGTGATGACAATATCCGATATGGCCACCAGTCAGCAATCTTGAACAGGATCGATCAACTTTTTATGTAACGCACACTAATGTTGAGTCACTGCACGAAGTTAAAAGTAAATACATGAGATCTTGTTCTGGAGGCAACAGGCAGACTTATTTACCAAAACATTCTTAGGGCCATATGTCTGTAAAATTACCCAATGTTAATGCAAAACTAGTCTTTGTAAGTATCATTTCAATTCTGTCATGTTTCATTAAAATCCATCCAGCAGTTTAAGAGATTTCGCGCGGTTAAAAATTCAAAGGCTTGGTACTTCTAGGGAAGTTTCATATCAAAATCCCTTCAGCATTTTTTGAGATTTTGCGCGGACAAACATCATGACATCCATCCATCTACCCATCCATCCATCCAGACAAACCTATGTCCAGACAAACCTATGTCCAGAACACGATGAACGTGTCTCCTACCCTATCGGGCGGACCTTAATTTGCTTTGTCGGAGTTATAGCCAATTTAACTCTGTTCTTGACTATCGAGTCGATAGCAAAAATGGTATACGCGACACATCTTTCAATGCTGCTTGATCTTTACAGTGAAGTTTGGTAATCTTCAAACAAGAGGGCCGTGATGGCCCTAAAACGCTCACCTAAGAAAAGGGCCACAACTCTGTGATAAAGCATTAATAAAAATGTTGCCATTTAAACATATCATTACTGATGACGATGCCTTGTTTTATATTTGAAAAGGGTCATGAAGCTACCTGTAAAGTTGCATTGAATTTGGCCTGGGAGTTTCAGAATTGTTTTTTAAAGCAAAACAGTAAGTCGGCTATTTTGTTGTTGTTGTTGTTGTTGATCAATCTTAATGCCATGTTGTATTTTTGAAGACGGTCAGGCAAGGAAGTTTCAGTAAATTTGGCCTGGCAGTTTCAAAGGAGATGGGTTTTTTAAGCAAAACAGGAAGTTGGCCATTTTGTTGTTGTTGTTGTTGTTGATCAATCGTGACCCCTTGTTGTATTTTTGTAGAGGGTCACACAAGGAAGCTTCCTGTAAAGTTTCACTGAATTTGGAGTGGTAGTTTCAGAGGAAATGTTTTTTTTAAAGCAAAACAGGAGGCAGCCATATTTTTGATGTTGCTGTTGTTGTTGATCAATCGTGACACCTTGTAATACTTTTGTAGACGGTCACCCAAGGAAGCCACCTGTAAAGATTAATTGAATTTGGACTGGTAGTTTTGGAGGAGATGTTTTTTTTAAAGCAAAACAGGAAGTTGGCCATTTTGTTGTTGTTGTTGATGATGATCAATCGTGACCCCTTGTACTATGTTTGCAGAGGGTCACCCAAGGAAGCTTCCAGTAAAGTTTCATTGGATTTGGAGTGTTAGTTTAAGAGATGTTTTTTAAAGCAAAACAGGAAGTCAGCTATATTTTTGTTGTTGCTGTTGTTGTTGTTGCAGATCAATCGTGACCCTTTGTTGTATTTTTGTAGGGGGTCACCCAAGGAAACTTTCTGTAGAGCTTTATTGAATTTGGACTGGTAGTTTTAGAGGAGATGCTATTTAAAGCAAAACAAAGTCGGCCATTTTGTTGTTGTTGTTTTTAATCAATTGTGACCCCTTGTTGTATTTTTGTAGAGGGAAACCCAAGGAAGCTTCCTGTAAACTTTCTTAGAATTTGGCCAGGTTGTTTCAGAGGAGATGTTTATAAAGCAATTGTTGACGGACAGACTGACGGACGAACGACGGACAAAGACCGATCATAAAAGTCCCCTTAAGCACTTCGTGCTCTGGTGAGCTAATAAAATTGAATAAATTACAGCTGACAATATTTACAGAGGGACACAGACGGACTGACAGTGCGAGTCCAATATGCCTTCCTTTAGGGGCATTAAACCACAGTCTAGTTAGAAGTTTGACTAGCGCCTGACTTGGTTAGCTATATTGGTTAGTGAAAGAAGTACATAGGTATATCGAATATCTATTTAAAGCTGCACACTCACAGAAATACTACTTTTACAACTTTTTTATTGTTTGTCTTGGAAAGAGCAAATTTTTGCGTAATTATCTGAAAACCAATGATAAAAGATTGCTGACAAAAGATCAGATCGCAGATTTGCATATTTCCGTTCGAAAATTAATCTAATTTTTTGTCAGCTGTCTTATATAACTGGTTTCCATGCATTTTCGCCAAAATTGGCTCGTTCCATAGACAAAAACTGAAATGAAATGTCAAAACGTTCAATCTGTGGGAGTGCAGCTTTAAAATATCTCATTGCAGCAAAATATTTATATTCTAGGGAACTTTTTATCAAAAATTTAAGAAAAGGAGAGAGTTATGCAATGACAAGCTATAATAACGGCATTTCAACATATCTGTTTATGTAACATTATTAGACTATCTGAGACACGAAGGGCTTGCGCAAATTCTGGATTTTATACAGCAGAGCTTGTTCAAAAATATAATGCCAAGCAGTAGTATATGAATTCGGGCTTGTTCATTTAAAAGACTTATTTCGATGACTATATAAACAATGTCCAGTATTTCTTAAAACATTAGAAATCATTTTTAGATTTTGTTTGGTTAATATAGACAACCTACCTGATACACATGACCGGAACACTTCTGCTTGTGATAACATCTCTGAGTCTAGACACATCCTCGGTAAAGGACTCTGCTACCTTCTCTCTCTTGTCATTTCCTGCTATCAAAATGGCTCCCCAGTTTTCACCTAGAATGCAAGAAAGAGATGATCTTATGTCTCGATAATAAATACAATCGTTCTAATATACCGAAAAGGATGAATAAATATCGAAAACAATGGTTATTGTGAAGGATACTATGTTTAATTTGAAAAAATAACAATATCTGCCATGTGTTTCCGTTCCGGATAGAAAAATCCGACCCGAGGGCACCTGCGTTGCCAGGTAACGAGGCTTGCAGAGTCAGAGAACGGACACACATGATATATATGTTTTCTAACATACATTAAATAACATATTAGGCGCATTTTTGTACATATCACCAAAAAGCGCGTGCGATGATGGTTACTGATGTCATGACGCGCAGTAATTTGTATTCACTGCATACGTCAATAAGTTCCTTCAACATTACGTCTTTTAAGGGTTATTTTGTTTTGTTTTTTAAAGTTTATTTTTGTAAAGTTAATGTAAATGGAACTCATCTATTTAAATTTCATAATTATGATTACATAACGTGTATTATAAAAGAAAATGAAATTATTACGTCACAGCGAGTGACTCAACTGGCATGGGGGGATGCCAGTTGGAGTTTTCCAGCACGGCTAAATTCACCGAAAATGCCTATCCGGTGTGCTAGAAAGGTGCAGAAAACAAGGTATTTCTCCCTTATGAGACAATACTTGATCACTGTTAATATTTTAGGATCCACCAGTCATTTAATATTTGTGCGTTTTCAGCTATCAAATACACGGTTATAATCTAAATCTTGTTATCAGTAATTAATATTTTCCATCAATGCATTATCTACTAAGTAGTTTATCACTCAAAATTTATGTTTGTTGCACATGCGTATGTATCGATTTTAAATACGAGTGTCACTTAAAATGCATCAATTTGTCACAAAGAATCTTTACGGTTTCCGTGAATAAAATACTTTTCTATTCTTTTAATTTCGGTGATGAGTACAAGACTGAAATTTATAACAATGATTGATTGCAGAAAGAAACAGTTCAGTTTTTCCGTTGAAACATTATAATGATGTCAACGTTATTGGTGTCACATTAATTGGCAGTTCAAGTGAAGAACATGACGTCATGAAGTTATCATTTGGACGTTTTCCAAACAAATAATATCCATTGAGAATGCTACATTTTTATTATATCGACACGGTAACATGTCTATGAAACTAATGATTTTTTCTTTGTCCAAAAGCAGTAAAATTAAAATAATACTTCACGCAAGCTTTATTTAAAATTGAATGGAAACACACTCACACTTTTAAAATAGAACAGTTTTGTTATATCCAAGTTTTTTTAGAGTTTAGTAAATTTAAATCATGACATGCAAACGTAAAAAAAAATCATTTACATCTGTTCACAAGATGTTATTTAGAAGAAATAAGTTATAACAAGTTAAGATTGCAAAGCATTATGGACGAAAAAAAAAAAGTGTAAATTATGAATGCTTGCTAATGCAGTCGAAGTTTCATAAAACTGGAGACTATGACCATGGAATTTGATTGACTTACACCCATCCAAAGTAGAGGTTATACTGCTAATGTTTCATGGTCATATGGCAACTATTATTGAGCATACAAAGTTTTCATTAGACTGTTATTCATGACGTTGAACTTTGATCTACTGACCGAAAACCATTGTTTTTTTTCCAGGGAAAGTTAAGGACAACAAACCGCAACAGTTGCAAAGACCTAGGTCAAACCGTTCTCCGGTTATTGTGAGAACAGAGGTTTTTTTTATAAGACAGTATGTTTGACCTACTGGTCCCCTAAAATAAAAGGGTAATATACTGATCAAAGGCAACATTTCATTAAAGTGGTCCTTGGTCAAACTATTCTTGTGTTATGGTATCGACGAAGAGTTCATAAGATCGTTGACCTACGGTCATTAAATGGTCTTATGGTGAGGAGTTAAATCAAAGGAGTCTTTGGTATGGGTCAAACTAGAGGTGCGTTACCATGGCTTCTCAATGAGGGCAAAAGGACCGATTATCAGCTTCTTCACATTAAAACCCAATTCGAAAAGCATAAACATTACAAACAGCTTACCAATGAATGGTCGCAACTTATTTCCACAAGTGTGACACATGATGGGATTCAAAAATGAATTTCTCATGCAAGATGCGCACACGTTGATTTTCAGCTGACATAATGGTGGATCATGTTCCAGATACCCACTTTCTTCCACTGAAGATAAAAAGCAACATATTATCCAACCTAAAAACCCTGACTGAGCGATCGAGCTAGGCATTCAAGCAAAAACAAAGAATATCTTCTTCCATTTTCAGTATCAAGAAATACTTGCTAAGTCTTTAAATCGTTAGATGTTTAGGGAGTCTTCGTTTTCAAAATACCCTCTAGCTTGATTCATGGTAACAACTCGCAACAAAAGCAAAATAGGTCGTTGTGTTTTACTTAACAATATTTGTAATCTTAAGATTTTCATTCCTAGTAAATCTAGCCAGAAGTATATGAACTTGTCACAACTGCTTTTGATACTTATTTCTGCAACTAGTATTAAACTAGACGGCTGATTTTAGAATCAAAACAAATGTTCCCCAACATCCTCTTCTGGTCTCATTCCGTTTCAAGACATTTGATGTTGGGATATGGAGCGGGTTGCGGTGGTTAAAAAAGGACGCAAGTGTTATGAAAATCATTCATGGGTTTGAACAGATACTGATTGTGAATATGGTGTAACAGACAAACATGTTTTGTTTGTTTTTAAATCCATAGTCTTGTCCGGTAAGTACAGTGGTTAGCACACTCGCTTCTCACCAAAGCGACTCGGGTTCGAGCGCATGTGAGTTTGGTCTGTGGTCACCAAGTCGGTTTCCTCCGGGTACTCCGGTTTCCGCCACAACACAAGAGCATACTCTCGCGTAAAATCGTGCAAACGAGAGGGATTAATATAATGTTGTACATGTAATAACTTGTTTCACAATCATTGTGAAATAAATAATTTTAAACTAAACTAATCAATGTTGTACGGAATAACACTTGGGAGTCAGATTTTCACGGTAGCAGGTCTAACTGGGAATATAGAAATAAACCATTAATGCGCCTTTTTCATAGCAGTCAGTCACATTTAAGTGGGTCGATCACTAGATACGTAGCAGACACGAACGTTTGACAGACATACGGGCGGATACCAGTGTTAAAAATATGTTTCCACCTGCATAGCATAAAGAGACATAGTTCCTTTCGAGTAACAGTGTAAAAAATATCTCACCAGCATTATTTACAACACACACTTCGCACTTTTCGCAATCTTTCGCAGCAGTTCTTGTCCACTTGTCTGCACTTTCTTCGCGCATCAGTGACTGTAAATTAACAGAGTACAATCGTTTTACCTAAGCACATATCTGCAAACAACGATACTACTAAGCGTGTAAGTATTCTTTGGGACAAACTATAATAGTTGTATAAGTCAAAGCAGTAATGTAACATTCATAAATAGCTTGCCTGAAATTCAAGAATCTAGTACTCGAGAAACAAGAGCCGTCGTAAGATAGCGCGCTCGACTTCACCGCTTTGACTCAGAAGTGAATACAATAACAATGTAATATTACCAAGTTTGGTCTATTTATGTCAAACGTAACTAAAATTATTCAATAAATAAGGTGACTTTGATGCTGGCCTCCCACCACCCGAAAAAAGACGCAAGTCTTTCAAATAATTTGATTTCCCATTATGAAAATGTGGTAAAGAATATACAAATATGCCTTTCAAAAGAAATTAAAATAAAATTTAAAAAAAAAATCCAAAAAAAATCAATGACCATATAGTATAGCCCTCCTTGTTTTCCCTTGGTAAAAAACTGGTTAAGAATGTAAAAATGTGCCTGTCAAAAGAAATAAAAAAATAAAATAAAACATATTCAAGGGACATTATTTGTATTTAGGGTTAAAATGGAGTTATGTTTCTTGTTGTAAGATGGTCGTAAATAATTTTGAATTTTATTAAGTGCATTGAATGAAAGGTATAGAAGTTTTTTTTTTATTAAAATCCCAAATTGCCCTTAACTTTTACTTTAACCTAAGTCAATCAGGGGCCATAACTTGTATTAAGGATATGGAGTTATGTAAAATCATTGGGTGATGGTCCTGAACAATTGTGTGAAGTATTAAGTCAATTGAATGAAGGGTATAGAAGTTATTAATAAATATCCCTACCTGCCCTAAAACTTTAACCTAAGTCCAATAGTCAATCAAGGGCCATAATTTGTATAAAAGATAATATGGAGTTATCTAACCTCAATGTGTGATGGCTCTGAACAACTGTGTGAAGTATTAAGTCAATTGTATGAACGGTATTGGAGTTTTAAGTGAAAATCCCAACTTGCCCTAAAACTTTAACCAAAGTCAATCAGGGACCATAACTTGTATTAAGGATAATATGTAGTTATGTAACCTCATTGTGTGATGGTCCTGAACAACTCTGTGAAGTATTAAGTCAATTGAACAAATGGTATAGCAGTTATTTATAAATATCCCAACCTGATGTAAAACTTTAACCTGAGTTTCATAGTCAATCAGGGGCCATAATCTGTGTAAAGAATAATATGGAGTTATCTAACCTCATCATGTGATGGCCCTAAACAACTGTGTGAAGTATTAATGCAATTGAATGAAAGGTATTGGAGTTTTAAGTGAAAATCCCAACTTGACCTAAAACTTTAACCTGCCCTAAAACTTTAACCTAAGTCAATCAGGGGCCATAACTTGTATTAAGGATAATATGGAGTTATGTAACCTCATTGTGTGATGGTCCTGAACAACTCTGTGAAGTATTAAGTCAATTGAACAAAGGGTATAGAAGTTATTTATAAATATCCCAACCTGCCCTAAAACTTTAACCCGAGTTTCAAAGTCAATCAGGGGCCATAATCTGTGTAAAGAATAATATGGAGTCATCTAACCTCATCATGTGATGGCCCTGAACAACTGTGTGAAGTATTAACTCAATTGAATGAAAGGTATTGGACTTATAAGTGAAAATCCCAACTTGCCCTAAAACTTTAACCGGACGCCGACGCCGGGGCGAGTAGTATAGCCCACCTATTCTTCGAATAGTCGAGCTAAAACGGATATAAAGCCAAGTGTTACTTGCATCAAGTTTATTTAGGATATCGGAGATCTTGAAAGTGTTTTCTACTGCATTCTGTGCTATGCTCTCAATACAACTTTCTGCCAAGGTCAATAAGTCATCAGAAAGTTCATCAGAAAGTTTGCTCTTTCTCCAGATCTTCTTCTAAAAACATAACACTTGCGAACTATAATAAATCTGTATTATGCATTTCAACATATTGCAGAAAAGAATTAATATAATACACATGTTATAACGTAATGCTTCTTTTATCCTTAAAAACAAAGTGATTTGGAATTAAACATATTTAAAAGTGATATACTTGTAAATAATTAATAAAATTTGGCATGCCTGAAAATATTTTTCATCTTGACCCGCACAATTTGAATTAACATTCAATTTGTATAAATCCAATTGTATATTTTACACAAATAGCTTATAAAAGGTAAAATTATTAAAACACGGCCTTCAGATATTTTTTCGAGTGTATTGTTGTACTCATGGTCATGCAATATCTTTTTTTGTATTGATTGTCCTTTTCGCTCACCTGTTCAGTTTATAGATTGACATTGATTGTCCTTACTCAGGAACTATAAATAAATAATATTACCTGAATCATGCTCGTCAAGGAAAATTTTGACATTGTCCGTAGAGTGCTATCTTTAACCCTTAATGTTGGGTGAAGTCCCGTAAGCAGTTCTCTTATCACTAAAATACAACAAAAGATGTTTGTCAAACATGATGCCCCCCCAAGCGTCATATTGTCAGGATTATATGGACAATTGAATGAAATAAGCATGGTCCGAAATGACAGCTAATTTGTCACTGACATTGGATGCCGTTGAGGCAGTTTTAAGATTATGACCATTCAAAGTATGAAGATAGAGTGTGTTATGACCATGACCTTTGACTCTATGACGTCAAAGTCCATAGGAGTCATCAGCTGGTCACCAAAAACCTGAATGTCAAGTTTTGATGCAGGCATTGTCAAGTTATCACACAGACAAGCTCTTTTCGTTCAAGGTCACTGTGACCTTGACCTTTGACCCAATGACCCCTAAAATGATAAGGGGTCATCTACAGGTCATACGCAAACCCAAGTCAAGTTTGAGGGCCATGGGTGCAGGCATTGTTGAGTTATAACTTGGACAACCTTTAACTAATCAAGGTCACTGTGACCTTGACCTTTGGCCCAATTAGCCCCTAAAACAAAAGGGGTCATCTACAGGTCAGGCCCAACTTCCATATCAGGTTTGATGACCATAGGTCTAGGCATCGTTGAGTTATCACTCTGACAAGCTTTGTTCTACCGACGGACCGACCGACCTACCGACCGACCGACATGTGCAAAGCCATATACCCCTCTTCTTCGGAGGGGGCATAATAAGATTCATACATCGCTATTTTTTATTTCTTAAGTCATTTAATCAGTTGTATATGTATAGAAACATGTACACGTAACACGCCAACAATTTTCTGATATTTTGTACCAATGAAAATCGCATATGCTTAGTGGCCTTTTCAAACAAGCCCATTACAACAGATGCATACTACTCATTTCTGTAAATTTAAATGAAAATCAATTCAATTACTCTAACACAATCTAAAACATCTCGCTTGAACTACACTTATATACTATGATACTGATAAGGTTAATAACCAGAACATTTCAAACAAGAGGACACCAAGGGCCTTTGATCGCTCACATGATATTTAACTAGAACTCCGCGAGTCGGATGTGTCGCCTGACAAATTATTTACTGTCGACATTATAGCTGTTAGATTGGCATTTTATTCATTTATAGACAATGATGTTGCCATTTAACTTTCAAGTGTAGGTGGCATTTGAACTGAAGGTAACAACGTTAAGCCAGGAGCAAGCAATTGGTTTTATAAGCAAAAATGAGCACAATAAATACTGAAGTCAACTGCTATCCCCTTCAATAAGATCTAACTATCTACATATGAAGTTTCAAGTTGATAACTCTTTTAGTCGAGAAATGCCCCGGACAAAATTTAAGCTTGAAAATTAACAAAGGGCAATAACTCTTAACATATAGATGCAAGAGTTACGGTTTTTGTGCACTGCACTTTTCCTCAATCAGATATACCTACGGAATAAGTTTCAGGTTGATACCTTCTATAGTTTATGAGATATGCCACGAACAAAACCTAAGCATGAAAATTAACAAAGGGCAATAACTCTAAAAATATGGCAGCAAGAGTTACGGTTCTTGTGCACTGCACTTGCCCTCAATGAGATCTATCTAGCTATGAAGTTTCAAGTTGATACCTCTTATATTCTTCAAGATATGCCCCGGACAAAACTTTAAGCATGAAAATTAACAAAGGGCAATAACTCTAAACATATAGATGCAAGAGTTATTGTTATTGTGCACTGCACTTTCCCTCAATCAGATACACCTACGGAATAAGTTTCAGGTTGATACCTCCTATAGTTTACGAGATATGCCACGGACAAAACGTAAGCAAGAAAATTAACAAAGGGCAATAACTTTAAAACTAAGAAAGCAAGAGTTACTGTTATTGTGCACTGCACTTGCCCTCCATGAGATCTATCTACATATGAAGTTTCAAGTTGATAACTCTGATATTATACAAGTTATGCCCCGGACAAAACTTTAAGCATGAAAATTAACAAAGGCCAATAACTCTAAACATATAGAAGCAAGAGTTACGGTTTTTGTGCACTGCACTTGCCCTCAATTAGATCTATCTACATATGAAATTTCAAGTTTATACCACTAATAGTTTAGGAGATATACCCCGGACAAGCGAAAATGGGACGCGGCCGCCGCCGCTGCCACCGACGCCGCTGCCACCGACGCCGCCGACAAAAGTAACCCCTATATGTCGTCTTTTCAGTCGACAAAACTGATATTGAACGTTATCCTAAATTTTACAAAGACGATGGAAGTAAAACCTTCTATTGACTTTACAAGATTCTTCTACAGTTTGACGGGTAATGTTCTCACCACATGACCCATATTTAAACTTTACCAGACAATTAGGTTTGGTTTTTTTGGTCAGAAAAAATATACCCCGTCAATTTATTTATTTGATTTTGAACTATTGTAGTTTATCAATGATCTGTGATAACTTTTTTGAACTTTTCTACGGTGTTTGACCTAATTTTGAACCCGACATACATCGCTCTATTTCATAATGACACTTATATTGAGCAAGGGAAATGCTACCTTCATTTTTTTTTAATAATTTGACCCATAAACATAGTTACTTCACTAAATTTGCCACCAACTAACACAAAACTACCACCAAACGCCAATGATTTGGGTGATAATTGAAGAAAAAATGGTGGCACTTGGTGGAAAATCAAAAATATCAACAACTGCAATGAAATCTCGATCCCCCTTTTCACCAACTGGACGTGATATAAGGTTAACATTTGAACTTAGTTGTTTTTTTGTCATTTGTTAAATGTTGGACTTTGTTAATTGTGGATATGGCAGTTGGTGAAAATTTTAACTTGATTAATTTCTTGGGTGGCTTTGGTGTAAAGGACTTTTGTATAATGATATGCTGATGATACCGCCAAACTGCATTTTACATAAACTATTATGATGATTCCTTCAGGTTATAGAAACGCAGACGGATTGTAAACTTGGTCAAATGTAAATGATTTCATTTATTTCATTACTTAATTTATTACTAGTGTAGGCAAACTAAATGACTGCAAAATGGTTACATGTTTTAAATAGGTTGATTTATGCATACTTTATCATCCATGCGAAGCAGATTGGACAGGATGATTGATTTTTTTCTGACAAGTACCACATTGAATTGGCAGTTTTTGACCCCCCAAAAACAGATCTTAAAAACTGATCGAGGCATTTGATGGAATAATGGTAGAAAACCTTCCAATACTACTACTATACCAATTTCCATCATCGGAGGCATTTGGTGCAAAATCTGCTACGAAATGACACGAAGCATTTGGGGGAAAAGTTCCGTTTCTCAAGCACCTATCATTGTAGTAAATGGTAGAAAGTTGCCACGAACTGACACTGGCATTTGGTTGAAAACCTTTCAAACTCCACATTTGAAAATAATTAAAGACCCATTTTCTTCAATTGTTCATCATTTGTTACCAAAAAAATGTGATATCATCTATTTAAATAGGTCATCCATATATAATTGTTTAATGGTATTGTAGATTCGGTACAAACATGGATGACAGGGATGATTTGAGAAATGATCTGGCTAGAGTAATGTAATGATTATATTAACCGTTTGGTTGTAAAATTAAAATGTTTTGGCACATACTCATGTTTCACTGTGATCGTATTGCTATATGCTATAAACTTTTTTACATTAATACAATGTGAGATTTGGCAAAGAAATAAGTGCGCCAGGTGATCCCAAAACATTTTTCGGTTAACAATCCTGAAAATCAAACGTATTCAAATATTCATACCGACTCCAAAGTTGTGGTAGTCATGGAATTTGGTCAAACGATTAAATTTTGTTGTTGGATGGTAGCCTTCAGTTCCGCAAATTGTGCTCTCAGTGAGCAAGAGTGAGTCATTGGGTTCCTTCATCTCTCTTGCTAATCCAAAATCGATCAATCTTGCATTGTACATCAAATCCAGGACTATGTTTGGGGACTTTATGTCCATATGCAAGACATCGTTCCTGTAAAAACTAGAGCTGTCACAGAATTGATGAAAACCCCTACACGACGTATAAGTTGTTTTTGGAAAAATAACATATGTCTCCCACATGCTTGCCTCATTCGCTTCACGACTTTGGTTGATATCAACGGGTTGTGGGTGTTGTGTCATAAGGCGAAAATTGGACATTTAAGTGTTTTGAAAACATTGCATGCTGGTAACAGAAACAGAGTGGATATCACAGTGCAGCAGACAGACAATTTCAGAGTTATTTAATTCATGGTGTACTGTATAACCCTATTATATCGGTAGCAGGCTGTCAAGTGAACTTCTTTTAAAAAGAAGGGGAAAAGTAGGAATAAAATTTACCAAACAGTAGGAGAAAAGAAGGAAAAATAAGGAATTTGTACTAAACAAGAGGGCCCTGAAGGCCCTGTATCGCTCATCTGATCCAATTCAAGTGTGAAATAAGTGTTTTCAGGGCGAGGCCAATTGTGACAGGGGGAGGGAATAAGTGTTTTTCAGGGCGATGGAAAGTGCAACGAGAGGGGACTTAATTAAAACAAATTTAGGACTAGTTTTCAATTCTGCATTTTAATATTTAAGTTGAGGGTATTACAGTTTTAGAGAATTTGAAATGTCAGTCTGGTGGTCTGCTACCTTAGAAAGGATGCATACTTGTCTTTGCTTGTACATTTTATTTTCTATTCCTGTTATGGTTGGAGTATAAACATGAAAATTGTTTCATTTAATTCAGAATGTATTTTAGCAGTGAGTGTGATAAGAACACTTGTTCTACATGAAAATGCATGAAACATTGAAAACTTATTATACATACTTTTGACTACATCATGGAAAGACTTTTTTTATTAATTTACAGACTATATTTTCAATAAACCAGCATATATTCATGAAGTATGGAATGAAAACATTTATACCTGCTGGAATTAAAAAATATATTACTTAGATCCTTCCTTGTGACCAAGTTTGTTTTTTTATATCACGGATGATTTTTTTAATATCACGGATGACCCAGTTGCAAACCTTACCTTTCTGTAAGAAGTTCATTCTGACTAGGTTTTATATAGATAAAGTAGAAAATATGGCCTCAACAGTGTTTTAACAATGTTTTCTATGATTTGACTTTGTGACCTAGTTTTTGAATTCAGGATACCCAGTTTCAAACTTGACATAGCCTTCATAAACACAAACATTCTGACATAGTTTCATGGTGATCAAAGAGAGAATGTAACCTCTACAGTGTTTACAAAGTGTTCTATGATTTGACCTAGAGGCCTGGTTTTTGACCTCTGATTACCCAGTTTCAAACTCTACCTAAAGATCATCAAGAATAACATTCTGGTCAAGTTCCATGGACATATGGTCATAAATGTGGCCTCTAGAGTGTTAACAAGCTTTTCCTTAAATCTGACCTGGTGACCTAGTTTTTGACCGCACATGACCAAGATTCGAACTTGGCCTAGAGCTAATCAATATATACATTCTGACTAAGTTTCATGAAGATACAGTTATAAATGTGACCTCTAGAGTGTTAACAAGCTTTTCCTTCAATTTGACCTGGTGACCTAGTTTTTGACCACACATGACCCAGATTCGAACTTGACCTTGATATCATTAATATTAACATTCTGACCAAGTTTCCTGAAGATACAGTCATAAATGTGACCTCTATAGTGTTAACAAGCTTTTCCTTTAAATTGACCTGGTGACCTAGTTTTTAACCCAGATGACCCACTATCGAACTCGTCCAAGATTTCATTGAGGGTAATATTCTGACCAAGTTTCATTACGATTTTGCCAAAATTGTGACCTCTAGAGTGTTAACAGTCAAATTGTTGACGACGGACGACGGACACAGGGCGATCACAATAGCTCACCTTGAGCACTTAGTGTTCAGATGAGCTAAAAAGTAGGAGTTTTACTTACCTTCGTGCATAACTTTCTATTACTCATAGACAAATATGGCAAACTAGAAAACATATTCACGAGACTGCATAGACGGGTCTTTTGACTCTCATATATCTTTTACCTTGGTGTGATCATGAAGTAAGCAGTCACCAAGTATGCACCCCAAGTAAAAGTAGGAAGCCATGTAAGCCAATCAGTGTTCCTTCCACCTTTTTTGGATTTGGAATTGTGAAAATAGCACCAAATGCCAAAGATTGTGAATTTACCATAGCATATTTCAAACAAGGAAACAAAGCCCCGTTTTAGATCATGGATTTGAAGAATTTTAAGACAATGAATTTGACATTAAACAGACATATATATGTACTAGTTTTAAATTTAAAGGTCTCATTTCCGGTCCAAAAAAGTGTCAGTTGACCCTTTCATCACCTTTTTAAACAAGAGATGTTTGTCAAACATTATGCCCCCCTGAGCGTCATGTTGTCAGGATTATATGGACAATTGAATGAAATATGCATGGACCGAAATGACAGCTGATTTGTTGCCGTTAAGGCAGTTTTAAGATTATGACCATTAAAGTGTGAGGATAGAGTGTGTTATGACCATGACCTTTGACTCTATGAACTCAAAATCCAGAGTCATCAGCTGGTCACCAGAAACCTTAATGTCAAGTTCGAGGGCCATGGGTGCAGGCATTGTCAAGTTATCACACAGACAAGTTTTTTTCGTTCGAGGTCAATGTGACCTTGACCTTTGACCCAATGACCCCTTAAAACATAAGGGGTCATCTACAAGTCAGATGCAACTCCAAGTCAAGTTTAAAGGCCATGGGTTCAGGCATTGTTGAGTTATCACTCGGACAACCTTTTACCATTCAAGATCACTGTGACCTTGACCTTTGGCTCTATGAATCCTGAAATCAATAAGGGTGATCTACTGGTCAGGCTTAACATCCATGTCAAGTTTAATGATCATAGGTTCAGGCATTGTTGAGAAATCAGTGGAAGAAGATTTGTTAACTTTTTTGCGTTAAAGGTTACTGTGACATTGACCTTGGCCTGATGACCCCCAAAGTCGATAGGGGTCATCTACTGGGCAGGCCCAACCTTCATGTCAAGTTTGATGACCATAGGTCCAGGAATTGTCGAGTTCGCTTTCAAGGTCACTGTGACCTTGACCTTTGACCCCTAAAATCAATAGGGGTCATCTTCTGGTCAGGCCCAACCTCCATGTCAAGTTTGAGGGCCATGGGTGCAGGCATTGTTGAGTTATCACACGGACAACCTTTTATCATTCAAGGTCACTGTGACCTTGACTTTTGGCCCAATGACCCCTAAAATCAATTGGGACCATCTTCTGGCCAGGCCCAACCTCCAAGTCAAGTTTGAGGGCCATGGGTGCAGGCATTGTCGAGTTATCACTCGGATAACCTTTTACGATTCCAGGTCACTGTGACCTTGACCTTTAGCCCAATGACCCCTAAAATCAATAGGGACCATCTTCTGGCCAGGCCCAACCTCCAAGTCAAGTTTGAGGGCCATGGGTGCAGGCATTGTCAAGTTATCACTCGGACAACCTTTTACCATTTCAGGTCACTGTGACCTTGACCTTTGGCCAGATGACCCCCAAAAACCATAGGGGTCATCTCCTGGTCAGGCCAATTCTCCAAGTCAAGTTTGAGGGCCATGGGTGCAGGCATTGTCGAGTTATCACTCGGACAACCTTTTACCATTCAAGGTGACTGTGACCTTGACCTTTGGCCAGATGACCCCCTAAAACAAAAGGGGTCATGTACTGGTCAGGCCCAATTCCAAGTCAAGTTTGAGGGCCATGGGTGCAGGCATTGTCAAGTTATCACACGGAAAACCTTTAACCATTTAAGGTGACTGTGACCTTGACCTTTGGCCCGATGACCCCCAAAAACAATAGGGGTCTTCTACTGGTCAGGCCCAACCTCCAATTCAATTATGAGGGCCATGGGTGCAGGCATTGTCGAATTATCACTCGGACAATCTTTTACCATTGAAGTTCACTGTGACCTTGACCTTTGTCCCGATGACCCCCAAAAACAATAGGGATCATCTAATGGTCAGGCCCAACCTCCAATTCAATTATGAGGGCCATGGGTGCCGGCATTGTTGAGTTATCACTCGGACAACCTTTTACCATTCAAGGTGACTGTGAACTTGACCTTTGACCCGATGAGCCCCAAAAACAATAGGGGTCAGCTACTGGTCAGGCCCAACCTCCAAGTCAATTTTGAGGGCCATGGGTGCAGGCATTGTCAAGTTATCACTCGGACGACCTTTTACCATTCATGGTCACTGTGACCTTGACCTTTGGCCTGATGACCCCCAAAACAATAGGGGTCATCTACTGGTCAGGCCCAACCTCCATGTCAAGTTTGAGGGCCATGGGTGCAGGCATTGTTTAGTTATCACTCGGACAAGCTTTAAAATTATTTTACCATTAAAGGTCACTGTGACCTTGACCTTTGACCCGATGACCCCCAAAATCAATAGGGGTCATCTACTGGTCAGGCCCAACCATCATGTGAAGTTTGATGACCATACATCCAGAAATTGTTGAGTTATCACTCGGACATGCTTTGGTCTACCCACGGACCGACCGGCCGGCCGACATACCGACATGCCTGTGCAAAGCAATATACCCCTCTTCTTCAAAGGGGGGCATAATAAAAAAATTCGACTGTTTTATGAGTTTTCGCTAATGGGTAAAACGATGTTTTGCAAAATATATGCAGTTCGCATTTTGATTATAATGTTAAAACATATTAAAGTAAATGTATTGAAGCCACAATTAATCTGCTTTATTGAAGTAAGTTACAATATTAACAATAAAAATAATAACAAATATGTTTCCTTTCTATACGTTAATCTTAACGGAAACAATTGTTTTAGTTGCAGCGATCATGACCTTGATCAACATACCCGAAAGCAATCCCAAGGTACAAGCTCTCAACATGAGCTTGTTTCATATCAAATATTATAACTTAACGTTAAGTATTCTCAAGTTAAATAGCGAGAACAACAAGGAAGACGATGGACCGTCCACCAAACGACCTTCTCAAATTTACAACCTGGGTTTTTTTTAAAACCTGATTAAAACAAGGTATTTGTGATCATCTAGCCATTGCGATCACTATTCAGAAACAAGAGTACCACAAGTGAATGCCAACACTAGTCTGTTTCTTCGGGTGATCAAGTGGGCAGAACTGAACAAATATTTCGGAGAGAGTTGTGGGACTTTCTACACGTGCCCATTCCAGCAGTGAAAAGGTTTACATCAGGCTTTTTTTGGTTTTTTATTTGTTAATTGCAGCTGCCGCCGAATGTTTTGCTATTTGATAAACAGGAGGAAAATTCAATCTTGAAAAAACACACAAGTCATCTATTAATGCTGGAAATCAGTCTGATTATGAAACTTTTCATTTGGTCGTCCTAAGCTTTTTTGAATATTTATAAGAACATTTTTACTTTTATGGAACAAGACATTCATTTCACACAAAAATTGAAATTAAAGAATGATGATTGTTATCCCTTTTGTAAAAAAAACTTTTACTTCAAATGCTCATAAATTAAAAGATGAACTGGTACAATTTGAAAATTCGCCTTTCCACTTCAATGCATTTTTGCACGATGACACCATCAATTATGAAAATATCTAAAATTGTGAAAAACTTACCTGAACCCCTCTACAGGAGTATGCAGATAACTAATTGCAGAAGCCACTTGGTAGATAATCTTTAATCTCGTTTTGTGACACATTCTTACATGTCCGTCTGAGGAATCTATTATTGCAGTGTCTTCTTTGATTGCTTTAAAGAGAGTTCCTCCCTCAAAATACGGTGACACAAAATAGTAGTATCTGAAGAGAAATATTTGTTATATATTTCATAATTGTAGACTAATCTGTTGAGGACAATATGAAGTTTTGCTGACCTATTAATTCTCATTGAGACTCAACAATATTGAGCGGTCAGCAAAGTAAATATTTGTGACACTAAACACCATTATAATTTGCACAAGAAATAACTATGTACAGTACATTACAATCAATGTGTCTAACATGAGTAAAGATAGTAGACAAAATACACAAAGCGGCATTAGCAAGTGACAGATGTAACAACGCATAAAATATGAATCCCTTTACTCCAAAAATCTGTGTTTAGTTTCCAGTAAAGTCAACATAACAAGAGTGCCAAAGTGACCATTTATCGCTCACCTAGTTTTCAACGAGTTTCAAGAATAATGGTTATAAGGTCATCGAGGTAAATTCTTTTTTCATACAATTTTCAAATAAGTTGACACCGGGGTCACCATTTGAACAATTTTAAGACGATCACTGAAGATGCTATATAGCAAATAGTTTAGCTCTAGCCATTGCAGTTCACGAAAGAAGGAATTTCAAACTTCTTCCTATTTAAGTGTATATAAAACAAGTGACCTGTGGGTGGATCAAGTTTTGACCCAATGGTCACCATTTGAAAATCTAGGAAGAGGGCCACTCAAAGGTGCTTCATACAATTTTAGCCAACTGGTACAGGTTATGAAAGAGTTTCACATTTTGTGGAATAGACCCATACAGTACTGCAATGGAAACAAGTTAGACAAGCCCAGAAGTCAAACTACTGTTCATGAAAAGATTTTCAAAGGGACCAATGCTAGGATGTTTCTGGGCAAAATCGGCCCAGTGGTCTATGAGAAGAGGTAATTTGACGCCTACTGATAACGATAATTGCCAAAGCGGACACAGGATGATCACAATAGCTCACCATGAGGACATTGCATGATACATAGTAATTTTGTGACGTCATCAGTATATAAACTAGGTTCTAAATATGGCTCCAGTAATGAAGTAGCTTAAGAATGTTCTCAAATGCTGACAATTTTCAGCGCAATACTGTTAGAAAAGTAAAAGGAACTGTAAAACCCATTTATTTGTGTTATGTCTTAGTGCTTAATTTTCAATGACATTCATTGCCTATTGATACATGTATATGTATTCTAAATTTAGTACTTCTTTTAAATTATCTTGGTTCGTTGTTAAGTTACCTAGATTCATTTAAGTAAACTTATGTTTTGTTTTTCTCTATGATATTTTCAGAATTCATTAAACACGATTTGTTTAGAATGTTCTAGAACGTTGATATTTTTTCTATTTATTACATATAGATAAGTTTTAGAATAAATAAGAGAAAGTTTTTTTTTTACTTTTTTTTACACATTCACGTATATATTGCCCCAACTATCTTTGTTCTAGTAAAAATATGATTCTGACTTAAATGTGCAAGTGTGCGTATTTGATGATTTCTGTTTGTCTTAAATTTAAAATCAATTTTATAACATGTCAGACAAGACCGGTTTCCGGGCATTTCTACAACCAGAATGTTTTTCGCGCGAGTATACAAGTTTGAAATTACAATTACCTTTTTAATACCTTTTTAGGAAAATGAAACAAAATGGTGTTCGGTGTAAAAGTCCTTCACTACATGCTTTGATGAAGGGACTTGAGTGCATTTTATTATGGGTGCTCACCAAAAAGTTTTATAAGTCAAGGTATTTAGTTACATAAAAATGCGCACATTATGACTCGATTAAAAGGTTGAGTTTTTAAACATATTGAGCGTGTACTTGCCTATAAAAAGGCATTATGTGTAGAATAAACATCAACAACTTAGTTAAATTTAGAAGTTTATAGAGAAGAAACCATCAACAGCATCAATATTCAAGAATTTTTTTCAGAAACACTTGCACAAATCTTCACAAACAGTGGAACAATAAAATTAAATATGAAATTACAGCCTTACAGGTTTTAAGCATGACTGTGGTTACAATCTTAAATTACCTTTATTGCTAAATATGGAAAGTCAATTTGCCT
Organism: Mya arenaria; assembly: GCF_026914265.1. NCBI lineage: Eukaryota > Metazoa > Mollusca > Bivalvia > Myida > Myidae > Mya > Mya arenaria. Next base: position 8,771,994 of record NC_069133.1, read on the forward strand.
ACTTACAGCAGCCAGCATGGCCCATAACTCTGGGTTAATATGTGTTAAGTAATGTCCATTAATTTACGAATCAGGTCCATGTATTTAAATTGCTTAAGACATTGCATTTAGAATGAAGGTTCAATAGTTAACCATAATAAGGAATTCTGCAAGTTTTGGAATGGTAAACAAACTGAAATAAGTCTGACCCACACACAATAATGTGATATTATGTCCAAACATTGGTGTACAATACTGATGCCGGCCCACGCTAATACTATTTTGTTTATTTGAATGACAAGTATGGTGTGAAGTATAGAACTGAAGAAAAGCATACCCCGTCACATGCTGATCTATATGCAAATCATCATAAAAGGCAAGCAATGGAACTATCCCAAAATGAAGAATCCTGGACGCAAGCTTTTCCTGAAACAATAAATAATTGTTGGATGAAAAAGGCAGATCTTTGTATAAATCTATCTAATCTGTTCTAAACAACATTAGTTTCAAAAATGTAGGAGAAAAGTAACAAGAGCGGAAAAAAGACAGCGCGCTCGACTACGCTATGGGATGTGCCTGTCAAAAGCAATAAAAAAATCAAATTAAAAAGTGACCATAACTCTCGGGGGCCCAAAACACAATCTCATGAAAGGTCTCTATAAACTGTTTATATATACCAAGTTTATTTGCAATATGTCGACCAAACCTTAAGATATTCAATACCAACCATATTTCTATTAATAGTAACTTTGACCTTAACCTTGATCCTAGTGGGCTCAAATGCAATCCCATGAAAGGTCTCCATAAACTATTCCTATATTCCAAGTTTGGTCACTATATGTCAAACCAGGCTAAAATTATTAGATACATAAGGTGACTGACCCTGCCCTTGCACCAGCCCGCCCAAACTATGACGCAAGTCATTCTAATAACTTGTTTTTCTTTTGTGAAAACCTGGTTAAGAATATAAAATGTGCCTGTCAAATAAAATAAAAAGAAGAAAAAAGGTCATAATTTGTATTTAGGGTTAAAATGGAGTTATGTAACCTTAGTAAGCTGGGCGTCATTAATTGTGCAAAGTAAATTGACGGGTATAGAAGTTTTTGTTTTATTAAAATCCAAACTTTCCCTAAAACTTAAACATGCCCTAAAATTTTAACCTAAGTTCCCAAGTCAATCAGGGGTCATAACTTGTATAAAGGATAACATGGAGTTATATAACCACAATGTGTGATGGTCCTGAACAATTGTGTGAAGTATTTAGTCAATTGAATGAAGTGTATAGAAGTTAGTCATAAATATCCCAACATGCCCTAAAATTTTAACCCAAGTTCCATAGTCAATCAGGGGCCGTAATTTGTATAATGGATAATACGGAGTTATCTTACCTCATTATGTGATGGGCCTGAACAACTGTGTGAAGTATTTAGTGAATTGAATGAACTTGGAAGGGTATTGGACTTTTAGGTGAAAATCCCAACGTGCCCTAGTACTTTAAACGGACGCCGACGCTGGGGCGAGTAGTATAGCCCTCCTTATTCTTCAAATAGTCGAGCTAAAACAAAGACCTGGTTAACAATGTATCTCTGAATAGGTCCAGCCCCTAGTGGGATGAACTATAAGATGCTCTGGCCACTGGCCGCTTTACATAAAAGTGTGTTGATAGATGTTTAGAGACCAAGATGGTGTTGCTTCCCTTTCTTCTCGTAGAATAGATTTCAATACGTTATAAACGTTACATGGTTACTTTCTGTAATGAACACTTGAAGATTCATCAACAACTCATGCATATCACAAAGTAATCCATATCTCAGAGCATTATTAAGAATTGATTCTTATTCGTGGTGCTTTCATGAAGTTTAAACACTCAGCCACGATTTTGCAAAACCATAAAGCTTGTGTAATGTTCCCGGATCATTTAGTCTGGAGCCCGGAAAAATAAACTTGCTTCTGTCTAAGTGAAAGTTATAAAGTATTTGACAATCAATTTACGGCTTTTGCAGTTACCGCTATAAATTCTGTAGGACGACCTTCAAGTTTCTTTTTGTCCTGTTCAAAGCCGATTCTTAACTATCGGAGACTAGGAGAATTAAAGTGGAACGTTGTGTTACTGCTTCTAGTTTTCAGCTTCGGACACCCGTGGGGTTTCTAATTGGCCTCTTAGTAAGTCTGGATCATTGCGATATAGACTGTGGGTTTCACTGATTTATTGTGAGATTTGTTTATGTTCTGTGGATTTAGATAATTAAACATTGATTCTTGAACCATACGAAGTATTTCCAAATCATTTGGTTTTGAAAGTATTTATTGTTAATCAAGTGTATATATTACCGATTACATACTTATTGTGGGTTCGAGAAAAGATGTATATGTAGATTTAAGGTAGCGTGGACGAGCTAGCTATAGAAAAAACGTAACACTTGTTTTCGCATCTTGGGAATAAGCCAAACCCCGGCTAAGCGTTCATTCTACACCAACGCAAGAAAATAAGAATAAATCCATAAATTTTCTTTTGTTCTGCTAGTTTAAATTGTTTAACTTGAAGATACGAACTGTTTTTCAGGTAAAATAAAAGAGAGAAATATCGGTAATCAATACATTAGAAAAGGATATGTCGAATATTTTAAACTTTGTTCATCAAAATAATGACGTGCTTGTCCAGGCAGAGTGCACAATGAAATGTACGCTGACGTCATTACGCTGATCGGTACTCCCTTGCCAATTGATTGTTAGAAGAGATTTGAGCAATGTAAATATTAAGTATATAAACACTAAATTTGGCATAAGCAGTATGCATAATCATCATTGTACTTTACTAGTAGCATAAATTATTATCAAAGAACAGATGAAAGTTTACAAAACTTACATTTGTGATAGACTTCATTCTATCTACATCAATTTTATCTATTTGCAATTGCTTTATCACCAACTTTGTATTGAAGACTGGAACCTTTTCTTGGGCTTAAATAAATCGAAAACAATAATTATCTTATTGAGCGACAGATATCATTTTTTTATAGTTTTTTATAGTTTTTAATACTCAAAATCATACCAACAAAAAATAATGTTAACATTTAAAAATAACATATTTATCTATTTGTCATAATTATGTTATTTTTCAGATAATTTTGCACTCAAAATCTTGTCCAAATTTGCCAGAAACAGCAGCTAGTGTATCAACGCCATGTAAGAGTATATTATACACTCCAGAGAAGAGGTTTACAGCTAAAAACATGACGGGCTGATAGGTCTCACTAATAAAAGCTATTTTAACAAGAGGGCCAAATGGCCCTGAATCGCTCACCTGTCATATATTGCACATTGGTTTGATAAGAGATCTGGATGGTTCAAAGTAGTTAAGGTTTTTTAGAAGTCTGGGTCATTTTTTACCCAAATGCCAAAGTTTGGACAATAAAGGTAGAGGTCCACTTAATGATGTTTTATGCCAAATAGCTCTAGTCCTTGTGAATTCGGAGATTTTTTTTTTTTATGCTTCTATTATATACAAATATTGAAAACCTAAGCCTATGAACACGGGGCATGGCCAATTTTGACCCCAGGGCTAAAGTTTGAACAATCTTAATAGTGGTCCAATAAACGATGCTTCATACCAAATATCTAAGGCCTTCGCCTTTTGGTTTCGGAGAAGAAGATTTTTTAAGTTTTCATCATATACATATATAAGGAAACCCATGACCGCCCGGGTGGGGCCATTTTTTGACCCCAGGGCCAAAGATTGAACAATATTGGTACAAGTCAACTAGATGATATATATGTATATTTGTTATTAATTGTTGTATGTGGCCCATATTGAAAATTGGTATGTGTACTAAATATGTTATCCAGTTTAAATTAAGACGTTACTTATCTTTGTGAGTTCGGAGAAGATTTTTTAAGTTTTCACTATAACACATATAGAGAAAACCCATCAGCCCCGGGGTGTGGCCGATTTTGACCCCAGGGCCATAATTTGAACAATCTTTGTAGAGGTCCACTATACGATGAATCATGCCAAATATCTAAGCTCTAGTCCAAGTTAAGTTCAAAGGAGAAGAATTTTGAAGTTTTAACTATAAACATATAGAGAATACCCTAACCCCCCGGGGCGGGGCTAATTTTGACCCCAAGGCCATAATTTGAACAATCTTTGTAAAGGTCCACTAGACGATGAATCATGCCAAATATCTAAGCTCTAGTCCAAGTAAGTTCAGAGGAGAAGATTTTTGAAGTTTTAACTATAAACATATAGAGAATACCCATGAATCCTCCCCCCCCCCGGGCCGGGGCCAATTTTGACCCCAAGGCCATAATTTGAACAATCTTTGTAGAGGTCCACTAGACGATGAATCATGCCAAATATCTAAGCTCTAGTCCAAGTAAGTTAAGAGAAGAAGATTTTTGAAGTTTTAACTATAAACATATCAAGTATACCCATGAGCCCCCGGGGCGGGGCCAATTTAGACCCCAAGGCCATAATTTGAACAATCTTTGTAAAGGTCCACTAGACGATGAATCATGCCAAATATATAAGCTCTAGTCTAAGTAAGTTCAGAGGAGAAGATTTGTGAAGTTTTAACTATAAACATATAGAGAATACCCATGACCCCCCCGGGGCGGGGCCAATTTTGACCCCAGGGCCATAATTTGAACAAACTTTGTAGAGGTCCACTAGACGATGAATCAATCTAAATATCTAAGCTCTAAGCCAAGTAAGTTCAGAGGAGAAGATTTTTTAAGTTTTCACCATAAACATATAGAGAAAACCCATGACCCCCCGGGGCGGGGCCAATTTTGACCCAAGGGCCATAATTTGAAAAAACTTTGTAGAGGTCCACTAGACGATGAATCATGCCAAATATCTTAGCTCTAGTCCAAGTAAGTTAGGAGGAGAAGATTTTTGAAGTTTTAACTATAAACATATCAAGTATACCCATGACCCCCCGGGGCGGGGCCAATTTAGACCCCAAGGCCATAATTTGAACAATCTTTGTAGAGGTCCACTAGACGATGAATCATGCCAAATATCTAAGCTCTAGTCCAAGTAAGTTCAAAGGAGAAGATTTTTGAAGTTTTAACTATAAACATATAGAGAAAACCCATGACCCCCCGGGGCGGGGCCAATTTTGACCCAAGGGTCATAATTTGAACAAACTTTCTAGAGGTCCACTAGACGATGAATCATGCCAAATATCTAAGCTCTAGGCCAAGTAAGTTCAGAGGAGAAGATTTTTTAAGGTTTTCACTATAAACATAAAAAGAAAACCCATGACCCCCCGGGGCGGGGCCAATTTTGACCCCAGGGCCATAATTTGAACAAACTTTGTAGAGGTCCACTAGACAATGAATCATGCCAAATATCTAAGCTCTAGGCCAAGTAAGTTCAGAGGAGATTTTTTAAGTTTTCACTATAAACATATAGAGAAAACCCATGACCCCCGGGGCGGGGCCAATTTTGACCCCAGGGCCATAATTTGAACAAACTTTGTAGAGGTCCACTAGACGATGAATCATGCCAAATATCTAAGCTCTAGGCCAAGTAAGTTCCGAGAAGAAGATTTTTTAAGTTTTCACTATAAACATATAGAGAAAACCCATGACCCACCGGGGCGGGGCCAATTTTGACCCAAGGGCCATAATTTGAACAAACTTTGTTGAGGTCCACTAGACGATGAATCATGCCAAATATCTAAGCTCTAGGCCAAGTAAGTTCAGAGGAGAAGATTTTTTAAGTTTTCACTATAAACATAAAAAGAAAACCCATGACCCCCCGGGGCGGGGCAAATTTTGACCCCAGGGCCATAATTTGAACAAACTTTGTAGAGGTCCACTAGACAATGAATCATGCCAAATATCTAAGCTCTATGCCAAGTAAGTTCAGAGGAGATTTTTTAAGTTTTTACTATAAACATATAAAGAAAACCCATGACCCCCCGGGGCGGGGCCAATTTTGACCCCAGGGCCATAATTTGAACAAACTTTGTAGAGGTCCACTAGACGATGAATCATGCCAAATATCTAAGCTCTAGTCCAAGTAAGTTAAGAGAAGAAGATTTTTGAAGTTTTAACTATAAACATATCAAGTATACCCATGAGCCCCCGGGGCGGGGCCAATTTAGACCCCAAGGCCATAATTTGAACAATCTTTGTAAAGGTCCACTAGACGATGAATCATGCCAAATATATAAGCTCTAGTCTAAGTAAGTTCAGAGGAGAAGATTTGTGAAGTTTTAACTATAAACATATAGAGAATACCCATGACCCCCCCGGGGCGGGGCCAATTTTGACCCCAGGGCCATAATTTGAACAAACTTTGTAGAGGTCCACTAGACGATGAATCATGCTAAATATCTAAGCTCTAAGCCAAGTAAGTTCAGAGGAGAAGATTTTTTAAGTTTTCACTATAAACATATAGAGAAAACCCATGACCCCCCGGGGCGGGGCCAATTTTGACCCAAGGGCCATAATTTGAAAAAACTTTGTAGAGGTCCACTAGACGATGAATCTTGCCAAATATCTTAGCTCTAGTCCAAGTAAGTTAGGAGGAGAAGATTTTTGAAGTTTTAACTATAAACATATCAAGTATACCCATGACCCCCCGGGGCGGGGCCAATTTAGACCCCAAGGCCATAATTTGAACAATCTTTGTAGAGGTCCACTAGACGATGAATCATGCCAAATATCTAAGCTCTAGTCCAAGTAAGTTCAAAGGAGAAGATTTTTGAAGTTTTAACTATAAACATATAGAGAAAACCCATGACCCCCCGGGGCGGGGCCAATTTTGACCCAAGGGTCATAATTTGAACAAACTTTCTAGAGGTCCACTAGACGATGAATCATGCCAAATATCTAAGCTCTAGGCCAAGTAAGTTCAGAGGAGAAGATTTTTTAAGGTTTTCACTATAAACATAAAAAGAAAACCCATGACCCCCCGGGGCGGGGCCAATTTTGACCCCAGGGCCATAATTTGAACAAACTTTGTAGAGGTCCACTAGACAATGAATCATGCCAAATATCTAAGCTCTAGGCCAAGTAAGTTCAGAGGAGATTTTTTAAGTTTTCACTATAAACATATAGAGAAAACCCATGACCCCCGGGGCGGGGCCAATTTTGACCCCAGGGCCATAATTTGAACAAACTTTGTAGAGGTCCACTAGACGATGAATCATGCCAAATATCTAAGCTCTAGGCCAAGTAAGTTCCGAGAAGAAGATTTTTTAAGTTTTCACTATAAACATATAGAGAAAACCCATGACCCACCGGGGCGGGGCCAATTTTGACCCAAGGGCCATAATTTGAACAAACTTTGTTGAGGTCCACTAGACGATGAATCATGCCAAATATCTAAGCTCTAGGCCAAGTAAGTTCAGAGGAGAAGATTTTTTAAGTTTTCACTATAAACATAAAAAGAAAACCCATGACCCCCCGGGGCGGGGCAAATTTTGACCCCAGGGCCATAATTTGAACAAACTTTGTAGAGGTCCACTAGACAATGAATCATGCCAAATATCTAAGCTCTATGCCAAGTAAGTTCAGAGGAGATTTTTTAAGTTTTTACTATAAACATATAAAGAAAACCCATGACCCCCCGGGGCGGGGCCAATTTTGACCCCAGGGCCATAATTTGAACAAACTTTGTAGAGGTCCACTAGACGATGAATCATGCCAAATATCTAAGCTCTAGGCCAAGTAATTTCAGAGGAGAAGATTTTTGAAGTTTTCACTATAAACATATAGAGAAAACCCATGACCCCCCGGGGCGGAGCCAATTTTGACCCAAGGGCCATTATTTGAACAATCTTGGTAGAGGACCATTTGGTGATCCTACCTACCATATATCAACGGCCTAAGCCTTGTGGTTTGGGTGAATAAGATTTTTAAAGTTTTTCCTTTTGGTTGCCATGGCAACCAGAGTTCTGCATGGAATTGAATTCTTTGAAAAACTTTGATAGAAGACCACCCAAGGAACATCCCTATGAAGTTTTATTAATATTGGCCCAGCGGTTAAGGAGGAGGTGTCTTTTAAGTAAATTGTTGACGGACGACGCACGACGGACAAAAGGCGATCACAAAAGCTCACCTTGTCACAAAGTGACAGGTTAGCTAATAAAAACAAGCATTAAAAAACTACCCCTGAGGCTGTTTTCATTAAGCATTTTAGTGACAATTTTACACTTAGTGGAAAATTGCCTTTTATCTAAGCTCAATATAAAGAAAACCACTATTGTTTACAAACTTAAAATATGAAAAAAATGGCACGAAATGCTCTAAACAATATATGCCTTAGGGAGCAATTAGAAGAAAAGAAGAGGGTATCAAAATTAACTGTTGTTAAAAAATAAGAAACTAAGTTGAAAATTCTCGCTAAGATGCTTTATAAATACGACCCCTGATATTGACATTCAGAAATTGGTTTAAATCTGTTTTGGTATCTGAAATTAATTCTGTCACTTGATTTCGAATTTGTGCGTCTTTACGGACACATACAGTATAGATTTTCTTGTGAAGTCGTGGTAAATTTCATGACTGAAGGTTTAAACCGTATGAATCTCCATTTCAAATTTCCACTTACATTCATTTATCATTCAGCTACATTTTAGATCTCTAAAATGCAAGTCAACATTATGACTATAAATTATAAAAACTCAGGTCTTTAAAAACTCAGGTCTTTTTCGATTCAATGACTCATACCCAGTAGATTTGGAATTTTCGCGTTTGATGTCATTCGGAGCTCCTTTGCCATTTTTATCCAAAAACAACCTCGAATGTATATGGATAGTTTACATACTCAGATATTGGTATGTTTAAGTCTGCTGCAAGTAGATCGCGTAGTAATTTAATTTAGCAGCTAAACTTAATGAGACTTAACTCTTGGGAATCTTAATTATGTTTGCATTAATACACTTCACTGACAATCAATTAAATACAAGCTAAAACACTACATTTAATTATTGATATAATTCACAAATTTCGAACTACTTTTACTGATGTGCCGGCATACATCCGAGGCTGTTTTTGATAAAAATGGCCGAAGAGTTCCGAATATGCAGGGGTGGTACTCATAAGACTTATTCAGTCATTTCCTAACTTAAGTCACTTTCCTAATTTTAGTACCTCTTTAGTCATATGAAATAAAAAATAAAGAAATAAAAAAAAACAACATTATTTACAATGACCTTATTGAAAAATTAAAATACTTTAATGTTAAAAATACTAACACATTTCTTTTAATTTCACTAGAAAAATTTTGAGAAATAGATTTACGTAAGGAAAATGCTTAAAATGCCCAAGGTCTTTTAGATAAAAAAAAAGTATCGATCAATTCATCAATTATATGCCATTTCCTCAATGCCTCAATGACTTTTCACCGAATTGGAATTTGAAATGACTATAGTGAAATTTTTTATAAACTTTCTGGCTTTGAGATCATTGCAGAAAAAGATGCAAAACACCCTTATATTTTATATTGTCATCACTTTTCTTATTAATTCAATAAATGATGGAAAGCAATACGTTAGCTTAAAAGGAACAACAACAACTTACTAGCAAATACTTGAGCGCCTTTCGCCTTGAGAAGTATTTCTTTTATATTTCCAACTTTCATGATTTCTTTAATTTGTGATTCATCGAGACTGATAAGACGGCCGTCAAACAAATCTCTTTTAATCACCACCTTCAAAGTTTTGCTTAGTCCTTCCAAAGGTGAATCTAAACCATTTGGATGTGACAGAGGTTTAGTTTCTCCAAATTGCAGCTCATTTTTTGGGCGCGGCTCAGTCTGTGATGGTATAGCTGGAGTGCCTCTAAAACGCGGTTCAATATGTGGCTGTGTATCGGATATACCTCGAAAATGTCTCACTTCATCTATTTGAGCATCCATCACATTGTGTGCTGGCAGGTTTTCAAAGCTAGTATCCATAGGTTCACCTTTCCCTTCCCCTGAACGCACTTGTATAGCAATTGTACCAACTCCTGGCTGACCACTAGAGCCCCTTTCTCTTTCGTAGATTCTAAGGACATGTAAATTTATTTAAAACTGTATACTTTCTAGCATGTAAAATGTTTGTGAATGTCCAAGATAGCAGAAGATTCTTATTTTTTGCTGCTGTTTTTGTTTGTTTTTTTTGGTTGGGGGACTCTCTAGGAAAAAATACTCGGATACTAGCCAAAACTAGAAATTGCTTTTTTGAAAAAGCGCTTTTCTCCCCTATTGTGTGGTCGTATCTCAGAAAAAAATAAATGATGGACATGAAATTTGTAATTTTGGACTGGAGACGAGCAAAAACAGTGAAGTTTGGTTTATTCACTCGTATTAAATAGTGAATATCTACTGCGACCTTGACCTTTAACCTACTGATATCAAAATCAATAGGGGTCATCTACTAGTCGTGACCAACAAGCATACCAAGTATGAAGTTCCTAGGTGCAAGCCGTCTTCATTTATTGAGCGGAAACGGTTTCTTTACCTCAAGGTCACGGTGACTTTGACCTATGACCAACTGATCTCAAAATCAATAGGGTTCATTTACTAGTCAAGACCAACTAGCATATTAAGTATGAAATTCCTGGGTGCAAGCGTTCTTTAGTTATTGAGCAGAAACCGTTTCTTCACCTCAAGGTAATGGTGACCTTGACCTTTGACCTACTGATCTTAAAATCAATAGGGTTCATCTACTAGTCATGACCAACTAGCATACCAAGTATGAAGTTCCTGGGTACAAGCGTTCTTTAGTTATTGAGCAGAAACCATTTTTAAGCTAAAGGTCACCGCCAACATATCGATTTTTTACGTTAAGGTAACCTTGACCTACTGATCTCAAAATCAATAGGGTTCATCTACTAGTCATAAACAACTAGCATACCAAGTATTAAGTTCCTGGAACCAAAGGATCTTTGTTATTGAGCGGAAACCGTTTCTTCACCTCAAGGTCAAGGCGATCTTGACCTTTGACCTAGTGATCTTAAAATCAATAGGGGCCATCTACTAGTCATGACCAACTTGCATACCAAGTTTTAAGTTCCCTGTACAAGGGTTCTTTATTTATTGAGCAGAAACCATTTCTTCACCTCAAGGTCACGGTGACCTTGACCTTTGACCTACTGATCTCAAAATCAATAAGAGTCTTCTACTAGTCACAACCAACTAGCATACCAAATATTAAGTTCCTGTGTACAAGCGTTCTTTAGTTATTGAGCAGAAACCGTTTTTAAGCTTAAGTTCACCACCAACATATCATTTTTTACCTGAAGGTAACCTTGACCTTTGGATCTCAAAATCAATAGTGGTCATCTACTAGTCATGAACAACTAGCATACCAAGTATAAAGTTCCTGGACCCAAAGGATCTTTGTTATTGAGCGGAAACCGTTTCTTCACCTCAAGGTCACGGCCACCTTGACCTTTGACCTAGTGATCTCAAAATCAAAGGGGCATCTACTAGACTAGTCTTGACCAACTAGCATACCAAGTATGAAGTTCCTGGGTGCAAGCGTTCTTTATTTATTGAGCGGAAGCAAAGTTTGACGTACGGACTGACTGACTGACAGACAGGGCAAAAACAATAATGTCTTCCTTTTTAAAGGGGAGACATAATTCATAATTATAATACATACGTTCGTGTCTCAATTTCCATGGGTTGTTGCTCAGGGTCTAACAACTCTGTAAAAAAGTGATTCAATAATGTACTAACATTGAAATAAGTCAAATAGAATATTATGTAATAACAACAGCACCGATACCAGGATTTTTTTCAGTCAATCAAGGGCATAATAAGATACAAAAGTTTTTTTAAATTGCTTTTACGCAAATGCGTATTGTCATAGTATATTAATTTGTACAATTTTGATGCTTATTATTAAAAGTTACCGCCAAATTCGGCCAAACAAGATTTTGAACGAAAGTGACGGCCACAGCAAAATTAACTCCAAGGCTAAGACAATATTCCAGGCCCTAACGAAAATTTTGATACATTAAAGTCACTGTTATCAGACGTAGACCAGTCGAACCCTTAAATAAGCAAGATATTTGCTTCACTTATATTTGAATACCATGACTTTTTATTTGGAATACAGAAAAACTTAAATCCAAACGATAGTTAACAAGATAATTTGGGGTTTTTTTGGGTCGAAAACAAATGTCTCCCCTCATATTACCCTTTTGAATTCACAATCATTTAATAAACAGATCACCATGCGGTTTTAGTATTAAAATGTATGCTGTAATTGAAACAGCACATCGGATAAACATAAAAAATTCAAATGTCTTCATCAGAATAAATCATTGAAAAGATTCCATTAATATCTGGGCTTCACCACAAACAGAACCTCAGGTGCACTACTTCACATGCTGAATTTTTTTTTGTAATCTTTAATGGTTGTACATGTACCTCAAATAGTGACATACTCCAGGAGATGCACACAAAACAACATTCACACCTATAAAATTATTGTAAGCATTCATGTATGCAGCTGAAATATTTTTTGGAGATAAGCTCTACATACGATTGCATGCTCTATAGGCTATATTTTTAACTTACTGTTTTCAGTCAAAAGGGAAAACTAATGAGTTCGGTGCTGTTTTTAAGTTTATAGTCAGCACAGACAATGTTATAAAACAAGAGACCCAAAAGGGCCTATGCTCTACTGGCATGGCTTTTGTGGTCATATCAATCCAGAGCATGTATGTATGGGTAAAAGGCAACAGACATATAGTTTATGTTTTGTGTTTGGGTTACCTGAAAACGTGGCACGTTCAACATCTGAGCACAGAAAGTATTGTAAGCAGATTAGTTGCATGAACTATTTTAATATGTGCCAAGTAAGTCGCTTGTTTTTGTATATATTTATGATTTAAGAACTACAACACTGTTTTAAGCTCTCAACCAATGGAAAAACCTGCCAATGAAGTACACTTTAACTAAATGAAGACTTATATAGTAAACATTTTTACAAGTTTAAGATAAGTTTGCTCAGCAATTATATTGTAAATTGTGATACATCTCTGACATTGCGAGTTTAAAGTTCACAAGAAGAGTTGCCATTTATCTGCTTCTTTCTGATTTGCACTCCTTCCGCAGCCTTTACCAAAAAAGGTACAATAGAGATTTAAAACAGTAGAACGTGTAGCACTGAATAAAGCTTTTCTGATTTTCTCTGTCAACAAGGGGGAATACTCGGCAACTAAAGGAATATTTTACCCAGAATTGCACGACTTGAAATCAAACACATAATTTTATGATTTTCTTCATCGTTAACAAGTGACCTATTTTTCGAACAAAGATAACCAAGAAGTTGATGCGTTTGTAATGTAAATACTTAAAACAAACATTCGGAACAAGATGCCAGAACTGTAGCATGATCTTAATATATAATCTTGAATACTAGAAGGCCCAGGTCCAACCATGTCGGAGAAATGATTTAAACCTATATTTCAACCAACCTTTATCAACTTCGGGTCAAACATGTGGCCTCTTGAGTGGAATTAACAAAATATGAGATCATTACATGACTGGTGATATTGTATTGGAATCATATCAAAGAAGTTTTGTGCAGGGACAGTTCTCAATAACCAACTTAGATTGACTTAAATTTAAGATTAAAATATAATTGTTTTCATTGGCCTGTATATCTAGCTGACCAATAGGCTGAGTGGAAACACTGAGGCATGTCTATGGATAAGAATAAGATCAATAATAATTTATATTTAATACTGGCCCAGAAAAACAAAATGTTAGAAAAAGACAAAATTAATGTAAAAATAAGACAGAAAATATCAAGCAAGCAAAAACCATTAAATTGATATCAAAATTACATACAAATGTTCAACTAAAAGAACAATTCCTAATATTGACAATGACTACATGTATTTCAAATCTTCTTTTCATCAAATTTAATCAAAAGCATTGGTTGGTGTAAAAAACATTGTCAGTCTGCGTTAGTCTTAACTTTAAACAAGCAAATTTTTTCAACTGATATCACCCGGTAGATAATAGGCAAAGGAGGTGGCATGAAAATCACATGTTAGTGAAACATTTCAACCGAAACATGCAATACGGCTACAGAGTGTTAGAATCTTATGAACACTGGATATGAAAAATTAGGTTGTATTATATATAAAAAAACACATTGTATATAGTGTAGCATTTAGATTTTACCTAGTCATGTAGTTTTTGATACAACGTTACCCAGTTTAAAACAAATCTATAGTTCATCAAAGTAAACATACTGAATAAGGTTCATGACCATGTGACCAAGTTTCTGTGCGTGTGCGACACAGTTTCAAACTAGTCATTGATTTTAACAAGGAAAACATTTCTGAATAAAATTGATAAATATTGTTTCAGATATGTTGCCTCCAGTATTTATCTATGATATGACCTAGTGACCTAGTTGTCGACCCTATGCCACTAAAATGCATTGAGGTTTCATCAAGAAAAACATTCTGTCCAAGTTTAAACATTATCTGACCAATCAGGTATCATTCTGATTAATATTGATGAAAAGTGGTGCAAATAATGCTACTAGTGTGTTTCAACGTTGTTTTTTTTTTAAATTTGACCCTAACAACTTACTATTGACCCCATGTGGCCAACTTTTACAAGCGGTTGATATTTGTTCAAAGGAACCATTCAGATCAATTTCGATAACAATCTTACAAATCCGAACAAATCCGAACAAATATTTGACCCCATGTCACCCACTTTTGCAATGCAGTGAGATTATATCAAAAGAAACATTCTGTCCAAGTTTAAACAATCAGGAAACATTCTGATTAAGATTGATATATGGTCCCGATGGAATTGTTCCAGACAAAAATAAATGACCAAGTGATTCAGTTTTTGACACAACATGACCTAGTTTCAAATGAATCCAAGAGTTCATCAAGGAAAACAGTTTTAATTGAGTTTCATAAATATGGGATGTAATATACCGACTCTAGTGTGTTCCGAATACTTTCTAAGATTTGATCTAGTGACCTAGTTTTTAAGCCTCTTTTGGTGTTACTTCCGAAACTAATTTACTTATACTACTTACTAGCTAACATCTGGGCTCCTGATGCCGTAATTTCCCGCTCAATTAAACCATCGTCCATATCCACTGCTAGCCATCTGACGGGAAAAAAATATGCATGTTAAAGTCAAGATATCGCTTCTAAAACTTTTGGTCAGACAAAACTGATTTTAGGTAATTTCTATAATTAAAGGGTGATAACTCATCAGCGACTCAATGGATATTGTTTATTTGAAAATTGCCTGAGATATGATGTTCAAACACATTCCGACAAAATTTGGTGATGATTGGACAAAGGCTTCTTAAGTAATAGATCGGAAAAGACCGCTTTTAGGTAACTTCTATAGTTAAAGGGCAATTACTCTCCAGTGACTGCTTATCGAACTTGTTTGAGATATTTTTGCCCATATACATTCTGAAAATTTAGTTATGATTTGACAAAGGCTTTTCAAGATAAGGATCAGAAAATAACCAGGATGCCAAACAACCCCGTACGCGACAAGTGAAACTTTAATATGCCCCTATGAACGAGCAAATAAAAATGTTAAAATAATATATGTACTATGTAAGTATTTTAACAAGGTCCAGGTAAAATCTGTCAGCCATTTTATGACAATATATATGTATGCTCTGTTTAACAACATTTGTGATTTGACATTTTCCATTAACCAGACAAAAATAAATAAATGAGTTTTTCTTTAACAAAACTCTCTAACAAAGCATATAACCCATCTCACCTCTGACATACAAACTCCTGGTTGTATTTTTTCTCTCCTATCTGTGAAACAACAACCTTATCGAGATACCAGCCTGCACCAATTCCCTTCCCATCATGTCCAATACGTATCTTCGTCAGCTTAAGAACTGATACAGCCTCAAGCACAAATTCATCCATCTGAAATAGAACCATTTAATTATCATTTTGTATGTTATGTTACATTTTATGTCACATCAAATAATGCATCTGCATGTACATGAGCAAACTTTATCCGTTAGTTACTTCCCATTGTTGTACTGACATCATTGCTGTCACTCATATCATGTGATCATGATCAAAGTCACATGACTGCATTCAAATTCTTAAAATACTTGTATTTGTATTCCAAGAATATTTTCACTATTCAATATTGAAAAGATTTACACAAAACAATATGGCAATGATATATATATATATAATAAATTTAATTTGTACAGTCAATAGCTGAAATCAAGCTATTTACAGAGCATCAGGTAGCAGAGATCTGCTCTGCTTGGCAAGGGAGATGACTGCTTAAGACATTTGTACATGACTTCTTAAATACCTTTTGTCAGGACATCTAACATCAATTGACTAATGTTGTTAAGCCTTATTTTTTTAGAGCAAACAGAAAAAGAGGTTCTAATATCTTGAATAAACCATATTTGTATACAATTTTTTTTATAACAATTTTAATTTCAAAAAGTTTGTTGAATAATATCATATAAGTATTCTTCACTTTTACTTATTCACAGAAAAGTTAAACAGTAATGAGGTTCACATTTTTATCAAATTATTTCTCATTAAAGTTGAAAAGATATATAACAATTCCAGATACCGTGTGCATATTTTGCTCATAATAAAAAATGGAATTAAAATACTTTGACCTACCTTTCCCCTTTCAAATTTGTCCATATTTTGTGACTTTTTCAGGAACCTGACACTGGTATCTCCCCGTTCCCCAAATATGTTGACATACACATTGGCGTTTGTTCCCGCCATGCTCTTGGTTCCCGTAAACACCTGGACCTTGTATTTCTCCACTGAAACAAAAGAGAACACAGTTATCTAACCTGAATTTTTAAGAAAAATATGACAAGGGAGATGTAATTCGAATCATTCACAAAATGCTTGTAACAGTAGCATCTTAACTTAATGTAGCTTTAGTTAAATTTTACTCCGGTTGCTCAGACCACAGTAAGCATACATCCACACCCCTCTGTTACTTTTTTCAGTTGATCAAGAGGCATGACTTATTAGTTGTTAAAGACACAGTTGCGGGATTTGCTTAAATTGTACTTATTAATCAATACTCAATTCTTTTCATGCCAGCAATGCTGCAGAAAACAGTTATGACACCAATGCTATGAAAACAACTCTAATTCTAAAACCAGTTGAGCTGAAAATGAAAGCAGATTTGACTCAAAAGGAACTCTTATATTAAAATATTATAAAAAAATTAACAGTAAAAGTTGTCTTACATGGTAGTGGGTTTTTAATGCCAGGTCCCTGCGCAGGAAGCTCTCGTACAATTGAGAAGTCATCTTTATAGTCTGCCAGCCAGCGGTTACATTTAAATGCATATTTCTCCTTTGCACCCACTATCTCCATGTTAATCTGAAATACAAGCAGGTGTGATTGTTTTTAACCATATCTAACATTCCCTGACAATATTTCACCCAACCTTTATTTCATTATCCATGGCCTTAACCATCCTTGACCTTTTGATATGAGTAACCATAAATATTAAACTTAAATGATTGATTTTATTTGCACAGCAGACATTAGGGTCACAAAGACAGGGTCAGTATATATTGAGAAAAAACAGTTAAAGGCTAACTTTTATTCAACTGACATTCAAACCAACAACAATTTTTTAGCACAACAACATCACAAAAAAGATATTTAAATATAAAAATAATTTTAGGTTTCACGAAGAGTGAATTTCAAGATTCAGGGGGGCGAAACCAAGCACACAACCCCCCCCCCAAAAAAAAAAAAAAAAATTCGCCCAAGTTTACTTTTTATGTCTGTATCCCAATATTTAAACCATACGCATTCTGGTTCTGAGGGGCGGGGCGAAAGTTATAAGGTTTCATCTCCTAATTTACGCCCCCTCGAACATCAAATCCTGGACCCGCCCCTGGTATGTGTGTAAATCCAGCCTACCCTATCCAGATGCCAGCCGGCTGCCCACCCCGTGTTATCATGATACACGCGGAGTTTGTATGGAGTCCCAATCTCCTCAATATGCGCCTTGAAATGGTCGACGTGCCCCTTCTTAAAGTCCCCCTTATTGTCTAGTTGGATTTCCTTCGATTTTCCCTTCTTTCCGTAGAGACAGATGCGGACATTGGCAGTGGTTCCAGCACTGTTGATGTCGCTTGTCTTCACCCAGACGTTCCATGTATTCTCTGAGGAGCAGATGACAATATTATACACATGTATCACTTTTCATCAACATAGGTGTGTTATTGCTATAAAAAGCTGATTGTTCAGAACTTAGTTTTAGTTAACAACTTTTTGAAAGGCATTGGTGTTAACTTTAAAAGATAAAATGTTTTTTGATGTGCTCATATATTTGCATAAAACATGTACACTTTCAAATCTTTCTAGAAAAACTGCAGTTTACAAGTTTATCCAATAAACTTCCAGTGAAGTAAAAAATAGTAAAAAAGTTAACAATAATGTGATGTTAACAATGTTGTAAACTTGGCCCAAAGTTAAATTTAATCCCCTAATTATTTACATGGTCTATTGTAAAATAAGAAAAATCTGCATTGGATATTCAGATAATTTAATGGTCAGCATTATTTTATAAAACATGTTTATCATAAAACTAGACCAGCATGCATATCTAAATTAAGTAACAAACCTTTTCAACCCTAATTTAATTGACTTACCGTACATCATTTTTTAATTAATTTAACAACAAGTGAAAAACATTATAAACTTGTGATAGAAACTTAAAAAGTCACCGGACCCCAATTTCTTGAAATGTTTCAAGTCCCTTATAACAGGTTTAAGCAAAGCACATTATTTATCTTTTTTCGTATAATTTGTGTTATATCTACATTATTAAAGAGTTTTTGAACTGTAAAAGCAAATGATCTTAATGATAATAAAATAATATTTGCAGTAAACTCAATATTAAGTAAGATGAAATTATCTACAGTCGAACTTCGTTGGCTCGAACTCCACGGGACTGGTGAAAAACCTAGAGCCTCAATTTTTTTGAGCCAAGCAGGAATGCTTACATTCAGTATAAAGAAATTGGTCCTTAACATTAAGTTCGAGCCAACGAGGGTTTCAATACAAGCGAGTTCGAGCCAAGTTTGTCTGTACTTAAGCTTGTTATGCTTTAAGAATTTGGGCATGATACAGGTTCGGCATTATGTAACCCCCACATAATCTCTTACTCTTGTCCTTCTTCTTTCTCCTTCCTGTATCTTCGTATAGTGTTCTCTGTATCAACCCATCATCTTCGGACGTCGACAGCCATTTGCGGCACGGGAAGAACTGCTCTATCCCTGTGTTTGGACAATACACTATCACCTGAAAGAAAAGTTGAAAACTTCACAGTCAACACGAAGTATAAATATATATCATCTAAATAACGAGACTAGATGTCAGATGATATAATTGCAAGAAAAAAGAAAATTGTCAAAAACTTGACATTATTGAATCCTACTTA
This sequence comes from Mya arenaria, assembly GCF_026914265.1. Classification (NCBI taxonomy): domain Eukaryota; kingdom Metazoa; phylum Mollusca; class Bivalvia; order Myida; family Myidae; genus Mya; species Mya arenaria. Next base: position 8,791,408 of record NC_069133.1, read on the forward strand.
CTGATGTATCACATCGCTTATGACACATGCGTCTTTCGCAGTTTTTACACACTTTTCCAGATCAAAATTTAATGGGGTTGTCTACCACGTTCATCCCAGTAAGTTTAGAAATAGCGTTGGCATATTTATCTGTACCCTTAAACAGATATGATTCAAACTTGGAAATCATTATGTGCTAGTTTTAAACAGGGAAACACAGATGAAACAGCCACATGATTGTTGTGTATATTATTTTAATAATGTAAAATGAAGTATTATCAGACTCTTACTATCTCACATTGACCATTCTAGGCATTTGAGGAAATACTGTATTTGCCGATTGTCAGACCATCAGGTGTCTTAAGTACCTTTAACTGTGTCATAAATGAGACACACACAGACATTCTTCTAAAAATATATTAAGATATCATGTTTTATTTCATTCTTTTCAGTGGTTTATAAACTGTTATCAGAGAGATAAAACCCTTATCTCCCCTTTTTTACACAGTGAAATGACATTTTATATAATTCATTTCTCAAATATGGCCCGTTCTGCTGTCTAAATCCAAAATTTGCAGACACAAAGCTTGCAAAAACTCATTTCAGGTAAAACTAGACGTTATTAAGAGTTGAAGCATTAGCTTTTGCCATTAAATATTAATAAACATCATTTTGAATGAGTTTTAAGCTTTAAAATAAAAATTGTGTGTTTCAGTGAGATATTAATTTTCACATGTGATCAACAGAATTTTCAAGAGTCAGGTTGTTCACGAGTGGTTGTGCCACTTGTGAAAATATTGCATCCATTGCTCTGTTACTCCGTGAATATAATTGATTTCCCTCTTAAACGAACAAGTATCCCTGTTGTTGTGTTTCAATATATAGGTATGTAATAAAGACACTTTTACTACATTTATTCTACAAGTGTATAACATGTGAGTACATCAATAGTCTGAATCATACTGCTTCTCTGATACTTCTAGGGGTTCCATCTTGGTGCCTTAGCAGGGCGGTTACTAATTTGCATATAGAGGCGGAGCTTCTATGCTCACAACATTACACCAAGTATATATTCATATAAAGGCAAGATTCTTATTCCAAATTTTAAAGGCTTATATGCCTTTTTAAATTTATATAATGCCAAAAATGCTTCTTAAAGAAATAAAGATAGAAATAATCTAAAGGCTATAAAAAGAACAAAATATTTAATGTTGGGTCTTCATGTGCATTAGAGTACAGACGTCCTCTTGTCATCTTCTTGAATAAAAAAACTGATCAAAGCCATCGAAGTTTCGAATCAGGCTCAAGTTAAGATAACCTGGTATTACCTGATAACCTCATATCACATGAAAAAATCCTCGTAAAAGTATGTTGAACCGTGATTTATGAAGTACATTTAGATTATTAAAAATATTTGAGGGTTCGAATTTCACAATTTCGCCAAAATCGATCAGGACCTGAATTTTAACAAAATATCTAATTTGCTGAAAAATACTCTCAGTATATTTAAAAAACAGCATTGCAAATTTCAAACCTTGTCAATTTGGCCAATACCAAAATATCACAAAAACAAACCTCAAAAAGATAAAGCCATGTACAGTAAAAATGCTGCTTTACGAGAACATGATGTTTAAGAACGTAATCCAAGCTTGATTCCTTTACCTGTTCACAGTACCAGCCTGTTTCCAAACCAGTGTCATCATGCCCAATCTTCAAGCTTGTTAGCGGACTTAACATCAACTGCAAATTGATGTCGAATATCTCTGCCATTCCACGCTTAAACTTCCAGTCCGATAGCCAGACCTTACCGCTGTCTTGTTTTTTCTTGCCATTGTGTAGAAGAACGAACACATTGGCGTCTGTTCCGGCGTTTGGATAGTCCCCCGTCGAAACGGTAATAATGTATGAGTAGCCTGCATTGTAGAGAGATTGGCATACTTGTAATATTGACATTTTTTCTTTAATTTAAAATTGTATTTCCACAATATGTACTAGGGTCATAGATGTACTTTATTTAATAAAAACATATTGGGGGAATTTAGAGTGGCCTGATAAGGCAGGTGGCCTTTTAAAGCAGGTGGCCCTTAAACCAGGTTTGACTGTAATCATTTTAAATTATAGACAAAACCCACAAAAAATGAAGTTATACAATGTCAGATATGTGCCTGAATTAAAGCCTCAATTGTCCATTCTGCAAAAAAAACAACAACAGATAGACTGTAAGTGTCTATCTTAAGACACCTGTATACACAGTTAAAGAACTGAATTCTGAAATTTGCTTACACCTAAAGGAAAACAGATTATGACATATAAATAGTGTTTCATAACAAAAGATTTTATGATATTCAAAAAAAGATAGAAATAAACCAGCCACATTTTAATGGATGTGAGTCCAACAGTTACTTGTATTATATGCCTATCAAATTTAATTTCCATATCCCAAAGTGAAAACACAGCATGCTGTAATGAAAAGTCCATATCATCATTGTAGCATGTGTTGAGTGCTACCTTGAAACAAAACAACACTGTTGTTTAATCAAGTTTCTAACAGTATAAACTTATTTTTTAACAACAAATTTTCAAGAAACACACTATATTTTGTAAAGATATCATTTCTAAAGTGCAATTATAAATCATTTATGCGATAAAGAAATGGAATATCAACATTATGGTTTTCTTTTTCAAAAATAAAATTTCACATTAAACATTTGTTGAAAGTAAGGTTTAAATGCTGCAATAATACACAGCATAACGTGACTTTTCTAGAAAGTAGGCGGAGCCTGTATTGTTTACTGTAAAATGTTGATGATTTCCATAATACGGGCATTCTAAAGTGGCCGACCCCTAGAGTATCCAATGTAAGAAGTTGTGACACTGTAACATCATTATAACTAGAATTAAAATTCGACATTTCTTCAAACAAAATGTATTTAAAGAACTCATTATCACTATCCAGAATTGTAAAGTCCATGACGCTAACTTTTTAGAACAAAAGCCAACACGAGACTGCGACAATTTAATTCTTAGGTCTGCATGTACCGCAACAGACATCACGTGACATCAAAGAACCGATGCCGCGCCACTAGATTATTTCCCTGGCTTGTCAATCAATCTTTGGGTGGAGTCGGCGTTTGTCAGTCAACGTTTTGCCGGGTGTGCGGACGTGACAAACTGTAAGCAAGTTATCTTTCATATCTTTAAAAATACGGAACATATTGCTGCGCTCGCCTTCGGCTCGCTTGCAATATATTCCGTATTTTTAAAAATATGAAAGATAACTAATACATATTAGTTACAATACTGTTGCCTCTGAAAATGAGAAAATATCATTTAATTTTTCAACGCAACACTATTGTAACTGAAGTTGCAATAGTGTTGCATTATCTTTTTTTACCAGTTATTTACAATTTGCAGAGCAACACAATGATATGTTTTGTTTTTAAGTTGTGCCTACATATTAATTTAAAACATAGCTTAAAACACATTTAATTCCTCATAGTTCTTTGTAGTTTTTAATAAGAGTCAAAGTTGCCGTTTAAATTCAATTCATAAAAAAGGCACAAATAGTTAACTTAAATCTTAATGCGCTGTGTACTGTACTGTGGCTTGGAATTTACTCAATAACCTAGCGATATATCATACTGACTATAATGAAACAAGAGCTGTCACAGTATATGACGAATGCCCCCGAATGTGACATTGACCTACGAACAAGGTCAGTACATGAAAAGTTGATCTTGCCTTTATGTGTCAAATACATATGGCAAGTTATTTTAAATTTCCTCTGAACATAAAAAATACCACCCATACTTGACAACCTACACTGTTATGTCCTTATATTCAGAATTCCCTTGTGAATAAACACTTAGTGTATCTTTCACCTTAGAGGTAGGGACATGGGTCTTGCACAGGACACGTCGTCTTCGTATGTGGAACACATGTAGCAAGTTATTTTAAAATCTGTCCTTACAAGGGAAAGTTACAGCCCGGACACGACAACCTATACCCTATGTCCTTGTATGCAGCACTCCATTGTGAAAAAACACTAAGTGTGACCTTGACCTTTGAGGTAGGGACACGGGTGTCGCACGCGACACGTCGTCTTCGTATGTGGAACACATGTGGCAAGTTATTTTAAAATCTGTCCATACAAGGGAAAGTTACAGCCCGGACACGACAACCTATACTCTATGTCCTTATATGCAGCACTCCATTGTGAATAAACACTATGTGTGACCGTGACCTTTGAGGTAGGGACACGGGTCTTGCACGCGACACGTCGTCTTGGTATGTGGAACACATGTGGCAAGTTATTTTAAATCTGTCCATACAAGAGAAAGTTACAGCCCGGACACGACAACCTATACTCTATGTCCTTATATGCAGCACTCCATTGTGAATTAACACTAAGTGTGACCTTGACCTTTGAGGTAGGGACACGGGTTTTGCACACGACACGTCATCTTGGTATATGGAACACATGTGGCAAGTTATTTTAAAAATCTGTCCATACAAGGGAAAGTTACAGCCCGGACAGGACAACCTATACTCTATGTCCTTAAATGCAGCACTCCATTGTAAATAAACACTAAGTGTGACCTTGACCTTTCAGGTAGGGACACGGGTCTTGCACGCGACACGTCGTCTTGGTATGTGGAACACATGTGGCATGTTATTTTAAAATCTGTCCATAAAAGAGAAAGTAACAGCCCGGACACGACAACCTATACTCTATGTCCTTATATGCAGCACTCCATTGTGAATAAACACTAAGTGTGACCTTGACCTTTGAGGTAGGGACACGGGTCTTGCACGCGACACGTCGTCTTGGTATGTGGAACACATGTGGCAAGTTATTTTAAAATCTGTCCATACAAGAGAAAGTTACAGCCCGGACACGACAACCTATACTCTATGTTTATATGCAGCACTCTATTGTGAATAAACACTAAGTGTAACCTTGACCTTTGAGGTAGGGACACGGGTCTTGCACGCGACACGTCGTCTTGGTATGTGGTACACATGTGGCAAGTTATTTTAAAATCTGTCCATACAAGAGAAAGTTACAGCCCTGACACGACAACCTATACTCTATGTCCTTATATGCAGCACTCCATTGTGAATAAACACTGAGTGTGACCTTGACCTTTGAGCTAGGGACACGAGTCTTGCACGCCACACGTCGTCTTGGTATGTGGAACACATGTGGCAAGTTATTTTTAAATCTGTCCATACAAGGGAAAGTCACAGAGCCGGACGGACGGACGGACGGACGGTGCGATTTTAATATGCCCACCTTCGGGGGCATAAAAAGGTTGCATTCAATTTTATCTGTTTATTAAAATTATAAAACATAACTTTCGGTAAAGCAACTTTAAACTACATAGTTAAATATAATTATGTACAATTATGTTATATACCAGCAAATTCAGCATTTCATTTGTGAAGTGATTCTCTTTACAATTAATTGTGTTTATGATTTAATTTCTCTCACTGTTCCTTAATAATCTGAAATACAAAGGACCATAATTGTAAACAAACTTGGAAAATATGATTTCTGTCCATTGATATTAAGTGTTCCTACATTTGATTAATAATAAATATTTTTAGAATTTTCATAACATATTTGTATATCAATAGTTACTACATGTAGCTGTACATCTTAAAGCTGCACTCTCACAGACATACCATTTGTACAATTTTATTTTATTTTTTGTCTTGGAAAAAACTATTTTTTGAGTAAATATCTGCAAACCAATGATATAAGATTGCTGACAAAAAATCAGATCTTGATTTTCATATTTCTGTTTGAAAATTAATGTTTTATGGCTTAAACCTTTACTAACGGTTTAAGAAAAATGCATAAAACATCATTTTTTTAACTTAAATATACAAATCTGCGATCTATTTTTTGCCAGCAGTCTTATTTAACTGGTTTCCATGGGTTTTCGCAAAATTTGGCTCGTTCCAAGACAAAAAATAAAAAAAAGTTGTCAAAACGTTCAATCTGTGAGAGTGCAGCTTTAACAATCTGACTTTTTAAGAATATGTTATAACATGATGTTGCCATCATAAAATGCCCTGTAAATCATAGAAATGTAATTTATTATATAAATAGAATATCACATTCGTGGTCATTTAAACAAAATTTATTAAGTTCATGTTTACTGAATTGTCAAAAATTGATAGAAAGTTTCCACAGCTTATTTCAATCAATTTTAGAAAACTTTAATTAATAAATGTAAAATAAATTCCTTATTGAACGAACACTCATGCTATCCTCTATGTTTGGCAAACGGGAAATACACAGAAATTAGGTATTAAAATTAATAATCTGATGTTAAACTAATACATCATAATATTAGCATCGTTGGCAACTACAGTACTTTTTCTGTTAAATTTCATACACAATGAAGCATAGCGATGTTGATCCGACGATGAATAATACGATATTAATAAATTAATTTATAGATATTTATACTTCTATAATTGATCTCATTATTTTAATATGTTCTAATTTTTAAAGAACACTGTACTAGTGGCATAGTACTGTTTTGGCTTAATAGTTAACTTGATTCACAGAGTTTATAAGTATCTACCATAGTTGCTCGTGTAAGATTATAGGTTCATCCTGACCCTCGCGCAGGGTGTTTTGCGGGAACTCAGTAAACCACGTCTTACACTCTCAGCCATGGAAGATACTTATAATCTCTGTGAATCAAGTTCACTTCCTTCTGAGGACCATGATAGCTTGTTTGATAAAAGAAGCTATTTGACCTCTCTGAGGTATATGATACCATCTTTATTTCATTGTATTTGACCTTTTCATTATCTTCATTTATTGAAAAGTTTTTCACATTGCTTGCAGCCTGTTTAATGTCTAAAATGTCAGTCGTACTCATTTCTTTCACAAAATATGGCCTTTTATGTAAAGCAGTTCGGACAATTGCTGCCCACTGCCCACTTGTATACACACTGTCATTTTTGATGCTCTCTCAACTTCAGCATGTATTGAATCTCCTTCATTTTGTGTATAACCTTTTTGCAAATAATTATGTGTGATTGTCCATAGTTTGCTGCTCCCCCTTTGCAGGAGGATGCTGGTAGCCTTGCCATATGGCAGCTACTGAGTTTGCAACACACTGCCAGTCACATCCGTTATAGGAAGCGTGTCCCTGGTGTTTAGAATCTTGCAACATATTATCTGTTTCCTAGATACAAGAAAATGGATTAAATTTTTTAAAGGATGTTGCTATTATGGATAAAACCCTTTTTTCAGAAAAAGTAGCATTTTTTTCAGCAAATACTTCTATTATCCCACAGAACCTTAACAAATCGGATGGAATGCAAATATGGCATATTTCTAAGAACTTTTATGAAAAAACATTAAATTGACCAGACTAATTGACTTGTACCAGGGTCTTATAACAGATTTGTTAACATTGTTTGTATCAACATTTTAGGACACTACTAAATGATATTTTTCCTAAGTCAATTATAAAATTATTTGGACCATAGTATTTAAAAAGTGAGTGGGTTTTTTTATATTTCCGTTGAATTGCATTGGGATGTTATATAACACCTGAACTACATGTACCAAAATGTCATGGTATTCACTTAAATAGATTATGGTTCTATGGTGTCAGGGCCACATAATTAAAGTTAAATCTGTAATAAAATTGAACTATTAATATAACATAAAAAATGATTAAAGAAAATGTTTAGAATGGTTACACATATTAATCTTCATATACAGTACAGCCAACTATTAAAAAAATAAAAGAAATCAGTTTATTTTTACCTTGTAATGAACATAACATAATAATACTTGTTATTTAATTTATAATTTCATAAGATATTATTACAATAAGAAATTGTTTATATGAAAAGTAAAACACTTCTGTATTTATAAAGCGCAAGCCTCTCAAACATTTCTATGCATTATTGCAATATTGGCACAAACTTTAGTAAACACTAATGATGTGATATGATTCATACCCTTTATCTTGGGATAATACACATGTTACTATAAATTATAACATTTCACTATAGAAATTTGTTCCCGTAATAATGATTATCGTCCCAACCCGTGAGATTATTACGATTATGGCATAATTGCCCGATGAGAACGCATCAATTTCACGTTAATAAGAATTGCCGCTGTATACTTGGTAGGCAAACATTTTGTTTCAGTAATGAGTACTTATAAATAATAACAGAGTAAAACCACATACCTGTGAATAAGATGACAAGTACCCAAATAAGACTTCCGATGTTTATTGTCCAAGGTTAAATGACAACCTGGACTGGGAAGTCATGGGTTTAAATACTAAATTTGAGGCTAAGTTGCCAACAACTGGCACTGTCATCTTAAGAGTTTTACTCAGCTTAGAATTAAGAGTTTCCTTTGAGATAATCTTTGTTTCTTTGATCTAATATATGCTTATCACAACTTGTCTGGCTTGCATAGGTGTTTAGGCCTAATTCTTATGATTAGCAAAACCATAGAACAAAAAAGGTGCTAAAATGTAGTGACAACAGTCAAAAGTAAGAATTCAGTGTTGGCTTAAGAAATTACTGAAGTTATGCAAGTTGCAAATATGATGACAAAAATACAAAATATAACATAAAATGATTATAATATCAAGAAATGATATTATGAGTTATCTGAGTCAATTCTATATCAATAGACAATCATTTCTATACTAAATATGATAGGTCTATTTCAAAATTAAATGTTTATTTTGTATATGTTCTTAAAACATTATTATTCAATATTTTGCAACAAAATATGATGGAAAAAGAATGATCATAATACCGGGAAAAAGGTCTCGGAAAATCTGACCATCGTCCTCATCCATCGACAACCACTGTTGGCATTGAAACGTGTAGGTAATGGAATTGTCACAGTCGTAAATGATAACCTGCAGAGTAAACAACAAATTGAACATTTTCGTTCATTGTAATTTGATTCATATTGACAGTCCACACAAAACAGGCGCATAGCTAGGGCCAATATGGGATTACGCAGATTAATGACGGACAGCATATTAACGCATTCACCCCCTACCCCCTTGGGTTTTTATGTCGAATTCGGGGGGTTTGGTATAACAGAAACTTCAACCTGTCACAATTTCATTATGCAACTGCATAATTACTTGTGTTCAATAAGCTAGGCGCCTGTAAAAAATAAAGCAATTTGAAAAGAGTAAACATATAAAGTCATGGTAAACATTGCTTTTTAAGTATGAAGTTAACCCTTTAGCATTATTGCATTATAATTGGTTCATTAAGATAACATCCCTTCTAACCACTCAAAACCTTATGCACATCACAGGAGATGAGGCCATGAGGTTTAGTCCTTGGGCCAACTTTAATCTAACTCTGTTAACGCATGAACAAGGTTTTTGCTTTCAAGGTCACTGTGACCTTGACCTTTGACCTGATAATCCCTAAAATCAATAGGGGTCATCTACTGGTCAGGCCCAACCTCAAATTCAAGTTTGTTGACAACCTCTTGGCATTTAATGTCACTGTGACCTTGACCTTTGACTAGATGACCCCTAAAATGTATAGGGGTCATCTACTCGTCAGGCCCAACCTTCATGTTAAGTTTGATGACCATAGGTCCAGGAATTGTCAATTAATCACTCCGACAAGCTGTGGTCAACTGACAGATGGAGGGCGGAATGATCGACGGACATACCGACCAACTGACCGACATGTGCAAATCAATATACCCCCTCTTCTACACAGGGGGACATAATAATGAGTGTAATTTATAAACATTGAATAATTTAGAACTGTGGTTCACCTGTGTATGAATTATTTGGTCTGCAGAATATTTCCCATGCATTGGAAAAAATATTTAATGCAACAAAACAACTTGTTTATATCGCATAATTACAAACTCTTCAATATTTTCACACAAAGAAAAACTAAGAAAAGGGTGAAAATGTTAATATGAGGATTGATTTTTATTTTTCGTGCATTCATGCAGTTTTCTAACTCTTGAAACATTTTTTTTTGCAATGGCATAAGAAAGGCTGTCCTTGATATGGATTGTAGATAATCAATATTTGCACTTTTGAAAAAAAGAGAGAAATTAATACCAACGAAAGCTTATCTTTCAAAGTAATATGATGGATTACAATTTCATACATCTGTGAAAATGATATAAAAAAATAAAAACCACATGCAATGAAACTAATAGTAGTATTTTTTTTATTTCGTGTGGGTCGAATCAAGTAGATTGAAGTGGATGATATAAAAACTTCATCATATCCTGGTTTAGAGCGTTTCGCTAATGAGTAAATACATTTCGAAGTATAAGATATTGGTATATAAAGATGCGCAGATGAATTATTGTGCAATAAAAAAGTGCTGGCAAATATTTACACACAGTTTTGCACCGCATTCTTTATAAAGGACATATAAGAATAAATGGAATTAATTTTGCAATGGTTTAATGCCTTATTTGTTTCAGGTAAGAAAAGTGAAAATTTTCTATTTAAAACATTTTAAAAATTTGAATAACAGTCAAAATCTTTTTTTTAACCAATCGGTTGACAGTACTTTTCAAATTATTTAATGTTTTAATTATCAAATTTATCGACATTTTATTTTGCAGTACTCTTAAGTTGAATCGCCAACAATTCATTATTTTATCCATTGTGCATGCACCATCTTTTAATAACACACTTAATAAAACAGATTAATGACTTGGTGAAAACTTGGTTGTTATTTTTGTTACAGAATTTGCAATGATGTGCAAAATAAACAAGCTGTATTTATGTGTTATCCAATATTCCATAATGACTTTCATATATATAGCATGTTATAAATCAACAAAATACCACATATTTTTTGTAACTGGGCATTTATTGGAATGCCATAACAAATAAAGACATCAATTGTCTGCAAGAATACAAGTAGTTGATTTCTTATCTGGCAGTAAAATCCGCCAGAAAGACAATGTAAAAAACTATCATGTATCATAAACATTTTATGAACGACACAGAGAAATAAAAAAGTATAACAAATGATATAATAATGTAGTTACATGGCATTATCAGTTAGCAATGAACACCCTGTAAGGGTAAGAGTGGTCTAGTGGTATAGGTGTCTGAGACAGCCTCTCACCCAAGAGATTGTGGGTTCGATCCCCACTAGGGGTACTTTCTCATGGCCTCTCAAAATACGACACAGTACTGGTTTCTGGCCAGGAAACAGACTCTAGAGTGATCTTATAAGCTATCAGCTTTAGTCACAATTGAGCTAAAATAAATTAGTATAAACCAATGAATCGAGATCTGACTTGATAACATTATATCATCACTATTGGAACTTTAGTTTACTTGTGGAGGAGGAATGGAAAGAGGTAGAATTCAAAATTTTGATAATCTCACGATGCATAATCACAAAAACCAGACTTAATGGCTAACAGCTTTTCATTGGTTGGCTACACCATGTGATGCTTAATTTAGAAATTGACCTATTGACGAAGAAACACTACAAGAAACCAAATAAATGGACAGTCACCATTGTAAACTACATAAAAACTTTTTATATTCCATAAAATATTATTTATGCCTAATAACCAAACAACTATCACATCTCTAGGTGGTAATAAATCAACGAAATACCACAGATATTTTGTAATTTGGCATTTATTGCAATGCCTAAACAGTTTTTTTTTTCAATTTACTGCCTTCTAAAGGAAGGCTGTTTTCCTTTGCAAAATTGTTCATTTTCCCCCAAAACTCATGATATTTCCCAATTAATTAAATACAGATTCTGTGAATGAATAAAAAAGCGAAATTAAACGAATTTATTAAAAAAAAATATAAACACCATCTTGGTAAGACTAGCTCTTTTTTTGCATAATGTATGCATGAAAAGTAAAAACAATTATATTTGCCATTTTAGCATGACTTTGTTGTAATTCCTACCTTTGCATAACATTAGTATAATAAAACATCAGTTGTCTGCAAGAATGACAAGTAGTTGATTTCTTATCAGCAGCAAAATCCGCCAAAATGTTATATATGCACAAATTACACATGACATTGCTGAATTGGAAGGCTTTGAAGATAAATGCTTGCTTCCTATATACCTGACAGTTGTTACTTTGAGGTGCCAACAGCGACTGCTACTTTGGTGGGTTGGTGAATAAGCCATATAACTTTATGAAGAGATTTATTCTGATTATTGCAGACTGAGTAATTCCCTGCTGGCATCCATGATACCCCGAGATAAACACTACAATCCCACATCCACTGCACAAAGTGAAGACAGTTTGGTTCGGAGCGTAGTTATTATTCTGCTACGAAATCAGTGGAAAATTAATTAACCATAAAAATGATCAGAAACCGTGTGAATGTAATGTTGATATATCGCTGGCAACTAAGTTTTTTAAAACTATGTGCTCTGAACAGACCCGCGAATTTTCTCAGGTTGCGGATTTACAGTCGGCAGTTGTACGCTTAGAAAATATGCTATCACTTTATAAAGAAGATGCCTACAAAGATTATCGTGAAGTAAGACGAAAAAATTTAGACATAGAAAATAGTGTTCATAACCTCAAAAGTCTATTTCAAACAGGGGATAGTAAAAGTCAAGAGTCGTGGCATCATAATTGTGGTATGAGAACTTCCAATGAATTGCACGGAATATTCAACAGAAAAAAACTTTTGAAAATGTTTAGATCATATATCTCAGAACTTTTAACAAACAGTGATGAGTTTCAAAATAGTGGAATAAAACAGCTGATTCATCATGGGGTTAAAAAAGAAATGGAATCCTATATTCCAAACTTAAAACCCGCTCCAAAACACACTAATCAGGGCAAAGGAGATTTCAATCGTAAAATGAGAGTTGATTCTAAAGATGCTCCAATCCTCATAAACCAAAGAAAGGAACTGTCTACAGATGACAGAAAAGAGTTCACAACAGACAGCTATAGAGATAATAATGTTCAGTCTGATGGAGCCTATCAGAATGATATGAAGAGGATTTATTCCATTTTGATCAACCAGGGTACTAAGGTTGAAGAGGTTACAGCTAACCTTGAAACAAAGATAAAAGAGCTTGATGCACAAACCAGGAATACTCATTCAAAATTAGAATCCACAGCACAGAGATTTGGAAAAAGCAGTATTACATCAGAGCTTAAAAATGTTCACAATAATATTTCAGTTATTGCAGATGCTTATCATAATGTGGAAAGAAAACCAAGAAATATCACCACCGGTCAAGTTAATTATTTGATTGATGTGAAAGTTGAAAGTATGGGCGACAATATAGTAGACCGTTTACTCCATGAGTCAAGTCCTCTGAATAATAAAATACAAGACTTAGAACAAAATGGAAGAATGTTAGCAGAAAACAGTACTGCAGAAATAACCAAAGTTAGATTTGAGCTGTCTACACTGATTAACAAAATGGAGAGTTTAAATTCCACGGTTTCCACTATGACACAAAGCATGCCACTTTTAGACAAAGTAAAAGAGTTTTTGCAGATTGTTTATGATTTAAAGCGATCTTTACCAAATCTAGAAGACTTAAGAGATAGCATATCCAATCAAACATCACAAAACCTTGAACAAACTAAAGCCATACTTACCTTAGAAAATAAAGTCAAAAACTTAATCAACAATGAAATTGTAGTCTTAAATGCCATAGATAATTATGACAACAGACTAAGTGAAATTTCCAAAGACATCCTTAATATAGAGGTTCGTGAATGGACGCAATATGACTTCAGCCACAGCAATGACAGAAACGGTTGTCATGGTAGCACAAATATGTTAAAAAAGGGCCAAAAATGTACGATAAACTCTATGTAAGAGTTGTGCTATGCTCAAGCACCCAGTATAAGATTTACATTGGAGATAACCTACAAGATCCATTTTTGGACATTGGTGACATGTATGGTTTTGGAGATGACCATTGTGAGTTTGTGGGAGGACAGAATTAAGCGTCCATGACAACAGGAATGCCCTCGTATTTGTCAAAACCAATGACAGGTAGGTTCCAATTATTTTTTAACATTTTAGTTATTCTTGATCTTCAAAATTTAAAACTGCACTCTCACAGATTGACCGTTTTGACGACTTTTTAATTTTTTGTCTTAGAATGAGCCATTTTTTGTGAATGTCTGGAAACTAGTGATTAAGACTGCTGACAAAAAATCCGGCGTGATCAAAAACCCTGAGGTTCATGATGCTTTATTTAACAGAAATGTATGGGAAATACCAAGGATATCATTAACTGGACTGCTCACTCATTATTATGCTTATGAGGTTGATACGTGGGTGAAACATAGCTCTGTTTAACAGTAGAGGGCAGTTGCCTAATTCTTGACTCTTTTTGAGGTTTAAATAGACAGGAGAAAGAACTGGGGAAAATAACTCAAATGAGATTTCACATAAAGAACATTAAACTTCTCTTTTTAGAATTAATGCGATGCAAGCATTTTGGAATGAAAAATAAATTATTATCAATGTTTTAAAGTAGAAATTCACCGATTTAATCTGTCAATATTAATAATCTTATTACCTCCCTTTGGTACAAATTAATTTAATTTAGCTTTCAATCAAAATATTTTATGAAAATAACAGCTTAAATATGCTTATTTCGTTTAAAATATATATATATAAACTATTTACTTCTTTGTTAGAAATATGGGAATTAATTGTATAATTCTTATTAGGAAAGTCACTTGATATGCAATTTTAGTAGTGACCTTGTCTGCGCTAAATTTAAAATATTCTTTTGTTTTTGTTTTGTGTTTGTATTTGCAAATAAAAGCATTTTTTTTTATCTTTCTGGGGATTAAAAATGACAAAACATTTAGAAAAGTCATTTGGATATACAATAACTTCAATAAAGTTACATTTCTAAAACATTCTGGGAACTTAAATCGGGTAAATCATTTGCATCTAATAATAAAAGCGCTGATAGCGCCGTATCAACTGGGTTTAATACGGGTTTTCACCATTATGATTTACGATCATGTGTGTATTAATAAGGTGCTGATATGTCGCACAGTGAATCCAAGAGTCCGCGTGTAAAACAACCCCAGGTTTATTGAAGCATGATGGCAAATGAAAAATTAATATTTTATTGACAATAAAATTAATGTCGCTGTGTAAGAAGGCAAACAATGATGGAGAACGTAACCAATCCGAGCAGAACTCCATCATATGGTGTTACATATGAGTATATATATACTAATCAAACTTTACTCATTAGAAAGAGTTTGCCTATGTTTGCCTTGTTATTTACCCAACAATTTTTAAACAGAATAAGAGAAATGGTTTCTTAATTAAAATGATGAAAAATTAAATAATTGATTTCAAACAATTGTAGATATATATACATCATATAAAAATAGCATACAATCTTTAATTTCAAAACTTTTTTTCCTTCATTGTCTATATGGTCAGCGACTCTCTTCTATTTCTATATCATCAGGTAACTTGTCAGCACTTTAGCACGTTTGTTATTCCCACTTGCGCTATCACGTGATGTTTTAAGCAGGGAAACTGTGTGATAATTGAGATCAATGAGACCATTGTTGCTTTCTAGGTCATTCCAGGTTTTAAGATGAGAATACATTTGTAATTCCTAACCGAGGGTGGGTTTATATGTCTAGGATACCATATGTAGCAGTTAAAATTCAAACAACAAACACAGTGTTCTTCAATATCTCTATATTCAACATTATCGAATGTAGATATAATATCGGAGCGTCATGAAAATATAAATATAAACAACCATAAAATAATGAATAATAACATGTTTATAAGTTTACATCGTAAACAGTCTAATATCTTATACCAGGTATGATTTACTCGTATGCAGATTTAATTAAATGGCTAAAGCATATAAAACACACATATAATACAAGCGATAACAACAACAACAACAACACAGTACATCATAAAACAAATCATTGACATGCAACTTACTGACTTATGGAATTAAACACTCCTTCTCCCTCGTACTCCCATGGTGACTTCTGTTATCCATGCATGTTATCATCAGTAACCAAACCCACATATATTAGTATATGGAAAGAGGTTAAAAGAATATCACGGAACTGCCAATCTCGGTTTAAATACAAAATCTGCTGATGTCGTAAAAAATACATGACAAAACTAAATAAATGCAGCTGAATGAAATAATGATCATTCCAATCCATTGCTAACCCAAGACAAACACAAAAGACTACAAATGCAAATCAATACTAACCATCAGAACATCAGATTCCAAGTAAAACAATCAAGTTTTCTAAAACAAAGTAAAACAAACATCTCTGTAGGCTTCAAATGTGCACGACAATCAATCAAGCTTGTGTTTCCCGCTTCTGTTTTACAAAGGCAAGGCAGAGAAATCTGTTTAACTTATTGCATTATCTCATTACAGGATTATCTCTCTTCGACTGTAAATTCACTTGGCTTCATCATTGTGTCACGTGATTGAATGAAGCGCTTAGAGTGGATAGTAATTCTTTGTTTACATTTCGATGTTCATTCATCTTTCGGTGCAGGGATACTACTTTAATGTTATCTTTATTTAAGTTCAACAGATTAAATTATTTAAATAGATATTGCGTTATGATTGATTCTTGCTTTGTCAAATCTACCTCGGTTATTTGAAACATAGCTTGCAATTAATATAGTCTACACTTTCTCAAACTATATATTTGGTGGTAAATCGGCTGGCGACATTTGTTACTATTAATAGGATTTTTCTGTTGTGAGTATCTAGTTTGTGGCTACACTGAACAGGGTTGAAAACAACCCTGTTCAAAAATCATCAAAATGCCAGAATATGAAAACCTGCAGTTTCTCAACACATCAGAATAAAACTATAGATCGTAAAGCAACACAATGAACACATTATAAAATGTTTAATCAAGATAAATCTTTCTGTATGATGAATTGATTTATGAAATATATTATCTATATACCATTATTTTTAACTATCATAAGAGATGCAGATTCACAGTCATGAATATCATATGAAATGGTGCCATAAACCAGTTCCCTGTACTTTGGCTTAACGCAAGATGGTTGTACCACAGTATATCAATAGATGGCATGACAACAATCTTGCATTAAGCCTTGATGTTGTATAAAGATTTACAGAAAAAAAAAACGAAAAAAAAAGAGTTTCTGTCTTAAATCTTGATTAATGATAATATGCTTAAAGTTTCTGCTATTTTTTATTGCATTTTGAGATTAAGTAAGCATGTTGCATAACAAAATGGTATTTAACCATCCTAAAATTGAAGTGCATTTTCATGTGTATGTGCTATAAAATATTTGTATGCATTTAAATTCATATTACATTCTGTGACTCCAGGAAACATAATGTGTTATTATTTGTTGTAATGTTTAGGCATAACGCATAACTTAAAATAAAATAGAAAATTACAGAAATGAGGCTTCTCAAATTTCACTTACTTCAAAAAGTATTTAATCATCAATAATTTAATTAAACTTTAAAATTGACACTGTGTGACTACACAAGAACATTAATCTGACTAATATAACCCGATCATCAAAAGATAATAATAATTAACATCTTAAGTGGACGCCAACGCTCATCTGAATTTCCCCATCGGGTAAGGGACATACCTCAAGAAATAATAAAGTCAAATCTTTTCGACTTGCTTGTTATATACCCATTGTGATGTAAACATATATACCAAATTTCATGTTTCAGATTATCCGCAATATCAGCAAATACATGCTTTTAGCATTAACGGTTGTGTTAAACAGATCTTGAATATAATTACTGACATAAAACATTTGCACATCTCCATCACCTATAATAACAACAACACCTACAACAACGACAACACAAAACAGACAGACTAAATTGAATAAAACTAATAATTATTTTCCTCTTTCTCTTTTTCAGGTTATAAACGACGCCACTGGGGTGAGAAACCTCACAAAGGGAGATTATGGGTTCTTAACTCCCCACCTATGTGCTATCAATGTGGAGTTACCATCCCTTGACAAGACCATTATCAATGCAGAGTTACCATCCCTTGACAAGACCACTATCAATGCAGAGTTACCATCCCTTGACAGGACCAACAACAAATTTCTTGAGCAAATAATCATTCAAAAGTTATGGAGAAAAGAAAGGCAGAAAACTTAGTATATAGTGTTACCATTTTGGAAGAAGTTAAATCAATCTAGAGTTACCGTTCTTGAAACAGGATACCTCAGTTTAAAAGCATATTGAGTTATGATCCCCTTACAAGACCAACCACCAAGTGAAATCAATGATTTTCTAACTCAATACAGAGAACTGTTATGGAAAGCCTTCTGTATGCAAACAAAGCCACTGATTGCAGAGTTACTTTCCATAAAATGAGGAAGTTCATGACAAAAGACTCTACCATGCTATGTCATTGTGCGTTAATATTGTGATGTTGCAAAAGAATTTGTCATCAGTAGGCAATGAATATGAATACAGTCGAACCCCGTTGGCTCGAACTCCCAGGGACCGGCGAAAATACCTAGAGCCTCAGAAATTTCGAGCCATGCGGTATTAATGCTTACATTCAGTTTAAATAAATCAGGCCTTTACATTTAAATTTGAGCCATCGAGGAATTCGAGCCAAGCGAGTTCGAGCCAACAGGGTTTGCCTGTACCATAAAATCCAACTATATAGTTGATTTTAACCTAAAAAACAACAACATGTAAATAAATGCTTTACTGTTTCACTATAGTGAATTACAATAAAAAACACTGTTTTCATAATTAACTGTTTAAGTGTATTTGTTTGGTCACTTTGAAATTTTCTCCCTTTTTTCCAGCTGCAGTACATTTTTAATGACTAGATCTACATATTTCAATCAGCTTTTTAATCCAAACTAGGCCACCATCGTGATATTTTTAATTATATCTGTACTTTTTTCATATTTTAAGAGTTCATCCTCTAGTGAATACTATAAAAAAATTATTGCCATTAAGTTGAGGCTGGCATTAACTCCTACAGGTACATAAGGCTCGAAAAAAGATTATGTATGTTTCTGGTTTCTCGACCTACTCTATTTTTCCCCAAATCTAAACCTTTTTATTGAGATTTTTTTTTATATCTATTTTTTATATCTATTTTTTTTTAATTAATTCTTTTTATTTTTGGACTTTCAACAATATCAGTAATGCACATATCAAATGTATATAATGTTCTTCAGCATACTAGTCATAGTTTTTGGTAACAAAATATTCTCCAGAAACATTTAAAAAAAAAATCCGATCTCCCTACCCTATTTTTGGGTGGGGGCCATGAAACCACTAACAAACATATTATTTATTTACGCCTAAGTGACTTTTTCCAGGTGGAAGCGAAATGTTTCTATCTACTTCATTATTGAATTTCTCTTAAAATCTTTTCGCTTTCAACCTCTGGGGACCATTTCAATAAACAATTTTCGGCAACTTCAATAATCTTAAATCCGTATATACATCACAATCGCCAACACATTATTTTGTTTTTGTTTCCCGAACGTAACGTTGTGTTCAGTTTTAATTCGGGCTAAATCTCAATCTATTACAGAAAAGCTCATTCTTAATAATTCACATTAAACGATTTTGATATCATTGTGGAGAGAAATATATACAACATCTTAAACAAAATTTAAAAAAATGGAAAAAAATTATGGTCTGGGAAAGCTCAATGTCTTTATTATATCTTAAATTCCTTTTTTCAAATTGCAGATAATACATTTTACAGTAAAACAGGTTGGCACTTGTAAAAGTTCGCAATGAAATTTTTTAGGTTTTTGGCATTACGCAACAACTCATGAACATATGTGACATTAAGTTTTTATCTTCCTCATTGGATATTTTTCATCACAGTAAAACCTGTACTAAGTGGCCACTTTTAGGAAGGGCAAATATGCTGCTTATGACAGGTGGCCACTTAATCCTGAGATGGGAAATGGCTGCCACTTAACCTTGAACACTTCTAGAATTGAAACTGCTTTCTAAAAATTTGATACACTAAACACATTCTTTCAGAGTCTAACACATGCAATATCGATGGCCTCACTTCAAAATAGCAAACCTGGATTTTTTTCTGTTTCGGAATTTTGAAATCATTAAAATCATATTACCAAAACGAATCGAATAACAAAAAATTTTGCCACTGAAAACATGGGATTTCGTAGCTACGACATTTGGAAGTGAGGCCATCGATATGTCTTACTGTCACCCATAATCAAACTTGAAAAGAACAAGGTTTGACTGTATTTAATTTTTCATATACACCTTCCTACCAACACCAAGACGAGGGTCGAATAACACCAAACAAACTATTAATTGTGGCTTTATGATATTATCAAAATCACAGTAAAATTAATTATAAGTTTCCTTACATTATTGACTAACCATATTATTTCCTCCCGACCCTACACTTTTTTTCCGTCATTGTTTTTATATTGCCTAAAAAATATGCTTTTAACAATTGCACATGTTAAAATTTTACCATTTATATGAAAATTTTCTACAAAGATGATATACCCTAATATAGGTCTGTATGGTACAGAATCCAGGTTCTCAAAAAATATAATTTATGCTTACATACCTACCTTATTACTTTTTTTCTGAGATGTGAGTGGAAACAAATAACCTTCTTTTTTGGCCTCACAGTTATGAAATAAGTTACAATCTAATATTATCTGCATGTCTTGAACATATTTTTACAATTAAACTTGATTAAATTTGCAGTACATTGCTACCATTTAACACCACTTAAACTTTGTAATTAAACCAAAAAACGAAAGAACCTATGGGTTGAAGTCTTTGATCATTGTTACAATCTGATGATAGATATAGATTTAAAGGCTTATAATAATTAAACCATGCATAAAAAGCGGCTGATATTTCCTTTGTTTGTACATTTCTTGAGAAAATTGGGTGTAAAAATTTATGAAGTATATTAATAAATTGCGTAAAAAACATGCAGAATAAAGGTTTATGGTTTTAATGTAACATAACACACAAATTCCTGCATTTATTCCCAACAATAAAAATAGCAACCATGGCATCTACATGCAATAAACTAGAGCTATCATGCTTGTGATGCAGCCAGGAATTAGGAGTGGTAAAATGTAAAGTAAGGGAATTAACAAGTAAAAGAGAGAAATGGCAGTTGCACATCAACCCATGCATGCTGACCAACATTCCTACCAAGTTTCATAAGTGTAGGTACAATACTCTAGGAGCTACGTTCCTACCAAGTTTTATGGGTGTAGGTACAGTACTCTAGGTGCCATGTTCTTTCCAAGTTTCATGGGTGTAGGTACAGTACTCTAGGTGCCATGTTCTTTCCAAGTTTCATGGGTGTAGGTACAAAACTTAAGATGTCACATGCAACGACAGATTTTTTCAGACCATAACTTTCTAAGTAAAGGGTCATTACACTTGGACTGAGACAAATGTGATGGAATCTAGTTAGGCCAGTGCACATCACATCTGTCAATCAGTCAATACCTTTCAAATATCTTTCAAGTATTAATGAGCAGTTTTAACTTATTTATTTTGGTAAAGGTCATAAACTGAAACAGATCACTAGAGACAATTGTTTAAAACCTTAATAAGTTCTCAGCATGTTATATCTGTTGCTTCGTTTGGGGATTAAAAAGATGATATTGGATAATAATAATTATTGGAAGAATATTGACTTATCAATACTCATTTTGGATAACTTTGACCAAACAAAATAACAAACCAGTTTTATACAATCAGCTGCTGGAGACAATTGAAAAACACTCGGATAAGTACTCAGCGGAGACAATTGTAAAACATTCGGATAAGTACTCAGCGGAGACAATTGAAAAACACTCGGGTCAGTACTCAGCGGAGACAATTGAAAAACACTCGGATAAGTACTCAGCGGAGACAATTGAAAAACACTGATAAGATCTCAGCGGAGACAATTGAAAAACACTCGGATATGTACTCAGCGGAGACAATTGAAAAACACTCGGATAAGTACTCAACGGAGACAATTGTAAAACACTCGGATAAGTACTCAGCGGAGACAATTGTAAAACACTCGGATAAGTACTCAGCGGAGACAATTGTAAAACACTTGGATAAGTACTCAGCGGAGACAATTGTAAAACACTTGGATAAGTACTCAGCGGGTTTTCTTTTAGCTAGTTTGACCATTGAAATGATTTGATTGTATAATAGAAATCAATGGATAAATATTGATCAATGTTCAATCAATAAATATTTTGGCTAAATTTAGCCAAACCAAAACATTAAGCCATTGTATGGCTGCAGGTAAACATTGAGTGTAAATTTGCAGTGTGGGTATAGTGCTAAGAGCTAAAGGGTCATACTCATGGCTACCAGAAATGAAAATACACAATTATCATGATAAAATGTGGTATAAAGCATAGTTTTATGCATATTTTTATTAACGTAAATACTATATGGGAAACAAACCTTATCCAGAAACCAGCTACGGCTGATCCCTCCATAATCATGGCCGATGCGTATCCTGTCCAACCTTCCGAGACATGGGGTTTCAATGACAAACTGGTCTTGCCTGCAAAATAAATGACTCGTAAAGAAAATTATGAAAACAAATTCAAATGGTAACATTCAAATCGTTTTATGTTTTTGCTGGAATATGTCAATGTTGAAGTGCAAACCTGCATTTTTTTCTCTCAGTAAAGATTCATATATATGGTCTTAAAATACCATAACAAAATAAAATGATGGTGGGAGAAAATGCTTAACCTAAGGTTTTTCTTAGCGCAATTATGAGTAAACAGAACAAGGGCATTTTTTGTAACGAAAGCCAATCAATTGTAAGGGTAGTTTCTCAGGAACATAAGAAATGCGTAAAATTAAGAAAGGGCAAGAACTCTTTCAAAAAAGGTCAAATTGCAATAGCCTGACAATATGCGCTGCGTAACTATATAGTCATAAACGTAAGAGGAGTTGCGAAGAAACCAATTTTAAATGTAAAATAAAGAAAGGGCAATAACTATCTGTGAACGTTTGATAGAAATCGCATGAAAACCGTAACAGGAGTTGCGAAGAAACCAATTTTAAATGTAAAATAAGCAAAGGGCAATAACTCTTTCAAAAATGGTCAAATCGGGAAAGCCAGACAATATGCGCTGCTTCACTTTATGATCATCAATCTGTGAAAGTTTGGTAGAAATCGCATGAGAAATGTAAGGGGAGATGCAAAGAAATTAATGTGGGACGGACAGACGCACACGCACGCACAGAAGCGCCCCTACCATTACTATATCCCCTCGCCTTTTCAAAGCGGGGGATAAAAATTAGAGGTAAGTTTTCTAGTAATGTATTACAAAGTTTCCTGTTTACAAAATTTCTGACAGTAAATGCAAAAGCGTAAAATGTGTATATATAGTAATGAAACATATATCTCGAAAGGTGATTTAAATGTGTGCCTGTTACAGAAAATTATAAATAAAAAATAAACAACCTACATGGGTTTAAATGTGATTTATTTACACAATGGTTTTGCTTCATGCTCTTCAGAGTAAATCACAATATTGCTTCATATTTTATTTGTTTTATAAATATATACATATAAGGACTGTGTTTATTCCTGTTGACACCTTGGTGGCTGTATCTAAAATTTGCCTCTTGAGTGTTTTATTGCAAATCGAGAGTCGAACAAGACGTTCCGGATCATATTATCATTGTAAATAACCCTTTTAGAACATAAATTACTGGTTTAAACCACTTATAAGAAGTGTTTTAACATAATAAATAACATTTTAATGACAGATTTTACTTTTTGATGTCATTTAAACTCTTTTTAAGTACTTGTGATGCATGACGTCAGCAGAATGGAATACAACAAGCATACTTTGCAGTATTTATTGCTTGCTGATTTACACTGCATATATAATAAATCACGTATTTCACAAACAAACAAAAAACTCATATTTATAGAATTCTGTTTGGTGGGAAAGGTGATAAAATATTTTTCAAGAACATTTATTTATACGGTAGTCAAATTCAAGAAAGAAAATCAGCTCTTTTCTAAAAAATAAAAATACACTTCTTTAACACTATTTAATATCAGGGGCTATCTTTAACTTCATATGAATTTAACTTAAAGGGTTTTGCATTACACTTCATCCTGTAAAAATATAAGTATAGCTAACAGTGCATTTAGTTTATGAAAAATCCTTGCAAACACTAATAAGCTTTTTTCCACCATTGCCTAACTGTTGATAACAAACCTGGCTGAATATATGGGTTTTATATTTGCTATCGCAATTTCTGATCACAAATGCAAGGACGGTTGTTGTTGTTGTTTTTGTGATTTTCATTTCCATATGTAAGGATGGTTGCTGTTGATGTTGTTGTTATTGTTGTTGTTATTGTTGTTGTTATTTCCAATCCCATATGCAAAGACAGTTGCTGTTGTTGTTGTTGTTGTGATTTTCAATCCCATATGCAAGGATGGATGTTTTTGTTGTTGTTGTTGTTGTTGTTATTTCCATTCACATATACAAGGATTGTTGTTGTTGTTGTTGTTGTTTCCATTGGCATATGCAAGGATGGTTGTTGTTGTTGTTGTTGTTATTTCCAATCACGCATGAAAGGGTGGTTGTTGTTGTTGTTGTTGTTGTTGTTGTTGAGTATCTCATTTATTTTATCATTTTATCATTACAAAGCACTTGCCAAGGAACATTTCTTGATAGGTTTTGACAGATATAGATGCATACATTTTCTTTTGCATTTTCCTGACTGAAGCTTAATGGAGTGTTACAAAAATTATCTTTTCAAATCTCTTCTGATGAAAAATATCAAATGCCAAAACTAAATTGAGAGTTGTTATCCACAAATATTGCTTATTTGAAGGTTACCTATCAGATTATTTGAACTTCTGGAAGATAACATTATGTCTACAACATTATATCCACAGTGCCTAATTGATCAATTTCTCCATTTGCCATAATGTTTTTTCAGCTCTATTCATGTTTTAGCTTAGATTTAGTTAATTTCTTCTGTTGCAAATTGGTTGTATGTGAAACAGGTTTAATTAAGAATTTATAGCATTTCTTCTTGCGATTAAGCTGTATGAACGCAGTAGGGCAAACTAGCACATTCCATGAAGCTAGCTAGTGCTTCTTGGACATTTGCTCACTTGCCCTACTGATTTCAAACACCATAAACAAAAGAAAAAATGTGATCAATACTTATATTTACATTTTAAAAGAAACATATATTGTGATTCAACACAAGCAGTATCTTCTGCAATTGAGTACTTTTTTAAAGATGTGTAACAGACAAGATACATTTGTATAAAAGAATAACTGATTTTGTAATGTCCTATATCATTGCATAAATGACATCAGGCTTATCCAATACAAAAGCAATAAAATAGTAAACAATGTCATCATAATACCTTACACACGCGCGTTATACAAAATAAACGTCATGTTTAATCTTTACAAAGGACTAGGCGAATGCATTTAGTATTACCACTTATTACTCACTTTTTTCTTTCAAAGTTGTTCTCCTTGCTATCAAGGAATTTCTCTCCCGAGTCACCATTTTCTCCGAACAGGATGATGTACACGTTGCCGTCTGTTCCAGCCCCTGGTTTGTCCCCAGTGTAGACCGTTATCTTGTATTTTGTGTCTGCAAATTATGATATTGTCGATAAGAGTAAATAATGTGATTTTACAATACTCAAACCTGAGTAGCAAATAGCATGTATTGAATTTCATGTGAACCCCGTTGGCTTGAACGTGCTTGGCTCTATTTTCCTCATTGGCTCAAACTGGTTGTTAAGGACCAATTTTGTTTCTACTGAATGTAATCATTCACGTTTGGCTCGAATGTTTTGAGGCTCAATGTGTTTCCACCATTCCCTGGGAGTTCGAATCAACGAGGTTCAACTGTATAATGTTTTTTTCACTACTGAAATACAATCAAAATCTATTTCTTTTTACACATTTCATGTATTTCAAAACATTAAAGTTGTATGCATATGTGTATGGACCAGAGGCCGTCATACAATATGATGTTTGAAATGGAGATTGACAATACCTGGATATTAAATTTATACCCATATTTGATACTCAAAAAAAGCAGGTTCGGGTAGATAAATATGAGAGCATTTTTAAAAAAAAACAAGAGCTGTCACAGAGAAAGCGCGCTCGACTTTTCCGCCGCTTTTCAATGTAAGGATTGAAAAGGTTTGGCGAATGATGTATGGATCACTGTTAGATTAGATTTCAATGCAAAACATGGTGTGCTGAGATATAAACATAAATGTGGTTCCATGCAAAATATTAACGAGAATTTTTTAGTCTAATAATAAAGGGCCATTATTTGCAAAATACAGTTATCTAACTTGGTTATTCAATTAAGTTGGGTGGTTGAATACCATTGTATAAAGTCTCAATGCAATACATCAAATAGTTGCTGAGATATTATCATATGTGTGCTAACATGCAATACCTTAACCAGAATTTCTAAGTCGCATAATAAAGGGGCAAAAATTATATATTATAAAAGATAGAGTTATTCCAATTGATTAAATAAGAAGGTTAAATAGATGGGAGCCTGTGTGTAAAATTTCAATGCAATACATGATGTATTTGCTGAGATATTGACTTAAAAGTGGTTACATGCAAAACCTTAACCAGAATTTCTATGTCGAATAAAAAAGGGGCCATTTTTTTAATTTATTGCAAACTGGATTTATCTTACTTGGTTATTTAAGTAGATGGTTGAGTACCATTGTATAAAGTCTTAATGCAATCCATCAAGTAATTTCTGAGATATTAACCTATGTGTGCTTACATGCAAAACCTTAACCAGAATTTCTAAGTCAAATAATTAAGGCCCATAATTTGCATTATATTCAAACAAGTGTTATCTTTGAATACATATCCAATGTTTCAATGCAATACATGAAATATTTGCTGAGATATTGACTTAAATGTGGTTACATGCAAAACCTTAACCAGAATTTCTAAGTCGAATAATAAAGGGCAATTATTTTGCATTAAATGCAAACTAGAGTTATCTAACTTGGTTAATTAAGTAGGTTGGATGGTTGACTACCATTGTATAAAGTCTCAATGCAATACCTCAAGTAGTTGCTGAGATATTAACCTATGTGTGCTTACAAGCAAAACCTTAACCAGAATTTCTAAGTCGAATAATAAAGGGCAATTATTTGCATTAAATGCAAACTAGAGTTATCTTACTTGGTTAATTTAGTAGGTTGGGTGGTTGAGTACCATTGTATCAAGTATCAATGCAATACCTCAAGTAGTTGTTGAGATATTAACCTATGTGTGCTTACACGCAAAACCTTAACCAATATTTCTAAGGCGAATAATAAAGGCCTATTATTTGCATTATATTCAAATAATTGTTATCTAACTTCATTAATTTAGTATGTAAGATAGTTGGGAATACATATCCAAAGTTTCAATGCAATAACTGATGTATTTACTGAGATAATGACTTAAAGGTGCTTACATGCAAAACCTTAACCAAGGTGTGACGCCAACGCCGACGCCAGGGTGAGTAGTATAGCTCTCCTTATTCTTCGAATAGTCGAGCTAAAAATGGCCGAATCGCGAAAGCCCGATAATATGCGCTGCATCACTATATAGTCATTAATCTGTGAAAGTTTGGTAGAAATTGCATAAAAAAACGTAAGAGGATTTGCGAAGAAACCAACTTGAAATGTAAAATAAGCAAAGGGCAATAACTCTTTCAAAAATGGTCAGATCGCCAAAGCCCGACAAAATGCGCTGTGTCACTATATAGTCATCAATCTGTAAAAGTTTGGTAAAAATCGCAGGAAAAACATAAGAGGATTTGCGAAGAAAACAATTTTAAATGTAAAATAAAGAAAGGGCAATTACTCTTTCAAAAATGGCTGAATCCCGAAAGCCCGACAAAATGCGCTGCGTCACTATACAGTCATCAATCTGTGAAAGTCTGGTAGAAATCGCATGAAAAACATAAGAGGAGTTGCGAAGAAACCAATTTTAAATGTAAAATAAACAATGGGCAATAACTCTTTCAAAAATGGTCGAATCGCAAAAGCCTGACAATATGCGCTGCGTCACTACATTGTCAGCAATCTGTGAAAGTTTGGTAGAAATTGCATGAAAAACGTAAGAGGATTTGCGAAGAAACCAATTTTAAATGTAAAATAAGCAAAGGGCAATTACTCTTTCAAAAATGGTCAAATCGTAAAAGCCCGACAATATGCGCTGCTTCACTTAATGAGCATCAATCTGTGAAAGTTTGGTAGAAATCCCATGAAAAAAGGTAAGAGGAGTTGCGAAGAAACCAATTTTAAATATAAATTAAACAAAGGGCAATAACTCTTTCAAAAAAGGTAAAATCGCAAAAGCCCGACAAAATGCGCTGTGTCACTATATAGTCATCAATTTGTAAAAGTTTGGTAGAAATCGCAGGAAAAACGTAAGAAGATTTGCGAAGAAAACAATTTTAAATGTAAAATAAAGAAAGGGCAATTACTCTTTCAAAAATGGCTGAATCCCGAAAGCGCGACAATATGCGCTGCGTCACTATACAGTTATCAATCAGTGAAAGTTTGGTAGAAATCGCATGAAAAACATAAGAGGAGTTGCGAAGAAACCAATTTTAAATGTAAAATAAACAAAGGGCAATAACTCTTTCAAAAATGGTCGAATCGCAAAAGCCTGACAATATGCGCTGCTTCACTACATTGTCAGCAATCTGTGAAAGTTTGGTAGAAATTGCATGAAAAACGTAAGAGGATTTGCGAAGAAACCAATTTTAAATGTAAAATAAGCAAAGGGCAATAACTCTTTCAAAAATGTTCAAATCGTAAAAGCCCGACAATATGCGCTGCTTCACTTTATGAGCATCAATCTGTGAAAGTTTGGTAGAAATCCCATGAAAAAACGTAAGAGGAGTAGCGTAGAAACCAATTTTAAATATAATTTAAACAAAGGGCAATAACTCTTTCAAAAAAGGTAAAATTGCAAAAGCCTAACAATATGCGCTGCGTCACTACATAATCAGTAATCTGTGAAAGTTTGGTAGAAATTGCATGAAAAACGTAAGAGAAGTTTCAAAGACACCAATTTTAAATGTAAAAAAGGGCAATAACTCTTTCAAAAATGGCCGAATCGCGAAAGCCTGACAATATGCGCTGCTTCGCTATACAGTCATCAATCTGTGAAAGTTTGGTAGAAATCACATGAAAAACATAAGAGGAGTTGCGAAGAAACCAATTTTAAATGTAAAATAAACAAAGGGCAATAACTCTTTCAAAAATGGTCGAATCGCAAAAGCCTGACAATATGCGCTGCTTCATTACATTGTCAGCAATCTGTGGAAGTTTGGTAGAAATTGCATGAAAAACGTAAGAGGATTTGCGAAGAAACCAGTTTTAAATGTAAAATAAGCAAAGGGCAATAACTCTTTCAAAAATGGTCAAATCGTAAAAGCCCGACAATATACGCTGCTTCACTTTATGCGCATCAATCTGTGAATGTTTGGTAGAAATCCCATGAAAAACGTAAGAGGAGTTGCGAAGAAACCAATTTTAAATATAAATTAAACAAAGGGCAATAACTCTTTCAAAAAAGGTAAAATTGCAAAAGCCTGACAATATGCGCTGCGTCACTACATAATCATCAGCAATCTGTGAAAGTTTGGTAGAAATTGCATGTAAAACGTAAGATAAGTTTCGAAGACACCAATTTTAAATGTAAAAAAGGGCAATAACTCTTTCAAAAATGGCCGAATCGCAAAAGCCTGACAATATGCGCTGCTTCGCTATATAGTCATCAATCTGTGACAGTTTGGTAGAAATCGCATGAAAAACGTAAGAGGAGTTGCGAAGAAACCAATTTTAAATGTAAAACAAGAAACGCCGCAATGCGACAAAACCAAGTTTTTAATGATTGACAGAAGAACTCCAGCCTGTGTCTGTTTTTTCTATTTTAAGTATCAGTGACCTTGAACCTAGGCACCAAAATGCAATCCATTGAAAGGTATCTATAAATTTTTCCTTTATACCAAGTTGTGTTAGGATGTGTCAACCCTAACTTAAATTATTCATTTTCAACCATTTCTCTATTTTTAGTAACAGTGACCTTGACCTTGAATCTAGGGACCCCAAACACAATCCCATGAAAGGTATCCATAAACTCTTTCTTTATACCTGGTTTGGTCAAGATATGTAGACCCTGACTAAAATTATTCAGTTCCAACTGTTTTTCTATTTTTAGTAACAGTAACCTTGACCTTAAATCTAGGGATCCCAAAAGGCAATCCCATGAAAGTATCCATAAACTCTTCCTATAGACCAAGTTTGGTCAAGAAATGTCAACCCTAAATAAAGATATTCAGTTTGAACCATTTTTCTTATTTTAGTAACAGCCACCTTGACCCTAGGGACCCCAAATGCAATCCCATGAAAGGTCTCCATAAACTCTTCCTGTACACCAAGTTTGGTCAAGATATGTCAACCTAACTAAAGTTATTCAGTTTCAACCGTTTTTCCATTTTTAGTAACAGTGACCTTGACCTTGACCCTAGGGACCCGAAACGCAATCCCATGAAAGGTATCCATAAACTCTTTCTATAGATTGAGTTTGGTCAAGATATGTCAACCCTTACTAAAGTTATTAAGTTTCAACCGTTTTTCTATTTTTAGAAACAGTCACCTTGACCTTGAGCCTAGGGCCCCAAACGCAATCCCATGAAAGGTCTCCATAAACTCTTCCTATAGACAAGGTTAGTCAAGACATGTCATCCTTTACTAAAGTTATTCAGTTTCAACAGTTTTTCTATTTTTAGTAACAGTGACCTTGACCCTAGGGACCCCAAATGCAATCCCATGAAAGGTATCCATTAACTCTTCCTATTGACCAAGTTTGGTCAATATATGTCAACCCTAACTAAAGTTATTCAGTTTCAACCGTTTTTCTATTTTTAGTGACAGTGACCTTGACCTTGACCCTAGGGACCCTAAACGCAATCCCATGAAAGGTATCCAAAAACTCTTCCTATTGACCAAGTTTAGTCAAGAAATGTCATCCCTAACTAAAGTTATTCAGTTTCAACCGTTTTTCTATTTTTAGTAACAGTGACCTTGACCTTGACCCTAGGGACCCCAAACGCAATCTCATGAAAGGTACCAATAAACTCTTTCTATAGACCAAGTTTGGTCAAGGTATGTCAACCCTTACTAAAGTTATTCAGTTTCATAGGTGAGTTTGACGCCGTCCGGCCACCCGCCCGCTAAGTGAAAACCTGGTGTAAACTTAATAAACAAAGGGCTATAACTCTTTCAAAAATGGTCGAATCGCAAAAGCCCGACAATATGCGCTGCTTCACTTTATGATCACCAATCTGTGAAAGTTTGGTAGAAATTTCACGAGAAATGTAAGAGGAGATGCAAAGAAATGAATGTGGGACGAAGGGACGCACACACGCACGAAATCGCGCCTACCATTACTATATCACCTCGACTTTTCAAGGCTGGGGATAAAAATGATTCAATTCAGTCTGATAAATTCATCATTTGTGTCGTTCTCTAGATTATGGAAATCCTCAAAGGATTTAAGCTAACTCATAATAAAATGGTAAACATGAGTATTTTTACATATTACAAAGGAGGGTCATACGTTCTGGTCCGACACCGGTTTTTTAAAAGACATTTTTATTCCCTGGAAAATACGGTAAAACCCAGAAATAAAAAAAAAACAAGAGGGCCAAGATGGACCTATATTGCTCACCTCAGTAAAACTTTGTGCTATAGACTTGTTGATAAGTAAAGGGCAATAACAGGGATTTGGTTTCTCTGATTCATTATGGCCATTCACATTCTCACCAAATTTTGTGATGATTGGACAAATGCTTAAAAGGTTATTGATAGGACAAGAGCAATTTTAGGTTATTTCTATGATAAGAGCGCAATAACTCTCGGGTAAATACAGCAATTTTTCTAATTATTAAACACGTTCATACACATAGACCAAATTTGGTCATGATTGGATAAAGGGTTAAAAAGTAATTGATCGGACTACATACCGGATGGTGCCTGTCTGCCGTTCCATACACACAATATGTCCAGTTTAAATACATGACAAATATGTATTTGTTTAAAAAGATACAAAGGGCAATAACTATTACAATATTTTGGTTGGATTTATATTAATCGTCACAAAAAAAAATCACAATTTACTGTGAAGTAGTTCATGAAGATTAAAGTTGGTACCTTCAATGATTTTAAAACAATCAATAACAATAAATAACACAGATGACCCATATTCGAACTTGACTTAAAAATTATCAAAACAACCTAATTATTTTTTTAGTTCTGACAAATTTCCAGGATATTTGGGCTGAAAATGTTACCTCTAGAGTGTTAACTAGGTTTTTCCATCTTTGGGCTCTGTGACCTAGTTTTTGACCCCAGATGACCCATATTTGAAATTGAGCTAAAAATCATCAAAACAACCTTTCTGACAAATGTCCAGAATATTTGGACTGAAAATGTCACCTCTAGAGTGTTAACAAGATTTTCCCATATTTGGGCTAATTTTGTGACCTAGTTTTTGACCCAAAATGACCTGTATTCCAACTTGAGCTAGAAATCAACGAAACAACCTTTCTGACAAATTTCCAGGATATTTGGACTGAAAAAGTAGCCTCTAGAGTGTTAACAAGATTTTTCTATTTTTGGGTCTTGTGACCTAGTTTTTTCTCCCAAATGACCCATATTCGAACTCGGACAAACACCCTGACCAAGTTTCGTGAGAATTGAGGCAAAAATGTGACCACAACAGTGTTTACAAAAAAGTGTGGACGGATGACGGACAACAGACGACAGACACTCATCGATCCTAAAAGCACACCCTCAGTCTACAGCTAAGGTGAGCTAAAAAAGAAGACTTTTGTTGAAATCTTTTGATTTAACTTATTCTGTTGAGAAATGTTTATTATGCAAGCAAATTGGCTAGGGTAATTCAAGCACATATTAGTATGAAACTGTTCCTTGGCTCGATTGACCCTAACTATGGTCACATAATGAAATTAGCGTCAAAAGAACACGATGTAAACAAGAAATATTATGAGTATTGAACAATTGATCTCTAAATGCGATAACATGGTAAAAGGCCTGCAATTTAACCTAACAGGTTAATGGGGGAGGAGTGTAGTGTGTGTTGGTTAAAACTAGCCGGACCATTTGCACAGTTGGTTAAAGCTATGTGAATGTGTTCCGCCGTTTTGGGTTCGAGCTCCACACCGAACACACTTATCCTCCCAGGTTAACTTTACACTCAGTCGTTTACCAGTGCCACCATTAAAGAACACATGGACGGCAAAGTGTGCCCGGTGCAGGGCTTGAACCAACAATAGCTGGAATACTAGCATGGCGCTCTAACCAAGTGACCTAACTGATAAACCGACTCACACTACACTAGGCATTTTCTAGAATCGGGTCAAATTAACAGTGGCTGGAGTTGATAAATGTTTAAGTAAAATTGTGTATTGTGGCTTACCTAATACCATCTTTCAGCATTTAATGCACTCGCAGATGAATCAGGTCTGCTGTCCTAAAAAAAAACAATATCAACATCAAGAATCATTAGACAACAGTGACATGGCAACAAACACAACAAATATTGGCCAATGGACAACACATGGACATAGGCCTAGGGTCAGAATTTAACTAAGGCGCTAGCCTAAGTGATGTTCCGATGATCAATTATAATAAAAAACATATTTGGTTGGGCCTGAAACTACGACAATTGATTTTATTTGGTCATAATTGATCATGCATTCAAGCGGTGATTTTTTTTTCTTTCCTCTTGTTATTTTAATTCGGTTAATGTCTGCCTTTTTCCCCCTGAGGTTGTTTATTCATTCGGAAGTGTTTAGTTGTAATTGTTAACAATATGGACAAAAGCAACAACAAGACTAAATAACTTCAAACACACACACATACAATAAGCATAGTTAAGGATTAAGAGTTATTGCACAAAAATAAAACTGCAATGAAGGTATTGTCAAAAAAACGAAAAATCAGTTCCTTGAGTGGAACTGATTATCGATAGTCTAGCTGGAATCGATTCCAAACACTACCTAGTGTACTTATGTGAGTGGCTCTTAAGCTTTCTCACAAAAAACATCAACACACTCGCAAAATCTATGTTTGTTTATCTTGAATTAAATAACACCACCTTTTCGTACCAAAGACAAAGTCATTCAGTCTGGCATCATTTTTTGTACTCTTGTGATTGCCCAGAAAACGACACAGCAGTCAACATTACATGAAGAGTTACAGGTAAGATGTGCAATTGCGTAAATATTCAAATAAAATCATAGAAGATGCAATCATTTTAAAAAAACAGCGGATGACAAAATGCAAATAAAACACAGAATATTTAACAAAATGAAATAGCGTTAAATGAATAACCACAGCTGAACAGTAATGTTTTCATGATAATATCAATTTAATATTGATAAATTCAAGGAATAAAAGCACCATTTTCTGACGTGACATTTCGTGAGGTTTCAGAACGCTTCCGATATTTTAGATTCTTATTACATACAGATTAAAACCTGTGTTAACAAAACCAATTTGGGTCGCAAAAACATTTGAAAACAAGAAACAAATTGATAAGACACAGGCAGACCTGATTGTTGACAGCATTGCTGTACCTCAATAAACAACAAGGGAGGCCACAGGCAAGGACACAGTAATTTGATAAACAACAAAAACGAAAAGGCTCAAAGAACACAAACTAAGAGTAAGCGTGAGATTATCTCACATTTATGTATTTTTAATGAGCTTAAGACAAATTTCAGGCAAGATATTGTGAAAATCACTCACTAAAATAATCCCTGACAATGTTCATTGTTGACATTCAATTAAATCAAAACAATGAAGTGAAAGAAACTTAAAATACTCATTGATTATGTAATATTTATTTCAAACGTGTAGAGCAATACTCTAAAACATTGGACATCTTATCTGTAACTCTGTGTATGTATTATACATTATAGTTGTCTGGAAATTTTGTTATTATTAAATCAGAGAATATACAATATACATTGATCAATGTACATGTCCCAAGCTCAGAAAATTCTGTGGTCAGTACAGGCTGGGTGATTGAACCTGGGACCCCCTGATTGCAATTCAGTTGCCCTTACAACCGACCTGACATCCTGCCGAGCAGGTTTTTACGTACAAATGCCAAAAGCCAAATGACTCCAAAAAGTACAAAGCCTGCGCTGGGAATCAACCTTGAATCGGGGACCCATTCCTTTCAAGTCAAGAACTATCAGGCCCAGATAAATCATATCATCTCTGACCTTAGTCCAAATAATTATACGTTGAAGTTTTTTTACGATTTTTGATATGGCAAATTCATCTCGTAGAAATTGTTTTGTACCAGAAGTGGGTAGTTATTCCGGGCTAAATCATATTGCGTCCATATCATGAGACAAGAAATATAACCAGATAATGTTATTTTATATTAGTTCCGTACACAAACAATAAATATCGAACGAAAAATTATAAGTTTGATGTGTTTTTCTTCATTTCATACTGTCAAAACATAACGACACATACATGAAGGGCACCTGCAAGGCTGCGGTTCACAGTTTTTCAACAATCGGAACACTTCGGTCATGGCCGAGTTGTTACGATTGTATTTTCGAGGTCCAACTCGAAGCTTGCCGGAGATAGCCGAGTTGTTATGATTGGTGCGAGTTGTTACGCTTGACATAATTGTTGTATGTGTCAGTCAAGTTTCGTTTAAATGGCAAGGTAAATCCTGTGTTTTAATGTATTGAATGCTGGTTTTGTGCAAAACATTTTTGTACTTACATGATAAAATATTAATATAAACCTTTATTATTTATTTCAAACATAAAATACCTCTCTAAATCCAATTTTAATATTTTTCACCCCCCCCCCGTTTTTGCACAAGCCCGTTTAGACGTTAGGGATTGGAAGAATCCTGTATAACATGTCTATTATTTTAGACACCTCTTACCGGTATGTCTGCAATGTTTACTGTGGTGAACACATGAACAGATACAAATTAACAATATTTACAGATGAAACAAAGCGCATTCACATGTACCGATACAATGCCTTCCTTATTCTAAAGAACAACTTTTCAGTCCCTTTAATATCATTGTAGTGCACCTTATCCCGCATAAACTGGGAAACGAATGTGGGGTAGCCAAAAATTTCAACATGCTCAGTTTTCTCCAGCAACTGGTTCACTCGTGAGCGTTGGCTGGTTAATGACCGGTACTCCAACCTGTCCCGGAATGACCCCCGCACGAAACTTCACTATTATAAAAACACTAATGTCCTATTGTCCTACCCTCTATTACCTCTACACTTTGAAATGAAGTATCTGAAATTAGTATTTGAGATTTCTTCATAGCCCCCCCCCCCCCCCCCTACTTCTTTGACTAACCCACCCCTCTCCAACCAACCTCAACCACGACATACAACCCACTCAAACACAATGTAATTTTAAATCCCGGTGTGCAAACCACCCCGCATACTCTATTGTATGTACTTATGAAATGAAAGGGGTTCCCAGGTTTTAGTCACTCCCATACCCCCTCCTTCGACTCCCCATCCCTCTCCAACCACCAACAACTACGGCATACAACCAACTTAAACACTGCAGTTTTAAACCCTGGCGAGCAAACCACCTCACATACTCTAGTACTCTAGTGTATGTATTTATGAAAATAAAAGGGGTTCCCGGGTTTTAGTAGCACCCTCCCTCCTCCGACTTCCCCACCCCTCTCCAACAACCAACAACTACGGCAATGAAGTATTCAATCCGGGCGTACAAAGCACAACAAATACTCTATTGCATATACTAAATTGACGGGGTTTTCGGGTTTCCCAGATTTTAGGTTTTTTGATAATTGCACCGACCCGTGATTTACTGTCCATAAAATGAACGAATCTGTATTTTGAAAGATGTTTTCACATTAACCAAAGATGTTTAATGCGTAATTTTAACCTACTACAACAAAAAGTCTCCAAGATAATTGTGAAAAACCTTAAAATGTGTTCGGATTTGTGAACTTAGCCAGTTTAGGAGGGATTTACAATTTCAAGGTAGTACACAGAAATGTAAACAATGGCTACTTCTGATAAGGTTTTTGCAGTAACATTCACTGGAAAATAATCTTCCTGGTGCAAAGTTTCTCTCAGAATTCAGTTGTTGAGATAAGTAATGGACACAGTGCTGCTGAGGTTTAACTTCATCTGGGAAAAGACCAAAACTAATTGACAGGTAAGCAAATTATGCAATTCATATGTTTACATTTAAGAAAACGTATGATATTGTGGTGATATGGTATGCTGTAGGTTTAACATAAAATATTTAGTCTAACAGCTGCATTGGCATTCTTTAATATATTGTAATATTGTTTCTAGCCCAGAATTTAGGTAAAATGCATATGAAAGTGATATATATCAGTTGGTCAGAAACAGGTACACTTTCTCCGTCTTATCATACAGCTGATCCTGTCTGTGTGTCCTAATGTGTATTTGTGAATAGATAATATCTAACCAGATACTAAATGTATAAAATAGTTTTCGATGTTTTATGATTAAGAAATCAATTGCATTTATTTTGTTCAGATGCAGTGCCTGTATTAAAGCTGTGGAAGACAAGGCCATTATAGTGCCAGTTGATGACGGATTATGCCAGTTGAACTTTAAATGAATTAATGAAAAACAGTCCACAATGTCATGATTTATACAGAAAAGTGTGTAACATAGCTGTGATGTGTTGACAATATAGATATTAAAACATAATACTAAATACATTCTTGTGTTTCGTTATAGTGTATTTATTTAATTTCAATATGTCTCTGCATGCCGCTTAAAAATGGTAAAATGTGCAATTGCACTTTGTTTTACTGAAGGATGTCTTAAATACCCCATAAGCAATTACTAATTTGCCAGGCTCTAAGACGTGCGCAAACTGTGAGGCTATGACCATGTCACTGTCACTCTTGCTCCCTTTATCCACATCCGACAGAAATGTTATAGCACCAGAACTGGAATTCCCATGATACATTTCAAAGTTGCTTTATTTGTGTACGAAGAATACAGATTCCTTCACCGAGAAATGTAAACTCTGTGTAAGGGATTGGTATAAATGACTAAATTGATGAATGGTGGTGCCAGTGGAAGATTTGAATAGATTAACATCATTCAGAAGCTGCTCAAACGACATGTATGATCTTTCTTTTACAGCATTTCCCCCTATCTATTTTTGGACTCTCTTGAGTGGAATCAGGTTCACAGCTGGTCGCTGCATTTAAATTTAATTTAATTTGGATTAATGAAACACATGAGTAAGAA
Organism: Mya arenaria; assembly: GCF_026914265.1. Classification (NCBI taxonomy): domain Eukaryota; kingdom Metazoa; phylum Mollusca; class Bivalvia; order Myida; family Myidae; genus Mya; species Mya arenaria. The sequence goes on from NC_069133.1 coordinate 8,829,827, forward strand.
TGTTCACACGTAATGGTCTTCCTTAATTATATAAGTTATCATGTATATGCATACACACATATGGCATATTTCCTGCAAGACTTGATAAATCTGAATATTGAGTGTTTCTGTATTATTAGGGTGGTTGAACGGCTGTTTGTCATACTGCAAGAGGGCCTTTGAAACTTCAATGTATTCTTTGATACAGATGTAGCTCTTAGTGTTTAAGGCCTATCAGTTTTGGGAATATTTATCAACCTGTCGTAAAATCTTCCATATATTGTAATCACCTTCAATAGTTCTAGTAAAATTGTTTCTTATTTAATACCACAATAGTATGTAATATCAATATTTATTCAGTTATAAGGTTTCTATAAAATGAAGAAAAAAAACCCCAAAATATTTTTATTTTGAAAAAAAAATCTATCTGGCTATATTACATTTACTTTTCAAATTTCTGATGTACGTGTATATGTTGCAAGATTAGGGTCTGGATAATCCTCAGAATGTCCTTATATGCATTTTACCTCAATTCTTGGCTAGAAACAATACTACAATATATTATAGAATTCCAATGCAGCTGTTAGAATAAATCTTATATGTTAAACCTACAACATACCACATCATCACAATATTATATGTTTTCTTAAATGTAAACATATACATGGATTGCATAATTTGCTTACCTGTTAATTAGTTTTGGTGTTTTCCCAGATGAAGTTTAACCTCAGCAGCACTGTGTCCATTACTTATCTCAACATCTGAATCCTGAGAGAAACTGTGCACCAGGAAGATTATTTCCAGTGAATGTTACAGCAAAAACCTTATCAAAAGTAGCCATTATTTACATTTCTTGTACTACCTTCCTGGAAATTGTGTACCACGTGGTACACATAGCAGAAAGCAATGACGTAGTTGTAAATCCCTCCAATAGGAAAATTAATGGCTCAAGGAGTTTGTCGTGGAGTCGTTGAGACGGAGTTACTTTTGTCTTGAGCAGACAAGCAGACGAATCTGGACTAACTTCATAATAAAACACTTCCTGAACATGTCCAGAGTGAAAGTAATTATACCCATCTAAAGACTTGTATGCCTTTAATGACTCTTGCGTGTGGAGTCCAGGATAATTAATCAGGATATATGTCAGGATACAAGACACTAGGCCACTTGCTTAATTTGTTCTCCTAGCAATTCGTTGGAATGCTGTATGGATCGGGAAGCTATATCCCACCAACAAATAACTTTTCTTCATACCTTTTCGATGCGAAAACGTCTAAATTTGACAATTGTTTTGATGTTGTAAACGCTTCCGTATTATTATTGTTATCGGTGTTAGCCATATTGTTTACATGTTTCTTGCCAACCAGACGCCACGCATGCGCAAGATATCACAATGTAAATAATAACACTGGGTGCGTATTATCAACGATCGTACGCGCAAATATTATCGTAAGTTTGTCGTACGTCAAATTTACGATCGTAACCGCGTCTTACTAAGATTCGTAAACTTACGATTATCTTAACTGGTGCGTTAAAGTTACGACAGGTGAAACGCTCTCGTAAATTTCGTAAATATGGCGGCGTTGTTTGTTTTCGGCCAAAGAAGAAGAAAACAACGCACATTTAAGGATCGCATTTCATCCTTAGATCATCTGTCAGATGTGGAGGTTGTGGACCGATATAGACTCTCACGAATCGCCATTATTTATTTGGAAGATAACCTAAGAAATGACCTTTCACCTCCTACAAACAGGTCACAATCGGTATCGTCTATGACGAAGGTAAAACTGTACTGGTACTCTTAAAAAAAAGACCGTCAGTTATATCTATATAACTTATTCAAAATTTCATTGAGTGCTTGAATTAACTCAATGCTTTTATATAAGTTTTATAAATGATGTATCAAAGTAGATCAATATAAAGATACACCAGGTAGCATGTACTGTACTGTATGTATATGAGCAATAAAGACCTCAAAACGAAATGAGAATGACACAGCATTTTAAATAAACCTTTGCAAAAAACACATACCTTCATTGTCCATGTTATCCGATAATTGTGAAATATAGTAATAGTAAGAAGGCGAGTCCAGCAAACATCAGCAGGGCTCGCCACAAGAAATGAAATGCACCGTAAATCCTTCAAACATGTAAATATTTACAGCCATAAATTTCCAGATAAAATGAGGTCAATAACAATGACGTCATGTATTGAGAATCATCGATAGCCTATTTCAGTAATCATACACTATAGTCTTTTTCAATAAGGTATTGGAAAAATACATTTCATATAAAGCAGACGTACTAAACAAGTTAGTGAAAAAAGGGGTTGAACGTAAATATGTATTGCTACGAAAAGCTATTTTTAAAATTTAATATTTCTGTAAAAATACAAACTACTTAATTTGTGTAACAGGTGCTGGTTGGGCTTAGAGTTCTGTCTAAAGGAAATTTCTTATCAGAGGTAGCCGACCTGCACGGCATATCTAAGCAAACAGCGTCAAGGGTGTTGCATGAGTTTGTAGACGCTGTAAATCGAAATATTGACAATATAAGGTAAGTTACTTAAAGGATATAACTCAATCATTGTGTTATTTGTGTGCAATACCCCCCCCCCCCCACCTTTCTTCGTCTATTTTTGTTTTTGCCCCTTGTCGTATACCTTAAATTACGAAGCGCGTTATATATATAAATATATATATATATATATATATATATATGCCATCATACTAGTAAAATGCACAATGCAGTGTGGATGGACCTTAAACATCACAGGTTATTTGACAGAGTTCTTTATTCTGTAATCACAGTATAGATTAACATATTTTTGAGTTTAACGCATTAGTAATGAAACACTTTCTTTTGCCAGATTTCCAAGAACACAACAAGAATTGGCAGAAGCAAAACTTGGCTTCTACAAAAGATGCAAAATTGCCAATATCGTAGGTAGGCAATACGTATAAGTAATGACTATATGACTTCATGCATACTAACTGATGGGTTGAAAGTTCGTATTTTTTAATAGTAGTATTTCGTACTCATTTATATTTAAATGATACAGGAACTTATTTCAATAATTTGAATTGAAATTGAAAAATGGTCCGACGGGAAAAGGTAATTCTCTGATGAAAGGTGCACACCAATCTGTTATTTACTTGATGTATTTTAATATAGGTGCAGTCGACGGAACACTCGTCCCTATCATTGCCCCGAAAGACAGTGGCGAAGCCTACATATGCCGGAAAGGATTCCATGCTATAAATGTGATGGCTACATGTAGCCACGACAGAAGGTAAATCGTTTTATTTGATTAATACCTATATATCTAGGTAATGAGATCATCTATCGGCATTCTGTAATTGTCGACCTTAATATTTAATCATTGCATTTTGAGATCGTTTTAGCCCTTTTCCTATTATATATTAGGTTCATCGACATTGTCGCCAAGTGGCCAGGGTCGCAGCATGATTCTTCTGTCATGAACACCTCGTCGTTGAAGGTAATGGCTATATGACTGAATAAGTAAGCCATGTATTATATACAAGAGTTCTGCTGGCATTTGTTTATCTATTTGGAAACCCTTGGAAAAACAATTAGAATCATGATAGGTCCATGTATCAAACCTAATAACTTTTCTTTCTACTACTGTACTTGTTTATCCTTTAAATATTAACCAACCTCAAACTTTTAGGTGCACATATTTTGACAGTTTACGTGACACACGTTATTTTCTGCTTAGAAATGCAAGACATACTGATTTTTAAAACCACTTCTTGTCCATTATCTAACACAGGAACACATGGAGAGTGAGAGGCCAGGGATGCTGCTGGCTGATAGCGGTTATCCACTCACTACCAGCCTGCTAACTCCGCTTGCTAATCCCGTAACGCCTGCTGAAGCAAGATATAACAACGCGCAGAGCAAGGGAAGGATGGTTATCGAGCAGAGTTTTGGAATCCTGAAAGGAAGGTTTCGGTGGGTCATCTCAATCCTTCCACCATACACCTCATCGAACACAGACTTTATAGTTGAACCTTATTTTAGAATTGAACACTCTTTATGTTTACTCGCCCATCTACTAATGCATTTTATACGACACTGTTTCTCGTTACGATCCGTAACATCACCATTATGTTTACAATTTACAGATGTCTCCACAAAACCGGCGGTGTGTTGAGTTACAGTCCCGAAAAGTCGTGTGCAATTTTTATGGCATGTGCCAGGTTGCACAATATCTGTTTGGATTGGGGTCTGACACTGGACGATGCCCAAGTAGTGGACCCAGGCCAAGATGCTATGGAGGCCTGGATGGGACAACCAGGCTTGCAGGTGCAAGAACTGCGACGACGAGTTGTGAACACTTTTGTGTGAAATTGAACGTAGTTTGTTTGTTCCATTTCCTTTAATTTAAAAAGTTTGTGATCGCTTTGTGTTAATACATGATGCAAAGTATAATACAAATGAATGTGTGCACTTACTAAGTGATGTAAAAGTAAACAACAAATATACAGTATTGTGACCTTTACATGGAAGTTATTGGTTGCAAATGGACTGAACATGTTGCCCTGATTAACAGAGTGATCATTTTGTACAAGTATTACAATTAACTGTTATTCAAGTCATATATGTAATTTATGCAATTGATATGAATTGTCGAAATGGAACAAATAACAAAGAAATGCCAAAACAAATCATTCGTTTTCCAAAGTCCCTTTTTAATGCTGGCATATCCGCAATGTTAACACATTTGTAAACATTCAACAAGACGGCGTTTTAAAACAACGTATCAAAGCCATATTTTTTATTCCACCATGCAATTTTGCAAACCTAAGATTTGAGCTAATTTGCTTATTATTTAACAAATAGGATCAATTTTCATACTTATAAGAGATGTGTTCATTCAAATAACCTTAAAGCGTTTAAATGTATGAAATTGGGAGAATATTTCTTCATTTTCTTAAATCTGCACTCTCACAGATTTACCGTTTTGATAACTTCTTTATTTTTGTTTTGGTATTTAAATTAACAATTTGTTTGCTTATATCTGTATTCCAGTAATGTAACAATGATGACAAACAATCAGCTTGGTTTCATAAATCCTGTTTTATGGCTAAAAGCGTTACTTACAGTTAAAGGAGAATGCATTAATTTAAACATATTTTTTTTAACTTAATTACAAAAATCTGCGATCTGATTTCTTTATCAGCCGTCTTATAGCATTGGTTTCCTTGCATTTTCGCATAAATTTGCTTGTTCCAAAACAGAAAATAAAATTAATTGTCAAATGATTCAATCTGTGAGAGTGCAGCTTTGAGGTTTTACATAAATACCTAGTTTTTTTACCCAAGTTCCTATTCTAATCAGGTGCAGGAAAAATTTGGCTTAAAATTATGACATAAACATAACAACATATAAATATCACATATTTTTTACGAGCAATTTAAGGGCTATTTATTGACAGTATATACCCCATGGATGGGGGCACTCTTATTAAATACACCACCCTCCTACAGAAGCAAATTTGGGATTCAAATTAGCAAAACAAACACGCACCCATACACTTTTTAAATAATTGCCCCCCCCCCCCCAATTTTATATGTCTTACTGGGGTAACCCTAAATAAAACCTCTTTAACACAACAAATATACAATTATGTCAACAACTTAGACTATCACAGTAGCATTATGCAAAAGTGCAGTACATTGTAAAATTGTAACAGGTAAATGGGATAAGAACTAAAAGACATTAAGATATTTATGATATCACCCATGTCATTTTAACCATAATAACAAATCAATTATGCACAACATTACACACAGAACATCATACAACATAATTATGGCAACAGAATGGCACACTGCAACAATGTGCATTTCCTGATGTCTCAATGAATAACATTCAATAACTTACACAAATCAAAAACCTTAAAAGCTCAACTAATTAACCTTAAAAGCTCAACTAAATAACCTTAAAAGCTCAACTAATTATTCTTTCATCAATACATTTCTATTGATACAATACAATGCCGTTCAATATCATTTCTGCTTTGTACATATCCTTCATTTAATAATGCCTAACTTGCCAAAAAAAGTGTTTTTCTAGTTTATATTTGATTGCAAAACGTTCAGTCAGAATAATTTATTTTACAACTGCAATTCAATATAACAGTTATGTCAGAATAATACACCCATTTTATACAGGGAGTTCATAACAGTTTTAGTTTTATAGCAATACCTTTCCTAAGAACATCATAGGCAAATATAATATTGCACCAAAACATAAACAAGTAAATGCATCTGGGCCCAAAAACTGACTTTCACTTCGAGGAATAAGTTAAATTCTACACTTTTGAGGAAACACCCATTCAGTTTCAATTACATCCGAATTTGGCACTAAGCCTAAACTTTGTACAAAAGAGTGTAGGTTCAGGCTTTTTATCATACAACACATACAAAGAATTAAGAGTACATACAGACAAAACTAAAGTAACTTTAAATGCCTCTTCTTGTAATCAACTGTACATTTGATGTTTCAGAACATCACTTCCAATGGTTATATAAATATTTCATTGACGTCATTTACGAAAAAATGCTTGTTTTAGTGTAAGATGGCAATATATTTAACCTCATGAAAACATAAAATATAGTTTTTAGTGCCCACTTGGTGGAATTTATTACAATGTTAAACTAAAATGAACAAATTAATAATCTTTTATATACATGGCAAATTTCTCTTCAGGGACCTAAGTTCAAATCTTAGATGAAAGGCAGTAAGTTACACAAACACTATCACATCACAGTGCAATTCACATATCATAAAGTTTACTCTTAAACAGCTGGCCCCAATATCTCAAAACATCTTATGAAGCATAACAGGTGTACAAAGCTTATTTTTATAGGCCAAAATACATACTGTAACTGAACTTTGATAAATGAAAGAGTTAATTGTGATAACCATAAACATAATTCCCATTCAAAGTCTAAAGTCTCTTAAAGCCGTCGTAAGACAGCGCGCTCGTCTACGTCGCTTTGACTTAGAATACAATAACGTATAAAAATACCAAGTTTGGTCTCTTTATGTCAAACCTAACTGAAATTATTCGATACATAAGGTGACTTTGATGCTGCCCTTCCACCAGCCCGCCAAAACAATGACGCAAGTCATTCAAATAACTTGATTTCCCATTATGAAAATGTGGTTAAGAATATACAAATATGTCTTTAAAAGGAAGTTAAATTTATTTTTTTTAAATTCAAGGGCCATAATTTGTATTTAGGCTTAAAAATGAGTTATGTTTCTTGTTGTAATATGGTCGTAAATAATTTTGCCCAAAACTTTAACCCAAGTCAATCAGGGGCCATAACTTGTATTAAGGATATGGAGTTATGTAACCTCATTGGCTGATGGTCCTGAACAATTGTGTGAAGTATTAAGTCAATTGAATGAAGGGTATAGAAGTTATTAAACAATATCCCAACCTGCCCTAAAACTTTAACCTAAGTTCCATAGTCAATCAGAGGCCATAATTTGTATAAAGGATAATATGGAGTTATCTAACCTCATTATGTGATGGCTCTGAACATCTGTGCGAAGCATTAAGTCAATTGAATGAATGGTATTGGAGTTTTAAGTGAAAATCCCAACTTGCCCTAAAATTTAACCTGCCCTAAAACTTTAACCTAAGTCAATCAGGGGCCATAACTTGTATTTAGGATAATATGGAGTTATGTAACCTCATTGATTGAAAAAGTGTTGAGAAATTGTGGCCAGTTGAATAATATAACTTAACACATTTTCAATGAGTCTAAGAAACCGATACATAATTTTATATGAATGTTTTCTTAAATTAATATTCAAAATGTAGAAGGTCAACGGATTTTTCTTTTTGGTATTCTAACATTTTCTTCAATGTAGAATCTATTGATGACAGAATACTGTTTTGTTGCTCCTGGGCCATCACCATTCGCAGTTGAAGATTTGATGTGGAACCCCCTGTTGCATTACAAGAAGCTGAAATTAGAAAAAAAAACATTAAATAAAGATGGTCTAATTAAATGGGTAAGACATTAAAAGAATCAAGAAGAAGTTAAATACTTAAACAACATCGGTGCTCACTCAGCTTTAAGAAATTTTATTTATGACACAATTTACAAAATTATCTTTGTATTAGTTTTAAACATAGAGAATGACAACAAAAGCAGGTTATAGTTTCATGCTGGAGACTGATTTGACATAGTTACTTTCTTAAATTTTCATTGATTTAATTCTGGGGAAATCACCTTGTGTAAAGATCAATCTGTTTATTTATAATGCTCAAATCATTTTATTAGAATGATAAAAACAGATTTCCATCAAATATATTATATGTCTATAAACCTTAATGGAATATCATGAAAAAAACTCACAAAACTTTACTGATGATGAGCGGTCTTTCACATTAGCTGCTGCTCCCTGGATCATGTCTTTTTCTTCTTCTTCTTCTTCTTCTTCTTTAAATAGAAATAACAAATGGTAATTTAAATGTATAGTATAATTGAATTTGTATGATATAACATGACTTGCCATTTTTTAAAACAAGTATGAAGAAATGGAAAACTTTGGAAGCAAACTTGTGGCATGTTTTATAATTTTGTGGTAGTTATACGACACATATATTTGATATAATGCAATGACATTAAACGCAGAATGTTAACTAGGGTCCCTTAATTAAATTTGGTTTAAATATACGGCACTACCTTTATTCGATTCCTGGATTGAAGAAACCCCGCACTGCACGCCTCCAGGAATGCCATCAACTGACACCTTTGGAATGGTTGTCAATACCTGAAAGGTTTTTAAATGTAAGAAATACCACTACAAAAAAATAACAATTATCTTTATGAAACATATGCACTTATATTCAAACAACAAACTTTTAATTGCATTGTAAAGCAAATTGTTAAAAAGAAAAGAACTGTTTCAAATATAATATATTTTATATATTCTAATTCAGCAAAACAATATCACACAATTGGCTTAATCAATATAGCTTGATATTTGTTCAAAGAATATTGAAAAACAAACTGATCAAACATGTGAAGTTTCATTGAATTTGGGTAGGTAGTTTCAGAGGATAAGTTTTTTAAGCAATTGTTGACGGACGGACTGACTGACAGACTGATGCCGGACAAAAACCGATCACAATAGCTCACATTGAGCACTTCGTGCTCTGGTGAGCTGAAAATACATAGGATAAGCTTCATTTCAGTATAGCAATACACTTCCAATAAATTTAAAATGGATCTTCAGTTTAATAGCAAGCACTTTTGCATAGGATTGATTCATATGTTAACAGATAACGTTTTGTTTATTGTGGGTGACTATTATAATTACCATTTCCTCCCAAGAATCCAGATTTATAGTCTTCAACCCATTTCCTGTCTGCCTGCTTTCTGTCCGTTCTTGCTGCGCCTTCCTCTTTACATTGCTCTGTAATTTAACAAACAATAACATATATGATAGTGTATATTATGGCAAAGAAAACAAAACACTTAACATCATATCAAATTAGTATGAAATAACACCTGGAAATATTATGCAGAACAAACAAATAATTTGATAGAATATTTAAATCAAGTAAATAAAGCAAAAGAAACTTAGATATGATATAGATATAAGGAAAGCATCTATACAATATTATACTAGTTGACTTGTTAAAGCTGCACTCACAGATCTATATATGTTTAATGTTATGCACCAGTCAATTGTACCCCCAGATCCACGGGTATACCAGGGATATCCGTGGAAATTGGCCATGATTTTACATTCCAAGTGGCCCTGAGTAGTTTTGTCTTTGCGCCAAAATTAACAGGGAATGGGCCTGTCTTAAGTCAGGGATGCGGTGACATTTGACGGTGATTTTACCAGCAGTTTGTCTCCAGCGGGGATTTCACCTCGGTTGGCTGGACCAAAAAAGTCCCCGCTATCCCCCTGGCCTGGGGGGGGGGGGGGGGGTCCGTTGTTACAATTGACTGGTTTATTTATGTCTTAAACTATTACTAACGCGTAAAGAAAAATGCATAAAACATCAATTTTCAATCTCACAAAAAACTGCGATCAATTATTTTAGCAGCAGTCTTATATAACTGGTTTCCATGCATTTTTGCAAAATCAGCCCATTCCAAGACAAAAATTAAAAAAGTTGTCGAAACGTTCACTCTGTGAGAGTGCAGCTTTAATATATGGTTTCCTTTTACTTCATTGTTACTTTTAGAGAATGTTTTGTTGTTGATAAAATACCCATTCTTATAGTTTTAGGATATTGCTTAATTTCAGTCCAATATCCAGTAAATAAGACACACTGCAAGTCTAATGAAACCAAAATACCCTCATGTTTTTCATCTGAGTTGTAACAAGCTGTCTGCTGCACATGATGAATTATATTGAAAACATAATTTTCTTTAGCATATCACCTGTTATATTACTTTATCTAGTACCTTCATATCAGTCCACTTCTTTTTAACCTCAGGGGCGACTCTGGAGTTTCCCCCGATACTGTTCACCCTGCAAAACAAATTTAATGAATTGAATATGTATATATCAATCATGAACATTTTGTGAGTATGAAATAAATGTGCTAATATATTAAATAATTATGCCTAAGGTATATCTCCCATTCTCAACAACAAAAACAGCAATTCAATCAACATATACGGTATCGACTTTTAATCTTCAGTTAAAAAAAAACAAAAAAAAACCAATTTTAATTTAGTAATTTATTTAATACAAATCCACTAAGGAAAATAAAACTTGTTTATGACTAGTCAGAACAGATACTAGCCTTAACATATCCATATACATTTTAATATATGTACAGGTGTCGATAAACAGATTCACAACTACTGATACAAGAAAGTTAACAAATAAACAAAAGGAAAAACCTGTCAGCCACTTCTCCCCAGTTCATTTTGAGTGTGTTTGTACTGGCCCGGCATAGCTCTATAAGCGTATTTCTTTCTTCTATCGTCCAGTTTGGCCCTCGCTTCTTTTCTTTTCCGCTTAAAGACATCCTCTAACAGAACTTTTACAACTTGTTTACGTCCAAGTGAAAACTGACAGCCGACACCAAACATCAGATAAAATACCTTCGTTTGAAGAGCTCGCTTTAACTGCGCATGCGTACGATTATCGTAAGGTTACGAAATACTGATATACTTGCGACAGGCTTGATAAGACGCTCGTAGCTAAAATCGTAAACCTGTCGTAAACACTTACGATACGATTTTTCGTACGATCGTTGATAATACGCACCCAATGTGTCTATACGGAAATCGAAAGTAGCATGGGTCAGTGGGTGAATATCGCATTGACAGTAAATAAGGCATATATTTGAGCGATTGAAAAATGTACACGCACACAAAAAGTGAATTTGTTCTAAATTAATTTATACTTACTGTGGAAACCGCCTTAAACTGTTTATTTTATATTCATTTTGTGGGAAAAAGGTCGGCGCTCACCTTTGTACATCAGTCTATACAGATAGGCAAGGTTATGCCGTAAAGTAAAGCGTGATATTGTTGACTGCGGTAAGTTGACTGCTCCGTGAGGTTTCAAATCAAATCAAATCAAATTTTATTTTCAGTCAGTATGACATAACAGAGAAAACATTAGCTATGAACAGCTATTGACCGACTACATATATATTATAACAAGCATATATCTATATAAAATATTTAAGTATTAAAGAGATTGTATCTAATTAAGAGTGAATTAGCACATGATTAAGACAAAAATACAGATATCACATACAGTATACACATTTCGAAACTGGGATGCTGGCGCTAATCTTGACCGTAGTCTAAAAAGATCTTTAAAAAAACTGAGGGGAAAAATAGCACAAGAGTCCATTTCTTAAAAGGATACTAAAACACATATCAGCTTGAATCAGATTCAAGATGACCTGATTAACACCAGCCTCTCAGAAGTTGCAGCAAACATTTATGCAGTGAACATGCAAGCACATAAATATAATTTAAAGCAAAGGATATCTATGACAAAGGCACTGATTAGAAATAGATATGAATGATGCAATACAGGCCAGGTAAGCACAAAGCATAACTAAAACTATAAAGCATGGTGAAAAGCTAAGCATGACAAAAATCAAAGCGTGGCATAATGACAAAAAACAGTCAGGGTAGAAACAAAAAGAGGGGAAGGTTTAACTATGAAAAGCGCAACAAGAACACCTACAACTCTGTCCGTTCCATGCGTTGACCAAACTCCGAAACTGACTCAAGTTTGTTTCGTCACGAATGTTCTGAGGGAGTGAATTCCAGAGTGTGGGCGCTGCTGAACGGAAAGAGTTGAGGCCATACTTTGTGGTCCTTACCTGGGGTACCTCTGCGGTGTTACTATATCTAAAAGAATAAGAAATGTTTTCTATTTTAACTAAATCCTGAAGATAAACTGGTGTTTGTTTGTTTATGATCTTAAAGGTTTCTAAGGCAATAGTTCTTAGTCTTCTAATTTTTAATGATGGTAGATGTGACTTAATTAACAAAGAAGAAGAATTTGATGTATGGTCATTGTAGATAAACCGTAATGCTCACTCTTGAATCCTTTCAATCTTATAAGTATTTACTTTTGAAATGCCAGGTTAAGGGACAGAAATTAAAGTTTGGCATAATAAAAGAGTAGTAGATGTTAAGTTTACCTAATTTACAGACATTTTTTCCAATGCGTTTTAACACATTTAATTGCCTTGATGCTTTCATACAGGTGTTTGAAACATGAGTATTGAAAATTAATCTAAAATCTATAGTAACACCTAATAATTTTACTTCTTCTTCGCATGGGATGATACTATTCTCAAGTTTGGTGGTTAAATTGCACTTTTTAGATTAAGGACCTATAGCCATGGCTTGAAATTTGTATGGGTTTGCTTTCATTTTGTTATCTGAAAACCAGTTAATCAAAGAGATACTGTCCTGTTCTAGGGTGCTTTTAACGTCATTTATATTGTGATCAGAATGTGACAGAGTGTTATCGTCAGCATAGTTATATAGTTTACTTTTGTTGACAAAATGGAAAATATAATTTATGAAAATATTAAAAAAGACAGGCCCCAGGATAGAGCCTTTGGGCACTCCCTTATAAATATGTTTAAAGTCACTTGTAAATTCACCATTGGTTCCTATATTGGTTCACAATATCGCTTATGACTACATGGCTGAATGGGATGTTTGTGTAAGGTCCAAGGCATATATGCCCTCAATGGTTATCCACTTACGTGTTTGGGTCCGATGTATGTCATTGCAATGTCTTTAAAAAGTCAAATGTGTATCCGTCCTATTCAGGAATTTGATAGAGTCAAGTATACAAAGAATGTGCAAGTTCCATGCGAAAATGTATCGAGTCAAATGATTACATCATCTATCGTTTGTATATATTACATTTCATAACTGTACAATATGATTGATAACTATACTTAATATTCCGATGTGCATGTATGGGATGGGGCTCGTTTAAAAAAAACTCATTATTTATCTTTATATATAGAGAGAGTCTTTTAAAAATATATTATATTGGTCGTCTTTATAACCATATAGAGTCCAATATCTGTCCTATATGTGCCCAGTGGCGTAGCTACATATACACATGCAGGCCTTGTAGGCCTGGGCCTACAACTGTTTTTGAAAAATGACAAAATCTAAATAACCCAGAAATGTAATAAAAACTAATAGCTACTCAAACCCTTTGAACAACCCAAAAGTTTGTATATTTTCACAAATGCAAGTTTGGTGTTTATTTAAACAACATGCAGGGTTATTTCTTGATTTTATTCTAATCATTGCAAGTATAATTTAGTGTGAGTAAATTGTATAAAAGTCCCCAAACTTACATAAAATCATCGGTCCTAAACGTTTTTAAGGCCCTAGCTACGCCCCTGTGTCGTTGACAACGTGTCCAATTCATATCTGTAAACAACATCGACATCCACGGTACTTAATTATGTTATACTTAATAAACACTGTGAAATGACTGACAAATTAATGAATGAATATGCATGGGGCAGGTGTGTGTGTGGGTTGGGGGGCGGGGCGGGGGGGGGGGGGGGAAACATTTATCTACGAGAAATCATTTGGTACCTTGTGGAACCAATGAAACTGCCTCATTCTTTATTTATGATTACGAGATTTTCGTAGCTAAATCGCCCACGATACCCAACGAAGCATAGCGTAACAGTGTGCAGGGGGTATCCGACGATTATCTGTAAAGAGTTCAATATTTTGTCCTATTGGTCGTTTATTCAGTCCAATGCATAACTGTATAGAGTTCAATGCACGGCCTGTTGATCGTTTGTATAGATGGGGTCATATATGTTCGTAACCAAATACATCACATTGAATATTTTTGTAACGTATTTCAATCATTCATAAATGATTTCTTTCATTATAATTAAAATGCTTAGTGTAGAAAAAATTGTTAAAATGTTTTACGACATTTTATAACTGTATTGAGTTCAATGTCAGCGTTGATGCCTGAATAGAGATGAACCTCGAGACCAAAACGATTAGGTTATAACGACAAATATAGAAACGGCTAATACAGTTGTGTACAAATACACGTAAGGTTACTTTACCATTATGTACTGTTTCCCGATTTTTTATTGAATTAATGTAACAAGGTGCATATTTCAGTATATTATCCGTTTGTGTGTTGGTTTGGTTCTGTATCGTATATTGTCTTGTATTGTTTGTGTATCTGTTGTCTCGTCGTGTTTAGTGTCGTGCTACGTGGTTATTGTCCTCTTTGCGTTACCGTCCGTCAATGGCTCATAATGCCCTTCTCCCCTTTCCCCCGCTCCATTGCATACGCCCTTATTAACATATACAAATTAATCATTTCATTCTGAATCGTCTACGACAACATTTGTAACAAATTGTTACTTATTGATTAATTTAAAAACCATATTCGCTCTTATCTTTGAGCAGAAATATTTAAGTTCTTTTTATGTAATTATCATTTAGACGTGCCTATTTCTAACCGATCACTGCCCATTGTCATTGTATTTTGTGGATTAATTAGTAATATGATTAGCATTATATGTTGGTACGTGTGGGCAGGTGTATGTGGTATGTAACACGATGCTATTCGATCCACATTATTGACCACACGCTTTAAACAACCGTAAATGTGTCTTTGAATGCTATATGGTTTGAACATATTTATTCGTTTTTTTCTTAATTATATATAAGGGAAATAGGTGACAAGTTATACTACATTATACAAACACGTTCCCGAGATATGCATACGTACATCACACATTAAGTAATTCAAATGCCATTGACTACAACTACACAACGTTAGTCATGCGTTTTGTGCAAGATATAGTGGTTATGTGAACTGTTTTCTACACGCGATAGGTTTATAAACAAGAGGCATAAATAAGGGCATATGCTCTACTGGCATGGCTCTTGTGGTCATGTTTAATCCAGAGCATGTATGTATGGGTAAAAGGCAACAGACATATATTTCACGTTTTGTGTTTGGGTTACCTGAAAACTTTGCACGTTCAACATCTGAGTCCAGAAAGTATTGTAAGCAGATTAGTTGCATGAACTATTTTAATATGTGCCAAGTAAAGGTCATCTGACAAAAAAATGCTGTAAAAACTGTACTCATAGTAAAAGTTTCTGAGTTTTAAAAATTAAAAAAAGTTGGTCAAAAGGTCAAAGTCAAGGGCATCCGATGACAACATTGATGCTCATTTGCAAAACGGTAGACATGGTCTAAATATCATTGCTGAAGCTTTAAGAATAAAAAAGGTCAAAAGAAGTGGGGCCAGCTTTGGCCCCAGGGGCATATTTTGAGCCTTGTGGTGCCTTATTCAAAATAGCAAATGTTTGCAAAGCTGGTTCCGACAAAACGATTATCAAACATTCCCAATTTAATTATACCAAACCTGTGAACCCCGGGGGATGGCCAGTAATGACCTCAGGGAAATAATTTGAACAAACATTCACAAGCAATTGTTCTTAGATGGATGCACGAACACACACAAAAAAAATTCAAACCTTTCCCGATTTAAGTTTACCAAACTCGTGAACCCTGGGCGTGGCCAGTAATGACACCAGGTGCATAAATTGAACAAACATTCACAACCAATTTTGTTAAGATGAATGCGCGTACTACATAACTTCAAGCTAAAAAATGGCCTTTGGGCTTTCAACAAGAACAAGGCAGAGTAATTCACAAAATCAACTGGAGAACCAAAAAACAAATTGTCTCCCTTAATCCTAGACTTGACTTTACATGTAAACTTGGCTGAAAATAGAATTCGCTCATGCAGACATGGCTAAAAATAGGTTAACTACAATAAGCACTTCCTCAAAACTTTCAAGGCTCAACATCTAGGCATCTAGGCATGCATGGGCGGATATGGCTAGTTTTCGAAAGGAACCAAGCTCTAATTGATATCTAAATACTGTACAAGTTTCATCGAAATACAATAAAAGACTGTATCGCGTTAACAAGAAATTGTTTACAGACGCACGGACTCACATACTACGTACACATTACCATCGCATAAACTCTTCTGGCCTTTGGCCAGCAGATCGAAATATTAAATATGAAATCAAACAACCCATGTACGTGGTTTTTATGCAAATCGAGTTATGTGGAGTCAAACAAATCCGAATGCACAAAAAGCGGGAAGATTTTCTGTTCAATTGTGGAATAGAAATTAAGCAAAAAATATCTGTGGAAAAAGAAACCATGAATGGAAAGGAATATCTACTCAAGATTTGTATATGAAGTACTTATTTTTTGTTACAGATCGTTTTGCTAAACTAAACAGGGCAAGAACAGAAATGGATTTAAGGTAGCACACCCCTAATGGGCACTATTTCAAACTATGATAATTTCTTAATGTTTTTCATTTCCTGGATTCAAAATCAAATTTTAATAAAAAAAATACCGTCAAATAACAATTTTATTTAAATTTGAAAAACCCTAACCCCACTTCAGAATCGTCGAAAAAAAACTCCATCACCCGAGAGACAAGAACGATCCTTTATTTCATTTAGTTTTCAACATTTTGGTAATAATTTGGTTTTAAAGTAACACGAAATATATTTTCTTTCAAAACTAATACATTATTGATCACATTACCAAGAAATATAATCATACTGTACTGAAATAGCCATATGGTATTTCAATTTTAACATACTGTTTTGACCGCGTAAAATTGGAACATCGATGTTTAAAAGCAAACATAACAAGTTCTAGAAATACTCATGACCTGTTCTGTATTAATAATTATCTTTAATCATTTGGGAACATTATGTCAAAAGATCAAAATGTTTTACCGTCTCTTTTTTAAAAGTTTGTAATTCCCAACCACCTATTTCAGCCGTGCCTGCAAGTAATAAAATCTTCACAGAAGCTAATATTTATTTGTAAAATTGTGTTTAATAACTTTTTAATGAAAATACAATATTAACCTTGTAAAACAAGAGCTCTCACAGTATGTGACGAATGCCCCCGAATGTGACATTGACCTACGAACAAGGTCAGTACATGAAAAGTTGATCTTGCCTTTACGTGTCAAATACATATGGCAAGTTATTTTAAATTGCCTCTGAACATAAAAAATACCACCCATACTTGACAACCTACACTGTTATGTCCTTATATTCAGAATTCCCTTGTGAATAAACACTAAGTGTATCTTTCACCTTAGAGGTAGGGACATGGATCTTGCACACGACACATCGTCTTCGTATGTGGAACACATGTAGCAAGTGATTTTAAAATCTGTCCATACAAGGGAAAGTAACAGCCCTGACACGACAACCTATACTCTATGTCCTTATATGCAGCACTCCATTGTAAATAAACACTAAGTGTGACCTTGACCTTTGAGGCAGGGACACGGGTCTTGCACACGACACGTCGTCTTGGTATGTGGAACACATGTGGCAAGTTATTTTAAAATCTGTCCATACAAGAGAAAGTTACAGCCCGGACACGACAACCTATACTCTATGTCCTTATATGCAGCACTCCATTGTGAATAAACACTAAGTGTGACCTTGACCTTTGAGGTAGGGACACGGGTCTTGCATGCGACACGTCGTCTTGGTATGTGGAACACATGTGGCAAGTTATTTTAAAATCTGTCCATACAAGGGAAAGTTACAGCCCGGACACGACAACCTATACTCTGTCGTTATATGCAGCACTCCATTGTAAATAAACTCTAAGTGTGACCTTGACCTTTGAGGTAGGGACACGGGTTTTGCACGCGACACGTCGTCTTGGTATGTGGAACACATTTGGCAAGTTATTTTAAAATCTGTCCATACAAGGGAAAGTTACAGCCCGGACACGACAACCTATACTCTATGTCCTTATATGCAGCACTCCATTGTAAATAAACACTAAGTGTGACCTTGACTTTTGAGGTAGGGACACGGGTCTTGCACGCGACACGTCGTCTTGGTATGTGGAAGACATGTGGCAAGTTATTTTAAAATCTGTCCATACAAGAGAAAGTTACAGCCCGGACACGACAACCTATACTCTATGTCCTTATATGCAGCACTCCATTGTGAATAAACACTAAGTGTGACCTTGACCTTTGAGGTAGGGACACGGGTCTTGCACGCAACACGTCGTCTTGGTATGTGGAACACATGTGGCAAGTTATTTTTAAATCTGTCCATACAAGGGAAAGTTACAGAGCCGGACGGACGGACGGACGGTGCGATTTTAATATGCCCACCTTCGGGGGCATAAAAATGTTAGCTAATGAAAAGAAAGAAGAAAAAAATAAATATTTGTGCTTCTGGCTGGATTCGAGCCACTACCTTGAAACCCTCAAAAGATTTGTAGTCCTGTGCTTAACAACATAGGCTAAAGCATTAAAATTGAAGAGTTTCAAGTGGAGGTTTTCATTTTAAGAAATATGAATAACAAACTTACCAGGCACGCCTAAATAATAATTACATAAAAAGAACTTAAATATTTCTTCTCAAAAATAATAGCGAATATGGTTTTAGCTAGACTATTCGAAGAATAGTTGGGCTAAACTACTCGCCCTAGCGTCGGCGTCCGGTTCAAGTTTTAGGGCAAGTTAGGATTTTCACTTATAACTCCATATTATTGTTTACACAGATTATGGCCCCTGATTGACTATGAAACTTAGGTTAAAGTTTTGGGCAGTTTGGGATATTTATAAATAACTTCTATACCCTTTGTTCAATTGACTTAATACTTCACACTGTTGTTCAGGACCATCACACAATGAGGTTACATAACTCTATATAATCATTACTCCATATTATCTTTTATATAAATTATGGCCCCTGATGGACTATGGAACTTAGGTTAAAGTTTTAGGGCAGGTTGGGATATTTATAATTAACTTCTATACCCTTCATTCAATTGACTTAATACTTCACACAATTGTTCAGGACCATCACCCAATGAGGTTACATAATTCCATATCCTTAAGTTATGGCCCCTGATTGACTTAGGTTAAAGCTTTAGGCAAGTATAAGTTAAGGGCAAGTTGGGATTTTGATAAAAAAATTTATATACCTTTCATTTTTTTTTGACAGGCACATTTTTACATTGAATCTTAACCAGTTTTTTTTGCAAGGGAAAACAATGAGGGCCATACTTTATGGTCCTTGAATTTTTATTATTATTTCTTTTTATTTTATTTTAATTTCTTATGAAAGGCATATTTGTTTATTCTTTACCACATTTTCATAATGGAAAATCAAGTCATTTGAATGACTTACGTCATTTTTCGGGTGGTGGGAGGGCAGCATCAAAGTCACCTTGTGTATTGAATAATTTTAGTTAGGTTTGACATAAACAACATACCAAACTTGGTAATATTACATTGTTATTCACTTCTAAGTCAAAGCGGCGAAGTCGAGCGCGCTGTATTACGCAACTCTTGTTTAATTTATCAATAAGTAACAACTATTACAATTGTTCACTCATATTCGACATTAAAATGTTGTCATATTTACTTATTCCCTGCTGGGGAGATGATACATTTTTATCTGTTAATATCAGTAATCATCTTAACATGATTAAAAACTGTACCTACTATCCACACACTTTGAATGGTCATAATCTTAAAACTGCCTCAATGGCATCCAATGACATATCAGCTGTCATCTCGGTCCATGCAGATTTCATACAATTGTCAAAATAATCCTGACGACATGGCGCTCAGGGGTGTGGGGCGGGTCATAATGTTTGACAAACATTTCTTGCTTAGTCATTGCCTCCAGGCTTCATTTTCGGATAGATCTTATTGAAAAGTGCAGTGCACATGAACCATTACCTTTGTTGTGATATGTTTTGAGTTATTGCCCATTGTCCATGTACTGTGATGATGTTTATCCATTGTCCTGAGCATAACTCCAAATAACTTATGTTTCTATTTGTTTAGTTCTTATTGTATCTACTCTTATTCTTAATTAGTACTTCATCTGTGATTTTCAAAATAAACTAAGTTTAAAAAAAAGATTTTCCGTAATGAAAATATTTGAATGAATGATTGTTTTCACGTAAGGCACACAAGCAGATTAATGTTACTAAAATATAACAAAACCCATAACATGAATTTTGTTTTCATATTGTTATTGCCGTTATTTTCATTGCTATCATCTGTCAAAATGCGAATTGAACCTATATCTCATTTGGTGGTTGGTATCTGGCAGTCTCAGACTTCTGTTGTTGCTTTTACAAGTCAGTCCAAAGGACGGCTATATCCCCCGCCGTTGTTTTTTTGTATATTTTGTTTTTTTTCGCCACCTGACTGGTACGTTAAATCTGACCAAAAGTGTACACAACCACTGGTCAAGAGTGGGAATATAGGAAAAACAAGTTGTTTGATCGGTAACCTTAATATTCTTGGATATTTGAACATATTATAAAAGGATATTTGTTAAAGTTTTTCATATTGTGTGTAGTGTAGGTCAATGTCAAGGTTATTTTGGCTAAAAATAGGAAGGAAAATGAGTACTTAATTTATAACATTGATGAAATAGCAAGCCTTAAGTATTTTCGATAAAGTGATACATATATATTGTGGTTACGTAATAACATTGTTTTACTGCTTTTGAAGAGAAAACAGATGTTATAAATATATTATCACATTTTTGTCCATTGTTTTGAAATATTAAGCTTGTTAAACAATGATAATGCATAGTAGACTAGTTTCAATGTGTGCAACTTGATTAACACTTTCAATTAACATTTATATCTTTTCCTCTATTCAGCATTGTCATAATACGGACCCGAAACTTAATGATGGATTACTGGCACAAATTGAAATTGGTTCGAGTTCTTGGATCAATTCAGTAATTGTTGCTAAAAGTACATGAAATGTATAAGGTCCATAAATCCAGTAAGAATTGACATGTCTACACTGCTAAATGTAAAAAGCCCGGACACAAGCATGTGAACTTTGACCTTAAATGTCATATGTGACCTTGACCACTGAGGTATGGACCCGGGTCAAGGTCACTGCTCATCGTCTCAATAAGGACAACATTTGTACCAAGTTATATGGAAATCCATCAATGCATAAGTCATAGCACGGACACAAGCGTGTGTACTCTGACCTTTAAATGTCTCGTGTGACCTTGACCTTTGAGGTATTGACCCGGGTCAAGGTAACATTTGAAATAAGTAATATCGTAATCTATCAATGCATAAGTAAGTTTTAGCCCGCACACAAAATGTTACAGCCAGACGGACGGACCGACAGACGGACAAATGTGGTTATATTTCATTGTTTGTGTCTTTTCTCTATAGTCAAATTGAATGCATAAAAACGTTCCAATGAATGTTAATACCTCAAATTATTCTCCATAAACTATGTATAAGTACCGGTTTGTTTCAGGAGCAAGTGAGGTTTGTAATAGACGTTAGGTTAGGTGGGTCTCTTAGTCACGATTCCAGTCCTGATCCCCCACCAAACAGACTTATCGCAGAGTCGTTTATCGTATTTTATCGGGAGACCATGGCCCCAGTGCATACTATATTTTTGTACAAATGCTGATGATTTATACGTACGCTGGGATTACTAATAGTGGCGAATAATTCACGACGGGAATACGAACAATAACAACAGGAGTACAACTAAAAAAATCACGATTGCTAAAAATGAATATATTTTATTGCTTTGCAAATAGTACCTAGTCATGTCCGTTAATTCAGACTCCTCATATAATAAGTAACGATCAACCAATCTTTCACACGAATGTCAAGTGTGTATTTTAATGCCACTAGATATTTATATTTCAGATTGAGTAACGCTTGTACAGTCACGATATTATCTGCGATTTGTCAAGATTCACCAAGATAAAGAAAATCATGCGCAATTAGGCTAAAAGTAAAACCGTTGAATTCAAGATTATGGAATACTGACTACTTATGTTGTATTTTATTTTCAATCAATTTCGACACAAAAGAAGCATCACGATTTGTTTAAGAAATGGAAGTTGCAACAAGGTAATATACCAACGAAAATTGTACAAATAAGTAAATTGTACAACCCATGTACGCGTGTTTATATTAACCTATCATGTTGTGGTTAGAGGTCAGCAAACCGGTATGCAACTTCTTTGTGTCATTCTACCTATTTTCATTTGTGGTAACGGAATGACAAACTTGACCATTTTTTCGTGAAAAAAAGCGAAATATATTTTATTAGTCATAATATTTGTTCACCTTTTCGTACATTCATGCGACCTAGGCTTAAATAATTTCCTCATAAAGCGTATTTTCTTAAATGAAAAACCCAAATCGCGCTTTTACACATTAATTATAACCAGTTACCATTCGCATCGATTGCATTGTATCAGAAGAAAGAATATCTTAACTGTTATTTAAAAAATTCAAGCATTTGTTCTTCCAAAACATACTTTAACGTTGCTTAAGGAAAGCAGCAAGAAATTGAATTACGGTAGATAGGAACTTTTGACAAAAAAATAGGAAAACAAGTTATTTCTCAGTAATTAAAAAGTGATTGATCGTAGGTAAACGAAATGAACAACAAACATGACAATTGATTTCTTCGATTATTAAAAGACTAGACATGTAATATTTTCGATTTTATTGAGAACACAAAACTAATCTAAATTTGCTCAGCTGAGTCTAACATGACAGACATTTAACAATGGGCACATACATAAAGGAAATGAGATGGAAATCGCAATTAACGGTAAAGCAATTTTGATGAGGGTATGGTTTGTAGTGTTTGTATTTGAGTTTGTGGTGTTAGTTTGTTTGGGGTGATTGTATCTGTGTATACATGTGATGTTAATTTGTGGAAGTGCACGTCCTCTTTTGACATTTAGCTTTCCTTTTCCGCACTTGGTCTCAGCAGCTGATACAAAATTAATGGCCCGAATTGTCGTTTACCACGGACATTTATTTTTGGAAGAACAATGTGAACTTTCACATTTGAAACATCCTCCTGAAATGGACAATCAATAATTACATTTATAATCAACATAATCACATTAAGTCTCATTTATTTCACCAATTATGGACTTGTCTTATCAACAATGTTACTACAATTCATTTAATAGTAATAAAATATTTTTTATGATCGCGGTTCGTATCTGAAATGAATAATATTAAAACTAACAAAACTACACTATATTAAAACTAACAAAACTATACTATATCAAATTTTGAAAATGCTTTCATTTTTTCTTTCATGCATTTGGTTCCTTAAACATATGAAAGTTTGAAAGCACATACACGTAGAATTATATTATTTTTATTTGCGATCAGTTGATCATATTTGCAGATTTTTTTTTTATTTTGGTAAGTTTATAAGAATTGCATTGGACAAGAGTCAGTCATATTTTCTAAAAAGGAGCATAACGGAGCGAATGCAAACGCTCGTCTGTTCCCCCTTTTTTTTATCTCAGTCGAAAAAGGGGCATAATTTAATAATTACTAAAGCCAGACAGTTACGGCAAAAATTAGTTCTATATTTCCTTCACGACGTCGGACATTGACAAAGAAGCCACTGAATTCTTGACCAAATTCATACATGTTTTTTGCGGAGGACTCTGTCTATATGATCCAGGCTTTGGCTGATACCAAAACGTTCTAGTTTTCCATGGACTTGTTTGACACAATGTTGAAGATTATCTGCGTCTATTAATAACCTCACTTGCTCCTGAAAAAAAACAGGTACGAATACATAGTTTGTGGAGAATAATGTGAGGTATTAACATTTATTGAAACGTTTATATGCATTCAATTTGACTATGGAGTAAACACACAAACAATGAAATATAACCATATTGGTGTAGGTTATAAACGCAACAAGAGAAGTCAAGAGACTGCCAGATATCAACCACGGAATGAGATATAGGTTCAATTCGCATTTTGACAGTGGATAGCAATTAAATTAAAGGGCATAACATTATGAAAACAAAATTCATGTTATGAGTTTTATTATATTTTAGAAACAGTAATCAGCAAGTGTGTCTTTAGTGAAAACAAACATTCATTCAAATATTTTCATTAGGGAAAATGTTCTTTCTTTAAAACTATATTATATTTAGCAAACTGATATGTATATGCAAACAGATAAAGTACTAATTAGAAATAAGAGTAAAAAAATAAGAACAAAACAAATAGAAATATATATAAGATACTTGGAGTTATGCTCCGGACATAGAATAAGCATGAACATGGACAATGGGCAATAACTAAAAACACTTTTCAATAAGATCTATCTGAAAATGAAGCTTGAAGGCAATAACTAAATAATCCGCATCTAGAGTGATGGTTTCTGTGCACTGTAAGTATCCGCAATATGATCCATATGTATGTGAAGTTTGAAATCAATACCTCAAAGACAATTGACGCTATGCTTCGGACAAAAAAGTATGAACATAATCAAAGGGCAAACAACTAAAAATATAGCAACCAGAATTAAGGTTCCTGTGCAATTATATTCTCCTGAATATGATCTATCTGTATATCTCAAGGACGTTTGGAGTTTTGCTTGGGACATCTTCCATTTATAAATCTTCCCTTAGCCTTTCGGCGGCGCATAACAAACCATGGAACGGAGATAATCCTGAACAAAGGTTTGGAATATTATGTAAACAAAAGCGGCCGAGGTTTCAACCTTCAGCTACATACCAAATAAATAGGCTCTGAGTAAAGCGTTTTTCATATTGGAATAATATTTTTTGTCCAGATTTATTTTTACCTCTGACGGGTTAAAAGCGCAATGTTGTGGCTTTAAGCACAATTCCTTGAAAATGACTTCAACCTCTTTTGGTGACACGATGTCAGCCGCATGGTTCTGAAAGTCAATTTTCGTAACATTTCGAATTTGTGCAATCAGTTCCCTTCGAGATGTCCAGGCTGCAGAGGCCTGTTCAAGAGAATCAATCTCATTCAAATGGACTTCTCTAGGTCCCGTTTCTACTTGAATGCTAACAACGGCAGCATAGGCCTTCAATTGATCATCTTTTTCAACGAGGTATTTGGTAGTATCATCATCACCTGTAATATAATATCTTGCATTGAAACTAGTATTTTTCAATGAAGTATTCAAGGTGAATTAATTCCTTGTGGAAGTTTTTTTTTAAGGACACGATGCATGGTTTTACACAAGCAAATACACAACATAACTATTTTCATTATCCTGGTGGTTCCTACTTGAGTGATCCACGTTGCCTTGATTACTTTGTTTTGACGTCAACAGGCTATCAATTGGCTATCATTTATCATAACAACTTGCCTAAAGCTTTTTACATCCAGATGAGCTATGAAATATTAACAAAGGTAGCTATAATACTAACCTAACAGTTTCCGCAATAAGAATTCCTTCAGCTTTAGCAAATTTTCATATTCATTCAGGAAAATTAGTTCAGACTTAATTTCTACACCTTTTGGTTTCTTTATCTTGAAGTGAAAGGCAACCGGGAAATGGTATCGGTAGGCCAAAATAGAGTCTTTTCCCAATATATTCTGTGTTGAAAATGTCGGATGACTAACGCTTTTCAATCCAGTACTTTTACAGTGATCAATATAATTTGAAATAAATATATGCAAAGTCTCCAATGTCAGAAAGGTTTTCTTAAACAATTCGTCGGCAATGTTTACACACAGCTGGCAGTTCGCGTGTTGGTACAATTCACCTTCACGTTTCTTGTCATCGGTTGCCGTAAGTGCTTTTATTAATGCATCAATAAACTGGCTTTTTTTCTGACTAGAGTTGACCAATGATTTTGTCCTCGTAGTACTGCTGTTGAACTGCACTACCCTTTTGCCCTTCAATGCATGTGTCATGGCATCACCATGACAACAGTCTTCAAATACAAGAACTTTGTCAACAGTTGTTAACTGCTGTATTTCATTGCACAAATCAACATCTTTCATTGATTCATTTTCACTGAGAATGAAGATGCCCTCTTCTTGTAAAATATCTGCTTTTTCTGGCTCACTTCGCTCAAGACCATTTTGGGATTGATCTGTATCGTTTGTGCCCTCTGCTTTTTGTTTTGCCCGGAACCCATGATGACCTGAGTATGCCACCATAAGAGTTGTGATATTTTGCTTTTTTAGTTTTCCAAAAGCACGTTGAACTTTGATCCACATCTCATTGTCTTCATTTCCTGGTTTTATTGGTGCTACGACTTCAATCTTCTCTTTCCTGATTGAAAAAAAAACACATCATGACGTATAATATTGGTAATATTTTACTATTGTAATAATGGTTTATGAAACAAGAGCCAACTAGAGAATAATTGTGAGGGAAAACAAATGCATATCCCCCGATATGACAATCGTACAGAAACTTCTAAAATATCACAACTCACAGTGATTTCAAACAAGTGGTTGCAGGGAAATTGTATGGCGGACAAAAGGAGGAAAGGGAGATACTTAAAAAATATCGATGGTCAAATTTATGTCAGAAATGATTCAGGCGAAAATATCCAATATGACCGCCAGTCAGCCATCTTGAATGCGATTAAAAACGTTTCATGTAACAAACATCTACTCATAATGTTGAGTCATTAAGCCAAGGATTTGCTTTCATGCAATCATGTTCAAGATATTATGCTCTGTGCACAACATGAAAGTAATCAAAGAGCCGAATAACTCTGTGAAAATTACCCGAGCAGAACATGCTGTTGCTTAAGCACTAATATGACCTTATTATTTCTGTGAAATTGCATCAAAGTCACGCCATCAGTTTTGGAGCTTTTGCGCAGACAAAATTTGTGATGACAATATCCGATATGGCCACCAGTCAGCAATCTTGAACAGGATCGATCAACTTTTTATGTAACGCACACTAATGTTGAGTCACTGCACGAAGTTAAAAGTAAATACATGAGATCTTGTTCTGGAGGCAACAGGCAGACTTTTTTACCAAAACATTCTTAGGGCCATATGTCTGTAAAATTACCCAATGTTAATGCAAAACTAGTCTTTGTAAGTATCATTTCAATTCTGTCATGTTTCATTAAAATCCATCCAGCAGTTTAAGAGATTTCGCGCGGTTAAAAATTCAAAGGCTTGGTACTTCTAGGGAAGTTTCATATCAAAATCCCTTCAGCATTTTTTGAGATTTTGCGCGGACAAACATCATGACATCCATCCATCTACCCATCCATCCATCCAGACAAACCTATGTCCAGACAAACCTATGTCCAGAACACGATGAACGTGTCTCCTACCCTATCGGGCGGACCTTAATTGGCTTTGTCGGAGTTATAGCCAATTTAACTCTGTTCTTGACTATCGAGTCGATAGCAAAAATGGTATACGCGACACATCTTTCAATGCTGCTTGATCTTTACAGTGAAGTTTGGTAATCTTCAAACAAGAGGGCCGTGATGGCCCTAAAACGCTCACCTAAGAAAAGGGCCACAACTCTGTGATAAAGCATTAATAAAAATGTTGCCATTTAAACATATCATTACTGATGACGATGCCTTGTTTTATATTTGAAAAGGGTCATGAAGCTACCTGTAAAGTTGCATTGAATTTGGCCTGGGAGTTTCAGAATTGTTTTTTAAAGCAAAACAGTAAGTCGGCTATTTTGTTGTTGTTGTTGTTGTTGATCAATCTTAATGCCTTGTTGTATTTTTGAAGACGGTCAGGCAAGGAAGTTTCAGTAAATTTGGCCTGGCAGTTTCAAAGGAGATGGTTTTTTTAAGCAAAACAGGAAGTTGGCCATTTTGTTGTTGTTGTTGTTGTTGATCAATCGTGACCCCTTGTTGTATTTTTGTAGAGGGTCACACAAGGAAGCTTCCTGTAAAGTTTCACTGAATTTGGAGTGGTAGTTTCAGAGGAAATGTTTTTTTTTAAAGCAAAACAGGAGGCAGCCATATTTTTGATGTTGCTGTTGTTGTTGATCAATCGTGACCCCTTGTAATACTTTTGTAGACGGTCACCCAAGGAAGCCACCTGTAAAGATTAATTGAATTTGGACTGGTAGTTTTGGAGGAGATGTTTTTTTTAAAGCAAAACAGGAAGTTGGCCATTTTGTTGTTGTTGTTGTTGTTGATGATGATCAATCGTGACCCCTTGTACTATGTTTGCAGAGGGTCACCCAAGGAAGCTTCCAGTAAAGTTTCATTGGATTTGGAGTGTTAGTTTAAGAGATGTTTTTTAAAGCAAAACAGGAAGTCAGCTATATTTTTGTTGTTGCTGTTGTTGTTGTTGCAGATCAATCGTGACCCTTTGTTGTATTTTTGTAGGGGGTCACCCAAGGAAACTTTCTGTAGAGCTTTATTGAATTTGGACTGGTAGTTTTAGAGGAGATGCTATTTAAAGCAAACAAAGTCGGCCATTTTGTTGTTGTTGTTTTTAATCAATTGTGACCCCTTGTTGTATTTTTGTAGAGGGAAACCCAAGGAAGCTTCCTGTAAACTTTCTTAGAATTTGGCCAGGTTGTTTCAGAGGAGATGTTTATAAAGCAATTGTTGACGGACAGACTGACGGACGAACGACGGACAAAGACCGATCATAAAAGTCCCCTTAAGCACTTCGTGCTCTGGTGAGCTAATAAAATTGAATAAATTACAGCTGACAATATTTACAGAGGGACACAGACGGACTGACAGTGCGAGTCCAATATGCCTTCCTTTAGGGGCATTAAACCACAGTCTAGTTAGAAGTTTGACTAGCGCCTGACTTGGTTAGCTATATTGGTTAGTGAAAGAAGTACATAGGTACATTTTGTATATCGAATATCTGTTTATAGCTGCACACTCACAGAAATACTACTTTTACAACTTTTTTATTGTTTGTCTTGGAAAGAGCAAATTTTTGCGTAATTATCTGAAAACCAATGATAAAAGATTGCTGACAAAAGATCAGATCGCAGATTTGCATATTTCCGTTCGAAAATTAATCTTTTATGGCTAAAGAAAAATGCACAAAACATTAAAATTTGAACTTAAATATATAAATCTATGATCTAATTTTTTGTCAGCTGTCTTATATAACTGGTTTCCATGCATTTTCGCCAAAATTGGCTCGTTCCATAGACAAAAACTGAAATGAAATGTCAAAACGTTCAATCTGTGGGAGTGCAGCTTTAAAATATCTCATTGCAGCAAAATATTTATATTCTAGGGAACTTTTTATCAAAAATTTAAGAAAAGGAGAGAGTTATGCAATGACAAGCTATAATAACGGCATTTCAACATATCTGTTTATGTAACATTATTAGACTATCTGAGACACGAAGGGCTTGCGCAAATTCTGGATTTTATACAGCAGAGCTTGTTCAAAAATATAATGCCAAGCAGTAGTATATGAATTCGGGCTTGTTCATTTAAAAGACTTATTTCGATGACTATATAAACAATGTCCAGTATTTCTTAAAACATTAGAAATCATTTTTAGATTTTGTTTGGTTAATATAGACAACCTACCTGATACACATGACCGGAACACTTCTGCTTGTGATAACATCTCTGAGTCTAGACACATCCTCGGTAAAGGACTCTGCTACCTTCTCTCTCTTGTCATTTCCTGCTATCAAAATGGCTCCCCAGTTTTCACCTAGAATGCAAGAAAGAGATGATCTTATGTCTCGATAATAAATACAATCGTTCTAATATACCGAAAAGGATGAATAAATATCGAAAACAATGGTTATTGTGAAGGATACTATGTTTAATTTGAAAAAATAACAATATCTGCCATGTGTTTCCGTTCCGGATAGAAAAATCCGACCCGAGGGCACCTGCGTTGCCAGGTAACGAGGCTTGCAGAGTCAGAGAACGGACACACATGATATATATGTTTTCTAACATACATTAAATAACATATTAGGCGCATTTTTGTACATATCACCAAAAAGCGCGTGCGATGATGGTTACTGATGTCATGACGCGCAGTAATTTGTATTCACTGCATACGTCAATAAGTTCCTTCAACATTACGTCTTTTAAGGGTTATTTTGTTTTGTTTTTTAAAGTTTATTTTTGTAAAGTTAATGTAAATGGAACTCATCTATTTAAATTTCATAATTATGATTACAAAACGTGTATTATAAAAGAAAATGAAATTATTACGTCACAGCGAGTGACTCAACTGGCATGGGGGGATGCCAGTTGGAGTTTTCCAGCACGGCTAAATTCACCGAAAATGCCTATCCGGTGTGCTAGAAAGGTGCAGAAAACAAGGTATTTCTCCCTTATGAGACAATACTTGATCACTGTTAATATTTTAGGATCCACCAGTCATTTAATATTTGTGCGTTTTCAGCTATCAAATACACGGTTATAATCTAAATCTTGTTATCAGTAATTAATATTTTCCATCAATGCATTATCTACTAAGTAGTTTATCACTCAAAATTTATGTTTGTTGCACATGCGTATGTATCGATTTTAAATACGAGTGTCACTTAAAATGCATCAATTTGTCACAAAGAATCTTTACGGTTTCCGTGAATAAAATACTTTTCTATTCTTTTAATTTCGGTGATGAGTACAAGACTGAAATTTATAACAATGATTGATTGCAGAAAGAAACAGTTCAGTTTTTCCGTTGAAACATTATAATGATGTCAACGTTATTGGTGTCACATTAATTGGCAGTTCAAGTGAAGAACATGACGTCATGAAGTTATCATTTGGACGTTTTCCAAACAAATAATATCCATTGAGAATACTACATTTTTATTATATCGACACGGTAACATGTCTATGAAACTAATGATTTTTTCTTTGTCCAAAAGCAGTAAAATTAAAATAATACTTCACGCAAGCTTTATTTAAAATTGAATGGAAACACACTCACACTTTTAAAATAGAACAGTTTTGTTATATCCAAGTTTTTTTTAGAGTTTAGTAAATTTAAATCATGACATGCAAACGTAAAAAAAAATCATTTACATCTGTTCACAAGATGTTATTTAGAAGAAATAAGTTATAACAAGTTAAGATTGCAAAGCATTATGGACGAAAAAAAAAAGTGTAAATTATGAATGCTTGCTAATGCAGTCGAAGTTTCATAAAACTGGAGACTATGACCATGGAATTTGATTGACTTACACCCATCCAAAGTAGAGGTTATACTGCTAATGTTTCATGGTCATATGGCAACTATTATTGAGCATACAAAGTTTTCATTAGACTGTTATTCATGACGTTGAACTTTGATCTACTGACCGAAAACCATTGTTTTTTTTCCAGGGAAAGTTAAGGACAACAAACCGCAACAGTTGCAAAGACCTAGGTCAAACCGTTCTCCGGTTATTGTGAGAACAGAGGTTTTTTTTATAAGACAGTATGTTTGACCTACTGGTCCCCTAAAATAAAAGGGTAATATACTGATCAAAGGCAACATTTCATTAAAGTGGTCCTTGGTCAAACTATTCTTGTGTTATGGTATCGACGAAGAGTTCATAAGATCGTTGACCTACGGTCATTAAATGGTCTTATGGTGAGGAGTTAAATCAAAGGAGTCTTTGGTATGGGTCAAACTAGAGGTGCGTTACCATGGCTTCTCAATGAGGGCAAAAGGACCGATTATCAGCTTCTTCACATTAAAACCCAATTCGAAAAGCATAAACATTACAAACAGCTTACCAATGAATGGTCGCAACTTATTTCCACAAGTGTGACACATGATGGGATTCAAAAATGAATTTCTCATGCAAGATGCGCACACGTTGATTTTCAGCTGACATAATGGTGGATCATGTTCCAGATACCCACTTTCTTCCACTGAAGATAAAAAGCAACATATTATCCAAACTAAAAACCCTGACTGAGCGATCGAGCTAGGCATTCAAGCAAAAACAAAGAATATCTTCTTCCATTTTCAGTATCAAGAAATACTTGCTAAGTCTTTAAATCGTTAGATGTTTAGGGAGTCTTCGTTTTCAAAATACCCTCTAGCTTGATTCATGGTAACAACTCGCAACAAAAGCAAAATAGGTCGTTGTGTTTTACTTAACAATATTTGTAATCTTAAGATTTTCATTCCTAGTAAATCTAGCCAGAAGTATATGAACTTGTCACAACTGCTTTTGATACTTGTTTCTGCAACTAGTATTAAACTAGACGGCTGATTTTAGAATCAAAACAAATGTTCCCCAACATCCTCTTCTGGTCTCATTCCGTTTCAAGACATTTGATGTTGGGATATGGAGCGGGTTGCGGTGGTTAAAAAAGGACGCAAGTGTTATGAAAATCATTCATGGGTTTGAACAGATACTGATTGTGAATATGGTGTAACAGACAAACATGTTTTGTTTGTTTTTAAATCCATAGTCTTGTCCGGTAAGCACAGTGGTTAGCACACTCGCTTCTCACCAAAGCGACTCGGGTTCGAGCGCATGTGAGTTTGGTCTGTGGTCACCAAGTCGGTTTCCTCCGGGTACTCCGGTTTCCGCCACAACACAAGAGCATACTCTCGCGTAAAATCGTGCAAACGAGAGGGATTAATATAATGTTGTACATGTAATAACTTGTTTCACAATTATTGTGAAATAAATAATTTTAAACTAAACTAATCAATGTTGTACGGAATAACACTTGGGAGTCAGATTTTCACGGTAGCAGGTCTAACTGGGAATATAGAAATAAACCATTAATGCGCCTTTTTCATAGCAGTCAGTCACATTTAAGTGGGTCGATCACTAGATACGTAGCAGACACGAACGTTTGACAACCATACGGGCGGATACCAGTGTTAAAAATATGTTTCCACCTGCATAGCATACAGAGACATAGTTCCTTTCGAGTAACAGTGTAAAAAATATCTCACCAGCATTATTTACAACACACACTTCGCACTTTTCGCAATCTTTCGCAGCAGTTCTTGTCCACTTGTCTGCACTTTCTTCGCGCATCAGTGACTGTAAATTAACAGAGTACAATCGTTTTACCTAAGCACATATCTGCAAACAACGATACTACTAAGCGTGTAAGTATTCTTTGGGACAAACTATAATAGTTGTATAAGTCAAAGCAGTAATGTAACATTCATAAATAGCTTGCCCGAAATTCAAGAATCTAGTACTCG
Organism: Mya arenaria; assembly: GCF_026914265.1. Taxonomy (NCBI): domain Eukaryota; kingdom Metazoa; phylum Mollusca; class Bivalvia; order Myida; family Myidae; genus Mya; species Mya arenaria. The sequence goes on from NC_069133.1 coordinate 8,863,357, forward strand.
AGAAACAAGAGCCGTCGTAAGATAGCGCGCTCGACTTCACCGCTTTGACTCAGAAGTGAATACAATAACAATGTAATATTACCAAGTTTGGTCTATTTATGTCAAACCTAACTAAAATTATTCAATAAATAAGGTGACTTTGATGCTGGCCTCCCACCACCCGAAAAAAGACGCAAGTCTTTCAAATAATTTGATTTCCCATTATGAAAATGTGGTAAAGAATATACAAATATGCCTTTCAAAAGAAATTAAAATAAAATTTAAAAAAAAATCCAAAAAAAATCAATGACCATATAGTATAGCCCTCCTTGTTTTCCCTTGGTAAAAAACTGGTTAAGAATGTAAAAATGTGCCTGTCAAAAGAAATAAAAAAATAAAATAAAACATATTCAAGGGACATTATTTGTATTTAGGGTTAAAATGGAGTTATGTTTCTTGTTGTAAGATGGTCGTAAATAATTTTGAATTTTATTAAGTGCATTGAATGAAAGGTATAGAAGTTTTTTTTATTAAAATCCCAAATTGCCCTTAACTTTTACTTGCCTAAAACTTTAACCTAAGTCAATCAGGGGCCATAACTTGTATTAAGGATATGGAGTTATGTAAAATCATTGGGTGATGGTCCTGAACAATTGTGTGAAGTATTAAGTCAATTGAATGAAGGGTATAGAAGTTATTAATAAATATCCCTACCTGCCCTAAAACTTTAACCTAAGTCCAATAGTCAATCAAGGGCCATAATTTGTATAAAAGATAATATGGAGTTATCTAACCTCAATGTGTGATGGCTCTGAACAACTGTGTGAAGTATTAAGTCAATTGTATGAACGGTATTGGAGTTTTAAGTGAAAATCCCAACTTGCCCTAAAACTTTAACCAAAGTCAATCAGGGACCATAACTTGTATTAAGGATAATATGTAGTTATGTAACCTCATTGTGTGATGGTCCTGAACAACTCTGTGAAGTATTAAGTCAATTGAACAAATGGTATAGCAGTTATTTATAAATATCCCAACCTGCCGAAAAACTTTAACCTGAGTTTCATAGTCAATCAGGGGCCATAATCTGTGTAAAGAATAATATGGAGTTATCTAACCTCATCATGTGATGGCCCTAAACAACTGTGTGAAGTATTAATGCAATTGAATGAAAGGTATTGGAGTTTTAAGTGAAAATCCCAACTTGACCTAAAACTTTAACCTGCCCTAAAACTTTAACCTAAGTCAATCAGGGGCCATAACTTGTATTAAGGATAATATGGAGTTATGTAACCTCATTGTGTGATGGTCCTGAACAACTCTGTGAAGTATTAAGTCAATTGAACAAAGGGTATAGAAGTTATTTATAAATATCCCAACCTGCCCTAAAACTTTAACCCGAGTTTCAAAGTCAATCAGGGGCCATAATCTGTGTAAAGAATAATATGGAGTTATCTAACCTCATCATGTGATGGCCCTGAACAACTGTGTGAAGTATTAACTCAATTGAATGAAAGGTATTGGACTTATAAGTGAAAATCCCAACTTGCCCTAAAACTTTAACCGGACGCCGACGCCGGGGCGAGTAGTATAGCCCACCTATTCTTCGAATAGTCGAGCTAAAACGGATATAAAGCCAAGTGTTACTTGCATCAAGTTTATTTAGGATATCGGAGATCTTGAAAGTGTTTTCTACTGCATTCTGTGCTATGCTCTCAATACAACTTTCTGCCAAGGTCAATAAGTCATCAGAAAGTTTGCTCTTTCTCCAGATCTTCTTCTAAAAACATAACACTTGCGAACTATAATAAATCTGTATTATGCATTTCAACATATTGCAGAAAAAAATTAATATAATACACATGTTATAACGTAATGCTTCTTTTATCCTTAAAAACAAAGTGATTTGGAATTAAACATATTTAAAAGTGATATACTTGTAAATAATTAATAAAATTTGGCATGCCTGAAAATATTTTTCATCTTGACCCGCACAATTTGAATTAACATTCAATTTGTATAAATCCAATTGTATATTTTACACAAATAGCTTATAAAAGGTAAAATTATTAAAACACGGCCTTCAGATATTTTTTCGAGTGTATTGTTGTACTCATGGTCATGCAATATCTTTTTTGTATTGATTGTCCTTTTCGCTCACCTGTTCAGTTTATAGATTGACATTGATTGTCCTTACTCAGGAACTATAAATAAATAATATTACCTGAATCATGCTCGTCAAGGAAAATTTTGACATTGTCCGTAGAGTGCTATCTTTAACCCTTAATGTTGGGTGAAGTCCCGTAAGCAGTTCTCTTATCACTAAAATACAACAAAAGATGTTTGTCAAACATGATGCCCCCCCAAGCGTCATATTGTCAGGATTATATGGACAATTGAATGAAATAAGCATGGTCCGAAATGACAGCTAATTTGTCACTGACATTGGATGCCGTTGAGGCAGTTTTAAGATTATGACCATTCAAAGTATGAAGATAGAGTGTGTTATGACCATGACCTTTGACTCTATGACGTCAAAGTCCATAGGAGTCATCAGCTAATCACCAAAAACCTGAATGTCAAGTTTTGATGCAGGCATTGTCAAGTTATCACACAGACAAGCTCTTTTCGTTCAAGGTCACTGTGACCTTGACCTTTGACCCAATGACCCCTAAAATGATAAGGGGTCATCTACAGGTCATACGCAAACCCAAGTCAAGTTTGAGGGCCATGGGTGCAGGCATTGTTGAGTTATAACTTGGACAACCTTTAACTAATCAAGGTCACTGTGACCTTGACCTTTGGCCCAATTAGCCCCTAAAACAAAAGGGGTCATCTACAGGTCAGGCCCAACTTCCATATCAGGTTTGATGACCATAGGTCTAGGCATCGTTGAGTTATCACTCTGACAAGCTTTGTTCTACTGACGGACCGACCGACCTACCGACCGACCGACATGTGCAAAGCCATATACCCCTCTTCTTCGGAGGGGGCATAATAAGATTCATACATCGCTATTTTTTATTTCTTAAGTCATTTAATCAGTTGTATATGTATAGAAACATGTACACGTAACACGCCAACAATTTTCTGATATTTTGTACCAATGAAAATCGCATATGCTTAGTGGCCTTTTCAAACAAGCCCATTACAACAGATGCATACTACTCATTTCTGTAAATTTAAATGAAAATCAATTCAATTACTCTAACACAATCTAAAACATCTCGCTTGAACTACACTTATATACTATGATACTGATAAGGTTAATAACCAGAACATTTCAAACAAGAGGACACCAAGGGCCTTTGATCGCTCACATGATATTTAACTAGAACTCCGCGAGTCGGATGTGTCGCCTGACAAATTATTTACTGTCGACATTATAGCTGTTAGATTGGCATTTTATTCATTTATAGACAATGATGTTGCCATTTAACTTTCAAGTGTAGGTGGCATTTGAACTGAAGGTAACAACGTTAAGCCAGGAGCAAGCAATTGGTTTTATAAGCAAAAATGAGCACAATAAATACTGAAGTCAACTGCTATCCCCTTCAATAAGATCTATCTATCTACATATGAAGTTTCAAGTTGATAACTCTTTTAGTCGAGAAATGCCCCGGACAAAATTTAAGCTTGAAAATTAACAAAGGGCAATAACTCTTAACATATAGATGCAAGAGTTACGGTTTTTGTGCACTGCACTTTTCCTCAATCAGATATACCTACGGAATAAGTTTCAGGTTGATACCTTCTATAGTTTATGAGATATGCCACGAACAAAACCTAAGCATGAAAATTAACAAAGGGCAATAACTCTAAAAATATGGCAGCAAGAGTTACGGTTCTTGTGCACTGCACTTGCCCTCAATGAGATCTATCTAGCTATGAAGTTTCAAGTTGATACCTCTTATATTCTTCAAGATATGCCCCGGACAAAACTTTAAGCATGAAAATTAACAAAGGGCAATAACTCTAAACATATAGATGCAAGAGTTACTGTTATTGTGCACTGCACTTTCCCTCAATCAGATACACCTACGGAATAAGTTTCAGGTTGATACCTCCTATAGTTTACGAGATATGCCACGGACAAAACGTAAGCAAGAAAATTAACAAAGGGCAATAACTTTAAAACTAAGAAAGCAAGAGTTACTGTTATTGTGCACTGCACTTGCCCTCCATGAGATCTATCTACATATGAAGTTTCAAGTTGATAACTCTGATATTATACAAGTTATGCCCCGGACAAAACTTTAAGCATGAAAATTAACAAAGGCCAATAACTCTAAACATATAGAAGCAAGAGTTACGGTTTTTGTGCACTGCACTTGCCCTCAATTAGATCTATCTACATATGAAATTTCAAGTTTATACCACTAATAGTTTAGGAGATATACCCCGGACAAGCGAAAATGGGACGCGGCCGCCGCCGCTGCCACCGACGCCGCTGCCACCGACAAAAGTAACCCCTATATGTCGTCTTTTCAGTCGACAAAACTGATATTGAACGTTATCCTAAATTTTACAAAGACGATGGAAGTAAAACCTTCTATTGACTTTACAATATTCTTCTACAGTTTGACGGGTAATGTTCTCACCACATGACCCATATTTAAACTTTACCAGACAATTAGGTTTGGTTTTTTTGGTCAGAAAAAATATACCCCGTCAATTTATTTATTTGATTTTGAACTATTGTAGTTTATCAATGATCTGTGATAACTTTTTTGAACTTTTCTACGGTGTTTGACCTAATTTTGAACCCGACATACATCGCTCTATTTCATAATGACACTTATATTGAGCAAGGGAAATGCTACCTTCATTTTTTTTAATAATTTGACCCATAAACATAGTTACTTTACTAAATTTGCCACCAACTAACACAAAACTACCACCAAACGCCAATGATTTGGGTGATAATTGAAGAAAAAATGGTGGCACTTGGTGGAAAATCAAAAATATCAACAACTGCAATGAAATCTCGATCCCCCTTTTCACCAACTGGACGTGATATAAGGTTAACATTTGAACTTAGTTGTTTTTTTGTCATTTGTTAAATGTTGGACTTTGTTAATTGTGGATATGGCAGTTGGTGAAAATTTTAACTTGATTAATTTCTTGGGTGGCTTTGGTGTAAAGGATTTTTGTATAATGATATGCTGATGATACCGCCAAACTGCATTTTACATAAACTATTATGATGATTCCTTCAGGTTATAGAAACGCAGACGGATTGTAAACTTGGTCAAATGTAAATGATTTCATTTATTTCATTACTTAATTTATTACTAGTGTAGGCAAACTAAATGACTGCAAAATGGTTACATGTTTTAAATAGGTTGATTTATGCATACTTTATCATCCAAGCGAAGCAGATTGGACAGGATGATTGATTTTTTTCTGACAAGTACCACATTGAATTGGCAGTTTTTGACCCCCCAAAAACAGATATTAAAAACTGATCGAGGCATTTGATGGAATAATGGTAGAAAACCTTCCAATACTACTACTATACCAATTTCCATCATCGGAGGCATTTGGTGCAAAATCTGCTACGAAATGACACGAAGCATTTGGGGGAAAAGTTCCGTTTCTCAAGCACCTATCATTGTAGTAAATGGTAGAAAGTTGCCACGAACTGACACTGGCATTTGGTTGAAAACCTTTCAAACTCCACATTTGAAAATAATTAAAGACCCATTTTCTTCAATTGTTCATCATTTGTTACCAAAAAAATGTGATATCATCTATTTAAATAGGTCATCCATATATAATTGTTTAATGGTATTGTAGATTCGGTACAAACATGGATGACAGGGATGATTTGAGAAATGATCTGGCTAGAGTAATGTAATGATTATATTAACCGTTTGGTTGTAAAATTAAAATGTTTTGGCACATACTCATGTTTCACTGTGATCGTATTGCTATATGCTATAAACTTTTTTACATTAATACAATGTGAGATTTGGCAAAGAAATAAGTGCGCCAGGTGATCCCAAAACATTTTTCGGTTAACAATCCTGAAAATCAAACGTATTCAAATATTCATACCGACTCCAAAGTTGTGGTAGTCATGGAATTTGGTCAAACGATTAAATTTTGTTGTTGGATGGTAGCCTTCAGTTCCGCAAATTGTGCTCTCAGTGAGCAAGAGTGAGTCATTGGGTTCCTTCATCTCTCTTGCTAATCCAAAATCGATCAATCTTGCATTGTACATCAAATCCAGGACTATGTTTGGGGACTTTATGTCCATATGCAAGACATCGTTCCTGTAAAAACTAGAGCTGTCACAGAATTGATGAAAACCCCTACACGACGTATAAGTTGTTTTTGGAAAAATAACATATGTCTCCCACATGCTTGCCTCATTCGCTTCACGACTTTGGTTGATATCAACGGGTTGTGGGTGTTGTGTCATAAGGCGAAAATTGGACATTTAAGTGTTTTGAAAACATTGCATGCTGGTAACAGAAACAGAGTGGATATCACAGTGCAGCAGACAGACAATTTCAGAGTTATTTAATTCATGGTGTACTGTATAACCCTATTATATCGGTAGCAGGCTGTCAAGTGAACTTCTTTTAAAAAGAAGGGGAAAAGTAGGAATAAAATTTACCAAACAGTAGGAGAAAAGAAGGAAAAATAAGGAATTTGTACTAAACAAGAGGGCCCTGAAGGCCCTGTATCGCTCATCTGATCCAATTCAAGTGTGAAATAAGTGTTTTCAGGGCGAGGCCAATTGTGACAGGGGGAGGGAATAAGTGTTTTTCAGGGCGATGGAAAGTGCAACGAGAGGGGACTTAATTAAAACAAATTTAGGACTAGTTTTCAATTCTGCATTTTAATATTTAAGTTGAGGGTATTACAGTTTTAGAGAATTTGAAATGTCAGTCTGGTGGTCTGCTACCTTAGAAAGGATGCATACTTGTCTTTGCTTGTACATTTTATTTTCTATTCCTGTTATGGTTGGAGTATAAACATGAAAATTGTTTCATTTAATTCAGAATGTATTTTAGCAGTGAGTGTGATAAGAACACTTGTTCTACATGAAAATGCACGAAACATTGAAAACTTATTATACATACTTTTGACTACATCATGGAAAGACTTTTTTTATTAATTTACAGACTATATTTTCAATAAACCAGCATATATTCATGAAGTATGGAATGAAAACATTTATACCTGCTGGAATTAAAAAATATATTACTTAGATCCTTCCTTGTGACCAAGTTTGTTTTTTTATATCACGGATGATTTTTTTAATATCACGGATGACCCAGTTGCAAACCTTACCTTTCTGTAATAAGTTCATTCTGACTAGGTTTTATATAGATAAAGTAGAAAATATGGCCTCAACAGTGTTTTAACAATGTTTTCTATGATTTGACTTTGTGACCTAGTTTTTGAATTCAGGATACCCAGTTTCAAACTTGACATAGACTTCATAAACACAAACATTCTGACATAGTTTCATGGTGATCAAAGAGAGAATGTAACCTCTACAGTGTTTACAAAGTGTTCTATGATTTGACCTAGAGGCCTGGTTTTTGACCTCTGATTACCCAGTTTCAAACTCTACCTAAAGATCATCAAGAATAACATTCTGGTCAAGTTCCATGGACATATGGTCATAAATGTGGCCTCTAGAGTGTTAACAAGCTTTTCCTTAAATCTGACCTGGTGACCTAGTTTTTGACCGCACATGACCAAGATTCGAACTTGGCCTAGAGCTAATCAATATATACATTCTGACTAAGTTTCGTGAAGATACAGTTATAAATGTGACCTCTAGAGTGTTAACAAGCTTTTCCTTCAATTTGACCTGGTGACCTAGTTTTTGACCACACATGACCCAGATTCAAACTTGACCTTGATATCATTAATATTAACATTCTGACCAAGTTTCCTGAAGATACAGTCATAAATGTGACCTCTATAGTGTTAACAAGCTTTTCCTTTAAATTGACCTGGTGACCTAGTTTTTAACCCAGATGACCCACTATCGAACTCGTCCAAGATTTCATTGAGGGTAATATTCTGACCAAGTTTCATTAAGATTTTGCCAAAATTGTGACCTCTAGAGTGTTAACAGTCAAATTGTTGACGACGGACGACGGACACAGGGCGATCACAATAGCTCACCTTGAGCACTTAGTGTTCAGATGAGCTAAAAAGTAGGAGTTTTACTTACCTTCGTGCATAACTTTCTATTACTCATAGACAAATATGGCAAACTAGAAAACATATTCACGAGACTGCATAGACGGGTCTTTTGACTCTCATATATCTTTTACCTTGGTGTGATCATGAAGTAAGCAGTCACCAAGTATGCACCCCAAGTAAAAGTAGGAAGCCATGTAAGCCAATCAGTGTTCCTTCCACCTTTTTTGGATTTGGAATTGTGAAAATAGCACCAAATGCCAAAGATTGTGAATTTACCATAGCATATTTCAAACAAGGAAACAAAGCCCCGTTTTAGATCATGGATTTGAAGAATTTTAAGACAATGAATTTGACATTAAACAGACATATATATGTACTAGTTTTAAATTTAAAGGTCTCATTTCCGGTCCAAAAAAGTGTCAGTTGACCCTTTCATCACCTTTTTAAACAAGAGATGTTTGTCAAACATTATGCCCCCCTGAGCGTCATGTTGTCAGGATTATATGGACAATTGAATGAAATATGCATGGACCGAAATGACAGCTGATTTGTTGCCGTTAAGGCAGTTTTAAGATTATGACCATTAAAGTGTGAGGATAGAGTGTGTTATGACCATGACCTTTGACTCTATGAACTCAAAATCCAGAGTCATCAGCTGGTCACCAGAAACCTTAATGTCAAGTTCGAGGGCCATGGGTGCAGGCATTGTCAAGTTATCACACAGACAAGTTTTTTTCGTTCGAGGTCAATGTGACCTTGACCTTTGACCCAATGACCCCTTAAAACATAAGGGGTCATCTACAAGTCAGATGCAACTCCAAGTCAAGTTTAAAGGCCATGGGTTCAGGCATTGTTGAGTTATCACTCGGACAACCTTTTACCATTCAAGATCACTGTGACCTTGACCTTTGGCTCTATGAATCCTGAAATCAATAAGGGTGATCTACTGGTCAGGCTTAACATCCATGTCAAGTTTAATGATCATAGGTTCAGGCATTGTTGAGAAATCAGTGGAAGAAGATTTGTTAACTTTTTTGCGTTAAAGGTTACTGTGACATTGACCTTGGCCTGATGACCCCCAAAGTCGATAGGGGTCATCTACTGGGCAGGCCCAACCTTCATGTCAAGTTTGATGACCATAGGTCCAGGAATTGTCGAGTTCGCTTTCAAGGTCACTGTGACCTTGACCTTTGACCCCTAAAATCAATAGGGGTCATCTTCTGGTCAGGCCCAACCTCCATGTCAAGTTTGAGGGCCATGGGTGCAGGCATTGTTGAGTTATCACACGGACAACCTTTTATCATTCAAGGTCACTGTGACCTTGACTTTTGGCCCAATGACCCCTAAAATCAATTGGGACCATCTTCTGGCCAGGCCCAACCTCCAAGTCAAGTTTGAGGGCCATGGGTGCAGGCATTGTCGAGTTATCACTCGGATAACCTTTTACGATTCCAGGTCACTGTGACCTTGACCTTTAGCCCAATGACCCCTAAAATCAATAGGGACCATCTTCTGGCCAGGCCCAACCTCCAAGTCAAGTTTGAGGGCCATGGGTGCAGGCATTGTCAAGTTATCACTCGGACAACCTTTTACCATTTCAGGTCACTGTGACCTTGACCTTTGGCCAGATGACCCCCAAAAACCATAGGGGTCATCTCCTGGTCAGGCCAATTCTCCAAGTCAAGTTTGAGGGCCATGGGTGCAGGCATTGTCGAGTTATCACTCGGACAACCTTTTACCATTCAAGGTGACTGTGACCTTGACCTTTGGCCAGATGACCCCCAAAAACAAAAGGGGTCATGTACTGGTCAGGCCCAATTCCAAGTCAAGTTTGAGGGCCATGGGTGCAGGCATTGTCAAGTTATCACACGGAAAACCTTTAACCATTTAAGGTGACTGTGACCTTGACCTTTAGCCCGATGACCCCCAAAAACAATAGGGGTCTTCTACTGGTCAGGCCCAACCTCCAATTCAATTATGAGGGCCATGGGTGCAGGCATTGTCGAATTATCACTCGGACAACCTTTTACCATTGAAGTTCACTGTGACCTTGACCTTTGTCCCGATGACCCCCAAAAACAATAGGGATCATCTAATGGTCAGGCCCAACCTCCAATTCAATTATGAAGGCCATGGGTGCCGGCATTGTTGAGTTATCACTAGGACAACCTTTTACCGTTCAAGGTGACTGTGAACTTGACCTTTGACCCGATGAGCCCCAAAAACAATAGGGGTCAGCTACTGGTCAGGCCCAACCTCCAAGTCAATTTTGAGGGCCATGGGTGCAGGCATTGTCAAGTTATCACTCGGACGACCTTTTACCATTCATGGTCACTGTGACCTTGACCTTTGGCCTGATGACCCCCAAAACAATAGGGGTCATCTACTGGTCAGGCCCAACCTCCATGTCAAGTTTGAGGGCCATGGGTGCAGGCATTGTTTAGTTATCACTCGGACAAGCTTTAAAATTATTTTACCATTAAAGGTCACTGTGACCTTGACCTTTGACCCCCAAAATCAATAGGGGTCATCTACTGGTCAGGCCCAACCATCATGTGAAGTTTGATGACCATACATCCAGAAATTGTTGAGTTATCACTCGGACATGCTTTGGTCTACCCACGGACCGACCGACCGACCGACATACCGACATGCCTGTGCAAAGCAATATACCCCTCTTCTTCAAAGGGGGGCATAATAAAAAAATTCGACTGTTTTATGAGTTTTCGCTAATGGGTAAAACGATGTTTTGCAAAATATATGCAGTTCGCATTTTGATTATAATGTTAAAACATATTAAAGTAAATGTATTGAAGCCACAATTAATCTGCTTTATTGAAGTAAGTTACAATATTAACAATAAAAATAATAACAAATATGTTTCCTTTCTATACGTTAATCTTAACGGAAACAATTGTTTTAGTTGCAGCGATCATGACCTTGATCAACATACCCGAAAGCAATCCCAAGGTACAAGCTCTCAACATGAGCTTGTTTCATATCAAATATTATAACTTAACGTTAAGTATTCTCAAGTTAAATAGCGAGAACAACAAGGAAGACGATGGACCGTCCACCAAACGACCTTCTCAAATTTACAACCTGGGTTTTGTTTAAAACCTGATTAAAACAAGGTATTTGTGATCATCTAGCCATTGCGATCACTATTCAGAAACAAGAGTACCACAAGTGAATGCCAACACTAGTCTGTTTCTTCGGGTGATCAAGTGGGCAGAACTGAACAAATATTTCGGAGAGAGTTGTGGGACTTTCTACACGTGCCCATTCCAGCAGTGAAAAGGTTTACATCAGGCTTTTTTTGGTTTTTTATTTGTTAATTGCAGCTGCCGCCGAATGTTTTGCTATTTGATAAACAGGAGGAAAATTCAATCTTGAAAAAACACACAAGTCATCTATTAATGCTGGAAATCAGTCTGATTATGAAACTTTTCATTTGGTCGTCCTAAGCTTTTTGAATATTTATAAGAACATTTTTACTTTTATGGAACAAGACATTCATTTCACACAAAAATTGAAATTAAAGAATGATGATTGTTATCCCTTTTGTAAAAAAAACTTTTACTTCAAATGCTCATAAATTAAAAGATGAACTGGTACAATTTGAAAATTCGCCTTTCCACTTCAATGCATTTTTGCACGATGACACCATCAATTATGAAAATATCTAAAATTGTGAAAAACTTACCTGAACCCCTCTACAGGAGTATGCAGATAACTAATTGCAGAAGCCACTTGGTAGATAATCTTTAATCTCGTTTTGTGACACATTCTTACATGTCCGTCTGAGGAATCTATTATTGCAGTGTCTTCTTTGATTGCTTTAAAGAGAGTTCCTCCCTCAAAATACGGTGACACAAAATAGTAGTATCTGAAGAGAAATATTTGTTATATATTTCATAATTGTAGACTAATCTGTTGAGGACAATATGAAGTTTTGCTGACCTATTAATTCTCATTGAGACTCAACAATATTGAGCGGTCAGCAAAGTAAATATTTGTGACACTAAACACCATTATAATTTGCACAAGAAATAACTATGTACAGTACATTACAATCAATGTGTCTAACATGAGTAAAGATAGTAGACAAAATACACAAAGCGGCATTAGCAAGTGACAGATGTAACAACGCATAAAATATGAATCCCTTTACTCCAAAAATCTGTGTTTAGTTTCCAGTAAAGTCAACATAACAAGAGTGCCAAAGTGACCATTTATCGCTCACCTAGTTTTCAACGAGTTTCAAGAATAATGGTTATAAGGTCATCGAGGTAAATTCTTTTTTCATACAATTTTCAAATAAGTTGACACCGGGGTCACCATTTGAACAATTTTAAGACGATCACTGAAGATGCTATATAGCAAATAGTTTAGCTCTAGCCATTGCAGTTCACGAAAGAAGGAATTTCAAACTTCTTCCTATTTAAGTGTATATAAAACAAGTGACCTGTGGGTGGATCAAGTTTTGACCCAATGGTCACCATTTGAAAATCTAGGAAGAGGGCCACTCAAAGGTGCTTCATACAATTTTAGCCAACTGGTACAGGTTATGAAAGAGTTTCACATTTTGTGGAATAGACCCATACAGTACTGCAATGGAAACAAGTTAGACAAGCCCAGAAGTCAAACTACTGTTCATGAAAAGATTTTCAAAGGGACCAATGCTAGGATGTTTCTGGGCAAAATCGGCCCAGTGGTCTATGAGAAGAGGTAATTTGACGCCTACTGATAACGATAATTGCCAAAGCGGACACAGGATGATCACAATAGCTCACCATGAGGACATTGCATGATACATAGTAATTTTGTGACGTCATCAGTATATAAACTAGGTTCTAAATATGGCTCCAGTAATGAAGTAGCTTAAGAATGTTCTCAAATGCTGACAATTTTCAGCGCAATACTGTTAGAAAAGTAAAAGGAACTGTAAAACCCATTTATTTGTGTTATGTCTTAGTGCTTAATTTTCAATGACATTCATTGCCTATTGATACATGTATATGTATTCTAAATTTAGTACTTCTTTTAAATTATCTTGGTTCGTTGTTAAGTTACCTAGATTCATTTAAGTAAACTTATGTTTTGTTTTTCTCTATGATATTTTCAGAATTCATTAAACACGATTTGTTTAGAATGTTCTAGAACGTTGATATTTTTTCTATTTATTACATATAGATAAGTTTTAGAATAAATAAGAGAAAGTTTTTTTTTTACTTTTTTTTACACATTCACGTATATATTGCCCCAACTATCTTTGTTCTAGTAAAAATATGATTCTGACTTAAATGTGCAAGTGTGCGTATTTGATGATTTCTGTTTGTCTTAAATTTAAAATCAATTTTATAACATGTCAGACAAGACCGGTTTCCGGGCATTTCTACAACCAGAATGTTTTTCGCGCGAGTATACAAGTTTGAAATTACAATTACCTTTTTAATACCTTTTTAGGAAAATGAAACAAAATGGTGTTCGGTGTAAAAGTCCTTCACTACATGCTTTGATGAAGGGACTTGAGTGCATTTTATTATGGGTGCTCACCAAAAAGTTTTATAAGTCAAGGTATTTAGTTACATAAAAATGCGCACATTATGACTCGATTAAAAGGTTGAGTTTTTAAACATATTGAGCGTGTACTTGCCTATAAAAAGGCATTATGTGTAGAATAAACATCAACAACTTAGTTAAATTTAGAAGTTTATAGAGAAGAAACCATCAACAGCATCAATATTCAAGAAATTTTTTCAGAAACACTTGCACAAATCTTCACAAACAGTGGAACAATAAAATTAAATATGAAATTACAGACTTACAGGTTTTAAGCATGACTGTGGTTACAATCTTAAATTACCTTTATTGCTAAATATTGAAAGTCAATTTGCCTACTTACAGCAGCCAGCATGGCCCATAACTCTGGGTTAATATGTGTTAAGTAATGTCCATTAATTTACGAATCAGGTCCATGTATTTAAATTGCTTAAGACATTGCATTTAGAATGAAGGTTCAATAGTTAACCATAATAAGGAATTCTGCAAGTTTTGGAATGGTAAACAAACTGAAATAAGTCTGACCCACACACAATAATGTGATATTATGTCCAAACATTGGTGTACAATACTGATGCCGGCCCACGCTAATACTATTTTGTTTATTTGAATGACAAGTATGGTGTGAAGTATAGAACTGAAGAAAAGCATACCCCGTCACATGCTGATCTATATGCAAATCATCATAAAAGGCAAGCAATGGAACTATCCCAAAATGAAGAATCCTGGACGCAAGCTTTTCCTGAAACAATAAATAATTGTTGGATGAAAAAGGCAGATCTTTGTATAAATCTATCTAATCTGTTCTAAACAACATTAGTTTCAAAAATGTAGGAGAAAAGTAACAAGAGCGGAAAAAAGACAGCGCGCTCGACTACGCTATGGGATGTGCCTGTCAAAAGCAATAAAAAAATCAAATTAAAAAGTGACCATAACTCTCGGGGGCCCAAAACACAATCTCATGGAAGGGATCTATAAACTGTTTATATAAACCAAGTTTATTTGCAATATGTCGACCAAACCTTAAGATATTCAATACCAACCATATTTCTATTAATAGTAACTTTGACCTTAACCTTGATCCTAGGGGGCTCAAATGCAATCCCATGAAAGGTCTCCATAAACTCTTCCTATATTCCAAGTTTGGTCACTATATGTCAAACCAGGCTAAAATTATTAGATACATAAGGTGACTGACCCTGCCCTTGCACCAGCCCGCCCAAACTATGACGCAAGTCATTCTAATAACTTGTTTTTCTTTTGTGAAAACCTGGTTAAGAATATAAAATGTGCCTGTCAAATAAAATAAAAAGAAGAAAAAAGGTCATAATTTGTATTTAGGGTTAAAATGGAGTTATGTAACCTTAGTAAGCTGGGCGTCATTAATTGTGCAAAGTAAATTGACTGGTATAGAAGTTTTTGTTTTATTAAAATCCAAACTTTCCCTAAAACTTAAACATGCCCTAAAATTTTAACCTAAGTTCCCAAGTCAATCAGGGGTCATAACTTGTATAAAGGATAACATGGAGTTATATAACCACAATGTGTGATGGTCCTGAACAATTGTGTGAAGTATTTAGTCAATTGAATGAAGTGTATAGAAGTTAGTCATAAATATCCCAACATGCCCTAAAATTTTAACCCAAGTTCCATAGTCAATCAGGGGCCGTAATTTGTATAATGGATAATACGGAGTTATCTTACCTCATTATGTGATGGGCCTGAACAACTGTGTGAAGTATTTAGTGAATTGAATGAACTTGGAAGGGTATTGGACTTTTAGGTGAAAATCCCAACGTGCCCTAGTACTTTAAACGGACGCCGACGCTGGGGCGAGTAGTATAGCCCTCCTTATTCTTCAAATAGTCGAGCTAAAACAAAGACCTGGTTAACAATGTATCTCTGAATAGGTCCAGCACCTAGTGGGATGAACTATAAGATGCTCTGGCCACTGGCCGCTTTACATAAAAGTGTGTTGATAGATGTTTAGAGACCAAGATGGTGTTGCTTCCCTTTCTTCTCGTAGAATAGATTTCAATACGTTATAAACGTTACATGGTTACTTTCTGTAATGAACACTTGAAGATTCATCAACAACTCATGCATATCACAAAGTAATCCATATCTCAGAGCATTATTAAGAATTGATTCTTATTCGTGGTGCTTTCATGAAGTTTAAACACTCAGCCACGATTTTGCAAAACCATAAAGCTTGTGTAATGTTCCCGGATCATTTAGTCTGGAGCCCGGAAAAATAAACTTGCTTCTGTCTAAGTGAAAGTTATAAAGTATTTGACAATCAATTTACGGCTTTTGCAGTTACCGCTATAAATTCTGTAGGACGACCTTCAAGTTTCTTTTTGTCCTGTTCAAAGCCGATTCTTAACTATCGGAGACTAGGAGAATTAAAGTGGAACGTTGTGTTACTGCTTCTAGTTTTCAGCTTCGGACACCCGTGGGGTTTCTAATTGGCCTCTTAGTAAGTCTGGATCATTGCGATATAGACTGTGGGTTTCACTGATTTATTGTGAGATTTGTTTATGTTCTGTGGATTTAGATAATTAAACATTGATTCTTGAACCATACGAAGTATTTCCAAATCATTTGGTTTTGAAAGTATTTATTGTTAATCAAGTGTATATATTACCGATTACATACTTATTGTGGGTTCGAGAAAAGATGTATATGTAGATTTAAGGTAGCGTGGACGAGCTAGCTATAGAAAAAACGTAACACTTGTTTTCGCATCTTGGGAATAAGCCAAACCCCGGCTAAGCGTTCATTCTACACCAACGCACGAAAATAAGAATAAATCCATAAATTTTCTTTTGTTCTGCTAGTTTAAATTGTTTAACTTGAAGATACGAACTGTTTTTCAGGTAAAATAAAAGAGAGAAATATCGGTAATCAATACATTAGAAAAGGATATGTCGAATATTTTAAACTTTGTTCATCAAAATAATGACGTGCTTGTCCAGGCAGAGTGCACAATGAAATGTACGCTGACGTCATTACGCTGATCGGTACTCGCTTGCCAATTGATTGTTAGAAGAGATTTGAGCAATGTAAATATTAAGTATATAAACACTAAATTTGGCATAAGCAGTATGCATAATCATCATTGTACTTTACTAGTAGCATAAATTATTATCAAAGAACAGATGAAAGTTTACAAAACTTACATTTGTGATAGACTTCATTCTATCTACATCAATTTTATCTATTTGCAATTGCTTTATCACCAACTTTGTATTGAAGACTGGAACCTTTTCTTGGGCTTAAATAAATCGAAAACAATAATTATCTTATTGAGCGACAGATATCATTTTTTTATAGTTTTTTTATAGTTTTTAATACTCAAAATCATACCAACAAAAAATAATGTTAACATTTAAAAATAACATATCTATTTGTCATAATTATGTTATTTTTCAGATAATTTTGCACTCAAAATCTTGTCCAAATTTGCCAGAAACAGCAGCTAGTGTATCAACGCCATGTAAGAGTATATTATACACTCCAGAGAAGAGGTTTACAGCTAAAAACATGACGGGCTGATAGGTCTCACTAATAAAAGCTATTTTAACAAGAGGGCCAAATGGCCCTGAATCGCTCACCTGTCATATATTGCACATTGGTTTGATAAGAGATCTGGATGGTTCAAAGTAGTTAAGGTTTTTTAGAAGTCCGGGTCATTTTTTACCCAAATGCCAAAGTTTGGACAATAAAGGTAGAGGTCCACTTAATGATGTTTTATGCCAAATAGCTCTAGTCCTTGTGAATTCGGAGATTTTTTTTTTTTATGCTTCTATTATATACAAATATTGAAAACCTAAGCCTATGAACACGGGGCATGGCCAATTTTGACCAAAGGGCTAAAGTTTGAACAATCTTAATAGTGGTCCAATAAACGATGCTTCATACCAAATATCTAAGGCCTTCGCCTTTTGGTTTCGGAGAAGAAGATTTTTTAAGTTTTCATCATATACATATATAAGGAAACCCATGACCGCCCGGGTGGGGCCATTTTTTGACCCCAGGGCCAAAGATTGAACAATATTGGTACAAGTCAACTAGATGATATATATGTATATTTGTTATTAATTGTTGTATGTGGCCCATATTGAAAATTGGTATGTGTACTAAATATGTTATCCAGTTTAAATTAAGACGTTACTTATCTTTGTGAGATTTTTACGATGAATCATGCCAAATATCTAAGCTCTAGTCCAAGTAAGTTCAAAGGAGAAGATTTTTGAAGTTTTAACTATAAACATATAGAGAATACCCTAACCCCCCGGGGCGGGGCTAATTTTGACCCCAAGGCCATAATTTGAACAATCTTTGTAAAGGTCCACCAGACGATGAATCATGCCAAATATCTAAGCTCTAGTCCAAGTAAGTTCAGAGGAGAAGATTTTTGAAGTTTTAACTATAAACATATAGAGAATACCCATGAATCCTCCCCCCCCCCGGGCCGGGGCCAATTTTGACCCCAAGGCCATAATTTGAACAATCTTTGTAGAGGTCCACTAGACGATGAATCATGCCAAATATCTAAGCTCTAGTCCAAGTAAGTTCAGAGGAGAAGATTTTTGAAGTTTTAACTATAAACATATCAAGTATACCCATGACCCCCCGGGGCGAGGCCAATTTAGACCCCAAGGCCATAATTTGAACAATCTTTGTAAAGGTCCACTAGACGATGAATCATGCCAAATATATAAGCTCTAGTCCAAGTAAGTTCAGAGGAGAAGATTTTTGAAGTTTTAACTATAAACATATAGAGAATACCCATGACCCCCCCGGGGCGGGGCCAATTTTGACCCCAGGGCCATAATTTGAACAAACTTTGTAGAGGTCCACTAGACGATGAATCATGCCAAATATCTAAGCTCTAGGCCAAGTTAGTTCAGAGGAGAAGATTTTTGAAGTTTTCACTATAAACATATAGAGAAAACCCATGACCCCCCGGGGCGGGGCCAATTTTGACCCAAGGGCCATAATTTGAACAAACTTTGTAGAGGTCCACTAGACGATGAACCATGCCAAATATCTAAGCTCTAAGCCACGTAAGTTCAGAGGAGATGATTTTTGAAGTTTTAACTATAAACATATAGAGAAAACCAATGACCCCCCAAGGGGGCGGGGCCAATTTTGACCCCAAGGCCATAATCTGAACAATCTTTGTAGAAGTCCACTAGACGATGAATCATGCCAAATATCTAAGCTCTAGTCCAAGTAAGTTCAGAGGAGAAGATTTTTGAAGTTTTAACTATAAACATATAGAGAATACCCATGACCCCCCCCCCCCGGGCCGGGGCCAATTTTGACCCCAAGGCCATAATTTGAACAATCTTTGTAGAGGTCCACTAGACGATGAATCATGCCAAATATCTAAGCTCTAGTCCAAGTAAGTTAAGAGGAGAAGATTTTTGAAGTTTTAACTATAAACATATCAAGTATACCCATGACCCCCCGGGGCGGGGCCAATTTAGACCCCAAGGCCATAATTTGAACAATCTTTGTAGAAGTCCACTAGACGATGAATCACGCCAAATATCTAAGCTCTAGTCTAAGTAAGTTCAAAGGAGAAGATTTTTGAAGTTTTCACTATAAACATATAGAGAAAACCAATGACCCCCCAAGGGGGTGGGGCCAATTTTGACCCCAAGGCCATAATTTGAACAATCTTTGTAAAGGTCCACTAGACGATGAATCATGCCAAATATCTAAGCTCTAGTCCAAGTAAGTTCAGAGGAGAAGATTTTTGAAGTTTTCACTATAAACATATCAAGTATACCCATGACCCCCCAGGGCGGGGCCAATTTTGACCCCAAGGCCATAATTTGAACAATCTTTGTAAAGGTCCACCAGACGATGAATCATGCCAAATATCTTAGCTCTAGTCCAGGTAAGTTAGGAGGAGAAGATTTTTGAAGTTTTAACTATAAACATATCAAGTATACCCATGACCCCCCGGGGCGGGGCCAATTTAGACCCCAAGGCCATAATTTGAACAATCTTTGTAGAGGTCCACTAGACGATGAATCATGCCAAATATCTAAGCTCTAGTCCAAGTAAGTTCAAAGGAGAAGATTTTTGAAGTTTTCACTATAAACATATAAAGAAAACCCATGACCCCCCAAGGGGGCGGGGCCAATTTTGACCCCAAGGCCATAATTTGAACAATCTTTGTAAAGGTCCACTAGACGATGAATCATGCCAAATATATAAGCTCTAGTCCAAGTAAGTTCAGAGGAGAAGATTTTTGAAGTTTTAACTATAAACATATAGAGAAAACCCATGACCCCCAAGGGCGGGGCCAATTTTGACCCAAGGGCCATAATTTGAACAAACTTTCTAGAGGTCCACTAGACGATGAATCATGCCAAATATCTAAGCTCTAGGCCAAGTATGTTCAGAGGAGAAGATTTTTTAAGGTTTTCACTATAAACATAAAAAGAAAACCCATGACCCCCCGGGGCGGGGCCAATTTTGACCCCAGGGCCATAATTTGAACAAACTTTGTAGAGGTCCACTAGACAATGAATCATGCCAAATATCTAAGCTCTAGGCCAAGTAAGTTCAGAGGAGATTTTTTAAGTTTTCACTATAAACATATAGAGAAAACCCATGACCCCCCGGGGCGGGGCCAATTTTGACCCCAGGGCCATAATTTGAACAATCTTTGTAGAGGTCCACTAGACGATGAATCATGCCAAATATCTAAGCTCTAGGCCAAGTAAGTTCAGAGGAGACGATTTTTGAAGTTTTAACTCTAAACATATAGAGAAAACCCATGACCCCCGGGGCGGGGCCAATTTTGACCCCAGGGCCATAATTTGAACAAACTTTGTAGAGGTCCACTAGACGATGAATCATGCCAAATATCTAAGCTCTAGGCCAAGTAAGTTCAGAGGAGAAGATTTTTTAAGTTTTCACTATAAACATATAGAGAAAACCCATGACCCACCGGGGCGGGGCCAATTTTGACCCAAGGGCCATAATTTGAACAAACTTTGTTGAGGTCCACTAGACGATGAATCATGCCAAATATCTAAGCTCTAGGCCAAGTAAGTTCAGAGGAGAAGATTTTTTAAGGTTTTCACTATAAACATAAAAAGAAAACCCATGACCCCCCGGGGCGGGGCAAATTTTGACCCCAGGGCCATAATTTGAACAAACTTTGTAGAGGTCCACTAGACAATGAATCATGCCAAATTTCTAAGCTCTAGGCCAAGTAAGTTCAGAGGAGATTTTTTAAGTTTTTACTATAAACATATAGAGAAAACCCATGACCCCCCGGGGCGGGGCCAATTTTGACCCCAGGGCCATAATTTGAACAAACTTTGTAGAGGTCCACTAGACGATGAATCATGCCAAATATCTAAGCTCTAGGCCAAGTAAGTTCAGAGGAGAAGATTTTTGAAGTTTTCACTATAAACATATAGAGAAAACCCATGACCCCCCGGGGCGGAGCCAATTTTGACCCAAGGGCCATTATTTGAACAATCTTGGTAGAGGACCATTTGGTGATCCTACCTACCATATATCAACGGCCTAAGCCTTGTGGTTTGGGAGAATAAGATTTTTAAAGTTTTTCCTTTTGGTTGCCATGGCAACCAGAGTTCTGCATGGAATTGAATTCTTTGAACAACTTTGATAGAAGACCACCCAAGGAACATCCCTATGAAGTTTTATTAATATTGGCCCAGCGGTTAAGGAGGAGGTGTCTTTTAAGTAAATTGTTGACGGACGACGCACGACGCACGACGGACAAAAGGCGATCACAAAAGCTCACCTTGTCACAAAGTGACAGGTTAGCTAATAAAAACAAGCATTAAAAAACTACCCCTGAGGCTGTTTTCATTAAGCATTTTAGTGACAATTTTACACTTAGTGGAAAATTGCCTTTTATCTAAGCTCAATATAAAGAAAACCACTATTGTTTACAAACTTAAACAAGAGATGTTTGTCAAACATTATGCCCCCCCTGAGCGCCATGTTGTCAGGATTATATGGACAATTTAATGAAATATGCATGGACCGAAATGACAGCTGATTTGTTGCTGTTTTAAGATTATGACCATTAAAGTGCGAGGATAAAGTGTGTTATGACCGTCATGACCTTTGACTCTATGAACTCAAAATCCAGAGTCATCAGCTGGTCACCAGAAACCTAAATGTCAAGTTTGAGGGCCATGGGTGCAGGCATTGTCAAGTTATCACAAGACAAGTTTTTTTCGTTCAAGGTCACTGTGACCTTGACCTTTGACCTAATGACCCCTTAAATCATAAGGGGTCATCTACAAGTCAGATGCAACTCCAAGTCAAGTTTGAAGGCCATGGGTTCAGGCATTGTTGAGTTATCACTCGGACAACCTTTTACCATTCAAGATCACTGTGACCTTGACCTTTGGCTCTTTGAATCCTAAAATCAATAAGGGTGGTCTACTGGTCAGGCTTAACATCCATGTCAAGTTTAATGATCATAGGTTCAGGCATTGTTGAGATATCAGTGGGGGAAGATTTGTTAACTTTTTTGCGTTAAAGGTTACTGTGACATTGACCTTGGCCTGATGACCCCCAAAGTGGATAGGGGTCATCTACTGGGCAGGCCCAACCTTTATGTCAAGTTTGATGACCATAGGTCCAAGAATTGTCGAGTTTGCTTTCAAGGTCACTGTGACCTTGACCTTTAACCCCTAAAATCAATAGGGGTCATCTACTGGTCAGGCCCAACCTCCATGTCAAGTTTGAGGGCCATGGGTGCAGGCATTGTTGAGTTATCACTCGGACAAGCTTTAAAAAAAAAATATGGACAATCAGAAAACCTTTTTTCAGCTTACAGTCACACTGACCTTGACCTTTGACCCACTGACCTCAAAATCAATAGGGTTCATCTGCTGGTCATGACCAATAAGCCTACCTAGTATGAGGTCCCTGGGTCAAAGCGTTCTCAAGTTATTGATCGGAAACCGTTTTTCATGTTAAGGTCACACTGACCTTGACCTTTGACCCACTGACCTCAAAATCAATAGGGTTCATCTGCTGGTCATGACCAATACACCTACCAAGTATGAGGTTCCTGGGTCAAAGCGTTCTCAAGTTATTGATCGGAAACCGTTTTTCATGTAAAGGTCACACTGTCCTTGACCTTTGACCCACTGACCTCAAAATCAATAGGGTTCATCTGCTGGTCATGACCAATAAGCCTACCTAGTATGAGGTCCCTGGGTCAAAGCGTTCTCAAGTTATTGATCGGAAACCGTTTTTCATGTTAAGGTCACACTGACCTTGACCTTTGACCCACTGACCTCAAAATCAATAGGGTTCATCTGCTGGTCATGACCAATACACCTACCAAGTATGAGGTTCCTGGGTCAAAGCGTTCTCAAGTTATTGATCGGAAACCGTTTTTCATGTAAAGGTCACACTGACCTTGACCTTTGACCCACTGACCTCAAAATCAATAGGGTTCATCTGCTGGTGATGACCAATACACATACCAAGTATGAGGTCCCTCGGTCAAAGCGTTCTCAAGTTATTGATCGGAAACCATTTGGTATTCCGACCGACCGACAGACAGACAGACAGACAGACAGACCGACCGACATGTGCAAAACAATATACCCCACTTTTTTCAAAAGGGGGCATAAATATGAAAAAATGGCACGAAATGCTCTAAACAATATATGCCTTAGGGAGCAATTAGAAGAAAAGAAGAGGGTATCAAAATTAACTGTTGTTAAAAAATAAGAAACTAAGTTGAAAATTCTCGCTAAGATGCTTTATAAATACGACCCCTGATATTGACATTCAGAAATTGGTTTAAATCTGTTTTGGTATCTGAAATTAATTCTGTCACTTGATTTCGAATTTGTGCGTCTTTAAGGACACATACAGTATAGATTTTCTTGTGAAGTCGTGGTAAATTTCATGACTGAAGGTTTAAACCGTATGAATCTCCATTTCAAATTTCCACTTACATTCATTTATCATTCAGCTACATTTTAGATCTCTAAAATGCAAGTCAACATTATGACTATAAATTATAAAAACTCAGGTCTTTAAAAACTCAGGTCTTTTTCGATTCAATGACTCATACCCAGTAGATTTGGAATTTTCGCGTTTGATGTCATTCGGAGCTCCTTTGCCATTTTTATCCAAAAACAACCTCGAATGTATATGGATAGTTTACATACTCAGATATTGGTATGTTTAAGTCTGCTGCAAGTAGATCGCGTAGTAATTTAATTTAGCAGCTAAACTTAATGAGACTTAACTCTTGGGAATCTTAATTATGTTTGCATTAATACACTTCACTGACAATCAATTAAATACAAGCTAAAACACTACATTTAATTATTGATATAATTCACAAATTTCGAACTACTTTTACTGATGTGCCGGCATACATCCGAGGCTGTTTTTGATAAAAATGGCCGAAGAGTTCCGAATATGCAGGGGTGGTACTCATAAAACTTATTCAGTCATTTCCTAACTTAAGTCACTTTCCTAATTTTACTACCACTTTAGACATATGAAATAAAAAATAAAGAAATAAAAAAACAAACATTATTTACAACGACCTTATTGAAAAAATAAAATACTTTAATGTTAAAAATACTAACACATTTCTTTTAATTTGACTAGGAAAATTTTAAGAAATAGATTTACGTAAGGAAATGACTTAAAATGCCCAAGGTCTTTTAGATAAAAAAAAGTATCGATCAATTCATCAATTATATGCCATTTCCTCAATGCCTCAATGACTTTTCACCGAATTGGAATTTGAAATGACTATAGTGAAATTTTTTATAAACTTTCTGGCTTTGAGATCATTGCAGAAAAAAGATGCAAAACACCCTTATATTTTATATTGTCATCACTTTTCTTATGAATTCAATAAATGATGGAAAGCAATACGTTAGCTTAAAAGGAACAACAACAACTTACTAGCAAATACTTGAGCGCCTTTCGCCTCGAGAGGTATTTCTTTTATATTTCCAACTTTCATGATTTCTTTAATTTGTGATTCATCGAGACTGATAAGACGACCATCAAACAAATCTCTTTTAATCACCACCTTCAAAGTTTTGCTTAGTCCTTCCAAAGGTGAATCTAAATCATTTGGATGTGGCAGAGGTCTAGCTTCATCTATTTGAGCATATATCTGTCTTTCGTAGATTCTTGGGCGCGGCTCAGTCTGTGATGGTATAGCTGGAGTGTCTCTAAAACGCGGTTCTCTTTCGTAGATTCTAAGGACATGTAAATTTATTTAAAACTGTATACTTTCTAACATGTAAAATGTTTGTGAATGTCCAAGATAGCAGAAAATTCTTATTTTTTGCTGCTGTTTCTGTTTGTTTTTTTGGTTGGGGGACTCTCTAGGAAAAATACTCGGATACTAGCCAAAACTAGAAATGGCTTTTTTGAAAAAGCGCTTTTCTCCCCTAGGCCTAAAAAAAATATTGTTTGGTTAGGGTTACATCCTTTTCAAAAATAGGTAGGGTAGGTAGGCTTTTAATTTTTTTTATTTTTTTTTTATTAGGCTTTATATAAGAATGTCATTTTCATCATTGGAGAATGGTGTTAAAGTTATCTTCTATATAAGCAATTAAGGCTTTAAACCACATATTGAAAAGCAAAAAAAAAAGAAAAAAATATATATATATATTTTTTTTTTAGTTTTTCATTTTTTTTTTTTCAAACTGACTTTAAAAACGTTAGGGTCGGCGCCTATTCCGTAGGTAGGGTCGGGTAACCCGAACCAAATGTATTTTTTTAGGCCCTATTGTGTTGTCGTATCTGAGAAAAAAATAAATGATGGACATGAAATTTGTAATTTTGGACTGGAGACGAGCAAAAACAGTGAAGTTTGGTTTATTCACTCGTATCAAATAGTGAATATCTACTGCGACCTTGACCTTTAACCTACTGATATCAAAATCAATAGGGGTCATCTACTAGTCGTGACCAACAAGCATACCAAGTATGAAGTTCCTAGGTACAAGACGTCTTCATTTATTGAGCGGAAACGGTTTCTTTACCTCAAGGTCACGGTGACCTTGACCTATGACCAACTGATCTCAAAATCAATAGGGTTCATTTACTAGTCATGACCAACAAGCATATTAAGTATGAAGCTCCTGGGTGCAAGCGTTCTTTAGTTATTGAGCAGAAACCTTTCTTCACCTCAAGGTAATGGTGACCTTGACCTTTGACCTACTGATCTCAAAATCAATAGGGTTCATCTACTAGTCATGACCAACTAGCATACCAAGTTTGAAGTTTCTGGGTGCAAACGTTCTTTAGTTATAAAGCAGAAACCATTTTTAAGCTAAAGGTTACCGCCCACATATCGATTTTTACGTTAAGGTAACCTTGACCTTTGACTTTTTGATCTCAAAATCAATAGGTGTCATTTACTAGTCATGAACAACTACCATACCAAGTATAAAGTTCCTGGACCCAAAGGATCTTTGTTATTGAGCGGAAACCGTTTTTTCACCTCAAGGTCAAGGCGATCTTGACCTTTGATCTAGTGATCTCAAAATCAATAGGGGCCATCTACTATCATGACCAACTTGCATACCAAGTTTTAAGTTCCCTGTAGAAGGGTTCTTTATTTATTGAGCAGAAACCATTTCTTCACCTAAAGGTCACGGTGACCTTGACCTTTGACCTACTGATCTCAAAATCAATAAGAGTCTTCTACTAGTCACAACCAACTAGCATACCAAATATTAAGTTCCTGTGTACAAGCGTTCTTTAGTTATTGAGCAGAAACCGTTTTTAAGCTAAAGTTCACCGCCAACATATCATTTTTTACCTGAAGGTAACCTTGACCTTTGACCTTTTGATCTCAAAATCAATAGTGGTCATCTACTAGTCATGAACAACTAGCATACCAAGTATAAAGTTCCTGGACCCAAATGATCTTTGTTATTGAGCGGAAACCGTTTCTTCACCTCAAGGTCACGGCCACCTTGACCTTTGACCTAGTGATCTCAAAATCAAAGGGGCATCTACTAGACTAGTCATGACCAACTAGCATACCAAGTATGAAGTTCCTGGGTGCAAGCGTTCTTTATTTATTGAGCGGAAACAAAGTGTGGCGTACAGACTGACTGACTGACAGACAGGCCAAAAACAATATGTCTCCCTTTTTAAAGGGGAGACATAATTCATAATTATAATACATACATTTCCATGGGTTGTTGCTCAGGGTCTAACAACTCTGTAAAAAAGTGATTCAATAATGTACTAACAGGGAAATAAGTCAAATAGAATATTATGTAATAACAACAGCACCGATACCAGGATTTTTTTCAGTCAATCAAGGGCATAATAAGACACAAAAGTTTTTTTAAATTGCTTTTACGCAAGTGCGTATTGTCATAGTATATTTATTTGTACAGTTTCGATGCTTATTATTAAAAGTTACAGTCAATTTCGGCCAAACAAGATTTTGAACGAAAGTGACGGCCACAGCAAAATTAACTCCAAGGCTAAGACAATATTCCAGGCCCTAACGAAAATTTTGATACATTAAAGTCACTGTTATCAGACGTAGACATTTTATAAACAGATCACCATGCGGTTTTAGTATTAAAATGTATGCTGTAATTGAAACAGCACATCGGATAAAAATAAAAAATTCAAATGTCTTCATCAGAATAAATCATTGAAAAGATTCCATTAATATCTGGGCTTCACCACAAACAGAACCCCAGGTGCACTACTTCACATGCTGAAAAACATTATTGTTATCTTTAATGGTTGTACATGTACCTCAAATAGTGACATACTCTAGATGCACACAAAACAACATTCACACCTATAAAATTATTGTAAGCATTCATGTATGCAGCTGAAATATTTTTTGGAGATAAGCTCTACATACGATTGCATGCTCTATAGGCTATATTTTTAACTTACTGTTTTCAGTCAAAAGGGAAAACTAATGAGTTCGGTGCTGTTTTTAAGTTTATAGTCAGCACAGACAATGTTATAAAACAAGAGGCCCAAAAGGGCCTATGCTCTACTGGCATGGCTTTTGTGGTCATATCAATCCAGAGCATGTATGTATGGGTAAAAGGCAACAGACATATAGTTTATGTTTTGTGTTTGGGTTACCTGAAAACGTAGCACGTTCAACATCTGAGCACAGAAAGTATTGTAAGCAGATTAGTTGCATGAACTATTTTAATATGTGCCAAGTAAAAGTCATCTGACAAAAAAATGCTTTCAAAACTGTACTCGTAGTAAACATTTCTGTAGTTTTAAAAGTTAAAAAAAGTTGGTCAAAAGGTCAAAGTCAAGGGCATCCAAGGACAACATTGATCAATTTAAACAAACATTCACAATCAATTGTGCTGAGATGGATGCACGAACACACAAAAAGATTTTCAAACCTTTCCAGATTTATGTTTACCAAACCTGTGAACCCTTGGTGTGGCCAGTAATAACACCAGGTGCATAACTTAAACATTCACAACCAATTTTGTTAAGATGAATGAGCAAACTACAGAACTTCAAGCTAAAAAATGGCCTTTGGGCTTTCAACAAGAACAAGGCAGAGTAATTCACAAAATCAACTGCAGAAGCAAAAAGCAAATTGTCCCTCAAAATCCTAGACTTGCAAATTGTCGTCCTTATAACTCTAGACTTGAATTTACATGTACATGTAAACTTGGCTAAAAATAGAATTCGCTCATGCAGACCGGGCCCTAATTTCTCAAAACTTCTTAAGTCCCTTATAACACGATTAAGCTAATCTCACTATTTTTGTTGTTCCATAAAATGTGTAATATTTACTTCTTCAAGAATTTTTAGAAATTATGTAGAAATAATCTGTATGATTATCAGAATAAACCATTTTTCATTTATCAAAATCCATTTTCAGTATGTATTTTGGCTAATTGAAATAAGCGACTTAAGCCTGTTAAGCTTAAGAAGTTTCGAGAAATCAGGGCCTGGCTAAAAATAGAAAGCATTTCGAAAGGTTTTCGAAAGGAACCGAGCTCTTATGGATATCTAGATACTGTACAAGTTTCATCGAGATACAATCAAAACTGAAGACTGTATCGTGTTTACAACCAATTGTATACACAATAGCATTTTTTTATACTATCAAGGGCCATAATCTAGGCATGCATGGGCGGATCTGGCTGGTTTTCGAAAGGAACCAAGCTCTAATGGATATCTAGATACTGTACAAGTTTCATCGAGATACAATCAAAACTGAAGACTGTATCGTGTTCACAAGCAATTGTTTACAGACGCACGAACACACGACCGCACGGACGCACGACCGCACAAACGCTCGGATGCACATACTACATACACATTACCATCGCATAAGCTCTTCTGGCCTTTGGCCAGTAGAGCTAAAAATAGCGCATATAATTTACCTATGCCGATTCCAACTTTTTCTCTCAGTTCTTCCCAGTCAATAGTTACAGCATTGCATCCCCTCATTTCAAGAAGTAGGACCCTAAATGTGGCCTTATTTGCATGTATCTGTCTCCAATGTCGTAACATATTGTAAATCTGCTCTACAGAAGAATATCCGTGGTCCAGTTTAATTCGTTCAACGGTAGGTTTTGTAATGCCCAACATGGCGGCCAACAGTTCCCATCCACTACCAATGGCCGGAGCAATGTTGACTAAATCACGGTCACTAGGCACTTTGTCTAGTTTTTCATGGTTGGAAGCTGGTCTTAAACCTGAACAAAATAACAAAGAAATGAGTCAATGGTAGGATGTGATCTGTATAACACATTTTTACTTAAATGGTTTCAGTAAAGTCCCGGCGGCAGACAATTAAGCCTATTTGGTAGGAAGGGAGGGGTTGAAACATTGTAACCTGTTTGGATGTAGACACAATTCAGATCGTCTGCTTGTTTTTAAAAGAATCTAACAGTGTTGTTGTATATATTTATGATTTAAGAACTACGACACTGTTTTAAGCTCTCAACCAATGGAAAAACCTGCCAATTAAGTACACTTTAACTAAATGAAGACTTATATAGTAAACATTTTTACAAGTTTAAGATAAGTTTGCTCAGCAATTATATTGTAAATTGTGATACATCTCTGACATTGCGAGTTTAAAGTTCACAAGAAGAGTTGCCATTTATCTGCTTCTTTCTGATTTGCACTCAGTCCGCAGCCTTTGTAATTACCAAAAAAGTATGATAGAGATTTAAAACAGTAGAAAGTGTAGCACTGAATAAAGCTTTTCTGATTTTCTCTGTCAACAAGGGGGAATACTCGGTAACTAAAGGAATATTTTACGCAGAATTACACAACTTGAAATCAAACACATAATTTTATGATTTTCTTCATCGTTAACAAGACTTTAGTGACCTATTTTATGAACAAAGATAACCAAGAAGTTGATGCGTTTGTAATCGGAACAAGATGCCGGAACTGTAGCATGATCTTAATATATAATCTTGAATACTAGAAGGCCCAGGTCCAGCCATGTCGGAGAAATGATTTAAACCTATATTTCAACCAACCTTTATCAACTTCGGGTCAAACATGTGGCCTCTTGAGTGGAAATAACAAAATATGAGATCATAACATGACTGGTGATATTGTATTGGAATCATATCAAAGAAGTTTTGTGCAGGGACAGTTCTCAATAACCAACTTAGATTGAACTTAAATTTAAGATTAAAATATAAGTGTTTTGATTGGCCTGTATATCTAGCTGACCAATAGGCTGAGTGGAAACACTGAGGCATTTCTATGGATAAGGATAAGATCAATAATAATTTATATTTAATACTGGCCCATAAAAACCAAATGTTAGAAAAAGACAAAATTAATGTAAAAATTAGACAGAAAATATCCAGCAAGCAATAACCATTAAATTGATATCAAAATTACATACAAATGTTCAACTAAAAGAACAATTCCTAATATTGACAATGACTACATTTATTTCAAATCTTCTTTTCATCAAATTTAATCAAAAGCATTGGTTGGTGTAAAAAACATTGTCAGTCTGCATTATTCTTAACTTTAAACAAGCAAATTCTTTCAACTGATATCACCCGCCAGATAATAGGCAAAGGAGGTGGAATGAAAATCACATGTTAGTGAAATATTTCAACCGAAACATGTATGCAATACGGCTGCAGAGTGTTAGAATCTTATGAACACTGGATATGAAAAATTAGGTTGTATTATATAAAAACAAGAGCTGTCACAGTATGTGACGAATGCCCCCGAATGTGACATTGACCTACGAACAAGGTCAGTACATGAAAAGTTGATCTTGCCTTTACGTGTCAAATACATATGGCAAGTTATTTTAAATTGCCTCTGAACATAAAAAATACCACCCATACTTGACAACCTACACTGTTATGTCCTTATATTCAAAATTCCCTTGTGAATAAACACTTAGTGTATCTTTCACCTTAGAGGTAGGGACATGGGTCTTGCACACGACACGTCGTCTTCGTATGTGGAACACATGTAGCAAGTGATTTTAAAATCTGGCCATACAAGGGAAAGTAACAGCCCTGACACGACAACCTAAACTCTATGTCCTTATATGCAGCACTCCATTGTGAATAAACACTAAGTGTGACCTTGACCTTTGAGGTAGGGACACGGGTCTTGCACACGACACGTCGTCTTGGTATGTGGAACACATGTGGCAAGTTATTTTAAAATCTGTCCATACAAGGGAAAGTTACAGCCCGGACACGACAACCTATACTCTATGTCCTTATATGCAGCACTCCATTGTGAATAAACACTATGTGTGACCTTGACCTTTGAGGTAGGGACACGGGTCTTGCACGCGACACGTCGTCTTGGTATGTGGAACACATGTGGCAAGTTATTTTAAAATCTGTCCATACAAGGGAAAGTTACAGCCCGGACACGACAACCTATACTCTATGTCCTTATATGCAGCACTCCATTGTAAATAAACACTAAGGGTGACCTTGACCTTTGAGGTAGGGACACGGGTCTTGCACGCGACACGTCGTCTTGGTATGTGAAACACATGTGGCAAGTTATTTTAAAATCTGTCCATACAAGAGAAAGTTACAGCCCGGACACGACAACCTATACTCTATGTCCTTATATGCAGCACTCCATTGTAAATAAACACTAAGTGTGACCTTGACCTTTGAGGTAGGGACACGGGTCTTGCACGCGACACATCGTTTTGGTATGTGGAACACATATGGCAAGTTATTTTAAAATCTGTCCATACCAGAGAAAATTACAGCCCGGACACAACAACCTATACTCTATATCCTTATATGCAGCACTCCATTGTGAATAAACACTAAGTGTGACCTTGACCTTTGAGGTAGGGACATGGGTCTTGCACGCGACACGTCGTCTTGGTATGTGGAACACATGTGGCAAGTTATTTTAAAATATGTCCATACAAGAGAAAGTTACAGCCCGGACACAACAACCTATACTCTATGTCCTTATATGCAGCACTCCATTGAGAATAAACACTAAGTGTGACCTTGACCTTTGAGGTAGGGACACCAGTCTTGCACGCCACACGTCGTCTTGGTATGTGGAACACATGTGGCAAGTTATTTTAAAATCTGTCCATACAAGGGAAAGTTATAGAGCCGGACGGACGGACGGACGGTGCGATTTTAATATGCCCACCTTCGGGGGCATAAAAACACATTGTATAATAGTGTAGCATTTAGATTTTACCTAGTCATGTAGTTTTTGATCCAACTTACCCAGTTTAAAACAAATCTATAGTTCATCAAAGCAAACATACTGAATAAGGTTCATGAACATGTGACCAAGTTTCTGTGCGTGTGCGACACAGTTTCAAACTAGTCATTGATTTTAACAAGGAAAACATTTCTGAATAAGTTTGATAAATATTGTTTCAGATATGTTGCCTCCAGTATTTATCTATGATATGACCTAGTTGTCGACCCTATGCCACTAAATGCATTGAGGTTTCATCAAGAAAAACATTCTGTCAAAGTTTAAACATTATCTGACCAATCAGGTATCATTCTGATTAATATTGATGAATAGTGGTGCAAATAATGCTACTAGTGTGTTTCAACGTTGTTGTTGTTTTTTATGACCCTAACAACTTATTATTGACCCCATGTGGCCAACTTTTATAAGCGGTTGAGATTTGTTCAAAGGGAACATTCAGATCAATTTCGATAACAATCTTACAAATCCGAACAAATACTTGACCCCATGTCACCCACTTTTGAAATGCAGTGAGATTTTATCAAAAGAAACATTCTGTCCAAGTTTAAACAATCAGGAAACATTCTGATTAAGATTGATAAATGGTCCGGATGGAATTGTTCCAGACAAAAAAATGACCAAGTGATTCAGTTTTTGACACAACATGACCTAGTTTCAAATGAATCCAAGAGTTCATCAAGAAAAACAGTTTTTATTGAGTTTCATAAATATGGGACGTAATATACCGACTCTAGTGTGTTCCGAATACTTTCTAAGATTTGATCTAGTGACCTAGTTTTTTTACCTCATGTGACCCACTTGAACAAGTCTGAATATTCTGACCAAGTTTGAGGATTATCAGACAAATCCTTACCAAAATATGGTAAGATGAGTGGAGGACTGACAGAAAAACAGTCGGATGGACGGAAAACACCAAAACAATATCCCCTCCCAAAAGTTATTTAACCTAAGTTGCTTTGTGAATACAGACAGTCCCAGACGTAAACATTGAATACTATAATGGTTAATCTAACTTCAATCAGAAAACAACCTCACAAGTGGGGCAGAGTCCTAAAGGCTTTATAAAAGGGGTATTTAAAGGTATTATACCGGAAGCATTTCTGCGTGCCTGTTGCAGTTCTTGTTGTTTAAGCATTTCTTGTCTTTCCTTTGGAATCGGTTCAGCTCCTTTCTTCTCCCTTTTAAGCTCATCTTCCATTTCATCTAATAAATCCTTTAACTTCCCTTGTTTAGAATCAACCAAACACTGTTTAAATAGTGTGTACCCTATAACTCCTTTTTGGCTGATTTTGCTCAACAAAACCCGGTTTTGCATTGAAAAAGTCGGGATACCCTTTAATGCATAAACAAAGGTTTATCAAAGCAGTAAAATCTTTATGTTTTCATTGTACTGGAAATTGATCAACACACTGAATTAAACTGCTTAGTCTGAGGTATGCCTTAAGGATAATATAGCATCTAAAATACAACTGCAGTACAAGCTTCAGAAAACAGCTTCGAGCATAAAATATATGAGCTTAGAACTGCTGCCTTCTTAATCGAGGCAAAATAAATGGATATACAGTATACTAAATGACAAACGTAGCATTATAGTGATGGAAATATCTAAACTAATAACTGACCCGAATATCCTTGATCTGTTCATTGTCGAACACTCTTCTACTCTCAATAGCTTGAAGAACCTCTTTCGAATCTAAAGCTTCAACCAACTGTTTGTGGGCCCGATTCAACACCCTTCTGCATGTATCTGCATCTGATAGGATAACAAATAAGGCTTTTTAGGCTAATTAATTTTAACAAGAGCGGTCACAGACAGCTATATCCCCAGCCATGGGGGGCATTTTTTGTAACGAAAGCCAATCAATGGTAAGGGTAGTTTCTCAGGAACATAATCTATTTCTAAAATTAAGAAACAGCAATAACTCTTCCTAAAATGGTCAATCGCAAAAGCCCGACAAAACACGCTGCGTCACTATACAGTCATCAATCTGTGAAAGTTTGGTAGAAATTGCATGAAAAACGTAAGAGAAATTGCGAAGAAACCAATTTTTAATCTAAAAAAAGGGCAATAACTCTTTCAAAAATGGCCGAATCGCGAAAGCCCAACAATATGCGCTGCATCACTATAAAGTCATTAATCTGTGAAAGTTTGGTAAAAATTGCATAAAAAACGTAAGAGGATTCGCGAAGAAACCAATTTTAAATGTAAAATAAGCAAAGGGCTATAACTCTTTCAAAAATGGTCAAATCGCAAAAGCCCGACAAAATGCGCTGTGTCACTATATAGTCATCAATCTGTAAAAGTTTGGTAGAAATCGCATGAAAAACGTAAGAGGATTTGCGAAGAAACCAATTTTAAATGTAAAATAAAGAAAGGGCAATAACTCTTTCAAAAATGGCCGAATCCCGAAAGCGCGACAAAATGCGCTGCATCACTATACAGTAATCAATCGGTGAAAGTTTGGTAGAAATCCCATGAAAACGTAAGAGGAGTTGCGAAGAAACCAATTTAAATGTAAAATAAACAAAGAGCAATAACTCTTTCAAAAATGGTCGAATCGCAAAAGCCTGACAATATGCGCTCCGTCACTACATAGTCAGCAATCTGTGAAAGTTGGGTAGAAATTGCATGAAAAGCGTAAGAGGATTTGCGAAGAAACCAATTTTAAATGTAAAATAAGCAAAGGGCAATTACTCTTTCAAAAATGGTCAAATCGCAAAAGCCAGACAATATGCGCTGCTTCACTTTATGATCATCAATCTGTGAAAGTTTGGTAGAAATCCCATGAAAAACGTAAGAGGAGTTGCGAAGAAACCAATTTTAAATGTAAATTAAACAAAGGGCAATAACTCTTTCAAAAAAGGTAAAATTGCAAAAGCCTGACAATATGCACTGCGTCACTACATAGTCAGCAATCTGTGAAAGTTTGGTAGAAATTGCATGAAAAACGTAAGAGAAGTTTCGAAGACACCAATTTTAAATGTAAAAAAGGGCAATAACTCTTTCAAAAATGGCCGAATCGCGAAAGCCCGACAATATGCGCTGCGTTGCTATATAGTCATCAATCGGTGAAAGTTTGGTAGAAATTGCATGAAAAACTTAAGAGGAGTTGCGAAGAAACCAATTTTAAATGTAAAACAAGAAACGCCGCAATGCGACGAAACCAGGTCTTTAATGATTGACAGAAGAACTTCAGCATGTGTCTGTTTTTTCTATTTTTAGTAACAGTGACCTTGAATCTAGGGACCCCCAAATGCAATCCATTGAAAGGTTTCCATAAACTCTTCCTTTATACCAAGTTGTGTCAGGACGTGTCAACCCAAACTTAAGTTATTCAGTTTCAACCATTTTTCTATATTTAGTAACAGTGACATTGACCTTGAATCTTGGGACCCCAAACACAATCCCATGAAAGGTATCCATAAACTCTTCCTTTATACCTGGTTTGGTCAAGATATGTAGACCCTGACTAAAATTATTCTGTTCCAACTGTTTTTCTATTTTTAGTAACAGTGACATTGACCTTGAATCTAGGGACCCAAAAACGCAATCCCATGAAAGTATCCACAAACTCTTCCTATAGACCAAGTTTGGTCAAGAAATGTCAACCCTAAATAAAGATATTCAGTTTGAACCATTTTTCTTTTTTTAGTAACAGTCACCTTGACCCTAGGGACCCCAAATGCAATCCAATGAAAGGTCTCCATAAACTCTTCCTATAGACCAAGTTTGGTCAAGATATGTCAACCCTAACTAAAGTTATTCAGTTTCAACCGTTTTTTCTATTTTTAGTAACAGTGACCTTGACCTTGACCCTAGGGACCCGAAACGCAATCCCATGAAAGGTATCTATAAACTCTTCCTGTACACCAAGTTTAGTCAAGATATGTCATCCCGAACTAAAGTTATTTAGTTTCAACCGTTTTTCTATTTTATAAAACAGTGACCTTGACCTTGAACCTAGGGACCCCAATCGCAATCCCATGAAAGGTACCCATAAACTCTTTCTATAGATCGAGTTTGGTCAAGATATGTCAACCCTTACTAAAGTTATTTAAGTTTCAACCGTTTTTTCTATTTTTAGTAACAGTCACCTTGACCTTGAGCCTAGGGACCCCAAACGCAATCCCATGAAAGGTTTCCATAAACTCTTCCTATAGACAAAGCTTAGTCAAGACATGTCATCCCTTACTAAAGTTATTCAGTTTCAACGGTTTTTCTATTTTATGTAACAGTGACCTTGACCTTGACCCTAGGGACCCAAAATGCAATCCCATGAAAGGTATCCATAAACTCTTCCTATTGACCAAGTTTGGTCAAGATATGTCAACCCTAACTAAAGTTATTCAGTTTCAACCGTTTTTCCATTTTTAGTAACAGTGACCTTGACCTTGACCCTAGGGACCCTAAACGCAATCCCATGAAAGTTCTCCATAAACTCTTCCTATTGACCAAGTTACGTCAAGATATGTCATCCCTAACTAAAGTTATTCAGTTTCAACCGTTTTCCATTTTTAGTAACAGTGACCTTGACCTTGACCCTAGGGACCCCAAACGCATTCCCATGAAAGGTCTTCATAAACTCTTCCTATTGACCAAGTTTAGTCAAGAAATGTCATCCCTGACTAAAGTTATTCAGTTTCAACCGTTTTTCTATTTTTAGTAACAGTGACCTTTACCTTGACCCTAGGGACCCCAAACGCAATCTCGATCATGAAAGGTACCAATAAACTCTTTCTATAGACCAAGTTTGGTCAAGATATGTCAACCCTTACTAAAGTTATTCAGTTTCATAGGTGAGTTTGACGCCGCCCGAACGACTTTTGCCATTCTTATAACCAGGTTTCACTATGTGAAAACCTGGTTAATAAACAAAGGGCTATAACTCTTTCAAACAAGAGTGACACTCACAAAATACGCCCATCAATAATTTCTTGGATTCTAAGAAATTCCGTGATGCGAAATTCAGTACCTTAATCTGTCAAAGTCAGAAAAGGCTCCTGAAAATCGTGTCTATAGATATAGACGATTAATCCCAAATCATGCCCAAAGACGATCAACGTGTTCGGGATTTGAAAAACAACATTCATGTAAAAACTGTCTCCAAGAGATGATTCAAACTTAATCGTACCCAAGAGACAATCAGTGTGTACTTGGCAAAGCATTTATACCGGCAAACATTCTTGGTAAAGATTTTATAGCTACAAACATTTTCAGCAAGTTTGGTGAAGGTCAGATGAGAATTGTTCAAGTTAGAGAGTAGACAAAGCTTAAATGGCAAGGGCAGTAATCCTGAAGTGCTTCGGGGCATTTGGCTGATTATCATACTTGACCGTTTTATTTTACCAACAAATATTTTCAGCAAGTTTGGTGAAGATCAGATGATAACTGTTCAAATTAGACAGTGGACAAAGCAAAAATGGCAAATTTTGACCAATTCAAGGGCCATAATCCTGAAGAGCCTGGCTGGTTATAAAACTTTTCAAGAAAATATACCAACAAACATTTATAGTAGCAAGTTTGGTGAAATTCGGATAAAAACTGTTCAAGTTTGAGAGTAGACAAAGCTAAAATGGCCAATTTTGATAAATTCAGGGGGCCATAACTCTGGAGTGCCTAAAGCGATTAGGCTGGTTATCGAACTTGACCTAGATATTTCACCAACAAACACTTTCATAAAGTTTGGTGGAAATTGGATGAGAAATGTTCAAGTTAGAGAGCGGACAACATTGTGGAGCCGCCCGCCCGCCCGCCGCCCGCCCGCCATGGGTGTTCCCATAATACGGCCATCGTAAGATGGGCGTATAAAATTGGTCGAATCGCAAAAGCCCGACAATATGCACTGCTTCACTTTATGATCATCAATCTGTGAAAGTTTGGTAGAAATCGTATACATGAGAAATGTAAGAGGAGATGCAAAGAAATGAATGTGGGACAGACGGACGCACACAAGCACAGAATCGCGCCTACCATTACTATATCCCCTCGCCTTTTCAAGGTTGGGGATAAAAATGATCCATTTCAGTCTGATAAAATCATCATTTGTGTCGTTCTCTAGATTATGGAAATCCTCAAAGGATTTAAGCCAACTCATAATAAAATGGTAAACATAAGTATATTTACATAACACAAAGGAGGGTCATTCGTGCTGGTCCGACACCGGTTTTTTAAAAGACATTTTTATTCCCTGGAAAACTCGGTAAAACCCAGAAATAAAAAAACAAGAGGGCCAAGATGGCCCTATAGCGCTCACCTCAGTAAAACTTTGTGCTATAAACTTGTTGGTAAGTAAAGGGCAATAACAGGGATTTGGTTTCTCTGATTCATTATGGCCATTCACATTCTCACCAAATTTTGTGATGATTGGACAAATGCTTAAAAAGTTATTGATAGGACAAGAGCAATTTTAGGTAATTTCTATGATTAGAGCGCAATTACTCTCGGGTAACTACAGCAATTTTTCTAATTATTAAACACGTTCATACACATTCAGACCAAATTTGGTCATGATTGGACAAAGGGTTAAAAAGTAATTGATCGGACTACATACCGGATGGTGCCTGTCTGCCCTTTCATACATAATAGGTGGAACTATTATATGTCCAGTTTAAATACATGTATTTATTTAAAAGATACAAAGGGCAATAACTCTTACAATATTTTGGTTGGATTTATATAACTAGTCACAAAAAATCACAATTTACTGTGAATAAGTTCATGAAGTTTAAAGTTGGTACCTTCAATGATTTTAAAACAATCAATAACAATAAATAACACAGATGACCCATATTCGAACTTGACTTAAAAATTATCAAAACAACCTAATTTTTTTTTTAGTTCTGACAAATTTCCAGGATATTTGGGCTGAAAATGTTACCACTAGAGTGTTAACTAGGTTTTTCCATCTTTGGGCTCTGTGACCTAGTTTTTGACCCTAGATGACCCATATTTGAAATTGAGCTAGAAATCATCAAAACAACCTTTCTGACAAAAATCCAGAATATTTGGGCTGAAAATGTCACCTCTAGAGTGTTAACAAGGTTTTCCCATATTTGGGCTAATTTTGTGACCTAGTTTTTGACCCAAAATGACCTGTATTCCAACTTGAGCTAGAAATCAACGAAATAACCTTTCTGACATATTTCCAGGATATTTGGACTGAAAAAGTAGCCTCTAGAATGTTAACAAGCTTTTTCTATTCTTGGGTCTTGTGACCTAGTTTTTCATCATAGATGACCCATATTCGAACTCGGACAAACATCCTGACCAAGTTTCGTGACAATTGAGGCAAAAATGTGACCACAAGTGTGAACAAAAAAGTGTGGACGGATGACGGACGACAGACGACAGACACCCATCGATCCTAATAGCTCACCCTCAGCCTACAGCTAAGGTGAGCTAAAAAAGAAGAGTTCTGTTGAAATCTTTTGATTTAACTAATTATGTTGAGAAATGTTTAATATGCAAGCAAATTGGCTAGGGTAATTCAAGCACATATTAGTATGAAACTGTTCCTTGCCTTGATTGACCCTAACTATGGTCACATAATGAAATTAGCATCAAAAGAACACGATGTAAACAAGAAATATTATAAGTATGGAACTATTGATCTCTAAATGAGGAAGAATTGACTGTCCTGCATTTTCAGTTACATCTCAAATAATTGGATTTAGTTGTAGTTTGCGTTTTTTCTATGCTTCCAGTGTTGTAATCATTAGAAAGACAACATTGATGGAATTTTATATGTGTATAATAATAATTTTTAAAAATACAGGAACTAGTTATTTTTTATAAAATTTGGTCAGTTTTGTTGGACATTTGATGAACATTTTTACCGTGGGTTCAGAAAACTGATATTGCCTCCTTCAGCGCTTTGGACTTTTGGTCGCTTCAGACGATTTATCTTTATAGAAAGGTATATTTCCCAACGTCCATTTGCCAAATAAGCATTTGGAAGAGTTGAAAACATATAAATCCCGATTTTATCTAAAGAAAACATGACGTAACATTTCGTGTCAAATATGTTACGTCTCGAATCGCTTGGTTTTTTGACAACAACAGACATGTATAATTCACTTAAGTGACCTGTTTTTAATTTTACCGAGGTTAGGTGTTCATTTCATGAAAACAATAGTTTCCATAAATACGTACAAAACGTGTATTGATCGACCGAAATATTTCGCCTAAAGTCGTGTCTCAAATGTTACGTCACAAATTATTCAGATTTTGTTCATGTACACAGCCCTTTGTGTATTTCGACAAACCTTAACTGTGTGGCATATAGCTAAAACCGTGACAGAAAAGTAGCACCGAAGGCGCGCATTGATACTGTGTAGTATATCCAAGATGGCGGAACAAGCAAAGCATGAGTAAGTGTTGTCGTGGAAGTTACGTCCTAACAGATTCGAGGTGGGCTTATTTCATTCAGTTTCATGACATTAATTGATGCAGCTTGTATATTTCGCCTGTACGGGTGCACAAACTAATGATTTGTCTCAATTGTCTTGAGGTTTAAAACATTCGATTTCACGCGCGTTCAGTTCAAATGTGTTGTAAAGATCGATCCAAAGCTGGTATTTTGGTGTCTTATGTTATGTCTACGGTGTCTTATATTACGTCTACGAAGTCATTGTGTTTACATCGGTACACGCTGTATTTTAAGCAGTCATAATTCGCAATTTTGCATATAAACTGAGTAAATTTTAACCAGATAATTGGGAATTTCTTAAAAAATGCCTGTTGTCACACAGCTCTTATTACACGAATTACACGAATACGTAATGGCGACACCATTCATTACCGATTTTGACATTTGGGTAAAAGAGTCCCAAGTTACGTCCAAATAATTTTGAAAAGCATTTTAAGTCTCTAGTGCTAGTAAGAAAGAATGTATAAACATGTTATGTACCTGTGTTACGCAATAATCAAGAGACATATACGAGAAATAAGCCTCAAATAGCTCATATTACTGTCACAAAAGTATATAACTTGACTCTTTGATGAGCGCCTTTGTGTCCAGTTACATCTGGATGTAAAGTCCTAAAACCGATTGTATGCTTCAAAACTCGGCATGGTTTGCTTGGTTTTTCTGCATAAAAATCAACTATTTATGTGACAAAGCATTACAAATTATAATAAAGCAAATGTTTACAACAAGAAAGGGTTCCATTTATAGTGGAATGTCATCGTTACATCACCAATTTTTTTAAATAAATTGAAGGCTCATTACTTTTTTTTGTGTGAAGTGCTTTATTTAAATCTTCTAAGGTATTTTAGAAGTGACAAAAACAAATGCAGTAGCATGTAAAAGAACTTACTATACTATTGATAAAAAAAAAAATTTATGTGGACACCAAGCAATTTGTGATGTAACAAAACAAGCTGGTGGACAGTGAATTCTTCCTCAAATGCGAAAACATGGTAAAAGGCTGGCAATTTTTAATTTCTAACCTAACAGGTTAATGGGGGAGGAGGGTAGTGTGTGTTGGTTAAAAAACTAGCCAGACCATTTGCACAGTTGGTTAGAGCTATGTGAATGTGTTCCCCCGTTTTGGGTTCGAGCTCCACACCAAATACACTTATCCTCTCAGGTTTACTTTACACTCAGTCGTTTACCAGTGCCTCCATTAAAGTGCGCCCGGTGCGGGGCTTAAACCCACAACAGCTTGAATACTAGCATGGCGCTCTAACCAAGTGACCTAACTGATATAACAACTCACACTACACTATGCATTTTCTAGAATCGGGTCAAATTATAAAACATGTTCATACAAGATGTGACATCTACAATGGCTTTAGTTGATAAATGTTTAAGTAAAATTGTGTATTGTGGCTTACCTAATACCATCTTTCAGCATTTAATGCACTCGCAGATGAATCATGTCGGCTGTCCTAAAAAACAACAATATCAACATCAAGAATCATTAGACAACAGTGACATGGCAACAAACACAACAAATATTGGCTATGGACAACACGGGGACATAGGCCTAGGGTCAGAATTTAACTAAGCCACTA
Organism: Mya arenaria; assembly: GCF_026914265.1. NCBI lineage: Eukaryota > Metazoa > Mollusca > Bivalvia > Myida > Myidae > Mya > Mya arenaria. Next base: position 8,905,847 of record NC_069133.1, read on the forward strand.
GCCTAAGTGATGTTTCGATGATCGATTTTAATAAAAAAATATTTGGTTGGGCTTGAAATCTGTGACAATTGATTTTATTGGGTCATAATTGATCATCCATTCAACTGGCAAGTTTTTTTTTATTCTTTCCTCTTGTTATTTATTTGCATTCAGTTAATGTCTGCCTTTTTCTCCCCTGAGGTTGTTTAAATACATTCGGAAGTGTTTAGTTGTAATTGTTTTTAATACGGACGAAAGCAACAACAACACAAAATAACTTCAGACATACACATACCATAAGCATAGTTAAGGATTACAAGTTATTGCACAAGAAAAAAACTGCAATAAAGCAGGGCTTCTAAAAACTGGCAATTTGCCGGTCTGGACCGATTTTGACCAAGCCAGACCGATTTTAGTTTCAAAAAGCGTAAAAAAAATCGGTCCGAATTTTTTTTATAATTTCGGTCCAAAACGACTTAGTCAGTAAAAGTTGTAAAAATTGTAATACACAAACATTCATGGGACATTCACACATTCAAAACTACCCCCAATAGGTCATAAAAGTGTCTTAGTTACCATCTGACCAATGCGACCAGCTGCTTTTTCCGCTACGCTGATCACTCTATCTAGCCTATCTGTTAATTAGCAGACGCTTGCAATAGGTCCAATCACGTGTATTGGTAGGTCGCAGAAGACACAATTAAACAAACTATGTGTTAATTATGGGCTTGCAGCTATCCCAATAAAGTGTTAAAATCGGTCCATATTTTCACATGGCAATATGCTATATTGTCTTCGATCATTACATGATATATCCGTTTGTTGATTACCAAACTGTTACATTTAACTTGTAATAAAGAACCATTGCTGGTTAAAAACGGTTTTAAAGATAAATGCATTTGTCATTGTAAATCTGCAAAAGTATTAACAATCCGAATTAATAAACCTAGTCATATATAGGATATCAACAGCAACACGCTTGATTAACTACATAGTCTGAGCGCTGAGTGCGCTGCTTACGTCATTTTAATTTGTAGTAAGGAGTTTTTTATTTTTCGTTTTACGGGAAATTTTTCCAAAATAAGCGCCAGGAGGAGGGAATAAAATTAAGAAAAAGATGTCGAAAAATGAGCGTCGAGAAAAAATAAATAAAAATAAGATGGATTTTTCGTATTTTTTTTCTTTTTTTCGGAAACATTTAAAGAATGTATGTTTTGAAGTTGTGCACACTTGTTTCGTACCCCATACTGCCTGTTGTATAATAGATCTGTATAATAAAGTCAAAACAAGATGTCATTTTCACAAGTAGCCACAATAATGCACCAGTGAATTGTAACCAGCCCCCCACCCAGGTCTTGAGAATAGTGGAGACTTTGACTTTCAGTCCAGCCATTCCTTGGTAAAACCCTGTCCTGTGTAGAGACAGACTACAGTCTACTGGTCAAATCCACGCCATATTCCCCTGCACCCTGAGGTAAGGCCCATTCCCCATTATTTTCGGCGCAAAAACAAAACCACCGCATTCACTCAGCACTGCGGGGCCACCTGGAAGGTAAATAACGGCTCATTTCTCTCGTTATCCCCTTTATACCTCTGGACCTGGGGGCCGTGGTTACAATTGACTGGTGCGTTTAAGGAACTTATTTCAATATCAATTTTGGATATTCATTTTACACCCTAAACGCCACATTAGTCAACTGATTCACACCAATGTAAATATATTCTTCAACTGTAACTCCACAGTATTTAACACTGCACTTATAAATAAAAATTAGTAAAATTACACATAAATTATTAGTATATATGCATGATTTTAATATGAGCATATATACTTTTGTTACATGTTTTTTATAGTCACTGAAACAGCACTGGCAAAACATAAGGCATCTGGCACATTGTTTGTGTCTAAAATGTTGATTAATATCATTTTGGGTACATATATTGAGATAAACAACACATCTAAACAAATTTAATGTCTTTGATATACAAGAAAAGAAACAAGGTATGTAACTCAAACTTACCAGATTTCACGGAACCTGGTCAAATAGCCCCCAAGTCAAATAGCCCCCAAGTCAAATAGCCCCCATTTTGGTCAAATAGCCCCCACTTCCTTTTTAATTTTAAAATATATTTGAAGGTAAGTTGTAATATTTTTAAGATATTTGAATGTATATTTGAAGGTAAGTGGTAATTCTTTTAAGATATGTGTATATATATCCGCCTGGTCTCAGAACAACGCTTCAAGCGTAACTAGAAGGCAGCGTACAGGTCCATGCATGGACGTGTGTTCGCTACATGGGACATGTACAGATCTTGCAATCTGACCGACACCGGCCTGCTAAAAAAGATTTCCTCTACATATGTGCACACCGTCCCCAAAACAAATGAAACAGAAGATTAGTGACAGCTGCTTATAGACCTTCTTACAATTCTCAGTGTATCCCCGTGTCAACAGGTCTACACACAGAAATATTTAAGAGATTTTATGCTTTGGTATAAAGAAAATACAATTCCGTTCCGAAATATCACAAAATGACAAACGCACTGATTTTATGAACAACAGTCTTCAAACTAAATCCACTTTAAAATTTCGTAAAAGGCGGCCACTTTCCTTACAAGCGCTTAGATGATGATAATAAGCAAGTTTCAAGTTTTATTTTCATCATGACATATAATATGCATGTGATATCACAAAACAATGAAACATATTTCAGTTAACATCAGGTGTCGGCACACAACGAAATGCTTCCGGGTCGTAGTACCCCTTCAAGTAGTTCTTAAAAAAAATGTTTCTCCCCATTCAGGTAGCATTTGATGATGTGTACATTGTATTTTTGTATGTATTTTCAAGTTTACACATGATTTATATCATATTTGAAGATAATTATGTGGTTTTGAATGATATTTTGCAGGATCTCTTTCTTGGGTGGATGGATTCAGAGATGACCCCAGAGATGCAGCCATGACTGTGGCACATGGACGTTATAGATAGTGACTGTAAAGAAATGAAGATAGCAGAAAAACGAAACTATCTTGATATGGTTTTCTGGTGTTAAATCAACAGACAAGGTGTTCATTATTTGTGGAAAAATTAGTGTCATAGCTCAAATCTATTCTGCAAAGTCATAATAAAGTGGTGAACTGGAGTGATTTTACATAGAACAAGAAGGGCATTTTCGTTGTGATCTGATACCATCATAGGCAAGAAGCGCCGGCTTCTGCCGTCTTGGAAAATGTGCATGATAACTTTTTGTTGTTGTGAAATTAGCAATAGGTTAAAAAACACTAGATTTTATTTTCTATCGGAGATCAAAAAATGGGCGGCGAAAAAAATAAAAATAAATTTAGGAATTTGAATCTTTTTCTTATTTGGGTTTTGCAATATTTAGGTACGGCGCTCCCGTAAAACGAAAACTAAAAAAACTCTGGCCTAATGAAATATCGTTGTGGATATCATATTTATAGTTTGAAGCCCAGATTATAAATCTATATAAATTATTATTCAAGATTATCAGTTGAATGTTGACCAACTGTAGAAGCATTAAGCAAATAAATCATTACACTGATTCACTTTTTGTCGTCTGACCGCTTCCCGTCAGCCGCAGTTAATTACGATCGCAGTTGTTCTTGTTAGAAATGCCACAGAACTGGATGAGAATCTCATTTGAATTAAGCTTGTATCAATGACTATCTGAATCGGCTATGCTGGCTCTAGAGCCCTTTTACGAATTGCCACATCGCGAAAATATATTGACAGAAAAGACCAGGGATGTGATTTGTCCGCGGATTCGCGGAATTCCGCGGATCTAATGGCCCCAGAGGCCCCCCCCCCCCCAAAAAAAAAATTTGATAAAAAATAAAAATATTTTTTTTTTTTACCTGAAAAAAAAATAGTTGGTTGCTTTCAGTTCTTTAAGCTAATATTCCAGTTGGCTTCAAATTTGAAGTCAGGAGAGTCCTCAAAAGGGCTTCTAAAAAGCCATTTTTTCTTCTACGGCAGTGTGCTTTTGACCCCAAGAGCGCCCCATAAACCCATGACCGAGAATGTTTCAGCCCTCCAGCTGCCAGGTCAATCACATCCCTGAAGACGTTGTGAAAATGTGTGACATTTCTATATAATCGGACTGTTGAACAGGTCTTTCTTTTTATTGAAGGGGGGGGGGGGATTTATTTTTTTTGGGGGGGGGGGAGGGGGGTTGCCGGGTCCGGGCCAATTGAGGTTCCAAAATTTTAGAAGCCCTGGCAATAAAGGTATTGTCAAATACCAAAAATCCATTATTTGAGTGGAACCGATTATCGATAGTCAAACTGGAACCAATTACCAACACTAGCTAGCGCACTTTTGTGAGTGGCTATTTAGCTTACTCACAAAATACAAAACACACTCGCAAATCTGTTTGATTATCTTGACATAAATAACACCACTTTTTCGTACCAAAGACAAAGTCATTCAGTCTGGCATCAATTTTTTTGTACACTTGAGTTTGTCCAGCATTTTAGAAAAATGACACAGCAGTCAACATTACATAATTACAGAGTTACAGATTAGATGTGTAATTGCGTAAATATGCAAATTAAATCATTGACTATGCAATCATTTAAAAGAACAGCGAGTGACAAAATGCAAAACAAAACGCCGAATATGTAACTAAATGAAATGGCAGCTAATGAATTATAATAGCTGAACAGAAATATTCATGATAATATCAGTTATTAATAAGTTAATGAATTCAAGGAATGAAAGCAACATTTTCTGACCAGACATTTTGTTAGGTTTAAGACTGCTTCCGATATTTTAGGAGCTTATTAAATGCAGATTGAAACCTGTGTAAACAAAACTAATCTGGGTTGTGAAAATGCTTGAAAAAAACACAAAAAACAAGAGCACTGCCTGCAGGTGCTGAACGCTCGTCTGATTTTATCCTTTTACAGTTTATTTATTTCATATTGTACATTTGATAATGAACAGCTATTCCAAAGTTTGAAAGTGATAGCTTTGATAGTTTGCATGTAAATGACCCAAGCACAAAACTTAGATTAGCTAAAAATTACAAAGTCCAAAAATACTAAAATATCCTCCACCCTCCCTCTACCCTTCCAAATGTGTGACTCAATAACCTGTTGTATATATCGAAGGCATTATCCATTTATTGTCTGTGAAAACTTTTGATATCAATCCAACAAAAATTGAGGAACCTATATCCAAATCTCAAAATCAACCAAAATCCATCAAAATTCAAGTTTTTTACCCCAAAAAGGTGAGACTCAAAATCCATGTGAAGAAGGGTATTAGTTGAACAAGTTCCCCAAGTCTCAAAGTGAATGCTTTGATAGTTTTATTTTAAGTGACCTAAATGCAAAACTTAACCAATGCCTCCAACGACAACAATGACAACAATATAGCTCGTCATTTTAAAAAAAAATCATGCGAGCTTAAAATGATAAGGCACAGGCAGACCTGATAGTCGACAGCAATGCCATACCTCAATAAACAACAAGGCAGGCCATAAGCGACATTAGCACACTGTAATTGGATAAACAACAAAAACAAAAAGGCACAAAGTATACAAACTGCAAGTGAGCGTGAGAATATCTCACATGTATGTATTTACAATGATTCTGCTTTAGACAAATTTCAGGCAAGATATCACGAAAATCGCTGACTAGAAATATCCCTGACAGTTGTTCATTGTTAAAATTTAATTAAATAAAAACGATGAAACACTGGTAAAAGAAACTTGAAATACTCATTGATAATGTAATATTTATTTCAAACGTGTTGAGTAATACTCTAAACATTGGACATCTTTCTGTAACTCTGTGTATGTATTATACATTATACAGTGGAAACTCACTAAACCGGATCTCCACAAAACCGGAATCCTCGGGATACCGGACTTTTTTCAGAGTCCCGATTTTCCCCTTCTATTTTCAATGTAAAATAATCCCTACAAAACCGGAACCTCGGAATTCCGGATACCGGACAAAAAATCAAGAAAATTTGTTAGTTGTCAACGTAATTTTACCTCACAAAACCGGACGTATATTTGTTCAAACATGTCAAAATGATTTTGTGTATTAGGAATTCGCGAATCGCGTGTCACTTTGTCACTGTTTTGACAGCCGGTGCGTCGTTAAATATAGCACCTGTGATGTTACAAACATGTTAACTCGATAATCGATAATTATCATTACGCTGTGGATTGACTGCCGCGCGATAAACAAACTTGTGAAAAGAAAAATTGATTGTTGTTTGTTGCAAAAAAATAAAGAACTAGAAACGGTTATTAAGTGATCATTTTGGAGGGTTGTTTTATCTACAGACTTCTATGATTGAATCAAATTAGAGCGGTGCGTTAATAAAACTATCAAACATACTTAGGCCTAAAAAAAAAAAATTGTTTGGTTAGGGTTACATCCTTTTCAAAAATAGGTAGGGTAGGTAGGCTTTTTATTTTTTTTTATTTTTTTTTTTTATTAGGCTTTATATAAGAATGTCATTTTTATCATTGGAGAATGGTGTTAAGGTTATCTCCTATATAAGCAATTAAGGTTTTAAACTACATATTGAAAAGCAAAAAAAAAAAGATTTTTTTTTTTTTTTTTTTTTAGTTTTTCATTTTTTTTTTCAAACCGACTATAAAAACGTTAGGGTCGGCGCCTATTCCGTAGGTAGGGTCGGGTAACCCGAACCAAATGTATTTTTTTTTAGGCCTTAACAAGCATTAAATTACGCAAGTTGTTTTATTTTTAAGACTCGGAAAAAAAGATGATTATAAAAATCTGTAATGTTACAAACACATGCACATTGATATATTAATGAATATACATGTATATTCCATGCATTATTTCAAGTTACTTGAACCATTGTTGATGTAAAATAAATGTTATCTATATGAGTTTTTATTTTATTCCAGTTTTCAACTTGCCTTTAAAGGTTAACTAAGTGAATATTTTGAGTAAACTTACTCCGTACATCAAATCCTCACTAAACCGGAATCCTCACTAAACCGGAAATTTTGCTTAGTCCGGACCTTGTCCGGTTTAATGAGTTTCCACTGTAGTTGCCTGGAAATTTTGTTATTATTAAATCAGAGAATATACAATAAACATTGATCAATGTACATGTGTCACAAACTCAGAAAAACTGTGGTCAGTACAGGCTGGGTATTTTTTAACCTTGGGACTGCTTGCTTGCAAGTCAGTTGTTCTTACAACCGAGCTGACATCCTGCTGTATGTATGTATTTCTTTAGACCTTGCGGTCAAGGATAACCCGTGAAAGTGCAAGCACTTATTTCCATCGGGGTCCTTTGTTTTTGCTGAAGGGACAGCACGCTGAAGAGACAGTGGTGGGATACAAGGAAGTCCGGGTGCGATACCCTAGCTCTTTTTTGAAGAGACCCCTTGGTTCTTTTACGTGCTCTGTGTAAAGCACTGATACATGGGGTACAACTTTCCTGGGTTAAACCAGTACTGAGTACACCACTTTTCCAAGCACTACCCTTTAAATGCCGCGAGCCAGGCAGGGGAGCTACTTGAACCAATTTTTAACGTCTTTTGGTATGACGCAGCCAGGGATCAAATCCACGACCTCCCGCTCCGTAGGCGGACACTTAACCACTAGGCCACGGAGACGGTTTGCTGAATAGGTGTTTACGTACAAATGCCGAAAGTCAAATGACTCCAAAAAGTACAAAGCCTGCACTGGGATCTAACCTCAAATCGGGACCCGCTCCTTTCAAATCATGAACTATAATGAACAAGTATAAACCTTTCCTCACTGTTTTTTTTTTCAAATATTCAGTTTTTTTTGTGTAATTCAAGTGAAGAAATACACCCATAAACAGCAGCTTTAGAGACTTTGACAATTGTTGTTTTTGTGCCAAGAATGACAGATCCCTGCACTAAGTATATTGAGCAGAAAGATAACAGGCATCTGCTACATAGTTCAAAAATGGCAATACTTTGTTGACAACATGTCCATTATCTTAGACTATGTGTGATTACAATACATGAAGATTCAAAATAAACATTACTGTAAACAATTCACTGACAGCTGTTGTGATAAATATATGACCTTGTCTGACGGACTCCCAAGCTCAAAAATCTTGGAGCGTTTTAAGTGTATTAAAAAGTATACTGTACATATAATATATATATTATGTATCGGCTGTATCAAGTAACGGAAATCGAAAGTAGACTGGGTGAATATCTATTGACAGTAAATAAGGCATGAATTTGAGCGATTGAACAACGCACACGCACACAAAAAAAATGGTTTTAAATTAATATAAGCTTACTGTGGTAAACGCTTTAAACTGTTTTATCTATATTCTTTTTGTGGAAAAAAGGTCACCCTCATTTCCCTATCTGCATCAGTCTATACACATATATGTTATGCCGTAAAGTAAACCGTGAAATTGTTGACTGCGGCCAGTTGACTGCTCCGTGTCCCACACTAAATCACTTAGTTATGACTACAGGGCTGAATTGAATGTTTGTGTATTAAAGGTCCAAGGCATGCGTTCAATGGTTATCCAATGAAGTGTTGGGGTCCAATGTATGTCATTGCAATGTCTTTAAAGAGTCAAATGTGTATCCATACTATTTATGATTTTGATATACATCATATAGTCCAGTATAGTATACATAAAAATGCAAGTTTTATGCATAAATGCACAGAGACTTTCAGGAACAAGAATGTATGATGCAGGTACCAACAGCTGCCCCTGGCTTACTTTAAATAGTTGCCTGTGGCCTCAGTTGGGTGAAATCCGTCTTGACCCTGACAATAAAATAATACAACATTTTATGGGCTGCTTAACACGTCATGGGTCACAATTCAACTATTGTCTAAAATGGTTAATTTTAACTGATTAAATGATTGACTATTATATGATTTTATAGAAAGTTAAAATATCGTCGACAAATCATGTTTAAGTAAGCCAGGGGCAGATGTTGGGATCTGCATCATACATTCAAGTCTCTGTGCATAAATGTATTGAGTCAAATGCTTATGTACATCTAGCTTCTATCGTTTACAAAATAAAGTATCATTTACCCGGATTCCAATGCATGTCTTTTTTCAAGCTTTTGGTGAACCTCGGCCAATTAATAATTCTCATAGACATTCTGATTTTGGTATTTTGCATGAAAACTTTTCAATAATTTAATAAAATATCATTTGAAGGGAAACATCAAATTGAAGGTATTTGCTTCTTTTACTTTTATTCTACTTGTATTGCGATTGAGATTCAAATAGTTGTTATTTGAGATTTATTATTGCTGTAATTTGACATGGTTTTTAACAAATAACTTAATATTTAATAACACGCATGTTTCAGCATTATTATACAGAATATGTAGTCGAGGTTAAGCGAGAGGTCTTCGATGTCAGTAATATATATAGTCTACTAGAGATTATACTCTAGGTATGTGTGTTTTATGTAAAACAAGAATTGTAAATTTCTTTGTATTTGTACTGTTTGTATTGTGTTGTGGCATATAATTAATTATATTAACGGTTTTAATAACCAGGAAGAATTAAAGGAGCTCGCTGTATTTTAGTATTTTGTCTTATGTTATATTGCCTGCATTTGTGTACATTGTTTTATTTACAATTTAATTATAGTTATGTACTATATGTTTGTTTCAGGACTTGATATTAGCTCAGCTTAATTATCATATATCATTAAATAGAAAACTTAAAATGAATACATTTGAAAATAAAGAACTAAAATTACTCACGCCTTATCTATTTGGATAAATATGTTAAGATTCAAAACATAGATGAACATATACCATAGTTTCTTTTGGTCGTCTTTATTTAATAACCATATATAGGGTCCAATGTCTGTCATATGCGCCCAGTGTCGTAGCTACATATAGGCCTTGTACTGAGGCCTGGGCCTACAACTCTTTTTTTTAAAATGACAACATCTAAATAACTCAGAAATGTAATGAAAACTTAAAGCTACTCAATCACTTGGAACAACTCAAAATTTTGTATAATTTCACCAAAGCAAGTTTGGTGTTTATTTAAACAACATTTAGGGCGTATTTCTTGTTTTTATTGTAATCAATTGCAAGTATAATTTGTGATTTTCGTAGCTAAATCACCCACGATACACAACGCAGCATAGCCGTAACAATGTATTCCGACGATTAACTGTAAAGAGTCCGATACTTTGTCATATTGGTCATTTAAACAGTCCAATTCATAACTGTATGGAGTTCAATGCACGGCCTGTTGATCGTTCGTATAGATGGGGTCATATAAGTTCGGAACCAAATGTATCACGTTGAAGTTTTTTGTAACGTATTTCTATCATTCATAAAAATTGTTTTTTCATTATTATTAAAATGCTACGTGAAGAAAAGTTTGTTAAAATATTTACGACATTATCTTATAACTGTATTGAGTCCAATGTCAGCGTTGATACCTAAATAGAGATGAACGTCGAGACCAAATGATTGAGTTATAACGGCAAATATAGAAACGGCCTATACAGTTGTGTACAAATACACGTAGTGTTACTTTCCCATTATGTACTGTTTCTCTTTTTTATGAAATTAGCATAACCAGGAAATGATCAAGTAAAAGACACTTACATATTGTTCATGGCAAGTTATTATTTAAATATAACCTCATAACGTGTTAAACATGTATGGTGTGGGCAGTTGTATGTGCTATGTAACACATACTCAAAGATACTATTCGATCCACATTATTGACCACACGCTTTAAACAACCGTAAATGTGTCTTTGAACGCTATATGGTTTGTACATATTTATTCGTTTTTTTCCTCAATTATATATAAGGGAAATAGATGACAAGTTATACTACATTATACAAACACGTTCCCGATAAATGCATACATCACACATTAAGTAATTCAAACGCCATTGACTACAACTACACACCGTCAGTCATGCGTTTTGTGCAAGATATAGTGGTTATGTGAACTGTTTTCTACACGCGATAGATTAATTATGAAATCATACAACCCATGTACGTGGTTTCTATGCTTACGAGTTATGTGGAGTTTAGAAATCAAACAAATCCGAATGCACAAAAAAGCGGGACGAATTTCTGTTCAATTGTGGAATAGGAATTTGAAAATAACCAAAAAAAAATATCTGTGAAAAAAGAAATCATGAATCAATAGGAATATTTATTCAATATTTGTACACGAAGTACTCATTTTTTTGTTACAAATCGTTTTGCTAAAATAAACAGGGCAAGAACAGAAATGGGATTAAGCAGATCATTATACGATTATGGTTGCAAAATAGTATTATCGATGTGATTTAGACGTCAATGTGCGCAGTTAAGTTTCGAACATGATTTTTGCACGAAACGCAATGGAATTTTTCTATAAGCCAGTGTTGGAACAGGACTCTGCTGTCTTCCGGCCTGATGTATCATGGATTCCTTTAAAAAATATCGATGATAAACTTCAAAGTAAATAAATTTGAGGGGAAAAATCTTTTTATTGTTCAAATCAGTATAGAGTTTGAAATGAATTTTAAGGAAATGTACGGTTGTCATATACATGAAACTCTAGAAATGGCAGTTGTTTCCAAATCGAAACGTTGCCTGTTTGCATCGAAATGCATAGGGAAATTAATTAGTAGTGCATTGTATATAACCATGCATGGTTACATAATCAAGGTATATTATAATCAATCAGATCAACAAAGATCTCGAGATGACACATTATAACTATGACCTCTAAATGTGACCATGACCTTGAAATTACATGTCCAATTAGACCGTGCACTGCATAACTGATAACTTTTCTCCGCATATGTTCGATATCCTCCTGGGGGCAGACATATCAATATTTAAATTGAGATGAAACCAGTATGGCAAATATGACGTCGAGCTTGCGATACGCGTATACCAGAAATGATTAGTCCTGCTGGTTTTTGTAGTGGTTAAATTAAGATAATGTCGTTGTTTTAATAAACAAGTTTCGGCTAATCAAATTCACTTATTTGAATTAAGGTTTGATAAAATTGATACATTAGTGAGATAAAAAACTGTTTAGCACATGATTAATTTCGTTTAAAGTGATGAACTAAAAAAAAGCTGTTTTTCTTAACGTATCCGGGTTCTCACATTTCAAAACTTTAAAAATCAAGACATCAGGACTTGAGTAAAAACGACAATGTATCTATTTTTTCCCTAATATGAAAAATTGACATATAAGTTATCAATACAGTTCGTCGCCAATATCACCAGAAATTGGTTTACAAGATAAGCTTTCGCAAGTAAACTAACATGTTTTGCAGGTACTCTTGTTTTGCCAGTCAAAGCTAATGACTACCCGTTGAATCAAGTATTGACTTGATATAACTAAATTACTTAAACTGAATTATTGCCATGTATTTAGGTCAAGAAACTTGTTTTTGAGTCATTGGATAAAAGAAGATCACTCCAGTAACTTATCATTCTTGTTTTAAATATAATATTTAGAAGATATCTACGAAGTTCCGAGTAGAGCTTGTCACGTGGAGTTCTCATTCTAGTATTTGTAAACCGGCGCAAAAAGCCCCTGACGTCAAATTCGTACGTTAGAGTGTGAACAATAGTAGCATCAGATGTTGCCCATTGATAGAAACGGAGGAATAAATATCATTGTACATTCTTTTAGGACTGTAAGAATGTGTTCTCCTGGGTGAAGAGGTTTTAGTCATGTTTTGGGTTTGAAGAACACTAAAATCTACTTCTTTCAATTTTAACTTTATTTAGTTTTGTTTTTTGTTACATCATTTTGTAGCAGTCAACAACTCTCTTTCTTTTATATCCCCCAGAAAAGGTTACATAAAACTATTATCAATAGTCCTTCACAACAGAATGTTACCCCGTTAACCGGATTATTTTAGTTTATGCCACAAACCAGCTCGCCAGACAGAGTCAAATGTGGCCGTAAAATCAATAAATGTGCAAACAGTTTATTCTTATAGGTTCTAAGTTTACTTATAAGGAAATGCAATGTAAGAATAATGTCACAGGTTGAGTAATGTGTACGTAATCCGGCTTGATCATCGATAGAGTAGTTATTATCATAGAGGAATTCGTTAATGCGTGCATTAAGGATAGACGTGAATAATGAGCGTAAACAACCTAGACTTATAATCGGTCTTTAATGTTTGGGATCTATCGGAAGACTGATGCTTATAAAACCGTCCGAAAGTATACCAGTGTCATTTGTTCTATTGAAAAATGTTCAGAAGGTTGAAACCATGTCGACGCGCGACGCTTTAAAGTATGCATTGAAAATATAATCAAACTTCGACGATGTTTTACAATTTTTACCTTTCACTATCATTTTGTTAATTTCGTCATGTTCTATTTAACTTGGACTATTTAACACATCAGTATCAGCGCCTGAGAAGTCAAAGTGATTATTATCCGGTATGTGATCATTCGCGTGAAAGACGTTGTTTAAATCTTCAAAGTAATGATTTAGTTTGTCTAAAGTGGGTGACTTATGATTATATACGCTGCTAACTATGTTCAAGTGGTCCCAGTAGTCTTTATGATATTTTGAATAGAATGCAGTTTGTATTTAGCCTTATGCTTATATTTTGCGACACACGTACTCTTAATAACTGTATAATGCTTACTCGCAGTATGCAATCTTCATTCGTTTGCAGTGGATTTATTTATAGTATGAGCTCTCCATTCTATACTGTTTAACGACCGCACCTTCTTGCACTGTAGACCAAACCACGTGTTAATACCTATTTTTGAGAAAATGTTTTAAAAGCCTATTCTTTTAACAGGTTGGCAATGTCTTCTCTAATTGCACTGATACAATTCGAGTGTTAGACCGCGGGGATTTGACAAACGGTTATCAATAGATTCATTGTTGTCTTTGTTCAAATTAAACACGAATTCCTCGTTCTTTTCGTGCTGCCACGATGACGGGTTGGATTTTGCGATCTAGAAATATTGTTAACATGTGTTTGTGTATTAGAAATATCGATAATGATAGTTGTTGACAGTAAGCTTTGACCATTATTACTTGATCATCATCAGTCTCCATTCGCTTCGATGACATTGTATCAGTATAAAAATATGCCAGACAAGTACTCGTAGTTTCTATCTATTCTTCTTTTGCTAAAAATACAAACAATAGCCGAATTTAAATTACAGTAAATGACTTATTATGACAAGAATATGGCGCATTAGTTTTGGTACAGTAATTAAGAAGTGAATGCTCACATGTAAAATACATCAACTTCAAGCATGATTATTGTGTTCTATGATTCTAATATGTCTAGAAATGTAATACATACATATGAAGTATTTTTTTGATAATTTGATATAAATAATTCTTATGTGGCAGTCATTTTACAAGCTACATAAACATAGAACAAACATGGTCACCATAACATAAGATTTGTTCGAGACTGTTCAGACAATACAAACAGTGAGAGATTATATCCATTAACATTAAAGAATGATGAGCTAAGGTATCCAAATATACAATCATTAAAACATTATTATTAGACTATACCAACGTTTTTACTTGCAATTCGATCACATACAATAGGCATTTTCTAGAGTAAAAAACTACACTTATATTGCACATTTAGCTTTTTCTTAAAAAGTTTCATTGCGCCCCCACCAATTATGAGTAATGTACACCGAAATGTACTAAAACAGCCAACCAAAATCTTGAAAGAAGGCACCCAAATGACTCATATGATTGTTAGATGACATTTTCCTGTTTTAAAGGGGGCGGGGAACATACTAATGTATACAGTTTAATTATCCTCTCCTTAGTGTTTTAAACACGCATTTCTTAATTTCTCCTATTATTTGTTTAAACTGAGGGTCAAGACAGCCGTACAAGAAAGGGTTGATAACATGGTTTATGAACACAAGTCTGAAGAAGAAGAAATACACAGCCTTCTCATAGTCATCTAAACTTTTTAAGATACCTCCTGATATAAATGCTAATAATGTCATATAGAGAATTGTTGTGACAATGAATATTATTGTCAGAACGAACATGATGTACGTTTTCCGGCGAACGCGGCTCGCTATTTCTCGACGTCGACGCCGTACCTGTTCTTTGTGACGTTTTTCTGACGTCCCACCAGCGTATGTAGTATCGGCATCAGTCACACGAACATCATCTACGTCAACCGGCTCACTTTCATCATCCAGGGACTTCATGTCCGTTGAACATAACTCAATTGTTGCTATTCCGCTTCTGGTTGGTACATCAGAATTAGAAACGCCACCCCCACTGCTCACATCGGGATTTTGTTTTGATTTAGTTATTGACCCTGGCGATGTGCTGACCATAGGCGCACCCGAGTGTTGGCGTATTTGAGTCAAAGGGCGACCTAAAATGAGTTTTTTTGCCACCAGTATATAAAGAACGAGCATGATTACTAGGCAAATGCCAATTATCACCTCCACTGATGTAGCGTATGCAAACGGGCGTTTACTGTGTAGAAAATGAGCATCTTTTTCACAGATGGTGACGATAACGTGTCTTCCGTTGTATATCCTGACGTCCTGGTGGATTCCCCAAAGGAATGAAACCGGAAGTGAAATGGCGAATGCCGCGCCATAGATGACGCCGCACATGAATAGCGCCTGGCGAGGCTTAATCTGCCATCCGAATGGCGTACACACCTTCCGGTAGCGATCGATGGCGATGGTACACAGACAAAGTGCCTCCCCTGACACCGTAAACACGTTGAAGAAGGACTTGAACTTGCAGAAAACAGGAAACGGGTACTTGTACCAGTACTGCTGCGTGATAATCTCCCCAGGGATCGTAGTCAGAGTGCTGAGTAAGTCCAGAAAGGCCAAGCACAGTACGAAGTAGCGGAAGTTACATTCATGGTAACGTTTTATGAACACGTACAGTACAAATAAATTGCCAAAGAACCCCAGAAATGCTTCAATTCCAACAAAAACTGACACAGGTGTGACAGCCCTTTTTATTTCGTCATTCAGTTGATCCAATAAATCACTGTCAGATGCATTAGACATTCCAGTGTTGTTAAAATCCTTTGAGTGACCATTAACAGTATGCCCAAAATTAACAGAACTTGTTGTCAGAAGACTATCACTCATATTTATTTTTATGCCCCGAAATCTTCAAAAATGTAATTAAAATGTAAGATTTAATTAATTAAATCCATTCCATATAACTCACAACCTTACAATTAATCCTGTGAGCGATGCGCTGTCGTAATTCTTTGTTAAAATAGCATTCCCTACTTGCTTCCGTATTCGACTTTATCCGGGTGTCAAGATGCTCTAAGTCGGTTGAAAAAGATAACAATATTTGCATTTGCAAGTGCTTTAGACAAGTATTTCAATAAAATTAGGCTCACAAATGCTTACGCAAATCGATTTTAAGTTGACGTCTCAAAGATAATGTGAACAATGTTACTTTTAATCTTTTCTTAACAAAACACACACATCCATTACTGGTTATGCGGCAGTTAAATGCGCTTCAAAGAAACATAGTTTTTGGTTTCTTGTCTGTCAGGGTGAGATAAATATTTTTGACACTTGCTGGGAAGCTTCTGACGAACGATTCCTAAGCTGAGATGGCCTTGTGTTATGAAACAGATGATTTAATGCCATTTAAATATTAAAGTCCTATCATCACTTGCGTAACTTAACCTTGAGGCTTATCTGGAATGAAAGGACATTTTCTCTTATCCAGTAGTTAGCTAGCGTACACATATAAGACGCCAGTCCTACCGTATGAGTACACCCACGTTAAGAATCAAAGCACTCCAAGTCTTTAGAGACTGGGGGAATGGAATTTTGAGTGTCGAGATTGATTTTAATGACGCAATGAATTGAAGAGGTGATGGCGATATGAGGTAAACATCCATTGAAGTTACGTCTATACTGAACATATATTATGCGTAAGATCTGTTGATGTTTGTTATGTGCAAGAAGTATGGTTTTAATGTACAACTTGCGTGATAGTGAATTATATCGTTACGAAATATGTTGTTAATACGATAAGTCCGTGAATTCTGCAAATAATAAGTGATATTCTCTAACAAGATAACAATCTGTTTATTGATGTTGCAGTAGTTACCTGTAAATGATGCATGTTATGAAATCAATAATACAGTATGAAGGCAAATTGTTGCAAAACATATTGACTTACAAATAGTCTACACATCAAACAATCGTGCAATCTTATAAACATGCTATCTTTTGTTATGCAAACTGCATCTGCATAGCATATTGATAGTGTATATCAAATGCATCTCAAAGTCACCTATTCAATGCTTTACCTCATTTACATCAGTCTCGCCAGCCGCTATGCTATTCCCCCAGAATCTAAGCACTGTCTTTGCGTTGATTTATTAGGAACAGTCGCGAATAAGTAGACAGCATGGAGACGGCATTGACGATTACCGAACAAGTCAATTTCAACAACATTTGTAGCGATTTATCGCCTATTTGAACCCTAATGCTCTGCAATATTGCTTACCAAATGCCTTTCCCTTCACTTTATTACACTCAATTACCATCGAGAAACTGCTATCACCATTGCATGTCCGCCCCTTCCTGCGGCAAAACTTAAATCCGTGTAGTTGCAAATGTTATTAACATCAATTGTAGTTATGATTGGGATACACTATGTTCTTTAAATGAATCTGATCATTACTCTCGACACCCTGTATGCTATTCTCCCTGTCTTTCAGAACCTTCAGAACTATGACTTTAGGAGAACGGTCAAGTTTACTCCGTTCTGCACCTTTTTGTGAAAAACACTTTCGATTAGCGCTACATACATAAATACATCCGAAACTAGTTAAAACTGATAGTCTGTGTCAAGTTTTCCAGTTTAACTGCCTATCATTCAAGAAGTGTTTCTAGTTTTAATGCCATTCTTCAAGGTTTTTCAACTGAACCCGTACGGAAATGGCATTTCAAGCACCAAATGGTACAGTTCTTCAAATCATTCCATTCATGTCAAGTTCTCATTGTCAAATCTACAACAAATATGGACATTTTGTGTGCTCGTATGAATGCAGACGGTTAAAAAAAGGTGAACTCGTTTAACCCATGAAATGGTATATTTTGATCAAACAGACAATACTAAATAGTGATAATTTGTCAGAAATAATGAAAAATGCAATGTCAAAATGACACGTCACTGAAGATCTATCGATCAGTCCCACCCCAAACTAGCTCAATCTGATATAATGTGTCATAATTTCCAAGTTCACCGTCTGTCATCCTAGCCCCTGTGCATTTGTAATTTAAGGCGTTTTGGCCAAACATGCCATTCTTCCAGGTTTTTGACCTGAACATGGACTCAAATGGCATTTAAAGCATCAGATATCGCCGTTCTACACATCTTAGCACACGTTTTAAGTTCCTGAAGTCAAGTTTCCATTGAATGAATATTTTGCGTGTACGTTGATATGCGGATGACTGAATTTAAAGTTATAGGCAAACGATGTGAAAACCAGGAAATTACATATTTTGATCAACCAGACAAGATAAATGCATCTAATAGTGATAATATGCTAGAAATAGTGAAATGAAATACATTTCTTCCAAAACAGACACTTTTATACAAAGCAGTTTAGTCACAAACCCGTCCCTACTTTTTTTTTTATAAAAAACAACAACTTTCTATTAGTTCCATCCAAAACTAGCTCAATCTGAAACACTATATCAGGGTTTTTAGCTTTACATTTTTCTCATCGTAGCGCCTGTTCCTCTGTAGTTTTAAGGCGTTTTGGCAAAACGTACCGCTTCCCGGTTGTTGAACTGAAGCTAGACGCAAATGGCATTTAAAGCGTTAAATGGAAGTAAGCGGAAGTTAGACAATCTAGCGCAGTTACATATGTACAGTAGCGTTTATATAAACTCGTATTTAAAGTTTATAAACTCGTATTTAAAGACAACCGAGACGGGTTTTTAACGCGCAACCATCACGCAGATCATTAGCTTAAAAAGTCCGACAACCGTTGAACAAGATTCAGAGCGCATTTTAATAAGATCGTGCCGCGTTTAATGCATAGAACTATCGTGTTTGCTGACCTTAACAAAATAAACTTAATTCAATCCGCAGGGAAGCCTTTCTTGAAGAATCACACTATATTTTTAGGCTTTTTCAATGAGTGGCTTTCAGAAATGAAACACTTCCTTGTATATTATGAATATAGAGAAAACCATTGTTCACGGCATTTTTTTTTATAGAACTATGTCGGGAAAATATGTTATTAAAGAAAACCACCTGGTTGTTTGACGTTTTCTCTTGTACGCGTGGGACCGTTCTAGCAGATGGGCGTGACGTCACGTACGTTCCTACCATTGTAAATATTGCAAAGAAGTACAACAGCAGGGGCAATTGAAAAAAAGCGCATTATTTTTACTCAGGATTATATGACACTTACATGTCCGTTTTGTTCTGCATTTAAAAGGTATCTAAACTAGTCACCATAATCTTTATTTATATTTATTTAAAAAAAATATTAATTGATAGTGTATAGACTATCTCAATCGTCGATTTGTTTCAAATGCATTCAACGAATATTATTCTTAAAATATTGGCAACATAGGAATAAAAAAGCTGTTTGATTGTTGTATATATGATAATCGTGTACAACTATCAATTGTAATTAAACAAACAGAATGGAATTGAATAAAAATTGTGGGACTCGAAATAACTCTTCATATAATTAACGACTCCATGAATGAAGTAATGTAACGCCAAATGGTCTAACCACTACACACAATCTTCCTAATTGCTTTTAATCAGGAAAACTAATAAAAGGCAGGATAGTAACCGCACTGGCCATTGTAGCGATATCGTAGAAAGGTTGCGGGGTCGAACACCGGTAATCTTTAATATAAAAGCAACAGTAGAAATGTAACTGCACTGGATTGTCCGACTTTCTAATATTGCCTTTTTAGATGATAGTTCGCTCTTTAGTCGTAACTTTAGAAAACGTAATATGTAAAGTCGTCACAAATGACAATACGTTGATTGGTTATATTTCCTTGGCTTTTTTTAAAATATTGGCTTAATATCAGTTATCACAAATATGTAGCAGATTCACAGAAATAGGATAATTTCTTTCATGCTTTTCGATGAAATATGGGGTATTATCAGTGAAATAACAACAGTGAAAATATCAACTTAAAATCCTTTGTAGTTACTTCCCCTTGATCAAAACAGAACACTTCAGTTTGAACCAGAAAATTTGGCAAAAATGTTAAAAATTTAAAGAAACTTACAGTTTATTATCGGTTATCCCGTTTTTCAAACGTTTTCTTGATCTTGAAGTTGAATGTTCGAACATTTGCTCCTTTTACGTATTACAACGATAAACAGTTCAAAATGCATTTGAACGATGACTTAAATAGAATTTTATATCGTCGTTCAAATGCATTTTGAACTGTTTATCGTTGTAATACGTAAAAGGAGCTTCCCGGAAAATTCACACAACAATTTACAGATAAACTGATAATTTCAGCCCACCCACGCCTCAAAATTTGTCAACAAACTAGCGTGGCATTCACTATTTACCTGGAAAACAAACCTGTTTTCAAGCGAAACAGACTGGTGTCTGACAGTAAGATGACTGAATATTCATGTATCATAAACACAGTCTAAAACTAAGAAAAATGTTTAAAATCCAATGATTATCCGCATTTGTTTTGCCTCAAAATTTGTCAACAAACTAGCGTGGCATTCACTCTTTACCTGGAAAACAAACCTGTTTTCAAGCGAAACAGACTGGTGTCTGACAGTAAGATGACTGAATATTCATGTATCATAAACACAGTCTAAAACTAAGAAAAATGTTTCAAATCCAATGATTATCCGCATTTGTTTTGCTAACATATTTGACCTTCCAAATGTTCATTCATTAAATCGCGGCATAGGAAATTGGTTATGTATTCATGTCCCGCTTAACATAAAAGTGTTTTCGTTATTTTTTTTAGAACATCTGTGCACTTACAAAACTTTATGGATAACTGTTCTTAAAAGCTTTGCACTAAAAAACGAGCGAATAATAAACTATAAAAATGAATAGCAGATAACTTTTTCTCAACAAACCGGAAATAGAAAAGTTGGCAGCTATAATTTTGCGTGAGGGGCGCCCAAATGGTAGCGGCATAAAAAACACCCTTTTCAAAAAAGGGGGTAATTAAGAAATAAATTAAAAACTAATAAAACTCCGAAAATAAGCATGAAAGAAACAGAAAATTTGTTCGCCACTCGTAAAAATATGTTTTTCTATGACACTCGTGAAATAAAATACGATCTTACACTGAAATAAACGAATATCCTCTATAAGATTATCTCAATTTACGACTTAAATCGACTAGGATCTAAACTAAAAGGGCCCAAGTGGTCTTTCCATAATACACTTTCTTCCCTACCACTATTTCGACGTCAAAATTACGTATTTCGGTCCCAAATCGGTTCAGGAGACTATACTCAGTGCTTTAGAATGCAAGTGTGGGTGCATTAGCAGTGCAATCTTACCCTTTGTTTAAATGCCATTTTCTGATAATTTACTATTTCGAATTATCGTTAATCCGATTTTTCAATTCAATTTACCGACGACTTCGGATTAACGATGTTTAAATATAGTGGAAGTTTTTTGTCAGACAAGTAGTATCTATTTGTTCTTCCTGGTAATTTGCTAAAAGAAAGAAGCAAGAACATCAATTGAATGACAGCACATGTCCATTTATTCCAAGAATATAATGCAAAATAGAAATACCGCTGTAATTTAGAATGTTTGCAAAAAAGCCTAGTCAACATCAAACACAACTTATGTCTGTATAAATGTAGTCTATGAATGTTATATTTCAATCTAATCATATGCTATATTCTCACAGAGGTTAAACATTCTTCACTGAAGCAACAAAATCTCGAGTGGATAATGCAAATACACGAAATATAACCAAAGTGTTTTTAGAGCTTGCTATATATTTATACAAAATTAGGGATGATTATCTTACGATGTACGATGTATGTGAACTTTTTGTTGCAAAGCTTTGTCGTCGAAAAATCGTTTACTTTATCCTTTCTTTTTTACCACGTCTAGTTATTCGATTGTTCTTTATTTTCGCTTTTGTTAGTAGACTTCGTGCTGACTTCAGTTTCATTCGGATTGATTAAGGATATTTATGGTCAAAAAGGTTTCCTTTTGGAATGACCATTATTCAATGTTTTGTTATTTTGTGTCTGGTAAAAATACAACATGCTAATTTCCTCATTTTTAATATTTCTTCCCGCACATCAGCGTGAATAGTAATTAATTATGTTTCAAAAACTGAAGCTAAAGACAACATTTCCTTTCCTCAGAAACTCATTCAAAACAGAAAAAAGATTTTTAAAAAATCTTTTGATACTGATTTTATAAATGTTAATCATCTTAATTTTATTAATAAACGGCAATTCGAAAGGCCTTACGTTCCAGTTTTTCCATGATACATATATGAAATTGAATGATCAGTATGGCTTCGCGTTACAAAATCGTTCAAATGACGTGGTAAATAGGAATAGCATGGTCACATCATCAATGCATACAAAACAATTTCATGATCATGTTCAACAAATCAAACTTTTCTTTCATTTCCCCCCAATCTTTGTTCAAGGGACTCGCTCATGTTTTGTAAAATTAACTTTTTTAAGACGATAAAAAGATTGGCAAATCATGACGCGGGTTAAAACTAAGAACAAGTGTTTACATATGATTTGTTTGTCTTTGAAGTCTACGATTTAGAACAGCGTCAGTCTCGATTTTCAACAAAATTATCCCTTCGGGTATGTACGAGTCCGATTGGCTGTGTTGTTTGTTTTGTATTCATTCTTGACTGTGCCGGCGTGGGTTAGTTCGAGACTACAACCAGGTTTCGTATACTTTGATTGT
This sequence comes from Mya arenaria, assembly GCF_026914265.1. Classification (NCBI taxonomy): domain Eukaryota; kingdom Metazoa; phylum Mollusca; class Bivalvia; order Myida; family Myidae; genus Mya; species Mya arenaria. Next base: position 8,928,749 of record NC_069133.1, read on the forward strand.
TTTGTTTTCTTCTACAATTTCGGTATCAAAGAGTAAAATAATTATACTGTATTACTGTGAACAACTATTGTGGTCCACATGAGCGAGTCCCTGTCAGGCCAAGACAAAATATAGAAATAAAATTTCGAACGAATCAAAGAAATATTTGTACAAAAATACATTTTTGTATTCACTCACATTCTGACAAACACAGTTATGCATTTAGGAAATACTGTACCTAGACTGACATTCATAATTGCAACGAAATATTGACATCTATATATTGCATACGCACAAAGTATCTGTCTTCAGAAGTATGTGTATTGCTTTTTGCAAAATTGATCAAACGTCATAACATCACTAAGTCGAAACATGCGACAGATTTGAAAATGAAATGCAATGCACTTATCTATACATTTTGTAGTACGCAACACAAGTATTGGGGACGACCCCATAAGTTCAATTTGCTTATTCTTTGGTTTTGAGGATAGAACGCACTTCCCAAGTGCATCCATTCTAATTTGTTGTTGGCGGTGTGGTAAAACTGCATTCGACCGGTGAAACACACTGGATTGTCACATTGGCGGTTGACGTATCATTGTATTGGCTGGCAACAAACTTTTCTTGTTTGGGCATTCTGTTTCAGTATAGCAACATAATTGTCTTGTTGCACTGAGTATGCACTGAGTATGAATATGGCGACACATGCAACACTCGTAAGATGTAACATGCCAACAATTTGTAAGCGCATGTGCAGTGAATGTAATGTGGAGAAAAAGACCTTTTCGGCAAAAAATAATCAGCACACAGTTTAATCACCCTTTCTTTAATATTTTAAGCACGTTGTTTTTCATTTCTCCTATTATTTGCTTAAACTGAGGGTCAAGACAGGTGTACACAAAAGGGTTGATAACATGGTTTATGAACACAAGCCTGAAGAAGAAGAAATACACAGCCTTCTCATAGTCATTTAAACTCTTTAAGATACCTCCTGATATAAACGCTAATAATGTCATATACATAATTGTTGTGACAATGAATAGGATTGTCAGCACAAACATGATGTACGTTTTTCGGCGAACACGACTCGCTATTTCACGACGTCTACGCCGCGACCGATGTTTATGACTACCTTCCGACGTTCCATCCTCGTCAGGTGTTTCAGCGTCCGTGCCATAAACATCATTGACGTCAACTGGTACACTTTCGTCATCTATGGACCTCATTTCCGTTGTGCTCAACTCTTTGGTTGCTATTGATTTTCTAATCTGTACGTCAGTAAAAGAAACACCTTCTCCATTGCTGATCTCAGGCTTTTGTTTTGATTTTGCCCGTGACGCTGGAGACTTGCTGCCCATAGATGCGCCAGGGTTTTGGCACCTTTGAGACGTTGGGCGACCTAAAATGAGTTTCTTTGCTACCAGTATATAAAGAACGAGCATGATCACCAGACATATGCCATTGACAATCTCCACGGCTGTAGCATATACAAATGGCTGCTGACTGTCCACAAATTGAGCATCTTTTTCACAGATGGTGACAGTAACGTTTCTTCCTTTGTATATCTTAACGTCTTGGTGGACTCCCCAGAGAAACGAGACCGGGAGTGAAAGGGCGAACGCCGCGCCGTAGATCATTCCACACATAATAAGCGCCTGGCGAGGCCTAATCTGCCATCCAAATGGAGCACACACCTTTCGGTAGCGATCGACGGCAATTGTACACAGACAAAATGCTTCCCCTGATACTGTGAACACGTTAAAGAAGGACTTGACCTTGCAGACGATGGGGAACGGGTACTTATACCAGTACTGCTGCGTCAGAATCTCCCCTGGCATTGTGGTCAGCGTGCTGATAAAATCTAGAAAAGCGAGGCACAGCACGAAGTAGCGGAAGTTACAGTCATGGTATCGTTTGATGAACACGTACAGTACAAATACATTTCCCCAGAATCCAAAAAAGGCTTCAATTCCAACAAAAACTGACACAGGTGTTACGGCTATTTTTATTTCGTCATTTATTTCGTCCAATAGTTCACTCTCGGACGCATTAGATAGCCAAGTCCCTTTATCAACGCCTGTGTCATCTACAGTACTCATTGTCAGAAGATGATCAGCAAGCTTTCTCTAAAAACCTTGTTCTACAACAAACATAATAAATAATAAATAGTGTTTTTAATGAATACAATCAATCACATCATAATTCAAAACGTAATTGCGCATCCTTTGAGTGATGTGTTATCTAGTGATCAATCATCAAAACTCGTGCTTTAAGTACCATCATTTTTCTTCCGTATTTGTCTTGATACACGGTCAAGATGCACTTAAACGATTCAAAGGAAATCCTTTTCAACGATTGGAGGTGCTTAAAACAAGGATTTCACTCAAATATACTCAAGATGCCTACGCAAATAGATATTAAGTTGACGTCACCATAAATTAAGTCATGTTTATGTTGAGAATTATGTTTACTTTTCCTTTAAGAAAAGACTCATATCGAGTACAAGTCTTACGGCAGTTAAATGCCCTGTAACGCGTAACATTGTTGGTTGTTTATAGTCTGTCGTGGCTAGTTGTGCGATGGCTGCCTTTGACATTTGGCATTTGCCTGTATTGATTTTGACCGAACAGTTCCAAAGCTGCAACATCTTGTCATATGAAACATAAACATAATATAATGACAACTGAAATTAATAAAAACAAAGTGCTATATAAACACAAAACTGGTATCGTCAATTGCGCAAATTAAGCTTGAGCCCTCATTTAATTCGAAAATTGTTTTACTCTTATGATAGCTAGCCTATACATCGCAAGCGCAAGTCTTAAGATAAGAGTACTCACATTGAATATAATAATCGAAGTTTCAGAAGCATACTTCAAATGGTGAATGGACAAAATACTGTACATTTAAATATAACAAAGGTAACATATATTAAGTGTAAACACAGGGTCAAGATCCCCGATATTGTTGATCAGAGTAGCGAAACCGTAAACATAACTACTACATACAGACAATTCTGATTTTGACTACCTGGTAACATTTTGAATGTTAACAATAATATGTTTCAATTATTTGATCTAGTGATCTATTTTTTATCCGACATGGCTTATATTGGAACTTAAAAATACACATTTTGAATGTTTGTAAAGTTAGCGACTTAACGGCATGAGGTATTCAGCCTCGCGGCCTAGCGTCCTGATGGCTTTACGAGTGTGGCCTAGTGGCATGGCGACGTGAAGTTAGTGGCCCAGCGGGGTATAATAACCGGACTGGCGGCCTAGAGGCGAAGCCACCGAATGTCAGTGGTTCAGAGGTGTAAAGTAAGCCGACTGGCGGTCTAGATGCTTGAAATAACCGGCATATCCGCCTATTGTTTGTAATTAAATGTGGCCATCACATAACATTTACATTGAGTACAGCTTGCACACTAATGCTTGTCGTCTAATCAACGAAAGTGTCATGCTAGTTAGCATTTTGACTTTTCTAATTAACGAACGTGAAATAAATTTACGTGACTTTAACCTTTTGAATGTTGTATTGCAGAAAAGGGAATTGCGTAAGTGGGCTAGGGCTTGGTGACTTAGTTTCCGTTATCTGCTGTAGCAATATATTATTAACGTTTGCCTTGATAGTTAACATTTCTTCACCAATATAAACCTTTATTCAGGATATTATGTACATTTGTATTTGTATTCCATTTAATAAAGAGCTTGATTTAGTATATAAGTACCAAGACACCTGTCATGTGCATTCGTTTATTGGCTCAGGGCCTTTTAGGGTCCATTTCTATAATAGAACCCCTCAAAACTGCACAGCAAGATAAGAGGGATCAAGCAGATTAAATACACATAGGTTGTTGGGGGGCACTTATAGAAGGCTTAAAATAGGCCTTTAAAGTACTAAGTGATTTCTTGATTACTTTTGAATACCTTGGAATACATCGATAATGTTAAGTATGGTATTTCGAATTAATCATCGACATATTTCATACGTAGAGGGCTGTTAAAGTACTTCCTAAATAAACAAATAAACATTTTAACGAAATGATCATTTCAAGTGTTTTTAAAACCATTATAAGCAATTGAACAAATCCTGGTGTCAACATGTCACGTAAGGCAAACAAAGTTCAATGATGTGTTATGAAGCTTAAGTATAACGATATAATTGAACCAAATCTTCACGAGTTACCAATCAGTCTGTTCTTTACCATGATGGATTTTTTTTGAAATTCTCAGAACAATGGCGGACGATTAGTAGACAATGTACATTTTCTCTCTGGCATTCGTGTGTATAAACTACGTGATTAACCCTTTGTGTACGGCATATATATATGAACTGCCCTTACATCTAATAAAAACACAGAACGAATAAATACACTGAAAATAACAGTTCTAATACACAGAATAAAACATACTTTTCCTAAATGCTTCATAAACCTATAAACACAGTATAATGCTTATAATGAGAATAATTTTGCCTTTAACCCTGAAAAAGTTGTAAAAACAACGGTCACCATACAATAAGTTAAATATGGGAAATGAATGCAGGTGAGTAAATGATCGGCGACTAGATGTAATGAGAACTCACATTTAAAAGTAAAAGAAACAGAGGGTTTCTATCTCGTCCTCTTCGGCTTTGGAGGAACAACGTGTGGAGTTTCTGGTCTCAATGGAATGGAATCCTGCCTATGCGCTGATATAACATACTTATCAGAGGGGGTTGTGTCTCGAACTTCATTATCAGGGCCAACTAACATGATTCTGATCTGCAACTCATTGCGCTGCCGCAGAATGAGGCTCTTGCAGCAGTAGTCATGGAATGGTAGAATAAATGCCTCTGTAGTAGACTCCGTGTCCCATTTCACTACTCTGGTATGTTGTGAAATATAGGAATATCGAATAAGGCTGAGCGTCTACTATCTACCCGCCCCAATCCCACCCTCTGCCAGCTTGAATTTTCCTTTCAGCCCTACGTACTTCATAAGAATCCTGTCAACTACCTCAATACGTACATCCCGGACCTTTAGGTAATACCATATTTTGTGACGCTTAGCCTGCTAGCGTGCCTGACTGATTGCCGCTTGATAGGCGAACGCCAACCTTTTCAACGTTACAGGTTGCTGGCATCACTCTGGACATACACTTTCAGCATTCAATTCGTTCGAAATTCGATGCTGACTTATTGTCACTCATACCAGAGAAGGAAACTGTCGTCTTATACGATGCAGCTAAGGCTATTTATACGGCATCTGTCATATCATCTCAGACCTTTGTACAACATGTTGTTGAGTCGCTTCCTAGTGAAACATTGTGTGGTATAGATTGGAAGCTGGATCAATCCAAAGATTTTACTGTTTCAAGTATATTGAAGATGCAATCTTACTGCCAAGTAATATTAACCACAATGAATACAATTGTTTAAATATACCAAAAAGGATGTCGGGTTGAATAAATTTCAAAACCAATGGTTCTTACGAAGGATACCGAGTTCAATTTGAAAGAAAACACGATATTTCTAATTTATGAGACGGTAGTAGATAACTGTAAATCTTTTAGTATTCACCAATCATTTAATGTATTTGCGTTTTCAGCTATAAACTACATGGTTACAATTTTGTTATTAGTAAATAATATTTTCCATCAATACATTATTAATTTAATAGTAATAGGTTTATCACTTAAAATTTATGTTTGTTATACATGTGTATGCATTGATTTTGAATAAGAGAATCACTTTAAGCATTATTTCAGCTAGACACAAGCCAGCCAAGCTTTAGTTGGCGTTATAGAAGACACCTGTACTGGGGATTTTGAGGAAATGGCAGAGCCAGGTTGTTGGTCACTTTGTTCTTTCCGAGGCTTAACATTTTTTTTCCAGTTCACATATTTTCTATTCAAATCCAGATTTCTTTGGCCTAGGATGGACGGTTTTGTATAGACACGTGTTCCGAGCTGCCCTCGTTGCATTCGTCGGAAGACACCGGCTTCTTATGCCGCCGATCTCGTTCCTTTTGTCTCGTTTGCATGTACTTTCTTACTCTTGAGATGTCGTCTGGTGGGTATGAGAAAAATCCTCGTTATTACATACCATTTCACTTATTTTGCTCAGGCGGAACCAACGAAGAATCAGAAGACGGCTCCGACGGCAAACGTTCATTTGTTATTATACCATTCCAAGAAGATTGCATAGTGATTAGGAGAGGAATTGGAATTGGTCCGTTATCAAGTTGTGCCGTCCTTCAAATTTTGAAAAGTTTCGTCTTATTTTTACCGACGTTTATCACGTCCTCTTTCCAGAATATATTTTGGTCATCGATCAACTTAAATCACTATAGATTGAGGGCTTGTAACTGCATGCAATTTATGTATTCATTCCGGCGGGTAGTTTTATTCATAGGCTACTAGTGACATCAGTTATGCAGTAATGAACGGTTACAGTTGATTTTATTTTAAATGTAAAACATAAACCATGCTTTGTATAATTAATTCGACACTTATCATGTACATGACTGTCAACCTGCGATATAAAACATTATTGTACAACACTTTCAAATTCGGCCGTCCTTTTTGATGAAGCAAAACATGTGCAACTATTTGTATTATTTCATAAGGAGATATAGCCTTTGGTTAAAATTAGAGCCAATTGCAAATTTGTGCATGTAAACACGAATACCCTCTGGTGTATATTAACCCTCAGGGGCATAATCTTCCCAGGCCGCCATTTGGAATATGGCTGCAGTTTAAGTACCTTTTCACAAATAAAATAACAAAGAGGAAATTTTTGAAATACAGATTGTTTATTCTATCAAACTTTTTCACATGTCTCAGCAAATTCCTTCTAGAAAGGTCTGAAACGTTTTAAATACTATAACTTTCTTGATTTATTTATTTTGTTTTCAAGTTTGGTCATTTGGACTTTCTTTGCGATCCACATATATACGTATAAAATGGATAGCACAACTTCCAAAGTACATTTAATTCAACGCTATGGAACTATGTATGTTCGTTAAAATATCTACATTACTCAAGCTTCAATTTTTCTGTGTAAATTCTTAAGTACAATTTCTATTAACCATATAAACTATAATCCATGAATTAGAATCATTCGAACATTCTATAATTATTTTACATTTTGAACCATGCTAGTCTGTGAAATGGTTAGTTATTGTCGAGAAAAGGGGGTCAAGCGAAATTTTATTGAAGTTTTTTTTGTAATGTCATCGTCAGAACTTTTATTAAACTGATAATGCCGAACTGGCGCCCCCTTGAATACGGATGCCGTGACGAAACGATAACTGGGTTTATCCCTGGTAGGAGAAACGTGAAGCGTATAGTACAATAAGAGCTTGTGGTGACATTAATAAAACGTAATAAATTTAGATAAAATACATTTACTTGACTTTTGTTAATATATGAAATTTGTATGAAAAATTACAAACATGCTCGGTAAGGTCAGCAATAGATAAAATTATGTAAAATGACATATGTTGTTAGAGCTCGTCAGCAGATGAAGTAAACTTTATTCATAGCCGCCCTTTTACAAATCTAAAGAGAGACAACTCTTATAAAATAGAACGTGTAATCTTAAACCGGATTATCTTTCGTTACGTAAATAACTACCAGTATCATTAAGACGGCACTTACCTTTTGTTTCGTTCTTGTTTTCGGATGTTAAGCATTTTTGTATGATGAATAATAAATCCTGTTTTTTATGTCGGTTCCAATATTACTGTAGATCAGTTTTGCGGGATACTAAGCAGACTTGTTATTTTAGACCTTTTGTAAGAAGTTGTGGATTTGAACACTCCAACGCTTAATTTTTATATAAAACCAACAGTACACATGTAATCGACTTCATTACATTGCCTTTTGATATCGTGAAACAATAGCAGGGTGTCTTTAAGTATGCGCGGTACTTTAACTTAGGAGTATGCTTCTTTATATGTCCGTATTGAACTGCAAAAAGTATCGTGACCAAATTTCAACGCAAGAAAAACGCAAAGAGGATACTAAGATATTTTCATTTGACTAGGATAATTGACTAAGATCTTTATTGAACCGTGCTTAGTAGTCTAACCACTATATACTTAATGCCCTTCTAGAGTTACCTTTAGAACTGCCTTTGTAGAATTTTTAAGAATGGAATTTTCCGTCAATACCGTTAAATAATTGCTCCTTTCCCTGTTCTTCGAAATTTCAGACCTTGTTATTGCTACTTTATAAGATACCTCAATGTTTATAGCGAAAACATCGACACCAGTACATTAATTTTGTTGCACTCGGAAACGAGTCCATGCTGAATCGGAAACACGGTGTTAATTATTTTTTTACAGTAAATCAAGGGAAAATAGCACATGATTTCTTTATATCGATGATATTTTTTGTAAGGATTCAACAGTCTGGCCTGTTGCAGATAATGAACGTTGTTTTGACCATTTTTATAATGACAATGCAATGATTTAATATTATTATCATGCATTTCTATATTCATAGTTTCTAAATTACCGCCCCGGAAACATTCCATACAATGCGAACTGCCTTACGTATGGTATTTTTTGACTGAAGTTATTTTAAAACATTATGATTTGATTTTCTTATATGCGTTATTTGTGCTGATATATACTTTATATATATTAAAATGATTTTCAATGTTTCAAACAATGCGTGTTTGCTGAAAGAGAGATACAGTCCATAACTTCATTTAAGCGTATCTTCATTTTAATTCCTTCTGGGTTTTTTAAATCGATATGAACAGATGCATGTATCTCAATTTTGATATATCATGTATATGTAAAATGAATAAATAACGCGCGAACGTTAAATGAATATAAAGCTAAATATGAGAGTTCGTGTTGTGAACACGAGGCGGTTGGAGAATATTTCGTTTCAGTTCGGGTATGATAATGTTTTGTTATGGTAAATAAGACATGTTTGAAAAAAAGATGCTTTTCCTAAAATCGGAACCATTTTTTAATACCCGTCCTTAAATATATTCTTTGTTTTTTCATATTCAAAGAATATGACAGCTCTAAAGAACACTGCATACGGCTTTTTCATTTAAACCAGTAGTTGAGTTTCGCATATATCATAAAGAAGCCAGTCATGTTATACTTAATTAAGCAATATAGTTGTATCTTAATAAGAACGTTTGAACCTATTTAAAGATGTTGTTAATATTGTTAAGCAATACTTTTTTCATTAATGACAGTTTTATTGGAACTACTTCATAACCATCTCAATATTTCCGCATCACTGTAAAAATAAAGTCACACGACTTGTTTGGGAAGTTTATTTCATGTTTACAAAACCAGGGAAACGAATTCAGAACATTTATTATCAAGCTTTTACCATAATAAAATCATTAGATCATACAAAAAGCATACAAGATGCATTTAAACATGGCATCAAAGGGCGCCATGAAATAGTATGAGGTCAAGCATGATATATATTATTTGTGTCTCTATGATTCTTGTTAGGTCTGGCTCTCGCTGTCACGATGACAGCCCTGATGTCAAATGTATCATCGTGTTGTCGTTAATCGTGATAAAAGGCCCTAATTAATGATAAGTGTTTGCTCAATGGGATTGCGATTAACAGCGATTGCTACATCTACCAATGAATGATAAGTAATATATATATATCCGATATCCGTGGGACTAAGCCCGATTTAGTAACACCGATTACACCAAGATTATGCCGGATTGAAATACGCTGCTAAGACTATGTTCAATTGAGTCACACCGAGGTGGTGAGCAAACGGACGTTGCCCCAATGTTAATGATATTATGTTGTAATTTTGCGTCTTAAAATATAAATTCGGACTTCTTGACTTTTAAAATTTCTTTCAGCAATCAAGTTGAAATTTTATTTTTTCTTGAAAAACTGAAATTAAGATACTTATTTAAAAACAAACGCTCTTTTATAACTTTCATATAAATTGTTATCCAAACATCCATTATTCTATTATGCAATAAATATAATTTTATAAATAATTGGGACATTCAAAATAGTTCTCAAAACAAAAAAACAGTTTTACATTGTGACATATACGCACAGAAAAGACAAGATAATTATGAACGTCGATCGCAATACAAGAGACGTTCAAACTGGCGTGCGACATAAATAGGTATTCGTTTTGGGAGAGGGGGTTAGTTGTCGATGGCTCCCCCTCCCTCAGCCATCGCCCATTGTCCAACGAAACATTTCATTTTGATATGGTAAAAAGTATTCATTAGGTATACCAAAATGCATCACTAAATGCTCATATGAGCAACACAAATATATGAAGAATAATAAGGGACCAAATGTTTCGGTTCCTGGAGAAAGAACTCACTTTCTAAGACATACATGTTAGGGTATCGTATGTCTTTCGCGCGCTCTGTTTTAACATACACAATTGTAAGTTTCTATATGCTAAACATGAGTATGCGTATGTGTGGTGAATTTTATTTGCAGAATACAGCTGTCGTTGGAGAAAATAACATACATCAAGTTTAATCACTTTTTGCTTACTTTCCTAGCAGATTTTTAATATCCACTAATACTTGTTTAAACTGAGGGTCGAGAAAACCGTACACAAAAGGGTTGATAGCATGATTTATGAACACAAGTCTGAAGAAGAAGAAATACACGGCCTTCTCATTGTCATTCAAACGATTCAAGATTCCTTCTGATATTAACGCTAATAATGTCATATACATAATTGTTGTGACCATGAATATGATTGTCAGAACGAACATAATGTACGTTTTCTGGCGAATGCGACCAGCTATTTCTCGATGTCGACGCCGTACCCGTTTTTTGTGACGGTCCTCTGACGACCCATCATCGCATGTAGTTTCGGCGTCCGAAAAACAAACATCATTGATGTCAACCGGTTCACTTTCGTCATCCATATACCTCATTGCAGTCTCTTTGTAAGCTAGTCCATTCCCGGTCTTGACGTCAGAACTAGAAGCAGTACTTCCATCGCTGATCTCGAGATGTTGTTTTATTTTGTTATGTGAAACTGCTGATATGCTGACTATAGGCACCTTCGCGTTTTGGCGCTTTTGAGCAGCCAAAGAGCGACCTAAGATGAGTTTTTTTGCTACCAGTATATAAAGAACGAACATGATTGTAAGACATATTCCACTTATACCCTCCACTGATGAAGCGTATTCAAACGGATGTTTACTGTCTGCATATTTAGCATCCTTTTCACAAATTGTGACCGTCACGTTTCTTCCATTGTATATTTTTACGTCATGGTGGATTCCCCAGAGAAACGCGACTGGTAGTGAAAGTATGAACGCCGCGCCGTAGATGACGCCGCACATGATAAGCGCCTGGCGTGGCTTGATCTGCCATCTAAATGGCGCACAGACCTTCCGGTAGCGGTCGACAGCAATGATGCATAGACAAAATGCCTCCCCTGATACCGTGAACACATTGAAAAAGGACTTTATCTTGCATACGATGGGAAATGGGTACTTGTACCAGAATTGCTGCGTGAGAATCTCCCCAGGCATTGTGGTCAGCGTGCTGATAAAGTCTAGAAAAGCCAAGCACAGCACGAAGTACCGGAAGTTACAGTCATGGTAACGTTTGATGAACACGTACAAGACAAATAAATTTCCAAAAAATCCCACAACAGCTTCAATTCCAACAAAAACTGAAACAGGTGTTAATGCCCTTTTTAGTTCGTCATTTAGTTGGTCTAGTAATTCACTTTCTGTTGCATTGGACAGTCCAGTGCTGTTGTCTGCTCCTATTTGGTCAATTACTGTGTGTCCAAAACTGCTAGTAGTCGTAGTCAGATGAACATCGGCCATCTTTAATTAACTTGTGTTAAAACATTACCGAACTTCATTCAAAAATGTCAATCAATACGTAGTATTTACTTAATTAAAACAATCACATCACAACGCACAGCTTTATCATTCAGCGTTTGAATGTTGTGCTGTCTAATGACTACTTGTCGCAACTCTTGTCTTAAATCTCATCTCAAGTGAAGTTCGAATTTTCTTCCGTATTTTCGACGGAAAACAGATTTATTGAATGTTTATGATTGATTTATTAAAATGATTACTTGTATGCTATTCAATTTATAATCGAACTAGTGGAAAGGCAGAAAGTTGTTTATGTACGACTTAAATAAACATTTTAACCAAAGGAACACTTTAAAAAAGAATTAACATTTTTTACTTATCCATATAGTCAAAATACTACGCCGTGTTTATAGCATTCAGTTAATACATTTCCTTACCAGATATTTTGTAATGATATCTGATGTTGACATTTCGTTAAAATGGTGGTTCATCAGATGTAGACAAGAAATGACACGCAATGATTTGTTATAAAGTTATAAATGTTACTGTATCAGGGGCGCATTTCAGAAAAGATACAATCCAATAAGTAATAATGACACTTAAAGCATGTCTGTTTTGTGCTGTTGTTCCATGCTTCTGGGTTTGTGTTTTTGTTTTATGTCTTTGGCATTTACCCTGTGTCATTAAACGGGGTTTATGCTTAAACCTTTTGCTATTGAGCTTGTTTCTGTAGTTTTTCATATAAATATTGGTTTCAATTGGTAAAATAAATGAAACTCACATCATTAACTTTCTTGAAGCTATGGTGATGCGTCTGTGAACTGTGTGTACGTATGTACGTGGTGTTTGTTAGGTTGTGTATCTAGTTCAGTGTCTTGTACGTATGTACGTGGTGTTTGTTAGTTTGTGTATCTAGGTCAATGTCTTGTACGTATGTACGTGGTGTTTGTTAGTTTGTGTATCTAGTTCAGTGTCGTTTGGGCCCTTGTATTTCTAAACATGGTTCATACTTATTTTGTTTTACTTGTCCCAGTATTTATCATTGTTCTGTTTAGGCCACCTTCTTTGTCAAGACTCAATGAAACTTGGAAAGTTGTCTTCCTATAACCTATGCCATGTCCGATACTGCGGACATTTGGTATCAAAAACTTGGTCACTCTAATAAAAGAAAATCATTCGTTTACACTTCAAATTCCACATTTATGGCCTAAAATAAATGCAAATCTGTTAGTGTCTGGCTTTCCTTTCAATTTTAGTTCTAATATATGTCGAATAGGGTCGAGCATTAGGTCATTAGGTCATATCAAATCATCACGTAAAACCAAGTTCAACAAAAATTGTTCAAAACGCGTGTCGTCATAAAATTTAAGTCAAGATCGATAATGAACAATTACAATAATGAACCGATCATGTTACGCTTTTTTATCGATACTAATAATTGGTTATATTCACTTTAACGTGTAACAGTGGTCATTATTGTGACAAATTGTCGTGGTATAACTTGTCAGGTCGACATAAAAGAATTCGACAAGTCCAAGTTTATACGAGCGATACCATACAAGTTCGTACGAACACAAGTAATATGTTAAGGAACTAATTGTCAGGCATTTTGATTTAACCATCACATGCGTTAAGAAAACAAACTCACACCAAAACAAATATTGTTCAAAGACTTTGCTTCCTCGATTCGTTAAAGGTATCTCTTGGTGCATGTTATAAAGTTGAACCGATGACAAATCGTTCCTGAATAACTCATTTTTCAGAACAAGTTTGCTGATAAATGAGTGGCCTTGTCATTGTTGTTGTTTTGGATGCTAGGCTAGTTCATAAAGTTTACATTACATTATTATTTAAACAAAGTTTGAAAGATGAGTTTAAGGTATATGAAAGAAAAGGAAGGAAATATGTCAAACATAATAATAAATTTGCCGTTGACCTGAAACTACGCACGTTTTCATATATATAATCTTCCTTAACTTCAAAATGTTTATCTTCAAAATCTGCGTTGATGTTTTCTATAGATATCGCTTGATATGTAAATTGAATGCTAACGACGATACTAATCTCCTGCGGTGGAGTAAATTGTTTTCCTTATGACAACAAATTATATATTGTAGTAGCAGCAGCAGAAGTAGTAGTAGCAGCAGAAGTAGCGGTATTAGTAGTAGTAGTAGTAGTAGTAGTAGTAGTAGTAGTAGTAGTAGTAGTAGTAGCAGTAGCAGTAGCAGTAGCAGTAGCAGTAGCAGTAGTAGTAGTATCAGTAGTAGTAGTAGTAGCAGTAGTAGTAGTAGTAGTAGAAGACGTTGTAGTAGAAGTAGTAGTCGTAGTCGTAGTAGTAGTAGTAGTAGTATAATTATAGGCTCATCAACGTTTACATAAAGTGAGGTGTTAAAACGTTACATGCCTATGTAAACGTTCGAACAGTCAATCAAAATGACGTGCTATTTGGTTGTAATTGTACTGGTAGTTGGAACAAAAAAGAGGCACTTGTGATTTTATTAACTGGCGATAAGGACCGGAATGTGATATGGGCTTGGAAGAGCATATCCTGGACTATTATCACATCGCACTTTTCGGAAAGTCATTGTATTCCATAGGTACTGCTGTATGTATGTTTGAGTTCATTCGTCATGATTCGATATTGTATTTGATTGTAATCAATCAAGATAGTATGTCAATTAGCATTGAAACCAAGTTCAATAAATATTGGATAACAGATTAGAGAACGCGGACAATGACGACGGCGGACAACACGTTCCCTGCATGTCCGCCATGCTATGCAAATAAAGACAACTAAAATGTACTTCGATTCGTGTTAAAATTATGCAATCGAGTACCTCACGAATAAAAGGATCAAAATTTCTAAGTCGATATCCTCAAAAGTTAATAGTCATAGTAAAGTAAAATGATTTATTAAAAATGCACTCTAACTCCCAGATAAAATTGAACCCAATTAATTATATTGTTTTAATGTTCATAAAAGGATGAATAAATGTCGAAAACAATGGTTCTCATGAAGGATACCGAGTTAAATTCGAAAGAAATGAGCATAAATCACGCTATTTCTATTATGAGACTAAAGTAAACGAAAGTAAATCTTTTAGCATTCACCAATCATTTAATATGTTAGCGTTTTCTGCTATTAAATACACAGTTACAATCTTGTTATCAGTTATTAATATTCTCCGTAAATTCATGATTTAGTTAGTAGTTCAAGGTTTATCAATCAAATTTGATGTTTGATATACTCGTACATTGTATGTATTGATTTTGAATACGAGTGTCACTTTAAGATGTGTTATGATTACCGGCCCTAATCTGTACTAAAACCATGGCAATGTAATTAACAACGCTTGCTTAATACGTGGCTAATTCATGGCAGGTAGGTTGTATCAAAACGAGATGACAGGAAAGAGATGCAAATCTTGGAATCCAATTTATATCAACGTTGCAAAGTGTGTTCCCTTTGATGCATTATCAGGTATACCGTTTTGGCCAATGATTTTAAGCTAACATACAAATTTAAATTCAACAATTCTACTTAATATGTGTAGAGAAAGTTACGTGAAACAATAAATAACTACTAACAGACCAAATATTCATCTTTTCGACCTTTTATTTGACATTTTTACTTTTATTCTTAATAACTAAAAAATAAAACCTTTTGCACGACGATGATGTATATATAATACAATAACATGGAAATGTTGGAAACGTAGTAAATTGCTATTTACAATTGAATGCAGTGTCATATGTCGATTGTCTTATTTAAAATATCTGAAACTTGACTATTCATATTTTCTGATTGATGTTCTCGCCTAACTGTTAAATTAAGACAAAAAAGACAAACAATCTAACGTGTAAGCATTTCTTTTCTGCACTTCAACAAATCGCTTTATCGAGTACTTTCTTTTGATCTTAATAAGGAGGTACTGCAATTCAAGTATGTCGTAACTAGGCAATCAAAAGGTGAAATTCTTATCGAGACACGTATTATTTTTAATGTTTAATGTTTATTTTTCATATTGTACACAAACTTGCACATGGGGGATCGGCACGCGCAGCGTATTGCGCGTGCGTGCGAACCTACTTTCCATATCTATGAAAAGCTATAAGGTTTTCCTAAACTGACTTATAAAAACGATGTTCATTGTGTACATATTTATGAACACTGGTGTCGTGCTTGTTTCGCTCCCACATTCACTTAAACGTATGCAAACACAAGTTTCTATCAGAAATTAACCAAAATATCATTGATATTCAATGTCTGCTTGATTTAAAGCATGAATTGGCTGTCGTAAATTTTAAGGTTTAAATTTTTCGTAAATGCTGAAAAATTAAAACTTATTTCTCTCTTAACAGTCTTATATTTAGTACATTAAATAAACGGATAATAAAAACACACAATAGGTACCTTAAATCTGCCCCGCATTCCATTTGTCGGAAACTGATTCTTATCACAAGCTAATCAGAACAGTGTATGTACCCTCTTTGCGCCCCTCTTCACACTATGTGTGACGTCAAACATGGGACCAATATATTGACAATAGCAGCTTGAGCTGTAGTTATCTAAAATGTGAACAATTTTAGCAGGTATTTAAACACGTATGCATAATTCAATGAAAACGTATAAAAACTGTCGGAAACTGCTTCACAATCAGTATGTTAAGGAACACATTTGTTTCGAGGGTTACAACACATTTCTAGTCTGTGTTTTTAAAAATATATGTACAATTACAGGTTTTAGTAATGTTGCAAGGTTAATGATATTCTTGATAACAGTGGTTACGTAAACTACACTTTACAGATGCAATATTATATATGTTTTTCAGCTCTAGCAGTAAACTAATGACGGAAAAGATTCTAAAACAGGGTTTCAGATATCACAAATCAAGGAGACTTTCGAAAAAATATTTATGGTCATAATTATATTATATCAAAGTACAATAAAGACCTAAATCACTGATTGCTAATAGTATTGACCATCCATATTTTATGGTGATGTTTTAAAGAAAATTATTCCAGCAGATAGTTGGGCAGATAGACTTAATGAATTGCTTGGATTTTATTCAAACCGTGGATATAACGGCGATACTTTGAAAAGTACTTACCTTCTAGGTTTTGAAAATGAAAATGAATTCCTAAAACAAAGTATAAGGTTGAATATAGCGTCCTTACATAACTGAACTTTCAGTCCTTTGATTTTATGAAAATTTTGCAAATTCAAGTTATCTTTAAAACCCTCATTGGTTGGCTAGGAATGTTCGGGCCTGTGACGTCCCTTTCTTCAAATATTTTACATAGGTAATCATGAAAAGTTTAGCTAATACATGTCGTTTCTAATTTTGATGTTTTCTTCATTTGTTAGCAATTTCGTACAATGATGCTTTTTATCTAAATTTTTATTTTCTAAAGCTGACTGTGTCTGATGTTCATAGTTTAAAACAATAACTGGATTGTAATTCAAATGTTGTCCAAAACGTTGTTTACGTCAATAACAAAACATATGTTTTCCGTATCATTCTGGGATGATAACTCTTAACTTTATTATACATATATGGACATACAAGAAGTAATAGCTATTATGTTCCTGACTTAAAAGTTAAAAGACGGAAATTAAAACACTGTTAAGAAAAAACCCAACAACAATACAGTTACGCATTTCCTCTTATTATGACCAATACGGGCATACATTACTAAATCTAAATAAAAACTGAAAACGACCATGTATATATTGCATGTACACAGAGAATTTGCCTTTGGAATTACATGAATTGCTATTTGCAATAGTGATAAAAATATAGATCGTCGTATAAACAAAATATGTAACAATTTCGAATTTGAATAACAATATTCTTAAATTTCATTTCCTAGAGGAATTCTGCATTGCATGGGAATACACGCAATTGTCAAAGTGTCTTTTCATGTGAATATGGTAGAAAAAGTATGCGTAAATTACACCAGAATGCAATATTTAACACTAATACGAACATCACAAGAGTTGAGGGACAATCCCTGGTGTCTAGAGCACATATGTTCCGGATGGAATGAATGAACGCACGTCTTCAGAAGGTCCCCTTTAAGTTTTAAATGCCGCAGTTTATTCGTGGCTACGCTGTACTTTTTGTATCGAATTCTGATGATGGCGATCTAGCTGGCAATACAGTTTAAGCAACCTTTCCTTAGCTACTTAAAACATATTTTTAATATCTCCTAATATTTGTTTAAACTTAGGGTCAAGGCAGCCGTACACAAAAGGGTTGATAGCATGGTTTATAAACACAAGTCTAAAGAAGAACAAATACACGGTTTTTTCATAGATATTTAAACTCTTCAAGATTTCTTCTGATATAAACGCTAATAACGTCAAATACAGAATTGTTGTGACAATGAATATGATTGTCAAAACAAACATGATGTACGTTTTTCGGCGAACAATATTCGCTTTGTCGCGACGTCTACGCCGGATCCGTTGTTTGTGACGGACTTCCAACGCTCCATCCTCGCATGTTGTTTCGGCGTCCGTGACACAAACTTTATCTTTGTCAACCGCTTCGCTCTCATCATCCAGAGACCGGCTTTCCGTTTTGCTTGACTCTGTGGTTGATTTTCCTTTTCTTGTTGATACGTCCGAGTTAGTAAAGCCACTTTCATCGCTTATCTCGGTGTTTTGATTTGATTTTCTTTGTGACATAGACAACTTGCTTACCGTTGGCGCGCAAGAGATGTGGCGCCTTTGAGCCGATGGACGACCTAAGATGAGTCTCCTTGCTACTAGTATATATAGAACGAGCATAACTATCAGGCATTGTCCAAATAAAACAGACAGGGATGTACCGAAAACTAAAGGTTGTCTACTGTTTTCATAATTGGAATCCTTTCCACAGACAGTGACGGTTACATTTCTTCCGTTGTATAACCTAACGTCCTGTTGGCTTCCCCACAGAAACCAGGCCGGGAGGGAAACAACGAAAGCCACGCAGTAGATGACGCCGCAAAGGATAAGCGCCTGGCGAGGCCTGATCTGCCATCTAAATGGCGCACACACCTTCCTATGTCGTTCGACAGCGATTATGCACAGACATAGGGCCTCCCCTGTGACCGTGAATACGTTGAAAAATGACTTGACTTTACAGACGACGGGAAATGGATACTTGTACCAGAATTGCTGCGTGATGATCTCCCCAGGCATTGTGGTCAGTGTGCTTATAAAGTCCAGAAAAGCGAGGCACAGCACAAAGTAGCGAAAGTTACAGTCATGGTAACGTTTTATGAACACGTACAATACAAATAAATTGCCAAAAAATCCCAGAAATGTTTCAATTCCAATAAAAATTGTCACAGGTGTAACAGCCCTTTTCATTTCGTCATTCATTTGGTCCAGTAATTCACTCTCCATCACAACATGTAGTCCAGTTCCGTTGTCAGCGTTTGTGTTGCCATTAACAGTATTTCAAAAAATAAAAGTAGCCGTTGTCAGATGGCAACTACTGATCTTTAATGACTTTTGTTAAAACCTTGGTCAACAACTTGAAAATGGTCAATACAAATGTAATATTTGATTGATTTATACCATCACATGAACACACACAACTTTATAAGTCATCCTTTAAATGATGCGCTGTTTAGTACCTACTCGTCGTACATCTTGCTCTTGAATCATCAACTTAACTATGGTTCCCTTTTTTCTTCCGTGGTTTCGACATAATGCGGTATTCAAAACGCATTTAATGAAATTTAAATTGATTTTTTGGGGTTTGTGATGTTTAAGAAACAGATTGCACAAAACTTTGCACATATACTCTTAAGTAAATTATTGTAAAGATGACGTTCCCTAATAATGGAAAATATATTCCTTTTTCTTTTAACATAACCCATAGCTCCATAACTGGTAAACCGACAGTTCATTTACCTTTAACATAACATGTATATTTCTAGTATGCCAAGTTTGTTTGTGTGATGGATGCCTTTCGAAATTGGCGACTGCTTGCCCTGTTTCTGTCCGAACTCTTTCAAAGCTGCGAAAGCTTATATACATTATACAATGACATGTACATTTTAATACAATACTGGTATCATCAATTGAGCAGATACACCCTTAATTTTTCTTGATTCTACTAAACTTCAATAAGATTTACTCTAATTTAAAATACAGCCAGCATACACGTCTAAATCGACAGTCCTAACATTAAAGTACTTACACTAACAAAAGACACTCGTAAAAAAGTAATTTTAGTGTGAAACGTACGCTTAAATGATCAATGGTTAAAAAAAACGTTGATAAGGTATCACACAAATTAAAACTATAAGAGAGTATATAATAGGCCATATTTTCCTCTATCTTTCATCAGAGAACCAACACTGTTGAGCAAACACAAGAACTCCACCTGTAAGTCTGATTATGATTGCATGGTATAAAACGTAGACGTTTGAACGTTTATATTTGTTTATCCGACATGGCCTTTTATCGAACGTGACAAAGGGGGTTTGAGTAGTCATTTTGGATGTATATGAACATGGCGGCTTAGCGGCTTATCAGTATGAAGTTGGTAGACTAGAAATCAAGTGTTATAGCGGCAAAGCAGCATAAAGTTGGCGGCCAGGCCTGACCTGGCCTAGCTGCATTTTGTTGATAGCATTAACAGTTCAACATAACATTTTGTACCAGTTTTTAACGAACGCATCGTGCCTATTACTGTATTTAAACTTTTTACTGCAGGAAATGTATTTGCGTTTTTAATACATTCTTTTATTCAGGTTTTCACAATTTATCAGGGCACTATGCTATTTTGTTATATTTCAAACATTTCATTGAAGGTGTATATCTGAACAGTTGCTTTTGAACAAAACCATTGTAATGAAAACAAATGATAGAATATTGAGTCGATGTTATATTATGTATTTGATTTTTTTCATACGGTTTTTAATATGAACCTCCCCAAAACTACCCGTCTAAAGACGAATCAGGCTGATTTCTGACAATGATAGTCATTGAATACCATGAGAACAATCTCGACAACCACATTTGTTTTGATTACACATTTGACCATTCAAATATCTCATTCAATAAAATGTGACCAGGGTAATTTGTTCAGATTAATTCATGCGCTGTTTAATTTATTCTGTTTTGAATTTTAACTTCAATATTTTGAAGATTACTGCATTTTGTATACAAAGTATTGATCTATGTTTATATAATGCTTGAACGGAAATAAGGGTAAACAATATTTCTTCACATGCCGGCATAGGGATTACAATTATCGTAATTGGCGATCAAATCTGTACCTAAGGGGAGTCCCACGGGTAGCAGTGTAGCACCTGGAAATGCAAAGAGGGGATTTTCTCCGGAAACAACAATAAAAGAAACATGATTTCCGTGTATGATCGTACTTTATTTCAGTAAAGATCATAAAATATCGTTTATTCTATCACTCTCGATCTTAAATACGATCTTACACTGAAATAAAAAGATGCAACTGAATCAGGGGCCAGTGTCACGAGGAAAGTATTGCCCCGCACGAACTATTATAATCACAGTAAAGACAGTAATCGTAACACATCAATCAGGTTGCTTAGTTAAACTAGGTTAAATAATGTTCCACTTAAGTTATATGCAAAATTAAACAAATGTGTAAGTGATGATTATTATATAATTATCGTTAACAGTCTTGAGACCACAAGTTTGGTCAAGAATCAACGACAATTGTTTTATAAAATCTAGGTCATCTTTGATACTATGTTGTTTGTTATCAAAAAGTAGGTCACTAGATCCAGTGAAAGAAAATTTTCCTTTAAGTTCTTATGTTAATGAATTTTGGTTTGTCAGCATACAATCTAAGTCAAGATTGATAATGGGTCATTAGGCGAAAGTGAAAAACAACGACGCAAGGGTAATCAATGGCATATTTCTTTATCATTAAACAGGCCAGAGCCATAGCCCCCACATCCATGCAATTTGGTTGATGTTTATGACTCCGAATAATCTTCCTCTTTTTGGAATATAGACCATGTAAAGTTAACACAAGGTGAGTAAGTCTAATCAAAGAAGCCCCATTTTAACCTAAATGCAATGGAACTTGATGAAATTCTAGTCTTCATAGAATTTATGTCAAGTCCGGTAATAATTATTACAAAAAAATCATTTTCAACTCGTTTTGTTGATTCACAATTGCTTGCAACATTTACTAAATAAGTTACGAGTCGACAAAGCTTTGACAATATGTCGTGTTCGAACTCGTTAGGTCGATATCAAATAAGTCGACAAGACTAGATGAATACACCATCAGTATATTCGATGTACGCTTCATTTCTAGTTATTTCGAACACAACATAAAGAAGTAGAGCTCAGCCGTTTTAATCTAACCGGCACATAATGTAGCCTAAGGTACAAACTCGCACCAAATTATAATATATCAAAGAGAGTATGTTTCCTCGTTTAGTACCAATGTTCCGCGCGCCCAAACAATTAGTTGCTGAATAAATCACAATACAAGGCAGTTTGCTGATATATGAGGGGCGCCTGTTAATAATTAAGATTGCCATACACTTTCTGTATTGTTCTTTAAACAGATTAAGGAATATAAACTTAAGACACACACTTAGGATGCGATTGAATGAAAATAAATATGCAATTGTACTCAAACAATGCTTGTTTCACATATTTTCTTCCTTACTTATTGTAAATGTTATTTTAATATTTCAAAATCTGCGTTGATTTGAATTTGTTATAGATACTTTGTGTATATTGAAAGATATAAGACGATAGTTATTCCTTATGGTAAAGAATGTTTTCAACCTACATAGTTTCATAGTTTATTTCAAATGCATAAAGGCCATAGCCAATGAGCGTACAAGAATTAGGCATATATACACATATCATGACAATTCATAGATCAGTGGTCAAATACACGCTCATAGATACATTTTCTTGCAATAACTAACACTATATTATTATATAATTCAAACCATAATATATATAATACTATAATATTATCACAGCGATGAGACTGTGGCTGCTATACAGATACTGACTTATTACATATGTTAAATATAAAAAAAAACTATTTCTTAATTCAAAAGGTTTATGTACATACATCGATAATTTTCTACATGTAGTTTTCCTATCACTGGCAATAAGTTCAACAAATTTCAGTACATTTGGTCTTTTCCAATAATATTTACTGATGTATTGTTTTCTTAAATCATTATACAATGTACATTCTAACAAGAAATGAACGTATAGATTCGGGTTTATACCATCTACCGGCTTCGATTTCTATTCTATGTGATGAAAGTCTTAACCTTGTTGTAAGTGCTCTCCGAAATTTTACAATATTTACATCACAAAAGTAGGATTTGACTTAAAATCTACATACAACATTTCCTTTCACCTAAGATAAAATATTTCGAATTGTATCGCAAAATATCAGATCAGAAACACATTAAAAATTGATAACATGCAACGATATTAATAATAATAATAATAATAATAATAATAATAATAATAATAATAATAATAATAATAATAATATAATAATAATTGTAATAATACTACTACTAATAATAAAAATAATTATAATGATAAAAATAATAATAAGAAGAAGAATAATAAAAACGGAAATAATGATAATAATAATAATAATAATAATAATAATAATAATAATAATAATAATAATAATAATAATAATAATAACAACAACAACAATTATTGTGATAATAATAATAGTACTAATAATAGTAATAATATTCAATCGACCTAACAAAGTGTGTTCCCCTTTATGCAACATTATACACCTCCAGCCCTTGATTTAAAGGTAACATGCACGTTTATAGTCCATGAGTATCCTTATTTATATACAGCAAAGGGTAAACGCAAGTATAAAACACTTCTGGAAAAGAAATTGTAATCATAGTTAAATTTCTGAGTTGCTCACTTGGGATGAAACTTGAATTTATTTTTTTAAGCCGTATCGACGCATGAATAATAAGCAATGGCTTAATCAACGTCAGACAAGACCGGTCATTGAAAAGGGAACAAAAAGCGCTAACAACGCTTTATATACCCGTTTCTTCAATTGTAGTGACCCTGTCGTACAAATTTCAAGAATTGTGTGTAAAACCAGCACAAACAAATTTGACATAAATGAAATATTTACATATGTCTAAAACATCAGTCGCGGATAAATCTTTACAAATAATGTTTAAAAAATCTCTGTTAGCTTCTTAAAGGCCTGGTTTAAGGAATGTTTGGCATGACAATCCTCTGCTGTGAATCTCCTGCTAATTGCACTGATGTCACAGTAGGGGCCAATTTCCTGTGTATTTGTTTATTGTCTTAGGACCATTTAGGGTCCAATTCTATAATAAAGGCTCCAAAACTGCACAGCAGGATATTCAGATCTGAGATCTTATAAGACAATTAAGCAATTAGATTTAATTCAATACACAGAGGTTGTGTACAATACACGGGGGTTTGTTTGTTTTTGTGTGTTTTTGTTGTTGTTATTTTGTTGGGGGGGGACTTACAGAAGGAATAAACTAGGCCTTTAACGCATGAATGATAACCTAAACTTATCCTTAGCAAGTCCCCTTATTCTGACAAATTTATTTTAGAGTTTTCCCGTTAATCAACTTAAAACACAAACAGCAGGAGCGTCTGCATGCAACTTATGTACAAAAACCAGTGCATATTTTTCTTCACAAACAGAAAATGACATCAATAATTCTATTTAATATTTATGCAAAAGGCTGCAGAAACAAGATCAGTAGCAAAAAGTTTAAACATAAACCCGGGTTAATGGCACTGGGTAAACGTCAAAGACATAAAACATAAAATCACAAACAAGAAACATAGAAGAACAGCACATAACCCCACAAACAACACAGTGCACACATACTTTATATAAAAAACTTGGTATGTTTATCAAGAATTGTTAGATACCGCCTTAGAACGGTCAGTAAAATATAAATTTACTGGGGGTTTAAACCAGTATATGTGCACAAACCCAACAATCCTTTATAAAGATAAAACGCAAAAGGTAAATATTATCAAAGTTTGCATTTACTTGAGGAAACTTATCAATAAAACAAATAATAATAAACGTATAGGTAAACTCCAAATACTTCTATGATTAGAGATCCCAACTCTATCTGCAGACGGAGGAATAAAATTCAGAGCACCTAATGCAAAAACTTTTCAAAGATACGATGCAGTTATTGTTTGAAACTAATAACATCACACACAGTCTGCCTTATAAAATACAAGGTTTAAAACTGTGTGATCATAGAGTTTCATAATAAAAAGCATCATTGTACTAAAACTGGGAACAAATAAGGAAAACATTATTAAAAATAAAAGCAACATATATTAGCTAAATGATTTGCCAAATACGGTTTTAAAGATAACACGAACTAGTAAAATCTTCATAAAATTAAAGGACTGAAAGCTTAGGTATGAAAGGATGCTATATTCAACCCTATATTTTGTTTCAGGTATTCGTCTTCAAAAGTTAGAAGGCAAGTGCTCTTCAATGCAGATATTGTCATTACCGTTATCATTTATTTAGTCTGAACTGAAAACATAAGCGTCCTCCGTTATAGAGCCAATGAGTCGAAAATGGACGTTAACGCTGATTATGTTTTCTTACTTTCCCTTTTAAAATGATAATAAGAGTAAAGTAAAACAAATGGGGGAAAACGCAACATGCGATTGAGTCTGTGTTTTGTTAAACGTAAGTTTTTGCAATAAGGACTATCATCCTCAAAAAGTCTAGTTGTGCTTTGTAGTGCATAAGCTTTTTCATTAACGTATATAAGAAAGAGTAGAGGGCCCAAACAGAGCCCGGTGATACACATGCTTAAATGAGTTTAAATTGTGAAAATGATGTTCCAACGAACGGGCATATCCAGTTGATTACATTATCGGTATGTCCAGAACTTGTAATATTTCTGAACCATAGTTTTATGTTTATTTTCCATCATGTTGCGGTGCACTTGTAGTGTAGATGGTTGAAAATACAATATAAATTGATTGCTTTTTTCAATACTTTAATGCTTAAATACATATATGTAACCAAAAGACTATGTGGCTCTCTTTAGCCATTTATTTGGGAGTTTTCATCAACGCTGCATATAAAACTCTGCCTCGTATAGGCGGGCACTGGAAAGTTTACCATTGTCACGAAGCCTAAGTGCAGAATGACACAAAAGTGGTTTCATTACTATTGAATGACCTTTCGTGGCATTTTAGGGAAGCTCTTCTGTCTGTCAAACAATACCTGGTTCGCTCTTGCACTTAAAAATAAAACATCACTATTCATATTTGAAGTTTATTCAATTTAAACAAAAAAGGGAAACACAACAAAAACAGTTATGTAACCGAGCTCTTACGGTGAGTATATTTATAAAAAAAAATATATTCGCTAAAAAATTATTGTTTATTTTTTTTCTTTCCTTTACAAAACAATATTTCCATAACACATTATTTCAAGGTTGAACTGGCATCGGAGATTTATTGTGAGCGTTTATATACGTGGATATATAATCTCATTGATTTATGTTAGGTCGAGCTCTGACTGCCAGGGTCGATGTCAACCCTGAATTCCCCCTAACTATCGTGATAAAATGCCAATATTAATCGTATATTTGTGTTTTAATGCTGACACTTGATTGCGAACACTGATCCCATGCTGGGAAAACGACCAACAGAGATATGTGTTTGATTTACTCAAGTTTCCTTACAACATCTCAAAAACAATATCGCATCAAATACATTAATCCATATAAAGTTAAGTAACTAATGTCCATTCCTATTGCGTCCTTGTAAAATAAAAGTCGATATAAACACGAAGACCCACGATTACCCGAATAATGTATGTCCGATGTCAGTAAGACTATGCCTTATGATTGAACTACGACAATGACCGAAAGAATATACCCGTAAGACTATGCAAACTTGAGTTACAAAGCCCGTAAGACTTCGCCAAATTAATTAACGTTTTTGCCAATACGACTAGTCCGAATGAGTTACGCCTAAGCCCATATGACTTTTCCCGATTACGTTACGTAGAAACCCTATAAGAACCGATTGAGTCACTCCGATGCCCGAAAAACTACGCCCAATTGAGCTACACATGTTCATAGAGGTTGACCGCTCTCACTAAGTCTGACGGTGTAAAGGTAAACATATTCAAAATTCTAAAAGCGTATTTACAGACGCCTTTAATATATTTCAAAATTAAAGGATAAGCATAATTATCACCTTTCTCAAAAGCTTAAATTTACTAAAATAATAATTTGCTTCTTTAATTTTTATTTTTTCGCCAAAGCTTTCTGACTGTTCGGCTTCTATTTTGCTCTTTTAAGTTGATATTGTGGTGACTTTTATTA
Source organism: Mya arenaria (assembly GCF_026914265.1). NCBI lineage: Eukaryota > Metazoa > Mollusca > Bivalvia > Myida > Myidae > Mya > Mya arenaria. The sequence goes on from NC_069133.1 coordinate 8,955,924, forward strand.
CAGTAAACAGCTGTTGCATGGACATTTGTGTCGAAACTGTAGTCCCGAGGTTGAGGGGATGACTTCAGAATTGTTGTCCCGAGGCCGGTCAACAGTTCAATACATTGTAATTTTTGTAAAACAGTCAAAAATAGTGAATAACATTCATAAAGTGAAAAGGTAAATAATTAAATCTGACTCATTAAGGATTTCTATGGTATTTTATAGACTGCATATCAAATGGAGCAGTAATTGTGTTGTTATTTGGAGTCTTATCAACTTTATTTTTTGCTTTCTTTTAAAATGTATTACAGCGTAATCAAGTTGAAATATCATTATTAGTAGTATAATAATTGGTATTTCGCGGCCATTTTGTTTGGTGGTGCGGTGGTTCTGTCGGTGGTTCCATTGTTTACGCATGCGCAAGTTTGAAATTGACTTTCGCGGCCATTTTGTTTGGTGGTGCGGTGGTTCTGTCGGTGGTTCCATTGTTTACGCATGCGCACGTATATGTTTTGGCGGACAATTTTCAAAGTTTAACTCAACCAACATTGAGAGGGAAGACAATGGTATCGATTTCGCGCGTTAGCGGTCATATTTGGCGATTTCCCGCTTTTAGCGGTTATGTTTAACCATTGTTTAAAATCCAAGACAAAGGGTCATTGTTTAACTGGGTCTCCATTGATTATCAGTATTAATCTTTTTGCGATTGAAGTTGGCAGCCATTGTTTTACCGGCTAATATGAGTTATAATTTGACACCATATGACTCAAACAGGAGAATGTTTGATTCCTTTTGGGATGAGAATGGTAATATGTTACCCTGGAACGATAGTGAAGCTCGTTGTATATATTTGTGGGTTAAGGAGAGTCATCAGAAAATGGTAACTCTTTTAAGACAAACTAACAATTTTCAAACCATAGTTGATCAGTACAATAGCCATCAAGAGATTGAAGAATATCCGGATAGATGTAAATTCATTCCCTTTTTAACCGCATATACAGGACTTAAAGACGAGCCCATAGTACGGGAATAATCAACGTCCAAGACATTTTTTTTTTTTGGATTGTCAATAGTGGTATATAACAAACCGAACAAATTGGATATTGTAAGTCTGTGCTTTAACAGTTGTCTAAAGTGTTTAAAAAATACAAAAAATGGCTCAAGCTCAGATACGTTTTTCTAACGAGTTGCAGACATATTTGAGAGGTTTTGGTTTTGAAAATGTCTCTTGGTCACCAATAAGAAGGGAAATTACATGCACACTTGGTGACAAATTTGTCATAGTTGTGAAAGAGAGACAGCGACGCATTAAAATAATATTTAAAAAGGGTCACCAAAGTTTTCAATTACCATTTGATATTTTTGAAACTCTCTGTGATATGAAGGAAAGTGTTCCGTTATTGGCTTCATTCTTACACGGACAGTCGAAATGACAACTTCAAAACTATTAGAGTTTGAATATAGTTCTCCAAGCATGCTATTCTTTCAAGACAGACTTAAAACGTTCGACATGTGGCCACCTCAAATAGAACCAAACAAGTTCCAATTATCTTCAGCAGGATTTTATTATACTGGCAGAAATGACACAGTAGAGTGTTTTTCTTGCGGTTTGCGATTACATCAGTGGCAGAAAGGAGACGAGTCGTTGTTAGAACATAAAACACATTCTCCAAGTTGTTTATTTTTGAACATAATTGGACATCATGAAAACGACATTTCATGGCAGCATAAGGACACCCGATCTTCGTCCTCCAATGACTCATCCCGAGCACCATGGACGTGGACCGAACCTCTGGCGGGTTTTCAATATGGCGATATCCCCGGATGATCTGAAAATACAAATTTGAATTTTTCCGTTACCATATGTAACTATAAAAGACATACAACACAGCACAAACATTCAGTGTTTCATCGACATTTGGTGTGATCATATCGCAGCAGAAAAACTTAACATGGATTGCAGTGAACTATCTCAAGATATTTATGAAAATGAACATTGTGACTCCAAAACGAATGTTATGGACACTACAGAGATTTATACTCCAGTTTCTACAAGTGTCGCGCTAATGAATTCATACTTTGACTTTGTATATGCGAAGGCACTGTGTGAGGTTATGGGTATGGTGACTAGACAACTTTGCTATGGTTGCCAGATGGATCTCCCATCTCAAAAAGATCACGATTGTATCATGGATACAGACCCTGATGATGATGAGTATAAAATAGAACGTTACTTTAGTGACATGCTAAACGCAGTTAATGAAAAAAATATACTACAAAGTTGGGAAGAAATTATGCGCATTTCAAACATTTCCTCTGAAATGATTGATTTACACAAACATTTGCTAGAGAGCAATGACTATCTGCAGATAATGAAAACCGAGCGGTGGTGTGAAAAAATGAAAAGAATGGTGTTGACAATCAATCGCATTGAAGATCGACTGTTTCGTCCATCACGTTGAGCAAAAGAATATTTACAACACAACAAAATGGACATATTATGCAATGTTGTATGTGTTTTACTGCATTTTTCTTCAAAAAAAGAATTCATGAGAAATTAAGAACTCTGGCATTGTGTGGCGTAAAATGATTTGTTATATTTATTACTTCACGAATTTCCTGTTTGCATGTTTCAAATAAATATTTAATTCACTTTATGTACATGTATGTCATTGTATGTATATGCTTGTATGATCATATGCTGACTTATTTTATAGATGTTTAGTTTCAAATAAATGTATTTATATCTATACATGTTTTCATTTCCTTGCTTTAGTTTAATTAACAACCCATGTGTCCCATAATATAAACTACTAACAACGATGATCATGTTTAATCATGGATAAAACGCAGAAGGAACATATCCTATCACAATATTATTTCGATTCTAAAAACGCAGGCAGCGTTTTGGGTGCAAAAAAGTTACACAGGATATTAAACCAAAACTATCCAAGAGTATTTACTACTTATTTCATACAGAAATGGCTCAACAATCAAGACTCGTATGCCATTCAACGTCAGGCGAGACATACATATAAAAGACCACGTGTTGAAGTGGCGGGTATGAACGATCAGGGTGATATGGATTTAATGGCAGTTGATAACATTGCTAAATACAATGATGGAGTTAAATACCTACTCATTGTTATAGATATATTTTCACGTTTTCTATCCGTTCGACCCTTAGTTAATAAAAAATCTAACACGGTATTGTTAGCAATCAAGGATATTCTTAGTGTTCATAAGTTTAAAAAGTTAAGAACGGACCGAGGTTCTGAATTTATCAATCGTGAATTAAAAGCGTTTATGCAAAAGAAGAGAGTTTACTTGTTTAATACACAAAGCACCGCTAAAGCAAACTATGCAGAGCGAGTCATTCGTACCCTTCGTGGTATGATATTTAGAATGTTAAGATATCAGCGAAATTATAGATATATAGATCACCTTCAAGATATTGTAAATAATAATTCCCCTCATCGGAGTTTGGATGGATTAGCACCAAGTGATGTTACAAAGAAAAACGAGACACAACTTTGGAGTAAAATGTATCTAAAACCTAAAAAATTCCCCAAAACGCCTCCTCGCTTTAAATATAAAATTGGTGATTTGGTTAGATTAAGTTACACGAAACATCCCTTTAGAAGAGCTTATCAACAACAATATACTACAGAAGTTTTTAAAATAAAGAGCAAGATTTTCAAACAAGGTTTTCCATTGTATAAGATCATAGACTTGAATAAAGAACCAATATCAGGTTATGTGAATCAAAATGAAATAATTCCTGTTGATAAAGATGCAGACAGTCTTTGGTATGTTGATAAAGTTTAAAAAAAGAGAAAAGTCAAAGGGAAATTAGAGTATTTTGTTCGATGGGAAGGATTTCCAAAATCATTTGATAGCTGGATTGATGCAGATCAAGTTCAAGAACAATAATAATGGAACGTTATGTGTTTGTGAGAGACAATGAGAGCAATGAATTAAAAGGTTTTACTATTTATATTGCTATTCTTGATAATTATATATTGTGCATCCTAACAATATTTCATTTTTTCAAATATTGGTTGTATAATTTGTGTACAATTTGTAGCTACTTTTTGGATTCAATTGCGTTTTTAAAGACAATTACAGTGTGTTGCGCAAATGTTTAATTGATAAAGGGTTGAATATGCATAATTTCAAACTCTGTACTCGCGGCCTTGAGTGCTGAGCTAATGTTTATTTGCATTTTGTGACTAGTGAGTATGATTATATTATAATTCATGTACATCAATGTGAATTCTTCAGCTTGTAAATACACTGAATGCAAATCAAACCATTCATCCTCATTGACATACTACCCTTCATTGGTTGAGGCTTTTGGAACCAAACACCTTAATACCGTCGACATTCACTTCAAAGCCTGACCTAAATTTCTAGAAACTTCTAAGTCCCTTATAACAGGATTAAGCTAATTTCATTAGTAGGGTAAAAAGGGGACTCTCGCGGCCATTTTGTTTGGTGGTGCGGTGGTTCTGTCGGTGGTTCCATTGTTTGCGCATGCACAAGTTTGAAATTGACTCTCGCGGCCATCTTTGGCGGTTTCCCGCGTTAGCGGCCATATTTAACCATTGTTTGAAATCCAAGACAAAGGGTCATTGTTTAACTGGGTCTCCATTGATTAACAGTATTCATTTCAATAAAAGGGATATAAACAATAGCATTGTCACACTAACCACATCAGTGTATTGTATGTCAAAGGACAACTCATCCAATGTTTCTAACATAGGGTCATCGACCTAGGATCTATTTAATGGTATTGTTTTCCCTCATCAGACGATGGACTTATCATAACCTCCACCATCTTTATATGTGATCAAACGGATTCTTTTATATGTAAGATCACAGGTCATTGACAAACAAAAGTTCATCAGAGCCCAGCCATCGCGTGATCGAAAGTGATTTCAAGAAATTGAATGACTAAAACCTGACCGTTTAGTGTCAATTTGTACAACAACACCATATCTAATAGCCACCCAATTACTCTCCGACGTACCCATTGTAATAACTTAAAAGTGAAGACAGTTAAATGAGCTGCTGATGACTCAAAAGACGAGATTGTCGTTATCATATATCTAGTTTATCATTCAGGGTGACTAAAGCTCTTCCACTGTGGTGAGCTATCACAATAAATCACTTATTAAACCATTGTCAAATGCCAGCGCTCTATTCACTGGACTCTGTTTATCATTATGGACACCTCCGTTGAACCTTACAATGACATGAAAGTTTTTCAAACAACTTACTAAATAATCTTTTATTTTGACCACCAAAAGTAGGTTTTGAAGATATAACAGTTTTGTCCTCTCTTAGCTTCTTTTGAGTTTCACTATTTTTATTAAATCGGTAAAGGATTCACACAATTTCTTTATCAAATAACCTCATACCTTAAAGGTATGATGTATCGTTTACATTTCATTAAATCAACCCTACAGAAATGTTAAGATGTGTTCGATCTTATTTTAATGAAAACGTGAATGTTTTTTATTATTTATTTTTGTGTATAACTATTTCATTCCATTAATACAATATTTTAAAATTTAACAAGACCAAATTGAGATTTATAAGTTGAGGACATGTCTGACGAGCTATTTTATACCATTCCGGTATGTTGTATCAATAAATAAAATATCAGACAAGATTTTAATATTTATTTTCTTATAAATACAATACAATGCAAATACAAATAAAGTTGATTATAATTGAATTCAAACAATTTGTTTAACAAAGATCATACATTTTTATTTATTTTTTTTATCTATTTTAGGTTACATTTCAACAGTAGAGCAGTAGATAACATCACATGAAATTACATGAAATTAGATGTAATTTGGTATAAAACATAGAAATTATATCTCTTGTATCTTATAATGTCCATAAGCATATGATTTAATTCCATCTTCTAATAAAAATCTTTTGTCATCAAAACTAGATAATCCTACTTTGCTGATTGTTTCCAGATAAATTTTATGGTTATGACTTCTTAATGAATGCATTGTTGAGTGCATTTGAGAATTATTAAATAATACATGTTTATAATCATTAAGAGTCAATGATTTTTTAACAACCGCTTTTGATATCCCTTTTGCTCTTTTCTCGTCTATATCATCACACTTAAATGCATACATTTTCGATCGCAAACCGCAATATTCACTAATACATTTCTCATTTGTTTCACTTTTCATTTTTCCCATTACTTTTTTGTTGAAGTCACTATATAAAAAATGATCTTTAGGGAACTCTGAAGTGTCAAACAAATGTGAATAGGCCAACATATCTTGGAAAATGTCCGGTGTTGTACATGATACTAAAAATGAATCTGTGTCCGTTAATTCTAGCTCAACGTTGCTACCATACACATTTTTCAAATGATTATAATAAAAATCGTACATGGTATATTTTGACAAATCAAGGATACTCATTCCAACAAAAATTTGGTTTATTTAATTTAATTTTTTTGCGACTTAATTCAACACCAACAAGGTCTTCAGAAAAAATCCGGTGCATCTTATAAGTGGGTTTGGATGACACCTTCTGTAGTCGTTTTTCTGTATGAACAAGTTCTACGGACCGATGCTTCCGAAGATTTTCCATGGTTTTTCCTGAAAGTAAACAAAATTTTTGGTAAGTAACTTTTCATCATGTTAATCTTTACTCTGAACTGCTCAATATATGTTTTTATGATGGTATCCGTCGTTATCTTAGATACCTGTGTTTTGGATGAGGGATATGAAAATGGGACCGAAAAATACACTTTTTACTTGCCGGTAGTTAGTTTTGGTCAGTTTTACTTTAGGTTCCTAATTGTACATGAGCACTTGTAAGCGTCTGATTGAAGATGAATGAAATACCAAAAAGTGAAACTACGCCTGACAATTATTGAACAGTTGTTTTTGTAGATAAGTATTAGTGGTATGGAAGTGACAATAAATTTATTGTATAAATTACATACGGGCAGATCATACAAAAATGATAACAATGCAATAATTAACACGAACCCCAAAAAACAATAAAAAAAACAAAAAAAAAACAAAACAACAACCTTACCGAAGACCGAGTTGTTCATGAGTTTGAAGAAGTTCTTCTCGAAAGCAGTCTTGGCTTGTTGTCGCATTTTGGTGTTGAACTCAACGTAGGGTTTCATGAAAGCCTCTTGTTGGAACTCTAATACTTTATGTATTTTTTTTCAATTTAAGACCGAGTTGGAGATACAGTTGCAGGTTGCGATAGTGAAGTACATAATTCTGTTTGTTTTCTAAAGTGGTGAGTAATTTTTCCACCTTTGCTCTGGGTGGAAGTTCCTCACTGTTGTGTAAATGTTTCAACACATGTTGAGCATAAGGAGATAATTTTTCATTGGGTGTGAATTTACGTTCCGGAGCTAATGGGTAGTCGTTATGACTGTCATGTAAATGTTTTGGATATTCTAGATCTACTTCTAGAATATACCCCTTAGATCCATCCTCTGGTATTTTTTCAGGTTCAAAAGTATCAATTTCTTCCTTCTGTAAAAACTTAAAGAATGTTACTAACTCGGAAACTCAATAGTAAATGAACTATTTTGTCAAATGTTTTGGTGGGAAAATATTCCACCAAAATGTGAATTTGGCGGGAAAAAAGTTCGCCAAACATTTGAATTTTAAACATTTGAATTTCAAATACTATAGGGAATCCATTTCAATTTGTTAATTATCTTTGTGTTTCCCCTTTTGTTTTGTTTTGACTTTATTTCTTTGAGATTCTCATTTTTTTTCTTATTTTTTTTAGGTTTTTCAAAAAACTTGTTTAAACGTTTCACGACTAGTCTTTTCTGTAAATTTCCGTCATTTTGAATTGATTTTTTCTGTAACTTCCCGCCATTTTGAGTCAACCTTTTCTGTGAATTCTTACCATTTTGTTGTAAAACCATGTTATTGTTTTTAGAAAGTTGACTGTTTTGTAAACTTCCATCACATTTAGAGAGTAAGTATTCATACTTTGATTTAGGAATTAACACTAATTCTTGAGCCATGATTCACTGGGTTTAATTAACGCTAAAAACTGTTTGAAATATTTTAACAGAATGGCTTTCCTCCTTTTTTGAGAGAGTCTTTTGGATATTACTTTACGTATGACATGTCTATATCGTTTCAAGTTCTTTTTATCCTTTTCTGGAATGACAAGATTTCCCCTGATAGCATTGTAAATCACCTCTATAAGTGCAGCCAATTGAGATTTTGTTAAGTTTTTTATCAACATTTTTTGTTGTTTTTCATTGGTGTTGATCATAAATTTTAAAAAATGTCTCTCCTTCTGTAGTTTATCTTCCATTTTTCTCCTTTTCAGGTAGAAATACAATGGGGGTTTGATGTGGAAAGATGTCTGTACGAAGTTTATATAACGGGTTAGAATGTGGACTTACATCCACCAGAAGGTAACTATATTTCTTGTTTGTGGCTTTTCTATAGGCATCCATAAAATAATGCGTTTCACCGGGAAACATTTGTTTGGCTAATGCTTGAATTTGTAATTTATCTCTCTGATTGTTAAACAACACAAAATAATGACTGTTTAGACTAATAGTTCGAAAATATTTTCCTCCTGTAAATAAATTTTGCACTACGAAAAAGACTGAAAAATTATGGTGATGACTATAAATGGTGAATAAGTTGACAATATCTACACTTTGTGAAGCTTTTTGTGCTAAATCATCAATCACTAATATTTTGAAGTCAGTTTCCATAGTCCACATGTCCATATCGTCTTTAGTTGGTAAACCTTCAAAAAATTCAATATTTTCCACATGTTCTTTCATATCATCAAATAAGGATTGATAGGTAGAATAACAATATATATAATCTTTTTCGGAATCATGGTAAACATAGAGTTTGCATTTTTAAACAACTCAAATAGAAAGGTTGACTTTCCACTTCCACTTGTTCCTGCCACAATACAAGTGGCAGGGCATTCAAATTTAATTAATGCATCCAACATGATCTACACTTGTTGATAACAGAGAACACAATAAATAGAATACAAACAAAAACCATTTAAATACACTACTTTATTAGTGATCTACATGTTTGGTTTTTGAAACAACCATTTTGCGAACAATATGGAAACATATTTCTAACGAAGTTATATACAAGTAAATCATTACAGTCATAATCATTGAAAAAACTATGTACAATGTCATAAAAAGATACACCATTTGTTCGTTGTAGTAAGAATAACAAACAATACATCCCACAAACATCACTGTAATTACTTTGTAGCTGTCTCGAATTTGTGATAACAGTTGAAAAATAAGAAGCATATTTCAGAAAATAAGTGTTAAAATAGTCAATTAGTTTCCCATAACTGTCAAAATATTCGATAGTGGTTGAATTTGGGAAGTAAAATGTACACCAATGTCTTCCTTCCATGAAATGATTGTCTGTATTGGCAATAAAACCACATGGAAATACCAAGTCGTTTGGTAGTTGATCAGCCGCAAACACCCCCAAAATTGTTTTTTGCAACATTGGATCACAGTCTATACAACACTGAAGCTGTGATGTATTCATTCTGTTATTATGTCTCTCTGAGCGTTAATTTGAAAAAATCCAGGAGAACTATTATACACAATACAGCTTGTTGCGGTAGATAAAGCCGTTCCAAATTGAACCTCTAATCGCACATTTCCTGTTTTTATTAGAGATAGAAATGCTTCATCAGAAAACTTTGGTTCTAATTGAAATGTAAAAATACAGGATGTGCGTGCAAAGTCTTCTCTGTTTATATCAAGTCCAGCATCTTTATTCCACATTCCATTTGTTAGAAACATATTTGCGTATACTCTCATAAAACTTTCTCCATTTAAATTATTAAAATTTGTTTTTAGTGGATTACCCCACACTGGAACCCCATCAGCATAAAGGCAAATACTCCTAATGTCACAGTTTAGGAAATGAAATGGATTTGATTTATAATCTCCCGAAATTGCTCTTGATCTAACAAAGGCAACGACAATTGTATTTGGTTTTTGTCCTTGAAATAAGTTATCCCACGTAAACACCGTACTTCCTGCAGCAATGGTTTGTAACCGACATTCAAGTCTATCAAATGGATACTTTGCTGTGTTGATCTTTAACATCTCAGAGTGAGCAACAATGAGAGCTGGATTGACTCTAACTTTTTTTACTAAAAGATAACTATCTGTAATGTTTACTTTATAGCTTGGGGATGTCTCGCCAGAACTTAGACAGAATGCTGGAGAACTACGATACAACTTCACATTAACATCCACTTGGTTTAACAGGTACCGTTTAATAGTAAATAAACTGTGATATATAGGCCCTTGCAACTCTAAAGTTTTTGATTTTGTTATATATTTTGCCCGTAAAAACAATCCATTGTTTGCTCCACTAGGATCACAGTCTTCTGGGTGATCATTGTCATCTTTTATGAATAGTTGAGAAGACAATTGAGAAAATGAAGCATCTTTTCCATTACATAGTAAAGTATTAAACATGGCTATATATGGATTGTAATTAGATGATATAACCGCCTTGTTTTGTAGAGTCACTTCTATAATTGAAAATAATGCCTGCAAGAACAAATTCACAGGTCCCACCTTCTCACCCGATTTTAAGTTAGATCCATCTGGATTAGTTACTTTTAGTTTCACACATAACTGTGTATCTTTCAGATCGAGATAGTCCATCGAATTCTGACCACTGATTTGAAACTCAATGGGAGTATCATCCGACACTTGGGATATTGGACGAATCTCTTGATAATGGACATCATTCACCGCAACTTGTGTAGGAGGTAAGTCAAATAGTAGTAATTCATTCGGAACACCTTCAGAAAATCCGTCTTTTGTGAAATAAGACATTTTATGAACCAAATATATCCCACGTTGTTATAGATTTCTTCGAATTATTTCTCGCTTTCTTATCAATTTTCCATTTATTGTCCACTTTTTTGCTTGCTTTTAAACCTTTTCTTGATTTTTGATTGTTTTTTACAGGTTTATTTTCAGTTTGTTTATTTTTTCTTGTAGACTTCTGTCCTTTTTTCGGCTTAGTTTGTTTACTCCTGTTTCTGAACTGTTTTTTTCTCGCGCTGTATACACGATGTGTTACTTCTGAAGGTTTGGATAATTTATGAACAAGGGTTGACATTTCTGAAGTATTTAAACCATCTCGTTTCAGCTCACTTTTCGCCTGGTTTACTGTCTGTTCCGATGGGGAAACTGTGCTGATTGTCATACCATTACTTCCCATCTTCGACTTGTGTGGAATGGCAAATCCCCTCCCAACTTGAGGTTTGTTATTTTTGAAATAGTCTATCCACATTTGTGGGTTCGGTACATACAACTTAGATTGATTCATATTTGGGGTAAAATGGATATCGCTTAAAATGAAGTGTGAGATGCACTGGTGAACTTACGAATGAAGCATACTCGTTTTCCACAGTTTTTATACTGAAATCAATCTCTTGGAATTCTGATCGGTTTAAGGGTAAATAAAAAGGAGATTCTAACACATAATTCCAATCTTCTTTTTTCTCTATTCTTCTCAATAAGGGACGTTCACCTCCGTCAACAACGCTTTCTTTGCAAACGTTTGAGTAAATAAATAAGGTATTATCTACAGTTTTTCTTCTTGCTTTAGGATCAGTTTTTATACTTATTTCACACAAAGCAACCTTCCAGTAACCATTAAAAGATAGAGGTAATTTTAACTGCACTTTGAAGTTATAGGGTTTGTTCTCGATGAAGATGTGATTACTTTCACTGTCTCTCACAAACACATATCGTTCCATTATTATTGTTCTTGAACTTGATCTGCATCAATCCAGCTATCAAATGATTTTGGAAATCCTTCCCATCGAACAAAATACTCTAATTTCCCTTTGACTTTTCTCTTTTTTAAAACTTTATCAACATACCAAAGACTGTCTGCATCTTTATCAACAGGAATTATTTCATTTTGATTCACATAACCTGATATTGGTTCTTTATTCAAGTCTATGATCTTATACAATGGAAAACCTTGTTTGAAAATCTTGCTCTTTATTTTAAAAACTTCTGTAGTATATTGTTGTTGATAAGCTCTTCTAAAGGGATGTTTCGTGTAACTTAATCTAACCAAATCACCAATTTTATATTTAAAGCGAGGAGGCGTTTTGGGGAATTTTTTAGGTTTTAGATACATTTTACTCCAAAGTTGTGTCTCGTTTTTCTTTGTAACATCACTTGGTGCTAATCCATCCAAACTCCGATGAGGGGAATTATTGTAACTATTTACAATATCTTGAAGGTGATCTATATATCTATAATTTCGCTGATATCTTAACATTCTAAATATCATACCACGAAGGGTACGAATGACTCGCTCTGCATAGTTTGCTTTAGCGGTGCTTTGTGTATTAAACAAGTAAACTCTCTTCTTTTGCATAAACGCTTTTAATTCACGATTGATAAATTCAGAACCTCGGTCCGTTCTTAACTTTTTAAACTTATGAACACTAAGAATATCCTTGATTGCTAACAATACCGTGTTAGATTTTTTATTAACTAAGGGTCGAACGGATAGAAAACGTGAAAATATATCTATAACAATGAGTAGGTATTTAACTCCATCATTGTATTTAGCAATGTTATCAACTGCCATTAAATCCATATCACCCTGATCGTTCATACCCGCCACTTCAACACGTGGTCTTTTATATGTATGTCTCGCCTGACGTTGAATGGCATACGAGTCTTGATTGTTGAGCCATTTCTGTATGAAATAAGTAGTAAATACTCTTGGATAGTTTTGGTTTAATATCCTGTGTAACTTTTTTGCACCCAAAAAGCTGCCTGCGTTTTTAGAATCGAAATAATATTGTGATAGGATATGTTCCTTCTGCGTTTTATCCATGATTAAACATGATCATCGTTGTTAGTAGTTTATATTATGGGACACATGGGTTGTTAATTAAACTAAAGCAAGGAAATGAAAACATGTATAGATATAAATACATTTATTTGAAACTAAACATGTATAAAATAAGTCAGCATATGATCATACAAACATATACATACAATGACATACATGTACATAAAGTGAATTAAATATTTATTTGAAACATGCAAAAAGGAAATTCGTGAAGTAATAAATATAACAAATCATTTTACGCCACACAATGCCAGAGTTCTTAATTTCTCATGAATTCTTTTTTTGAAGAAAAATGCAGTAAAACACATACAACATTGCATAATATGTCCATTTTGTTGTGTTGTAAATATTCTTTTGCTCAACGTGATGGACGAAACAGTCGATCTTCAATGCGATTGATTGTCAACACCATTCTTTTCATTTTTTCACACCACCGCTCGGTTTTCATTATCTGCAGATAGTCATTGCTCTCTAGCAAATGTTTGTGTAAATCAATCATTTCAGAGGAAATGTTTGAAATGCGCATAATTTCTTCCCAACTTTGTAGTATATTTTTTTCATTAACTGCGTTTAGCATGTCACTAAAGTAACGTTCTATTTTATACTCATCATCATCAGGGTCTGTATCCATGATACAATCGTGATCTTTTTGAGATGGGAGATCCATCTGGCAACCATAGCAAAGTTGTCTAGTCACCATACCCATAACCTCACACAGTGCCTTCGCATATACAAAGTCAAAGTATGAATTCATTAGCGCGACACTTGTAGAAACTGGAGTATAAATCTCTGTAGTGTCCATAACATTCGTTTTGGAGTCACAATGTTCATTTTTATAAATATCTTGAGATAGTTCACTGCAATCCATGTTAAGTTTTTCTGCTGCGATATGATCACACCAAATGTCGATGAAACACTGAATGTTTGTGCTGTGTTGTATGTCTTTTATAGTTACATATGGTAACGGAAAAATTCAAATTTGAATTTTCAGATCATCCGGGGATATCGCCATATTGAAAACCCGCCAGAGGTTCGGTCCACGTCCATGGTGCTCGGGATGAGTCATTGGAGGACGAAGATCGGGTGTCCTTATGCTGCCATGAAATGTCGGTTTCATGATGTCCAATTATGTTCAAAAATAAACAACTTGGAGAATGTGTTTTATGTTCTAACAACGACTCGTCTCCTTTCTGCCACTGATGTAATCGCAAACCGCAAGAAAAACACTCTACTGTGTCATTTCTGCCAGTATAATAAAATCCTGCTGAAGATAATTGGAACTTGTTTGGTTCTATTTGAGGTGGCCACATGTCGAACGTTTTAAGTCTGTCTTGAAAGAATAGCATGCTTGGAGAACTATATTCAAACTCTAATAGTTTTGAAGTTGTCATTTCGACTGTCCGTGTAAGAATGAAGCCAATAACTGAACACTTTCCTTCATATCACAGAGAGTTTCAAAAATATCAAATGGTAATTGAAAACTTTGGTGACCCTTTTTAAATATTATTTTAATGCGTCGCTGTCTCTCTTTCACAACTATGACAAATTTGTCACCAAGTGTGCATGTAATTTCCCTTCTTATTGGTGACCAAGAGACATTTTCAAAACCAAAACCTCTCAAATATGTCTGCAACTCGTTAGAAAAACGTATCTGAGCTTGAGCCATTTTTTGTATTTTTTAAACACTTTAGACAACTGTTAAAGCACAGACTTACAATATCCAATTTGTTCGGTTTGTTATATACCACTATTGACAATCCAAAAAAAAAAATGTCTTGGACGTTGATTATTCTCGTACTATGGGCTCGTCTTTAAGTCCTGTATATGCGGTTAAAAAGGGAATGAATTTACATCTATCCGGATATTCTTCAATCTCTTGATGGCTATTGTACTGATCAACTATGGTTTGAAAATTGTTAGTTTGTCTTAAAAGAGTTACCATTTTCTGATGACTCTCCTTAACCCACAAATATATACAACGAACTTCACTATCGTTCCAGGGTAACATATTACCATTCTCATCCCAAAAGGAATCAAACATTCTCCTGTTTGAGTCATATGGTGTCAAATTATAACTCATATTAGCCGGTAAAACAATGGCTGCCAACTTCAATCGCAAAAAGATTAATACTGATAATCAATGGAGACCCAGTTAAACAATGACCCTTTGTCTTGGATTTTAAACAATGGTTAAACATAACCGCTAAAAGCGGGAAATCGCCAAATATGACCGCTAACGCGCGAAATCGATACCATTGTCTTCCCGCTCAATGTTGGTTGAGTTAAACTTTGAAAATTGTCCGCCAAAACATATACGTGCGCATGCGTAAACAATGGAACCACCGACAGAACCACCGCACCACCAAACAAAATGGCCGCGAAAGTCAATTTCAAACTTGCGCATGCGTAAACAATGGAACCACCGACAGAACCACCGCACCACCAAACAAAATGGCCGCGAAATACCAATTATTATACTACTATTATTTTGGGAATCTGAAGTTAACGAGAGTATTATAAAAGACACACATTAAAATCCATAAATTATACACTTAGGTTTTTGAAAACTCTTTTAAAGAAGTTAAGTGTGTTAAATAAACACAGGCTGTTGTGCAGTGTATATAATTTTATTGATAAAAGTTAATTGATAAACAGGCAATTAGATATGGTTCCAAAAAATTCAACGAGACAATGGCAAATACACGCCCAACTTCGATTGCAATATAAGATTCGTTCAAAATGACGAAATACACAATTTACAAAATTGTAAGCTGTAACATGCAAACCATTTCAATGCGCATGTGTGGTGAATATAGTGTGCATGTCACGAATGGAAGGAATTACACGCAAACAGTTTAACTACCTCCCTTACTTCCTTAAGCAGATTTTCATATCTCCTAATATTTGCTTAAAGTGAGGGTCAAGACAGCCGTACACGAACGGGTTAATAGCATGGTTTATGAATACTAGTCTGAAAAAGAAGAAATACACAGACTTCTCATACGCATTTAAACGTTTTAAGATTCCTTCTGATATTAACGCTAATAATGTCATATACGTAATTGTTGTGACAATGAATATGATTGTCAAAACGAACATGATGTACGTTTTCCAATTAACCAGGTTCGCGTTTTCTTGACGTCGATGCTGTACCTTAATGTGACAGACTTCCGGCCTTACGGCTTCAATGACACAAACATCATTGACGTCAACTGGATCACTTTCGTCATCCATATTCCTCATTTCTGTTTCTTTGTAAGCTATTCCATTCCCGATCTGTACTTCTAAAATAGAAACATTTCTTGCATCACTGATCCCGCTTTTTTCATTTTTCTGGGAAGTTGTCGGCTTGCTGACCATAGGCAAGCACGAGTCTCTGTTCATTTGTGCAAATGAGCGACCTAAGATGAGTCTTTTTGCTACCAGTACATAAAGACTAAGCATGATCACCAGGCATATCCCAATTAAAACCTCGACTGATGTAGCGTATAAAAACGGTTGTCTACTGCCTGCATAATAAGAATCCGTTTCACAGATAGTGACAGTAACGTTTCTTCCATTGTATATCCTTACGTCCTGCTTGATTCCCCAGAGAAACGAGACTGGCAGTGAAAGGGTGAACGCCGAGCCGTAGATAAGGCCGCACATGAGGAGCGCCTGGCGAGGCTTGATCTGCCATCTGAATGGCGCACAAACCTTCCGGTAGCGGTCGACAGCAATGATGCATAGACAAAATGCCTCCCCTGACACCGTGAACACGTTAAAGAAGGACTTGACTTTGCAGACGACGGGGAACGGGTACTTGTACCAGTGCTGCTGCGTGAGAATTTCTCCAGGCATCGTGGTGAGCGTGCTGATCAAGTCCAAAAGAGCGAGGCACAGCACGAAGTAGCGGAAATTACAGGCATGGTAACGCTTTATAAATACGAACAAGACAAATAAATTTCCAAAAAATCCCACAACAGCTTCAATTCCAACAAAAACTGAAACAGGTGTTAATACCCGTTTTATTTCGTCATTCAGTTGGTCCAATAATTCTCTTTCCGTCACATTAGATAGTCCATTAGTGTTGTCAGTTTCCTTATGGCTCATAACTGTATTGCCATACCTACTAGTCCTCGTTGTCAGAAAAATATCACCCATCTCTTATGAACTTGTGTTTAAACTTAAAAAATGTCAATCAAAACGTAGTATTTGATTAACTCAATCCATTACACCATAGTGCACAACTTTATAAGACACCGTTTGAGTGATGTGCTGTTTAGTACCTACTAAATCGAAAATCGTAGTTAGAATATCATATCGAGTAAGGTTTTTATTTTCTTCCGTATTTTGACTTAATCGTTGGGTCTAGATGTACTAAATCGATTCAATAGGTAACACTTGCTGTATTTGAAAGTGCGTTAATAATTTCAGTGTTATATATTTACAAATGGTTGATTTAATTTGTCGAATCGATACATACCGTTCAATTAAATATGACACAATTTTAAATGTTTTAAATGTAAATAACCTAACAGAGCCTTATTTCCCTAAATCTTTGTTCAGAGAATTAAAACTGTTAAGCGCAGACAAGAACTTGGTACTTAGCAATGTTTAAACTTAATTTAAACAGTATTTTATTTCAATTAACAAAATTATGTTCAATATTACAAAAGATAAGAATCGGAAAACAAGTTACTTAAACCTTATGTAAATTCCTTTGTTAAAGATATTAAGTCAATTTAGCTCATTGCGAGCATTTGCGGTCAAAATGCCTGTAATCAGAAAGATGTTTAAGGTACAATAAATGATCCATACTGTTATTACGTTTAATAAATGTAGCTATTACTTGGGTTTTGATTTCATGCATGACATACAACCCCGATATACAACGTTTTAGCAGTCACCACAAACAACGAATCTATTCAAATTTCTGCACATGTACACATAGAAATACTTCCTTGTTCTGTTCAAAACTTAAGCTTTCTTCACCTTAAGGTAGATTGTGATCGGTATGTGCACAAGGGAGGTCACTCAAACAACGCTGTCTCTGTGGTGAGGGGTATATTAGAAGAAATAGAAACGCTTTTAATGAAAGCAATGATATTTTTCGGTGAATATCATGCTTAAAGGAACTGAAGCCAAGCCTTAGATGGCAAGGCATTATTTACCTTCGTCGTGAACCGACATTGTAATGTGGGGTTAGTTTGCCGAGTGTGGGTGAAGATTATATTTGAATGATTTGATTGATTCCGATTGTATCGTCGCTTTTGGAAGGAAATTCTGATGCCGGATTGAAGCAGAAAGAAATTATGATGCATATGATTGGCTTCGACACATGGGAAGGTTAAACAAAGTTCAATAATCAGGTGCCTTGCCGTTTTTCATCTTATAACAGAGAACAAGTCTATGTTTCTTTGTTCTAGAAAAAACAGCGACCGAGATGTTTGTGGGAACGATCACTTTGTATATGATATTGTGCATAAACAGGGGTGGATGAATCAATTGATACCGTTTCCTAGAGAAAAAAACAACATTGACTCTGTTTTCAATGGATTAAATGTGACTAGCCATTTACGTGACTTGATTGTTTTTTTTTGAAGTTTAGAATTGATGAGAGTAGCTGAAGCGTAAGGTGTCTCGACCACATTATATAGGTTAGTAACTTTAATATCAGAAACAATGTAGTGTGTGAAGATGGGAACAAAAAGAGGGCGAACAATATAGCCCTGAAGTACTCCTGCCAGTAAATCAGACACTACATGACGAAACAACGACATGTTTACTACCGCGAGATATGATATAAAGTTGATCAGGTGGTTACCTCTGATGCCATTTATTATGTATATATAAGACCTAGGTTAGTAACTTTAATATCAGAAACAATGTAGTGTGTGAAGATGGGAACAAAAAGAGGGCGAACAATATAGCCCTGAAGTACTCCTGCCAGTAAATCAGACACTACATGACGAAACAACGACATGTTTACTACCGCGAGATATGATATAAAGTTGATCAGGTGGTTACCTCTGATGCCATTTATTATGTATATATAAGACCTATATGCCAGACGCGATCAAAGGCTTTAGATATATCACATAATACAGCCCTCAGCTCCCTGCCCTCATCGAGAGCTTGTCAGATTCAACTTTATGAAAAGCAAGTTGAATTACTGTAGAGTCCCTTTGGTAAATCCAGATTGATACGATGAAATGAGGTCATGAATAAAAACGTAATTGTGCAGTATTTTATTAATACAGCGTTCTTTTAACTTCCCAAACAGCTTAGAATAGAAACAAGTCGATAGTTTGACAACTTCGAAGGAATCAGACTTCTTAAAAAAGGGGTAACATAAGCAAGCGTTCATGGTGATGTAAATGTGGAGGAGGAAGCGATTAATTTGGTAGAAAAGAAGACAATGAAGCCACTAGAGCACCTGCTCCTTCACGTTTAAGGCCGATAAAATCTGGCAAATGACCCTCTGCAGGATCCAAACAACTTTGTTTCCTGCTCAGAAATGAGGCATCAGGAGAACTATAAGGAACAGTGGATATATTAGGAAGTGGGTTTTTTAATCAGAACGGATTTAATTAGACCAAAAAAGGTTATTAAACATTTAAGCTTTTTCAGCATTTGTTGAAGCTTAGACGTTATTAACAGCCAGGGTGGGAATGAAATTCTAATTAAAGTTGTTTGTGTTTTTATTCATTTTTAAACTATTCCTTTCACAAATTTAATACATCTGCTAGTTTTGTTTTGTTATCTGACTTTGATTTTTATAGTGAAGCAGATGTGTTTTCTGATGCATCAGATTCAAGTGGCCTAAGGTTTGTAAAAGTGCTAACAGAATTACAGACAAATACTTGCGGCGTGGCGGAAAGTCTATATGTACATGGCGTGTGAACCAAAACACGAAGGCCTTTCAACTAATTACTCTGTGGTTAAGAGGGGAATATGTATCTACAAGGTAATACAAGGCCATGTTTGAAACGGTGTAACTGATGAAGAATGAAGACATACTAGAAAACATCCGTGCACGGGTAGGATGTCAAGAAATAGATCTAGAGCTCGTACATAGATAATATTTAAGTAACGGACAAACCTCGAACATTGCATACATAATTGACGAGCCTGAAACTTCGATATTTTTGCAAAGTAATAAGACAATTTAAACTTTGATCATAATTAATGTGTCGTACATTCGTTTTCATGTTCATTTAGGTATAACTATTAGTCAATCAATTGACAGGTGAATACATATAAATTCGTTTTATAAACCCCATTTGACGAATTTTACTTCATAAATTATAAATGTAAAGTACAAACGTATTTGATATTCCCCAAATGAAAATGCCATTTTTTAGATAAACAAATATGATTTAAGAATAATAATTATAAAAACATGAGACTAGATGTACAGCAATTAGTTAAAGTATTGTGATATGTAGCAAACCCGTAGTATAAACCTCTTTATCGATTGAATAGTCTAAAGAGATCCATGCAATTGAAC
Organism: Mya arenaria; assembly: GCF_026914265.1. Taxonomy (NCBI): domain Eukaryota; kingdom Metazoa; phylum Mollusca; class Bivalvia; order Myida; family Myidae; genus Mya; species Mya arenaria. The sequence continues at coordinate 8,976,345 of NC_069133.1, forward strand.
TTGACTTAAGTACCTCCTTTCTTGATCTGCCATGACTTTAACTGAAACTTTCAAAGAACGGTTAAAGAAATCATTTTGAGTGTACTGTGAAGCTGGTAGCCTAGCGGCCTAGTTGCCTGAAAATGCCGGCCTAGCTGCTTGAAGTTAGAGGCCCAGCGGCCTAGTTGCCTGAAACTGCCGACCTAGCGGCGTGAAGCTAGAGGCCCAGCGGCAAAGTTGCCTGAAACTGCCGGCCTAGCGGTGTGAAGTTAGAGGCCTTTCGGCCTAGTTGCCTGAAACTGCCGGCCTAGCGGCGTGAAGTTAGAGGCCTAGCGGCCTTGTTGCGTGAAACTGCCGGCCTAGCGGCGTGAAGTTAGATGCCTAGCGGTCTAGTTGCCTGAAACTGCCGGCCAAGCGGCGTGAAGTTAGAGGCCTAGTGGCCTTGTTGCCAAAAACTGCCGGCCTAGCGGCGTGAAGATAGAGGCCTAGCGGCCTAGTTGCCTGAAACTGCCGGCCTAGCTGCTGCGTGAAGTTAGAGGCCTATCGGCCTTGTTGCCTGAAACTGCAGGCCTAGCGGCGTGAAGTTAGAGGCCTAGCGGCCTTGTTGCGTGAAACTGCCGGCCTAGCGGCGTGAAGTTAGAGGCCTAGCGGCCTAGTTGCCTGAAACTGCCGGCCTAGCTGCGTGAAGTTAGAGGCCTAGCGGCCTTGTTGTGTCTAACTGCCGGCCTAGCGGCGTGAAGATAGAGGCCTAGCAGCCGTATTGCCTGAAACGGCCGGCCTAGCGGCTTGAAGTTAGAGTCCTAGCAGCCTTGTTACCTGAAACTGCCGGCCTAGCGGCGTGAAGTTAGAGGCCTAGCAGCCTTGTTGCCTGAAACTGCCGGCCTAGCGGCGTGAAGTTAGAGGCCTAGCGGCCTTGTTGCGTGATGTACGGGTCCTGGAGGTCTGGCGGTCTTATGCTGTAAAATTAACATTAAATATTCCATCGAACACATCTTGCAAAATGATGATTTTTTGTCGTCTATGTAACGAACGTTTCATGATAATTAACCTTTTTACGCCAATTTGAACGTTTATATTACACAAATTGCCTGTGTCTTTTCAATTTATACAAAGCTTATTTCAGGTTTTACTATCTTAACAAGGCACCAGCCATGCTATTTTAACATTTTGTATCAATTTAAATTTTGCTTGGTTTTTAAGTGTTATTTGTGCGTTTATATTTTTTTTGACTGAAGGATTTATAATAAATATATAAGTTGATTGATTGATTACGAAATTATTTATATTTTGAGTAGTTTTCTAAAACATATTTATTAAACGATTGATTGTGATTAACACGTTTATTGGCCTAAATGATGTAGATCTATATATGTGTTGCTTAATTGTCTAACCCTAACGTAAATATTGATATATTGATTGTAAAAATTGAATGAATAATTGAAATACCATATAATAACTAGTATAATATTCAAACTATCACCAATATATTCCAAACTCAGGAAGTTGTTCAAGTACGTACATTTTAACGAAATGTTCACTTTAAGTGTTTTCGAAACTAATAAAATGTAGTCAAATTGTCACGCCGGGTTAATATCATTCAGTTTATACGTACATTGCCATGCATGGTATCGTTGTAATAATCGTATAGTTGTTGGTTCCTCAGATTTAGTCAAACAGAATGCAATGAATTGTTATTATCTTTTAGGATACCTGGAATATATGTCATCGAGCTTGGTCCATTTTCAGAGAAAATATTATCTAGCTCTTATAATTCAATAGGGCAGTTTTTATAACACTCTGATAAAATGTTTAAGTGTCATTTGATAATATAAAAGAGACCAACATCTTTTTACTATATATTTGGATGTATTTTCGTCTGTTTGGGATGTGTGTACGTGGTGTTTAAACGTTTCTGTCTCCAATTTAGTGTCATTTGGGTCATTGCATTAGGCCCTTTTAAGGATTTATACTTCAATTCTGACAATTTCCGGCCAGTCCGCGTTATTTTCCTCGATTTGTTTAGGACGCAATTTTGGCCAAGAATCAATGAAACATGAAACCGAAAAGCTGTCTATAAATTCGAGGTCATGTACCATGTTTTGGTATTGATTTTGCTGTTGTTTACATAGGAATAACAAATTGGTTACATCAGATACTTGGATATGCTGTGTCAATAGATAGGTAACTTGGTGAAAGAAATATTACGTTAATACTGTGCACAAAATAAACTCAATTTGGTCACTTTATGCCTTCTTAACAAGCCGTATATGGTCAAACAGTATGTCATAAGGTCAAATGTAAGATCCGATATATTTACTAAAATTCAAGGAAACTTGTGAGCAGAATCCTTGTCATTATGAACGGAATGTTAAGTTCGATTATAAAAATGGTAATGAAGTCAACATAAAAGGTTCAATTGTTTTTGTCGATACAACTTAAATTGTCAAATTCACTTCATCAGTTGATAAGATAAGAAAATCGTATCATCAGTATATACGATTTACGCTTCCATACTAGGTCGCCTCGAGAACATGTTCAAGGTTTAAGAAGTATGCGTCATTCATTTTGATATATCCTGCACAAGATTTTGTAATCATAACCTCACCAAAAGAGCTTGAAGCTAGTAGCACAGGAACTAAAGTTGAGCCTCAAACAATTTCTTGCCCAACAACTCATTCTGTTTTCAAAACAAGTTGGCCTTGCCATTGATATATTGTTTTGGATGCAAGACTATTTCTTTCAGTTTCCATAACATTAGAATTTGAACAGATTTTAAAGATGAGCTTTTAGGATAAACAAGAGTTAGGGAAGGATAGTTGAGAAGCAGTTTAAATACAATTATTTTTCGTATGCGTTTTCTGAAGTATTCTTCCTTAACATTTGAATATCTTACTTTCATCTCCAAAAATCGTGTTAAGTATGGATACCACTTTAAATTGAATACTTAAGACGATGATATTCCCATGCTCTGAAATGTATTTGTTTTCCTTATAACCATATATTCTTTTCATCCTATTAACATCGATCTTTCGGATGTAAAATAAACTGATATCATATGGAGTTGCCACATATCAAAAATATTTTAAGCACGTTGAGCATTTCTTACCAAGAACGGTCGGACCTTCTACTTCTACTACTGCTACTGCTTCTGTAACTGCTACTACTACTACAACTACCACTACCACTACTACTACTTCTACTACAACTACCGAACTTTTTGTACGGTATATCTACATATGCATTTAAATTTAAAGGTACGAATATATTATTAACTAGTGATAAAGACCGGAAGGTGATATCGGCTCGGAAGAGCATGTGCTTGGATATTATCATAACGCGTCGTGATGTGTCATAGATACTGCTGCATGTATGTATACGTGCAGACACTATATATTTGTGGCAACATATAACTTAATAAGTTTAATATTGCCATTTGGCTGTTGTTGAAATCGGTCAAGATAGTATGCCAATAAACATTGTAACTAAGTTCAATAAAGACTGGATGACGGATGTTCAAGTAAGAGAACGGACAGGAAAGTATGACGATGTAAACGACGACGATGTCGGACAACATGATCCCCATATGTCCGTCATGCTTTGCCCGACGACAAAGTATGACAACTATAACAATGGTTACTATGAAATTGTGCTTCGATTCGATTCGTATCACAAAATATCACAAATTATAAATCGAGAAAATGAAATCACACTTTGTTCAAAAGTGATTTGTGCATATTGTGATTTTTCACAAAATGTGATTATGGTTCTATGTTGACTTGTCTTTCACTAAGCTGGACTCACATTTGGCCGATTACAGTTTTCAAATGAGACACGCATTTTGTTTGTGCATCTGTCACTTCTACATATCAGCGAATTTTCATTGTCAATTTAAAATATATAATACAATTGTAATAAGGTTTTGTTTCCATTAGAAATATTAATTGTGATTTAAGTGTATGAAAAGGAATGTTCAACATTGACATTGTTTAATAAGATGGTAATTATGAAGCTTAAGAAAGGACTTCAATATAGGAAATGACATAAGATATTCTATGAGTACCGCTCCTTAGCTGTACTTAAACAATCGCGGATATTGACTACGTGCAAGCGACCACAAAACCTATTTCAACGATTTCTTACGATGTAGTCACGTCTCGAACAGTAAGTTTTTCGATAAAAAGAGGACAGGGATTTCAATCGGTCTTGTACAGTCTGTTCCCCTAAATGCAATACTAGATATGACAGGGATTTTTATCGACTTTGCACAGTCTGTTCCCTTTAATGCAATATCATATATGACAGGGATTTCTATCGACCTTTTACAGTCTGTTCCCCTTAATGCAATATCAGATATGACAGGGATTTCTATCGAACTTGAACAGTCTGTTCCCCTAAATGCAATATCAGATATGATAGGGATTTGTATCGACCTTGCACAGTCTGTTCCCCTTAATGAAATACCAGATATGACAGGGATTTTTATCGACCTTGCACAGTCTGTTCCACTTAATGCAGTACCAGGTATGACAAGGATTTCTATCGACCTTGCACAGTCTGTTCCACTTAATGCAGTATCAGATATACACGTTTGGTTGTTGATTTGAAGGTAACATGCGGGTATATATAATAAGATTCTCCCTATATGTAAAAAAGTGAAATGCAACTGCGAATTAAGCTAAGAAAATGTGTAACCCAGATGCCCGTTAGGAAAGGACAGATTGAGTAACGGCGATGTCCATATGATTAGACCTGATGTGTAACCCCGATGCCCGTAAGGCAAGGCCAGATTGAGTAACGGCGATGTCCGTAGGACTAGACCCGATGTGCAACCCCGGTGACTGTTAGACAAGGCCAGACTGAGTAACGGCGATGTCCGTGGGAATAAACCTGATATGTAACCCCGGTGTCCGTAAGACAAGGACAGATTGAGTAACGGCGATGTCCGTAGGACTAGACCCGATGTGTAACCCCTATGTCTGTTAAACAAGGACAGATTGAGTAACGGCGATGTCCGTATGATTAGACCCGATGTGTTCCCCCGGTGTCCGTTAGACAAGGCCAGATTGAGTAACGGCGAAGGACGTAGGACTTGACTGGATGTGTAACCCCGGTGTCCGTCAGACAAGGACAGATTGAGTAACGATTATGTCCGTAGGACTAGACCCGATGTGTTACCCCGATGCCCATAAGACAAGGCTTGATTGAGTAACGGAGATGTCCGTAGGACTAGACCCGATGTGTAACTCCGGTGTCCGTTAGACAAGGCCAGTTTGAGAAAAGGCGATGTACGTAGGACTTGACTGGATGTGTAACCCCGGTGTCAGTCAGACAAGGACAAATTGAGTAACGGCGAAGCACGTAGGACTATACCCGATATATAACCCCGGTGTCCGTTAGACAAGGACAGATTGAGTAACGGCGATGTCCGTAGGACTAGGCCCGATATGTAACCCCGGTGTCAGTCAGACAAGGAAAGATCGAGTAACGGCGATGTCCGTAGGACTATAACCGATGTGTAACCCCTATGTCTGATAAACAAGGACAGATTGAGTAACGGCGATGTCCGTAGGATTAGACCTGATGTGTTACCCCGGTGTCCGTTAGACAAGGACAGATTGAGTAACGGCGATGCCCGTAGGACTAGACCCGATATGTTACCCAAGTGTTTGTTAGACAAGGCCAGATTGAGTAACGGCGAAGTACGTAGGACTTGACTAGATGTGTAACCCCGGTGTCCGTCAGACAAGGACAGATTGAGTAACGGCGATATCCGTGGGAATAGACCTGTTATGTTACCCCGGTGTCCGTTAGACAAGAACAGATTGAGTAACGCCGAAGTACGTAGGACTTGACTGGATGTGTAACCCCGGTGTCCGTCAGACAAGGACAGATTGAGTAACGGCGATGTCCGTGGGAATAGACCTGATATGTTACCCCGATGTCCGTTAGACAAGGACAGATTGAGTAACGGCGATGCCCGTAAGACAAGAACAGATTGAGTAACGGCGATGCCCGTAGGACTTAATCCGATGTCTAACCCCGGTGTCCATTAGACAAGGACAGCTTGAGTAATGGCGATGCCCGTAGGACTAGACCGAATATTTAACCCCGATGTCCGTTAGAAAAGGACAGATTGAGTAACGGCGATGCACCTAGGACTCGACCCGAAATGTAACCCCGGTGTCCGTTAGACAAGGCCAGATTGAGTAACGGCGATGCCCGTAGGACTAGACCGGATGTGTAACCCCAATGTCTTTTAGACAAGGGCAAATTAAGTAACGGCGTTGCCCGTAGGACTAGACCAGATGTGTAACCCCGATGCCCGTTAGACAAGGACAGATTGAGTAACGTCGATGTCCGTAGGACTAGACCGGATGTGTAGCCCCGGTGTCCGTTAGACAAGGCCAGATTGAGTAACGGCGATGCCCGTATGAAAAGACCCGATATGTAACCCCGGTATCCGTTAAACAAGAACAGATTGATTGGGTAACGATGATGCGCGTATGACTAACCGGATGTGTAACCCCGGTGTCCGTAAGACCAGGCCAGATTGAGTAACGACGTTGCCCGTGGAACTAGACCCGATGTGTAACCCCGGTGTTCGTTAGACATGTAGAATTAGTAACGGCGATGCCCGTAGGACAAGACCGGATGTGTAATCCAGGTGTCCGCTAGACAAGGACAGATTGTGTAACGGGGAAACCAGTTGGACTAGACCCGATGTGTAACCCCGGTGCCCCTTAGACAAGAACAGATAAATAACGTCATAAATTTTACGCCCAAACAAATTATTTTGCTTCAAATAGAGTCTTGAAATAAAGATTAAGCTTGATTCATTATCAATGTCTATACAAAAATGAAAGAAAATAACACATCACATAGTGCAATAGTTTATTTACTTTTATCGTTTACATGTGCACCGTTTGCCTATTGTACAGATGTAGACACACATATAGTGAACTGTTTATTTCAGACAAGTATTACCCCCTTTTTCCTTCAAGCTGAAAGAATAATACAAGAACATAATTTAACTTGAAATAAAGCGCATGTCTATTTATAACAAGAATACAATTGCAAAAAAGTATTAGTGCTGTAACTCAGAAGTGATTATTCGCAGGAAATCCTTACCAATGTCAATCGCTACTCATATCTATGAAATTAAAAAAAAACAACAACTAGAAATGTTATGTTTTTAGTTTTAACAACAACACTATACTCATAGACTTTAACCACTCCTAGCTGAACCAGCTAAGATCTGATCACATTTTTCATAGAGGTCGATCACTCTTTACTGAACCAACTAAATCTCATGTGTTGAATACTTGAAATTCTTAAGAGCGTGTTATGAGAGGCTAGCTCTGTATTTTAACAAATAAGGGAAGATCAAAATAGGGCTATATATATATACAATACTTAAACGCTGAAAATAGTGTGATTTTTTTTTAAATTTCCTTGTTTGCCTGTTTTCAACAACTTGTAGTTGCGATTGCTCTACTATTATACAAAGTGCTGACTTTGATTTTTTAAGTACAAATCTGACTCATTATGGACTTCCTATTACAGTTAGCAATATTAGCTGTGTTGATAATTTTGGTCTTGTAAAAACATTTTCTTATTTTCATACCTTTAAAATTTTTTTTAGCAATTAAGTTGAATTGTTATAGATTAATCCACAGCATTATTACAGATATTAATATTTTTTATTATATTATTATTTTATTGTTTATATTATTAAAGATACCCATATGTACTAAATAAACACTGAAAAAAGAGGTTTTGAAACTCATTTTTTACTTTTATATTATATAATTGAATAATTATAATTTTGTTGTACAATTTATACAATTTCATTTTTAAAAAGGCCATTGTAATTGGTTCCAAAACAAAAGAGTCTCGCGTTTAACAATGAAACATATACAAAATGGCATGATCACTATAGACATCGAGCGCAATACAAGGTTCGTTTTTCTATAGATTTTATAATTAAGGATTATGTTTTCATCCAAACCGTAAAAAAAGAAAACAGACACAAACTTTCAAACAGATTTAAAAAGGTACAATACCTTTACGGAGGAAACACAACAATATATTTACGCATTAACTCGCACTCTGACAAACACAAGAATGCATTTAGAAAATACTGGAAGTGAACTTATATAAATTGACATGTATTTACACAAAGTCTTTGTCTTTGGAATGACGTGTTTTTCTTTTTTAAATGTAATCATAATATGCAACAATTTAAAATCAGCACTTAATCATACGTTTTGTTGATAAAAACACACTGCATTGGGCTATACCTCTGTGACGTTGTCGGTTGACGTTTCATTATTTCGGGTGGCTACCATTTTTTCTTGTTTGCACACTTTCTTGAAATATTGGAACATACTTGTTTTACAGTCGCGCTGAGTACGAATATGGCGAAAAAAATGCCACTAGATCGGAGGTCGTAGCATGCAAATCATTTGTATCTAGAGTTCCGTTGAACATAATTTGAGGAACGCGACTATCGTTGGCAAAAAATGACACGCACACAGTTTAATCAACCGTTCCTTAGTGTTTTAAGTACGTATGTTTTCATATCTCCTAATATTTGTTTAAACTGAGGATCAAGACAGCCGTACAAGAAAGGGTTGATAACATGGTTTATGAACACAAGTCTGAAGAAGAAGAAATATACGGCCTTCTCATAGTCATTTAAACTCTTTAAGATCCCTCCTGATATAAACGCTAATAATGTCATATACATAATTGTTGTGACAATGAATAAGATTGTCAGAACAAACATGATGTACGTTTTCCGGCGAACACGGGTAGCTATTTCTCGACGTCGACGCTGCGACCGGTGCCTGTGAAGGTCATCAGACGTTCCACCCTCACGCGTTGTTTCGGTGTCCGTGCTATAAACATCATTGACGTCAACTGGGACACTTTCGTCATCGATGGACCTCATTTCCGTTGTACTCAACTCTTTGGTTGCTATTCCATTCCTGATCAGTACGTCAGAAAAGGAAACACCTCCTCCACTGCTGATCTCAGTTTTGTGTTTGAATTTTGTCTGTAACGCTGGTGACTTGCTGACCATATGGGCGCCTGATTGTTGGCGCCTTTTAGCCAATGGACGACTTATAATGAGTTTCTTTGCTACCAGTATATAAAGAACGAGCATGACCACCAAACATATCCCAATAATGACCTCCACTGATGTAGCGTATACAAACGGCTGTCTACTGTCTACATAATGAGCATCCTTTTCACAGATAGTGACAGTGACATTTCTGTTCCTGTATATCCTAACGTCCTTGTGGATTCCCCAGAAGAACGAGACCGGGAGAGAAATGGCAAACGCCGCGACGTAGATGATTCCGCACAAGATACGCGCCTGGCGAGGCCTGATCTGCCATCCAAATGGAGCACACACCTTCCGGTAGCGATCGACGGCAATTGTGCACAGACAAAACGCCTCCCCTGATACAGTGAACATATTAAAGAAGGACTTGACTTTACAGATGATGGGGAACGGGTACTTGTACCAGTATTGCTGCGTGAGAATCTCTCCAGGCATCGTGGTGAGCGTGCTGATAAAGTCTAAAAAAGCCAAGCACAGCACAAAGTAGCGGAAATTACAGTTATGGTAACGCTTTTTAAACACGTACAGAACAAATAAATTGCCAAAAAATCCAAGAAATACTTCAAGTCCAACAAAAACCGACACAGGTGTGACAGCCCGTCTTATTTCGTCATTTATTTTGTCCAATAATTCACTTTCCGTCGCATTAGAAAGAATAGTGCCATTGTCAGCGCCTCTGTCATTCACAGTATGCCGAAAACTAATAGTACTCATTGTCTGAAGAAATATTGTTAAAACATTGATATACAACTTACGAAATGTCAATTAGAATATAGTTTATAATTAATTCAATCAATAACATCATAATTCAGAACTTTATTACGCGTCCTTTGATTGATGGTTTGTTTAGTGCCTACTCCTCGTAAATCGTGACTTAAATATCATTTATTTTCTTCCCTATTGTCTTGATCCGGCGAATGAGATGCACTTATTCGATCTAATAGAAAATAGAAAACAATTTCTGCGCCTGTAAGTGCTTATGACAAGGATTTCACTGAAATATGCTAGAAAAAAACACGCTTCTTCGAAATATTGATAAATATGTTTACCTCTCTTTCAACAATACACTCATATAAATTTCTGGTTATACGGCAGTTCAATTTCCATTTAAGAAGCATGGTTGGTTGTTTCTAGTCTGACATTGCTAGCTGTGTGGTGTCTTCCTTTGGCGCTTGACACTTGATGGAACTGTTACTGATGGGACGATTCCAATGCTGAAAACCTTGTGGTATGAAATATATGCATTACTTAATGACAATATATACACACGGATATATAAATATAATATTGGTATGATAATTGAGCTTTATACGTTAAAACTTGCAGAAAATATTGCTCTTAGCTATATAAAAGCTAGCATACACATCTAAAAAGGTAAAAAGCGGAAAAGCTAAGATGAAAGAGCTCACGTATAAATGGTCAATTGGCAATGTACCGCTCATTGTTATGACGAAATTGAAAATAAGTATATTCCCTATTTCGTACATCAGAGTACCAAAACTGTAAACATGAGAACTTGACTGACATTCTGATTTTGTCTTTCTGGTATTATAGTTAGAGTTTTAATGTTTACAATATGTTACTAATATCTGATCTAGTGATCTGTTTTTGTATCCCACACGGCTAACATTTGAAATGGACAGAGTACTTTCATTCGTTTTGAATATATGTGTATTTAGCGACCTAGTTGAGTGAGGTAATCAGCTTCGCGGCCTAGCGGCTGGGCGGCTAGGCGGCGTCAAGTGTGCAGGCTAGCGGCATAGCGACGTGAGGTAAGAGGCCAAGCGCTGTAAAGTAAGCGGACTGGCGGCCTGATATAACCACACAGCTGCCTTTCCGTCTATCTTATGTTATTTATGTAACAATTTCATAACGTTTACATTGACTACAACTTTCACAATAATGACTGCGGTGTTATTAACGACAGTGTCATGATAATGAACCTTTGTATTGCAGGAAATGGATTTGTGTTCGCGGCCTAGTGGCATAAGTTAAGACGGCTAGAGCCTGGTGGAAGAATATGTGTTATCTACTGTATAAACATATTAACGTTTGCATTGGTAGTTAACCTCTTTTCCAATATCAACTGTTGTACTGGAGAAATGCATTTGCGTTTTCTTTTCATACAGATCTAAATTTATGTTTTTACCATTTAATCAAGGCACCTGGCATGTTATTTTACGTTTCCCTTAAACCATATTATATTCTTAAACTTAAATTCTTGTTAATACCGTTCGCGCGTTTTTATTATGTGATTGATTGATCGATCATAAATTGATTGATAGATTAATTTATTTTATATGACTTCATTATTTCTATTCTAATACACGTTATTGAAATATTATTTATGATTAATAATTTTTTAAACGAGGATTTATGGATAATATAAATAATATGTATTTACTAACCTTAACCTACATAGTGATTTTTAATTGCCTATGATTCACTTGAAATACTATAATATTTTAGCATGCTATTATCAACCAAATAGCTCATACGTAGACACTATTTTAAGTACTTCCTTTATAAGCATTTCAACGAAATGGTCTTTTTAAGTGTTTTCACAAACCATTACAAGCAATTGAACTAATCTTGATTGTGTCAATCTGAAACGCCGTGTACACAACACGCATTTTACAATTTCTTCGAAAAGCATTCATTCCAGATATTTTTTTATCTGTGAGAGCTGATTTTATTGGTGGTTAGGCAGCTTCCGGCAAACGAAATACAATGATGTCTTGTGAAGTTTAAGGATATAGATAACTGAACCGGATCTTCGCGAGCTACCAATTAGTCTGTTTTTACAATGTTTTTTTCTGACCCTCGTGTTTATAAACTGCATGATAAACCGTTTTGTTTAGGGATTTCTGAAACCGAAGTTTAAACAGATCTTAATAATTAATCTTCATAATGGACGGGTTTTTGACGAAGTAGAATAAACTTATTATAAGCTTACTCTGTTTACTAGAAGTAAACCAAATAAGGCACTTTATGAGTAGTGTCACATTAATGTCACGACTCCTATTGGGCTCTCTTAGTGAAATTCGGCTACAAACACTTTAAACACACTTTATGTGATAATAAGGATATCTAATGCCTTGGTACAAGGGATAGTCGCGCCTGTCCTATTTAAATATATGAACTGCGCATGCGTGCCTGAGAACGCCGAAAAGGGTGTTAAAACAACGGTCACCATGCAGTCAATTAAGTATAGGAAATGCATGCAAATGAGTAAATAAGGGTGATGAGAAGAAATAAGAAGTTACAGAATCAAACATAGAAAACAAACATGACATACAATATGACATAACAGCTAACTCTGTTCCAGTTTAATCTGTGACATTGACAACAGAACACTCAACGAAACTTTGACGATTGAAACATTATTGCTTAATGCTTCAACAAGTAAATCTGAACCAAGTGTTTTGTGCACAGTATATCGTTAAGTAGGCTTCGACGCGAATAATTCGACTAATAGATATGGCCGCGTCGACACATTGGATCAAAGGTGTTATAAGTGTAACACATGAACTATATTATAAATATACTTAAAACTACAATGTCGAATGCTGACCTATACTTATCACGTTTAAATCCGGTCCCGTGTTCTTAATATTTGTTTCCGATTGATCAACTTGAACACAAATGGTTGAGAGTTTGTAATTACATGCAAATTGCAGTCCAGTGAATATAATGACATCAGTAATTGTTTTATGCAGATATAACCATTCGATGCCATTTATTCCGTTGAAATGGAAAGTCATGCGTTAAAAAATATTGATATGTACCTGAGTAAGTACATGAATGTAAACCTGCGACATAACCCATTAGTGTGCTATAATTATTTCAAACTTGGCCTTCGTTTTTGTTGACGCAAAACCTGATAACATATATGTCTAATTACATAAGGGGGGTATACCGTCGGTATCAATTTTGATGCAGGGCAATTATGTTCATGTGAACACAAATACCCTTTAGGGTACATTTACAATCTTGGGCATATTTGCCCCAAGTCTGGAGGTTTGATTTATTTTGCCCGAATGGGTATCACATTATGTAAAACACAGATCCCCCGGCTATTTGGAATTTGGCAGCCTTTGAAGATTGTCTTACAAGTAAACTAAAAAGAGGAAGGTATTTGCTATTTTCAAATATGTTTGTTTTATGCAACCTTTTTTAAATGAATCGGCATTTCATTTCTTAAAGATCTGCATAATGTTTTAAATACTTTCAACTATGCTTAGCTTGTTTTGTTTTGTTTACAAAATAGGCCATTTAGTCTTTCTTTTAGAATCATATTGGCGTATCAAAATTGAGTGTTTAACTTTCATAGTACATTGAATATAACGCAATATAATTTCTGTTACTGCTGGAACTTTTAAGCTATGAACAAAATACAGGATTTATTATTTATTTATTTTTCGAATCAAACATACATGAACAGTTACGACTTTAATGTTTTCTGACAGTCTAATAATACATGTATAATTTGGTGGACACTCTTTTTTACGTTAGCTTCCCAAAATAATTACAACCTAAATTGACTTAGCGATTAATAGTTGCATGAAATTTCAAATTTTCTTTCATATGTTAGTTATTATAGCTACATTACTCAAACGAGTTTTTGTATTTTGAATTATTAATGTAAAGTAAAGCATTTTGTTGTTTCCATATTTATTAAATATGTTAAACCAGCAGTGTATTTTAATTTCCTTTATTAGGTTAATTTTTGAAACAACGGTCGAGTTTGGCTCAAATTTATGAGTAACTACTGAAATTCATATCTTGCTCTTGTTCATTTTTTTCTCAAATGTTAACCCAGAACTATATATATAATAATAATCTATGAAGAAATATCATTTAGCACCATGTTTGAATGTAAACACTAGTTTATTTCAAGAAAACGGTGCAAGGCGAAGGAGCTACTTTCTTCGTTGTAATAATATCGTCAGATCAGTATTTAAACCCACATCTTTTAGCAATTGAAGCGGACCAATGAGCTATCAGGGCAGTTTTTATACTAAGGAAGTTTTGCAGTAAACAATGGATTACAAGTGAAACACTTGTTAAGCAGATAAGATTTTTCAGAGAACTGAACCAAACAAACTTATTCCAGGACAACATATGTATGTTGAATTGGCGCCGAGGGAAAAGGAGTGCCTGTACCAAACTAAAATGGGATTTTCCCTTGTAGGAGCGGTTATCATGTAATGTCAAGATTGTTTTTTGTAGGCATATCCTTTTTTGAAACATTTTTGTGTAGTGCCTGAGCATTAAGCTATCAACCCTTATCTTCCAGATAACCATCAGCGCCGGTCCTTGCGAATATCATGCTTTCGATAACGGTGCTACATTGTTTGGTTAATAAAGGCCTTGAGGCAGATCCTTAAGGAGCAAGCTCGTCGTAGTTGCCAATTATGATTGAGTCTCACAGAGCAGGTGTGGTTGTTGCCAAAGAAGAATATTTGATAACTTGGGACAAAATTACTTTATTAATGAGTATATCTGTACTTCTTATTTTGAATGTTAGTTTGATAATATAAGTAACAGTTAATTCTCAAACGTTACATATTTGAACATTGTATCGTTATCATTACTCTTAAGTACTGTTACATATTATTTACTGTTTGATCATCGATGTATGATGCATGTATATATTTGCTTGATCAAGTTAATTTTTTAAGGAATGCATATTTTAATAAATTCCAGTTTGGGGACGAATGCGGAGAGATATGGACACGAATAAGACACGTGTCGGGAACGAATGCAGAGAGAAAACGGAGACGAATTTGGAATATATACGGAGACAAATTTGGAGAGTATAATGAGATGAATTAGAAGGTATACGGAGATTTGAAAAATATAGTATGTCGAATTTGGAGAGTATAAGGAAATAAATTTTGAAAGTGTAAGGAGGCTAATTTGGAGAGTATAAGGATATAAATTGGGAAAGCATAAGGATACAAATTTGGGTAGTATTAGTAAACGAGTGGGAACGTGCCCGCGATGAATAGATAGTGCAGTGTTCGTGATAAGTTTGAAGAAGTAGGAGACGAATAGGGAGAGAAGTAGCAATCGAGTTGGAACATAGTGAAGAACAGTTTGGAGACGCGAAATACAATCGGGACATTGAAATTATATTTTATAATTTTGCCAGTATATTATAAACCATTTTGGTATTTGTATTCTTAACTAATATTAGTAAAATGTAAGTCAAACCGAATTTTACTACTTGAAATGTTATTACGAGAACCGTATCAAACAATCTGTTAATTTTACAAACTTTATAAAACCTATCAGAGAAAGATAAAATACATTAAATTGGTACTTTGTTTATATATAAAATATAAAAAGATGCAATATGCAATATACATATTTTATAGCGCTCTCTCTCTCTCTCTCTATATATATATATATAAGGAGGAACACCTCTAATAAAATACAAAACAAACTTTTATACGGAGTTACTTTTCGTTACGTGCTTGGTTAAAAGTATAATACGACAACAGGAATTAAGCAATTATTGGTTTTGGCCTTGATTTACGGTATGAAGCTCTTTATAAATGATGATTATGTAAAGAGTTCAGGCTTGATTAAATTTTATATATATGTAAATATGTGTAGAGTCAAATTGCTGTAAATCACGTAAACATATACATAGGCGGCAAAATAAGCGCACTGGCTATTGTAGTGTTATTGTAGAAAGGTTGCGGGATCGAAGACCTGTAATATTTTATTGAGAGTACAACATACATGATCAGCAAGATAGGCAATCCTTATGTACTAGACTAAATCCTTAAGAATTTCAACTTTCGCGGGTGCTTAAAGGTCCGTCTACTGTCACTCATCCGATACAAACTCACAGCGTGAGATGTATCGGCAAATAAGGTTGTTTTCTTAGTCAGTTAGATGACCTGAAGTAATATCTTGATTATTATGAAAAGCTTGTACGCTACGCTCAATCCATCCATTCACAATCATTGAGAATTAACTTAAAGTCAATAATTTCCTTCATGCCATATAACTTTATCATAAAAGCAACAGTATAAAATCCATGTTACTGCACACGATTGTCCGACTTCCTAACAGTGCCTTTTTAAATGACAGTTTCTCGTTCGCTCATCAGACGTACCTTCCACAAACCTAAATGTGCATAGTCGTCACAAATGGCAACACGTTGATGGTTTTAATTTCCTCGACTTTTCTTACATTGGCTTAAGTTCTGTTCTCCCCATTATGTAGCAGATAATAGGATGATAAGATCATTTCAATTTACGACTTAACTACTTCTAAGATCTATATAGAAACGCGCTCCAGCGGTATTTTCATTACATACTATTTTCTTGATTGAAACCGAACTAGCTTTGTATAGCATTAAATAAAAAAAAACAATCATTCTATCTTCGTTGTTGCACCCTTTTTAATAAGATATAAATGTTTTATTGCTGTCGACAACCAAACGCTGCTGAACAGGAAACATTGTGCTAATTATAATTTAATATTATAGAAAATCACGGGGTTATCGCTCACACCATTTTTATATGGGTAAGAGTTTGTTCATAGAATCAACAGCCTGGCTCTGTTTTAGCGGCCTTCTTGCAGATAATGAAGGTTGTTCCCTTCACCGTTCCAGAAACATTCGATAGACTGCCATCTGCCAAACCCTTGCTTCCTTTGGACTGAGGATATTTTGAAGCAGTAGGCCTGTTATGTTCTGATAAGTCTTATTTGTGCTAATATATAAATATTTAATTGTTTTGTTTTTTAAAAAAACCTCAGTGTTTGTTATAAGAGGGACACAGACCATTTTTAGTGTAAGCGTCTCTCCATTTTAAATTCCATGCGACGTCAATCATGCCTTTACTAAAATACATGGTGAAAACAATGCACGTTCTTACTAAGCTTACCGACTCACTCAATGAACTTCATTCTTCAAAACTACGATTTAGGTTGGTTTCTTTTTTACGAAAAAATTACTTAAAAAATTCTAACCGACTTAGTGTTAGCCCCTCTGAAATTGCATCAGCTTTAAGATTAATCCGTGCACCTGTCAAAAAGACCCGTCAATCACTGCAAGGTAGTGTGACGTCATTTAAATAAGCGTTGACACTGAAATCGCGCCTTTGCATATGCAAACAGTAGGCGTGACTAAATACACATGCGCAGTTATAGCAATTTATTTATTCATGAAGAGTTGTCTTTAGCAACAAGTAACGATTCTTCACAAATAAAAAACTGAACATTTTAAAAATCTAGCGCCCCTGATTGTCTGACTAAGTAAGGCAAACACTAAATACGGAATAGAAAAGGCGTTTTATAAATTTCGTTTATAATGACCACGAATGTGAGATTGTAGATACATCATTAATACTTCTATGTCGGTTCACAGAGCTAAACACGTCGCTATACAGCACGGCAATTTTAACGCAATTTATTACGTAACGCCACTCCTTTTGGATATTACACTGTTTATGTTTCATAAATATATCATGACTCTTTTTAAAGAATGGATAGCGGGATTAATGTCACTATCGGGGTATGAACGCAGTTGGGCTGGTTAAATTGTGGGGAGTCCGAAGGTTTTGCGTTTAAATGGCATGAAATAGCCACATGTGCAATCTATCTGCACCTCGAGATATTGGGCAAATTAATTCCAATAATTTACCCACTTGTTGCCTTTTACTGTCTATGAGAGATTTTTTCTTAATGACTTGTAAATGGTTTGATTTAATCACTAACTTCACGAAACACTTTCATGTTTGAGTTAGAAATTATTCACATTTCATAGCGTTAGAAAAATGCGGGTTTGTTTCGCTTAAATGCATCAAGTTTATAATTCTGCAACACTTTTAGAATATATTTACAAAAACACAATTAAATGCATTAAATACTGCGGTTTACTCTAATTAACTCAATCGCAGCATCATAGTTGACGTCATCAACCGTTTGAATGGTTCGAAGGAATTGTAAGAAAACCCAGCCCTATCGTAGGGTGCATTTAGGTTACTGTACGAGCAGTGTTTGTACCACCAGCCTCCTTCATTCATTCGGACACAGTTGCCTTGCGACTTATCCACGTCCTTTCGAATGTTGAAAACGGCTGATGGTTCATATCCCCGCCTTTACCCGTGTCGGTAAGGAGAAAGGATTCGGACACTTTGTAAATATACCGGGTTACCCCAATTTATATCAGTATCATATAAATATTAAGAAGAGGTTCGAGAATATTAATTCACAGTATGGTAATTATATAAACAACTAAATGCAGTACAAGTATTCCGCTAGAAGTCTATAAGTTTGCGCTATAAACAAGCAACTGTATTGAAACATTATAGTAGTATTTAGGTGAAAGACAAGGGCAATTATTACTATGATCATAACCAGACGTGTTTGATCTAGCTGTCTGCCACATCATCCTTGCATTTTTTATGATAAACATACTTGATCTTGAGTTGATCCTCCTATCAACGGTAAAGTTGTATTGATCTGGTGGAGAAATATGAAACCCCGAGTACTCGTCGAATCCTTTAATCCCTTCTGGAAAACTCGTATCAATACGTAAGGTCATTTTAGCCCGGCTTGTCATTAAGTGAAGAAGACCCAGACCTGTGGAAAAGGTACATTTAAGATACACTAATGATATTGACGTTTGTACACACTTATGATATGAGGGTTTGTACACAATAATGGTATTGAGGTATGTACACACTAACGATATAAAGGTATGTACACACTAATGATATTGAGGTATGGTCATACTAACGAGATTGAGTTATGTACACACTAAGGGTATCGCGGTTTGTACACACTAACGATATTGTGATATGTACACACTAACGATATTGAGGTATGTACGCACTAAGGGTATCGAGGGATGTACACACTAAAAATATTGAGGGATGTACACACTAAGGCTATTGAGGTATGTACACTAATGATATTGAGGTATGGACACACTAATGATATTGCGGTATGGACACACTTATGATATTGAGGTATGTACACACTAATGATATTGAGGTATGTACACACTAAGGCTATTGAGGTATGTACACACTAACGATATTGAGGTTTGTACACACTAACGATATTTAGGTTTGTACACACTAACAATATTGAGGTATGCATACACTGACGATATTGAGGTATGTACACACTAACGATATTGATGTATGTTCACACTAACGATATTGATGTATGTTTAAACTAACGACATTGAGGTATGTTTACACTAACGATATTGAGGTATAAACACACAAATGATATTGCTGTATGTACGCACTGATTATATTCAGGCATTTACACGCACGTGATAATTATGATATTGAAGTAGTTGCTAATTAATATAATTGAATCTATTACAACTTAACGATATTGGAGGACTTACGCACTAATGATAAAGAGGTATGTACATACTTGTGATATTGAGGTATGTACAAACTAATGAAATTAAAACATGTACATACTAATAGTATTGAGGAATGTACACACTAATTTTATCGAGGGTTGTTAACACTTATTATATCGAGGTTTGTACACACTAATGATATTAAAAGTTGTACATGCTTAGGATAAGTGCGTATATACACAAAAGTGATATTGCGATATGAGCACACTAATGATATTGAAAAATGAGCAAACTTATAATATTGACGTATGAACACACTTATGATATTAAAGTATGAGCACAATTATGATATTGAGGTATGTACACACTCATAATATTGAGGTATGAGAACACTAATGAAATTGAGGTATGAGCGTACTTATGCTATTGAGGTATGATCACACTTATGATATTGAGGTATGATAAAACTTATAATATTGAGGTATAAGCACACTTATAATATTGAGGTAGCACCACACTTATGATATTAAGGTTTGAACACACTTATTATATTGAAGTTTTAGCACACTTATAATATTGAAGTATGAGCACACTTATGATATTGCGATATGAGCATACTTTTGATATTGCGATATGAGCACACCTTTGATATTGAGGTATGTACACACTCATTATATTGAGGTATGAGAACACTAATGAAATTGAGGTATGAGAATACTTATGTTATTGAGGTATGATCACACTTATGATATTTATGAATGAGAACAATAAAGATATTGAGGTATGAGCTCATTTATTATATTGAGGAATGAGCACATTTAAAATATTGAGGTATGATAACACTTATGATATTGAGGTATTAGCACACTTATAATATTGAGGTAGAACCACACTTATGATATTGAAAGTTGAGCACACTTATGATATTGAAGTATTAGCACACTTATAATATTAAGGTATGAGCACACTTATGATATTGCGATATGAGCACACTGATGATATTGAGATATGAGCACGCTTATGATATTGCGATATAAGCACACTTTTGATATTGAAGTATGAGCACACTTTTGATATTGATGTATGTATACACTCATAATATTGAGGCATGAGCATACTTATGCTTTTGAGGTATGATCACACTTATGCTATTGATGAATGAGCACACTAATGATATTGAAGTATGAACACAGTAATGATATTAAGGTATGAGCACACTTATACTATTGAGGTATAAGAACACTAATGATATTGAGGTATGAGCACATTTATGATATTGAGGTATTAGCACACTTATAATATTGAGGTATGAGTTGACTTATGATATTGAGGTATGAGCACACGTATGATATTGACGTATGTACACATACGTGTCCGGGCTTTTTTAGGATACTCAAACCAGCACTACTATACTAAGTATGATAAATTGTAGGTTTGGAGACCACTTTGCGAGTTTAAGCGGTATTATACGAATTTGGCATGTGCATGCTCGGTATTTCAGACACAACGATCAAATACATAAACGCATATTCTTTGCATAGCGCAGTTAAAAGTAAATTGTCACCCTTGGTTTTGATTGATTCGATGACAATAGAGCAGTATCACGTATAAGCAGATTTTCACACTCAAAGGTGATATAACAAGATGTTTATTATTCATTTCATAGCAAAATAAAACGTAATTACGATTATTACCATACAGTACATAGTGATGGTCGAGGCATATCCGACTATTGCAATGTATGGTGATAGTCAGTGGGTTTACATATCTAAGTAGCTATTATAAAAGCCGCTTGTACACGTGCTTTCGTAATTAGAGGTTGTATTTATTATCTGGCTACTATTATAGAGCAGAAAACCTATTTGTTGTATTATGTCAAGCAGCGAGGAAGGCGGCGGAGCAAGTAGAATGGGTAAGTCCCCGGGGAGACCCAGCAATTGGAGCTTTCTGTTTGTTGAAAACTGATCTTGACATTGATAAAAATCAGTTAAAGTTAAAGATGTTTCAAACAAAATTCAATTCGAATTAAGCGAGGACAAAAAGAGGCTTAGCTTCGACTATACATTCCATAAGACCCATAACAGAGAATGTGCTTCTTTTCTTACGGATTTACTGATTTATTATCTGTAAACGACGCGTTATATCACATAACATTTTAACATCAGACGTTGATTGAATGAACACAGAAATATACAAGAACTAGAGATAAACACAATGTGGGGAAATAATTTTATCACGTGACACACAGGAAGCGAGACAAAATAGCACAAAAGTTATTTGCGTATTTCTTTGTTATAAACTCGCTTTTAAAGTCTAGGCCTAACCTACCGAATACACCGACATACAAACAAGGAAATAACATACATTCGTGTTAAAGATATAAACAAATGGCTGCTAATCACAGTTCTGTGATGATGGCCCTCGAGCTCTTTCAGCCCTTAGGCAACATTGGACATTTTTCGGTTGTGCATTGTATACTGGCCAATTGCTAAACATTATTATTACGTGACTCAAGGTAACATGTCATAAGTTTCTTCAACTCTCATCTCTTATTAATTGTATGGAAGTAAACATCTGTACATCATTTTGTGTTGCCTAGTTTGACATGCAGATGTGTAGTTTATTTGAAACGAATAACAGCACTATATTCGCCTTTGGGTATGGACAAGGTTCCATTACTTTAAGAACATACCCATCCAAATTTCACCATCCAGTGAGCCAAAACCCTTCTCGTACTCCACAAATTTTCTGTTGAAGTCAACAGACCCGTCCAAGCGTCTTGAAACACCTACAGATAGAAGTCAATGCTAAGAACATTTGTCACACGCACATGCTGAAATGATTCCACGCGTTTTTTTTTTTGAAAACATAAAGATTATATATAGTATATTTCATCTTTTTACACTATTTCCCGACAAAGTTCAATAAAAGAAATAGCACAATGAAGAACCCTATATCCTTTGAATTCATGGTGATGGTTCATTTATGGAAGAAACTCTTCGTATAAGCCTAAAAATGGAATAAGTCTGTTTTTTCTAGATCGGGATCCCTACGGACGAAATTATATTTCTTTAGTTAAAGTCAACTAAAACGATATTTATTTTTGTATTCCAGGCGACACGATTTCGCTTTAATGACCATTTAATCTTGTGAAATGGTTGTTGAACTGTTAAAGCTCAATATATGTATAGAAAAGTTTGATTGCCTAAAATGAGTCCTTGCCGAAGAAGGGTCCCCGGCGGACGTCATTATCCGGAAGCAGTGTCAAAAATGAAAAAAAAAACCTGATTTGTTTACGTTTTCATAAAGTAAGTGATATAATTTCAGCATGTGCGCGTGTCATATACTCTAATAGTTATTTTAAATAATTATTACACTTTATAATGGGTTAAATACATCATGCAGCTTTTTATTATCTCTCCGTTCATAAAAGTCAAATACCTAATACTCTTTTTTGGAATTAAAGGCGAGTACATTAAACAGAATTAGTTGTTATTAATATTTTTGTATCGAATATCTGAAACAGTATTATTCTTATTATACAATATTTACTATGATTGGGTCGGATACCTTTAAAAGGCATAAATATGTGCATGTGTTGGTCAAATGGCATAGACAAGAGTATGTTTTATGCATGTGTTGAAAACAATAAACAACAATTATCATTACTATGTACAGGTCATATAACTTATCAGAGTAGTGTAACCCTTATATAAACACTATCATACTTACCGTCCACCCACCACCATCGGTATCCATATCGCAGTAAACGTCCACTTCCCCGTGCGTGTTCCAGGGCGTGATTTTGTACACTCCAGAACCACGTGACAACCCCTGCTTTAACACATCGCTGCAGTCACCTGGTGAGTTTATGATGCCAAAAGTGTCTTTATCAAGTTGTGTACTGCGATAATGCCGCAAATAAGAATACAAGTTTGATTATTTTCATATTATTTTTTATCTGGCTATAGTAAATAGACTTAATGACCCATACCACGCTATTTCTAACAGCTTGCCCATTATCTGACGTGTCGTTGTCAGTATGACTTTTGGCAGCAACGCTTTTCGTGTAAGCGGTCGAGAACATCAACAGCAAAACAATTAAATGTAATTTTATTAGCGCATGTTTTTGTTCATTGACCAATCCTAAACCCTTATTCTTTCGCGTAAAAACACGGTGTCCATGATCATTTTGTTACACCTCATTCAATTTATAATGATCGTATATAAATCGTCAAATGGCTAGTAATGGCTCTTTGACAGGAGCAACTTGAGAAATGTAGAACTTCCAAAATATCTTAATTGTAAATGTACCTGCTTATTAAGGTGACAAATAGCGTGCCCTAAGTAATTTCATCTGTTGGCATATAAACTAGAGTTATGGCATGCAAACTTAAATTTTCAAAAGGATTATACGGAACAAAACATTGATCGATACACTGCTCATCAAACGCATTGGTAACCTTTTAAATGAGCCTGTAATATTCACTTATCAGCATATTTTGAAATAATTATAACAGGTAGTCATCTTCAGAAAATGTAATTACTTTAAACACGGATATGATTATAATCCTCGTGTTGGCTTCGAGTTACTTACGCGCCCCGATAGTGGCCCAATCTTTTGTCGTTGATCTCGGCTCATCAGTGACGACAACATCTTCGTTTACTCTACCTTCCAGTTCTTCAACCTTGTTTTCCAGCGTGGTTACATGAGATTCAAGACTGGAAACCCGCTCAGTTAATGTACTAATATTTCCTTCAATTGCGTCCGATCTCTGTAGCGAGAACAATACCCATGTCAATAAAAGTACGGAATTGTACGATTGCACTTCTTGAAACCCACATATGACTATTTAAGCCACAAGATGGCGCTGTGGCCGGGTTTCATGGTATTTTTTAACCAGCTTCACATCTAACAGTCCCTTTTTAAGAACATTTTAGATCACAGTTGTATCAATTAAACTTAAAAAAAATGTAATGATGTTTGTTATTCATGTGTATGTATTGTTTTTGAATCTGAGTGTCACTTTAACAGGGTAGCAAAAGTAAAATTTTGAATAAATGAAGTTTATTATTGAACATTCTCTACGGTTAATATCGCAGACTACGTCAAGAAAACTACATATTGACCTCAACAGAAGGCTATAATTGTAAAATAGATACCTACCACCTTCAAGTAGAACTTAAAGGCTTGCATGAGAGTCATTTGGCCCTTCAATTTCGCCAACCTGTCCGCCCTGACACAAGTTGTCAGCACCACTGTCACCATAACGATATTTGGACATAACCATTTCATTCTGTAAATATTACATTAATAAAACCATATTGTTCAAACAAAAACAGTTTAGTTTTTTTTATTATAGTCTGAACATATAACGACAGCATTATTATGTATAAAATCAGTGTTTTTCGTTGTTTTACTAAACTGTACGATTATTGAATGTGGTGTTATTTTTATCATGTTTTATTTCAAAAGACGAGCATCTCTCTTATCACATTAAATTTATTATAATATCGAACACATTGAAGTTATATGAAGGTTAAATAACATTTTAAATCCATTCGTGCATAAATCCTTTTGTATAATAAATAACACAATTGATGGAAATATTACATTCAAATGTTTTTGCACCATGAACAAAATATGTTGGCATATTTGCAGGCATTGTTTCATGTCCCCGACTTACTTTAATGTTCTGCACTCTTAATTACCGTGGGAAATGTTCGCTATGAAAGGCTCGTTATCATTACTTATAAATAGGACAGTGTTGTTAGTGCCGAATGGCAACCTTGTCTAAATCTAATCCAATGCGATGAAGCCGTGTGCTCTTTTCCATATCTATGTAAATTTATTTTAAAATCCCAGTATGGCGTCTATCTACCAATTGAAGAGTATTAATTTGCATTCATGAAATTAAATAAGACGTTTTTCTCCCATATCTCATTAATCAAACAAGATTTTGGCAGTTAATTTTCTCGCGGTACCTGGTGTAATCGGAATAAAGAACCGGGGCTGCACCGGATGTGACGCAATATCTTGATGCAAAAATTAATGCAAAACAGAATCAGCACAGCATGCTCGTCAAATATGGAAACGGTAAAATCACTTTGAAATCATCTCAACTCTATCACTGTTCTACAAAGTAAAACCAAATGTCCCAGCACGAACGTTTCGACTCTTTGAACAAAGCTCACCGAAAATCCACAATCCTAAATGAATTAATATATGAATACTCTAAGCATTTTGTGTTGTGTAGTTCATATGTAAAACAATATTATATACATTGCAGGGACAAACTCAGTGGCTTAAAGTTAAGGCCAAAAAAATACACTTAAACGAGATGCACACAGTATACTAAAAACACTAATAAAATACACATGCATCATAATATAGTTCTTAATTAGTATTGGGGTCAGCGAAACAGGGGGTAAACTGGTTAAGGCACTTAATACGCCACATTTATACAATTATGAATATTAGCTGCAACATTGCACTTTACAAATATTAGTTATAGGCTATGGCATTTATAAGCGGACTGTGGGTGTTTTGGGTGGACTGTAAAATACGGTGTTTACTAGACTGGATGTTATCACTTAGGCGTACTATAGAATAAGGATAAAAGCACGTATAATGAATACAGCACATTTTTCCACAAACAGAACAAAATAAGCAAATTTCTTTGTTACATGGGTTTATTGTTTGATATGACTACTTGTTTACAAACATTACGAACTAAGCAATATTCTCTGTAACATTGGTTGACTGTTGAATATGGTCCCTAATTTCACAAACATTACAAAATAAGCAGACTTCTCGGTTGCCTGGGTTGGCTGCAATACACCCCCAGGTTTCGCAAATATCACAAAGTAAGCAGACTTCCCTTTAACCTGAGTTCACTGTTTTTACATCTATCAGATTTATGCATTGTATTTCATACTGGAATTTGTTTCATCGTCTTAGTATTTTCGTAAAGCTAGCCCCGTGAAGATAAGAGGTACGCAAACGTTACTGGTGATAACGTTATCAATAAGATTATTTTTAAGTAAACACAAATGTTTCAAACAATTATTAGTACCAACAAAATAACAAACAAACAAACAAACAAAAATGGCGTGTGACATTTATTTATCTCGTGGCCAAGGTTTACTATCTCGTTCCCAAGGCTAATCATGTCGAAGCCACGACTATGAGATAACTTAATCAAGGGAACTTTTTTGTAAGAACATAAAACGTCGTTCGAAGAGTAAGTAGGTCGTTGCCACGACATAAGACAGTCGTAGCCACGAGATTACTTAGTCGTGGGAACAAGATTATAAGTATCTTCCATGGCCGAGAATGTAAGATAGGTTCATTCCGACCCGAGCGTAGGGTGTTTTGCGGAAACGAGGTTTACCGAGTTTCCGCAAAACACCCTGCGCGAGGGTAGGAATGAACCTATCTTACACGAGCGGCTATGGTAGATGCTTTTTCTCCCACCTCAGTTAAACAAGTTAAGCAAAAATTTATTTTTTTGCTGGAACTCTTTTGTGCTTAGTGAAAATAATTGCGTATGGATATGCGATTATTCGTAGTTGTCATGGATATGCGCACAGTGATACACATTATGTTAATAGCCAAATAGTTCTAAGGAGAGTGAAGCATTATTTCTTGAAAGGTGCGTGAAAACTGTTTTATGGTAACATTTGAAGCGAGAAATAATTAATAAGCGTTCTAAATATTGCCATAAGACAAGGTTTCCATGATGCTACAGACGACAGTTTTTTTAACAAGGGAGGTAATTACTATGCGGCGACCATAAAAAAGGAGTTCCATACGGGAATTTTATCTTCGCCCGTGGGCAAGATAATAATTTCTAGCATTGTTAAATTATGGGATCGGATCTACTTATCTGAAGTGGGAGAAAACATAGGTGAAAAATGAGATAAAATGACTTGACTGAGAAATAAAAATAAATCTGTCTTGTCAGCTCTTTGCCACCGTAACTAAATATATGTATGAGAATAGCATCGGTATTAACAAAATATAAAAATTATGCCAAATTGAAATGTGAAACAAATGGTAAACCGATATATCTTTAATATATTAACAAACCTTATCACAATCGTTTACTTCGTATTTTTTATCCAGTTCTGCACTTTTCAAAATGGTTAAACAAGCAGCAATCCGCGTTTCTGATAGCTGGGATGTAGCAGCATTCTTATATAACAGCTTTTTGGACATTTTCCCATGAACAAATTTTTTCAATTTTCACACTGCAGCAATTTGCAGAATGTTTATGTACAAAATACATGTTGAATAACCCAGCTATGCAGTCCAGCGCATTTTTAACAGAGATGAAGTTGAAATTCAGCATGACAAATAATTATTTTTATAACTTAAAGTTCTGACAGGCTTTGAGCTCAGAAACTTGATAATCACAATAAGGGTCAACGTTGAAATACTCTTGTTTTAGCATTGGTATTTTCTATTATGCTTTTATTAAATAATCGGACACAGTTTTGTGTTACACAATTTAAGTACGTATTACTAAAAGGGCACTAAGCTGTGAAATTTGTATTGTTTGTCTTAGAATCAAACTTCAGTCATTTAGACATTTAAGATTCACAATAGAACAGATCTCAATTTTATGTTTTCTTAATAAGCGATAAAGTACGTTACAGTAACGTTTTATAAAACCTTTTTAATCAAGTCAGCATTTCTTAAACATTTTATATATTTTAAGGTAAAACGGACTTGACCGTTGATTTGATAGCGAATAATAACTTCTGTAATGCAGCATTTAAACTTTGTCTTGGAAATTACTATTTCTTTAAAGTTAAACAAGGACAATTACAGAAACCTGACA
This sequence comes from Mya arenaria, assembly GCF_026914265.1. NCBI lineage: Eukaryota > Metazoa > Mollusca > Bivalvia > Myida > Myidae > Mya > Mya arenaria. The sequence goes on from NC_069133.1 coordinate 9,004,648, forward strand.
AACGCCCCTTTTTGATTGATAATAAGATATTATTGAATAAAATGATATATACTATCAGAGCAAAAAAATCATTGGTTGCTTCGGCCTTATATCGAACAGCAGTAGTTATGGCTGAGACGATTTATTGCTACAAAATCCATTTATTACCGTTGAAATTAAAATGATCCTGACCTTATAGTTAAGAACACATATTGGTTTCGTTACACGAAATCCTGTGGTGCTCATCAATGTTTGTGAAGAGATTCAATACTATACCGACTCAGCAGCTGACGGATGAAGTAAGGGAACGAATTGTGTTGTACTTGTAATGCTAATTTAAACAATATTGTAGCTAAGAATATTTAATCGGATCATGGCTTCAAAGCTCCAAGTACGAGTATGTATTTTTTTCGTATGTTGGTCGTTTTTGAATATTTCCCTCATTCACTCACAATTTATAATAAGTGATAAACATTTGTATCCATTATCTTAAGAAACAGTTCCATTTGCACCACACATGTGGCTGTATTTAAGCCTATATATCTTATTGTTTGTCATCACCAAGATGATACTGCTTAATTTGATGTATGTGGTTTTTGACAAGGCACAACTAAAAATATATGACCTTTAAATACTCACCATGTTTGTAATAAATCTTAAACCATATAAAGTGTTTCTTTGTGTTATGCTGTTCTTTTATACAAAAATGGCTATTCTGATTTAATTGTCTTTGCTGTGATGTTGTTGTGCAAAATGGTTAACTGAAAGAGTTAGGACATGGCTATTATGCTTAACTATTCAGCTAACATCCTGGCCTTTCCTAGGTCTAGAGGGGAAAGTGCCAACATAAGTTGTATAAAATATGACAAAAATAATTAAATTTTTACTGTCAGAAACATTATAAGATTTCACAATCAATTAGCAGGTCTTTTTTTACTTTGTTTGAAATTTAAATTAAACAAAAATGACAATGAGAGGTAAGTGAGCTTTGCATTCAAAACACCATTCAAATATGGTTAATATTTAGAACATGCCAAACCAGGGCCTGAATGTAACCAGAACCCGGCTACTTCCCCATGCGACGGACCCTGTTTTTCCCCCAAAATAGCCTATGGAATCGCCATTTTCAGATTATTTTATAAAGTAAAACAAATGATATGATTGTTGTCATCACATGCTCTGGTCTTGAATATTACACAATAATATATAAATGATGTTTCTAAATTATTCATTAACTGATTTATTGATATTTTACAACATTTGTTCCCAAAATGTTGGAAAAGGACTCGTCAATGTATTCCCAAAAACTAAGAAAATTACTCTTTTCCCCACTAAAAGGGCTAGGGCGTCTTTCAAAAAACTGGTAAAAAGGCCCTGCAAACAATTAGTCCACTTTACAGCTCTTATTGTTTTCATTGACTAAAAGCAATCCATGTTATCATAGAAAATTAACAAATATAAAATATGAAGACCACTGGCCTGTTAATCAAATAACAGTTAAAAGAAAAGAAAAACTGGATAACCCATAGTGCATGCAATATCGAAATATCATACAATCAGTCAACTCGATACTGTTCACATGAATATGTACTGCTGTGATATCTTATAATATGTATACCGAAAATGCAAGACTTCAAACCTCCAGCGTAATAATCAATTTATCATTAGAGTACTTGTTTTCGGCGTTATTTCAAATGTCCCTTTGTTTGCAAAACTTGTGTGAACTATCTGTTGCGTTCATGATAACCGATCAAATGGATTCCAAGAGAGAAAATACATCCATGTACATTTGTACTTCGAATGGTGTGTCAACAGGCTGTTCAAGTATTGCGTTTATCTCATCCTAAGAATAGTTATCTTCCTACACTTGTAACAGTTGTGATACAACTATACTTTCTTCAGCATTATTGCAGACGGATGCAGGACTACCAATACCAAAGTCCGTGCCATAAACCTCTGATTCCTGAAAAATACACAACCACATTCGGTGAATTACATGCCAAAACGAGAATACATGCAAACTTTTAAAAATGAAAACGCTAGCTCAAACACTAATGGTTTATCAAGAAAAAGAATTGTCACAGGATCAAGACACCAATAATGCTTTCCACTTTAAAAATACATTGATGTCATGACATTGTAGAAACAAAAACGTTTCAAGCTCTGTCTGTATTTTAAAAAAGTAACGAGATATATAATTGGACAGTGGTCTTGACTATACGTCGCTTTGTCTTAGAAATGAACGACGTAATGTGTGCCTGAATTTTATTTATAAAAAATAAAGGCCCATAATTTGCACAATTAAATTCATAAACATTTCAATGTAATAAATCAAGTGGTATTTGTGATATAGACTTTAATATTGTTGCACTCAAGACTTTAATCATAATTTTAAGTAGAAAAAAGGGCCATAATTTGTATTAAATGCAAGATAGAATTATCTTACTTGATTATTTTAGTTGGTGTAATGGTTGAGACACCTTGTATAAAGTTTAAATATAATAAATCAAGAGGCTACTGAGATATGAACTTTAAAGTAGTGTCACTCAAAACTTTAACCAGAATTTCTAAGTTGATAATAAAGGGCCATAATTTGCATTACTCATTTTGAGCTTGACAAGCTTTAACAGCATGAAAGAGTTATCTAACTTGCTTTTTCAGTTGGTGTGATGGTTTGGAAGCCTTGAATAATGTTGCAATGCAATACATCAAGTCCTTGGTACACAATAGTGTAATAGGTACTTGCATGCAAAACCTTAACCAAGGTATGATGCAGACGCCGACGCCAGGGTGAATAGTATAGCTCTCCTCATTCTTCAAATAGTTGAGCTATTAATAATTTCGTAAATTAGTAACTAGCTATAGTTACCTCAGCAGTTAGCTAAATCATTGTGTCCAAGATTTGACCCATAATCCATATTTGCATGGGTGTTGTATTTTGTTCTGTTCGTAGTGGTCGATTGGAAACAGCAGGTAAAGTCGTCACAAATGGCAAAACTTTGATGGTTTTCATTTCCTCGACTTTTCTAATATTTGCTTAAGTTCCGTTCTCCCCAATATGTAGCAGATATTAACATAATAAGACCATTCAATCTACGAATAATATCGACTAAGATCTGTACTGGAAAGGGCTCCAGTGGTCTTTCCACTATACATTATTTTCCCAGTTACAATCGAACTACCTTTGTATAGCACTAAATAAAAGTAATTTTCTTCTATCCTCGTTGTTGCAACCTTTGTTATAAGATTATTCAATGTTAACAACGAAAGCATCGACTCAAATACATATATTGTATTGCTATTGGCAACCATACGCTGCTGAATCGGACACATTGTGCTGATTTAATATTATAGAACGTCAAGGGATAATCGCACACAACATCTTTAAACAGTGTGTGTAATATACCACGTGATAAATTGCGTCATAAATGCTCCGTTGGAAGGCAATAGTTTGCTTCGAATAAAGACTTAAAACAAAGATATCTTTATTAATTCTTCACCATTTTAAATGAAACCCAGCGCAGTCTACGCCGCTAACAGAGCCCCGTCTTCGGTCTTTTACCAGAGTTTGATTGAGAGTTATGTTTCTTTAAACACTTAGAGAAACCGTTTCACAAAACCGTCGCCTGATAGAGCACTGTCGAAACATTATTTTGGAAACAGGTTTGTCGAAGTGTTTGAGAAAACTAATCACCTTATCAACCTCCGGTAATAAAACGAAGACGGGGCATAGACTACCCTTTGTTTCATTTAAAATATTGAAGAAAAATACAATTTATCTTTGTTTTAAGTTTTAATTCAAAGCAAAATATTGCCTTGAATTGTAGCATTTGTGACGTAATTGATCACGTGGTATACATACACTGTTTATATGGGTGATATTATTTGCAAGGACTCAACAGTCCGGCTTTCCAGATAATGAACGTTGTTCTGACAATTTTAAATATGACACTGCAAAGATTTACTATTATGATAATTTCAGGTGTTCATAAAAACTAAATTACCTTCACCGTTCCAGAAACATTAGGTACTATGCCATCTGCCGTACGCGTGCTTTTAACTGACGTTATCTTAAAGCATTATGATTCTTTTATTCTAATAGGCGTTATTTGTGTCAATAAATAACTTTTTAAATGTTTATTTTTTTTTCAAAACATGCGTGTTTGTTGAAAGAGAGATACAGTCAATTAATTCCTGAAAGCGTATTTTTATTTTAACTCCCTGTGTTTTCTTATATCGATAAGAAACAGATAATCATATTTTTATTTCGCTATTTTTTATGTTAAATGAATGTTATCTAGATAGTTAAAAATAAGCGAATGTAAAATGAAAACAAACCTAAATGTCGGGAGTTCGCGACGTGAAAACTTGGCGGCTTGGGTAAATTTCGTTTCAGTTCAGGTGTGAAAATGCGTTATTATCGTCAATAAGAAATGTTTGAAATCAATATGATTTCCTAAAAATCAAAACGATTATTGTATATACCCGTACATATATATGTTCTTTGGTGTTCACACCTTAAGAATGTGAGAGCGCTAAAGAATACGACTTTGCCATTAAGACAGTGGTTGATTTTTGCATACAACATACAGAAGCCAGAAGTGCTATACTAAATAGAGCATTAATAATTATATGTTAATAAGAACGTTGAACCATCCTTAAAGTGATTTTCATCAGTTTTACAAATAAAGATTCACTAATAACAGTTGTATCAATACCACTTTAAAAACGCTCTCATCATTTCCGCATCGCAATATAAATGAAGTCACACGACGTATTTGGGAAGTTTATTTCATTTGTACATAGAGAGGAGAAGGAATAAGATCATCTATGTAATAGAGATCTTACTTTTGTATAATCATTTGATTACTCGCTATGAAAAAATTGTTTATTCATTTCTGTTTCTTACTAAGCTGTATATTTATAATAATTATACATTATTCCATGCTGGACCTCAAAAATTTCATGGCGTCTTTGGATGAATTGCATAAGTGTTTTTATTGTGTGTGCTTTTATGTCAATCGTGATGAATGACCTCGATTCATAATATATTTTTTCTCGAGTGCTTCAAATTTATTTCAACAACGATGGGATTGCGAATACTCTATGGCGATTATCTCAAGACAGGGATACGAATTACAGCGATATGTGTATGTAAAATAAACATTCCTAACGATTGTTCAAAGTTTCATTGCAAAGCAAATGCTATTAGGCCATGTATCTACATGTGACTTAAGTCCATTCCTTCTGAATCGTTATAAAATTAAAGTCGCAATTACCCACGATTGCCCACAATTGAAAAATGTAAATCCGATGCCCGTGATATAAGTTTTAAATTGTTGTAAAGAAATATCAATAATTCGAAACCGTTTACTGGTAAAAAAACACCATGATTTTTAACTGACCTATTCGAATGATTCATACTAAAAACATATTTGCTATCCCTTTTTTTTTGAAAAAAAAATCATAACAAACGAGTACCAACATAAGCTCATTATTTCTGTTTTTCTTTCGCATCGATAGCCTATTGAATCGAGGTAAATACAAATAGAATTAAATATTTTCTTTAAACTAGTAGTACCTGGTCATTTGCTTACAGAAAAAAAGCAAGAACATCAATAAAATTAAAGCACATATCCAATTATGACAAGAATAAATCAACAAAATAGCATTAGCACTGTAACTTTGAAATGAATATTCGCAGAAACATCAAACACGACTTATGTATGTATACCCAGAACACAATATTTACAGAGGTTTAACACTTCACTGAATCAACGGAGTCCGAATATCAATTTCATAGAGATTAACCACCCTTAACTGAGCCAACTAAGTCCAGAAAACTTTTTTCATAGAGCTTTACCGCTCTTAACTGAACCCACTAAGTCTCATTTGCTATATATTTGTCTTAAAATTAAGAAAAATCGATTGATATTGTGTTTCTAGAAACTTTAGCGTGTACGTTGTAAATTTTCTTACTTTTAAAATATCTTTCAGCAATCAAGTACAATTGCAATAATCTTAGAAAACTGTTATTTACATTATTATGAAAGATCCTCATTTATAAATGAAAAGATGAATAAAAAAATCCCTTGTTAATACTTTATAAAAATTTGTCTTAAATGTACTCTAATTTATTATCTAGACATGTATAATTTTGTTTTTGCAATGTATATAATTGAATTAATAAACGGGCCATTTGAAATGGTTTCCAAACAAAAGTCACGTGAATGTGTCACAATGATGCATATACGTTGGGAAAATGGCAAGCTCACTTTAGAGATCGCTCGCAATACAACATTCGTCCATAATGGACGTGGAAAATAAAAAACCTGAACAATTAAATCCATTTGATCACACAATCAATGTATATAAATCAATTTGATTAACGTGTTCATCTAAATAGGCAGGGTAGAGGGGCTTGTTAGCGTGTGCCCCCCTCCCCCTACACACACTCGCCTCTTGATTTGTCATTGTAATGGCTAGCAACAAACTTGTCTTCTTGCTCACTCTGTTTTAATATGGTTACACTCTTGTCTTGTACGCCATCTCTGTTTGAATATACACAACTGTAAATTGTAATTTGCAAACCATTTGTACGCGCAAAGTGGTGGAAATAATTGGAATAACACGAGTTTCGTCGGGAAATACAATACGTATAGAGTATAATTACTCTTTCCGTACTTGTTTAAACAGATTTTTCATATCTACTAATATTTGTTTAAACTGAGGGTCAAGACAGCCGTACACAAAAGGATTGATAGCATGGTTTATGAAAACAAGTCTGAAGAAGAAGAAATACACAGCCATTTCATAGTCATTTAAACCGTTTAAGATACCTCCTGATATAAACGCTAATAATGTCATATAGAGAATTGTTGTGAAAATAAATATGATTGTCAGAACGAACATGATGTACGTTTTCCGACGAATGCGGCTCGCTATTTCTTGACGTCGACGTGTCATCCGTTTCTTTAGACGTTCTTCCGACGTCCCACCCTCGCAGGTGGTATCGGCGTCCGTGACAAAGGCATCATTGACGTCGACTGGTTCACTTTCGTCATCCATATACCTTAATTCTATCTCTCTGTTAGGTTTTTCATTTCCAGTCGGTATGTCAGAAGTAGACATACCACCGCCATCGCTGATCTCGGAAGGTTGTTTTAATTTTGTTTGTAACGCTGTCGTCTTGCTGACCATAGGTACTCTCGACTTTTGGCGCATTTGAGCCAATGAGCGACCCAAGATGAGTTTCTTTGCTACCAGTATATAAAGAATAAGCATGACGATAAGGCAAATCCCAATTAAAACCTCCACAGATGTAGCGTATTCAAATGGGTGTCTACTGTCTGCATATTTAGCATCTTTTTCACAGATGGTGACAGTAACGTTTCTTCCATTGTATATCCTAATGTCATGGTGGATTCCCCAGAGAAACGAGACCGGAAGTGAAATGATGAACGCCGCTCCGTAGATGACGCCGCACATGATGAGCGCCTGGCGAGGCTTGATCTGCCATCTGAATGGCGCACAGATTTTCCGGTAGCGGTCGACGGCAATTATGCATAGACATAAGGCCTCACCTGACACCGTGAACACGTTAAAGAAAGATTTGATCTTGCAAACGATGGGAAACGGGTACTTGTACCAGAACTGCTGCGTGAGAATCTCCCCAGGAATTGTGGTCAGTGTGCTGATAAAGTCTAGAAAAGCCAAGCACAGCACGAAGTACCGGAAGTTACAGTCATGGTAACGTTTTATAAAAACGTACAAGACAAATAAATTTCCAAAACATCCCACAACAACTTCAATTCCAACAAAAACTGAAACAGGTGTTAATGCCCTTTTTATTTCGTCATTCAGTTGGTCCAGTAATTCTTTTTCTGTCGCATTGGACAGTCCCATGTCGTTGTCAGCGCCTGTGGGGTCATTAGCTGTATGTTCAAAACTACTAGTAGTCGTTGTCAGAAGACTATCACTCATCTTTTATTAACTTTTGTTAAAACATTTCCCAACGAAAAATGTCAATCAAGACGTAGTATTTAATAAATTAAACCAATAACGTTATAACTCACAGCTTTATTATTCATCATTTGAATGATGCGCTGATGTCTGTTGTCTACTCAGAAGACTATCACTCATCTTTTATTAACTTTTGTTAAAACATTTCCCAACGAAAAATGTCAATCAAGACGTAGTATTTAATAAATTAAACCAATAACGTTATAACTCACAGCTTTATTATTCATCATTTGAATGATGCGCTGATGTCTGTTGTCTACTCGTCGTAAATCTTGCTATAAAATATTATCTCGAGTATGGTTTCTCTTCCGTGTTTTCTTCTTCTTTAGGGTGTCAAATGGCACGAAATCGATTCACTAAGTACCAATTGCTGCGTCTGGAAGTTGACCTCCACCCCAAACATTTTGTTGCTGAATAAATCACTTTCAAACCAAAGTAGTTTGCTGATATAGTAGTGTCGCCTTGTCCTTATTGGTGTGTTGGATGCTTGATAGTTTCCCTACAGTTTCCATTACAATATAATTTATCTAAAGTTTAGAACATGTACTTAAAACAGTCAAAATGTCAGGAAGGAAATTTGACAAGCAGTTTAATATAAAATAATTGTGCAGAAAATTTCAACCCATGCGTTTTCTCAAATTGTCTTCCTTAACGTTTGTTTACATAACGTTTATCTCTAAAACCTGCGTCTGCTATGTATACCACTTTATGTAAATTTAAATATTCAAGTCATTACTTTTTCATTGCAGTAATTTGTAGTTAATTTCCTTAATGACCTCAAATGCTTTTAATTGTACAAACAACATTACTTCATAATATTATGTAAGATAAAAATGGATTTGAAATTGTATCGCTAGATACTAAACACACATTAAAAAATGATCGATAATAACGATGTCGGATGATAATGATGACGCTGCTGATTATGATGATGATGATGATGACGATGATGATGATGATGATGATGATGATGATGATGATGATGATGATGATGAAAATGATGATGATGATTTTATTTTCAATGCCAATAACAAGGTTTAAGTATTGTATTATTTATTTCACTAAATGTTATATCCAGGCCGGTCAGCTTAGTTGCTAGACTTGCAAGGACCGCGTCCCGCTTTCGATCTCCAGACTTGACGCATACTTTTTGGAAACTGTTACACGTTGTACTGGTCAAATACGACACAATTGCGTAACCCGTCATATCTAAAGTCTAGATGAAGCGAAGTGCTAAAACGTGTCATCTTAATATAACATGTGAAAACAGTAAAACTTTAAACCTTTTACTTTGTATTTAAATATTTCAGAAAAAAATCCTCGCAAACCCTTTACTATATCAATATGATGTATGATTTGGTTTCGAAGTATAATGCTATTAGTCGTTACGTTACAATGGAGTTACTACAATTTCATTTACCGGTGACAAATGGCGGTGATGTTATATAGTCTTGGAAGACCCTGTGCCGAGCTATAACCACAACGCCCTTTTCTTTTCCGTTGCGATCTGGTTGATCATCGAAATTAGTCAATAAAGTATGCTATTAAACAATGTTAAGCTCATAACAAATGCTTAAGTAAGAGAGCGGACATGACAGATTGACGACGTGCCATGCAGGCGAACAAACATGAAACATGTAAAATGTGCTTCGATTCGTTTATAAAAGTAAGTATTTGAGCATTTTCTTTCTAAAATAATTTGATTACAAAGTTAATTTTTAGAAAAATGTTATCACAATTTGTTAAAAAGTGGTTTGTTAATACTGTGATTTTACACATACTGTGCTTATGGTGCTTTGTGGAATGTTCTTACACTAAGCTTGACTTACATATGGCCGATCACATTTTTTTATTAGACCCGCATAATAATCTGTGCATGCTGCTGTTTACCATCGCATGTATTCATAAATCTCAAATTATTTTCCAACTTCAGTAGATTGGAGTAGATTTTCTCAAATTAAAAAAAAAAAAATAAGGTTGATAAGGTTTGTTGTTGACGTATTAATATTGATATGAAAACAATGATTATTGACATTATCATATGACAATCGAGAGACTTTAAGGGATAAAACACCAGACCAAAATTTCTCGAAACTTCTTAAGTCTCTAATAAAAGGACTAAGCTAAACTCACTATTTTTGTTTTTCAATAATTTGCATAATATTTACCGCTTTAAGAGTTTTTATACTTTAGATAGGAATTTGTTTATGTTAATGACATTCAACCATTTTTCATTGATCAAAACTTAATTTAAGTATGTATTTTGGCTAATTAAAATAAGCTACTTAAGCCTGTAAAGCTTAAGAAGTTTCGAAAAATTTAGGCCAGATGATACAATGGCGAGAAAAATATCAAAATTGTCATAAACGTACATAAAATTGATATATTTATGTACTATGCATTGAATCTTACTTATTGATGTACCACATCGCTCACTTTTCATTGATCTTTTTCAGTTGTTATGAATTGTTTCCAATTTATTTAAAAAAATAACCACGGTATATTTATCGACGCTTATCAAGTGACTTCCACATGCTTAAAATACACACAACATGCATGGATTCCCAAAAGAACGTTCAATGCAGTACAGACGAAAATGCTGCGGAACAACGTAGACACAGAGCCCAACAATTTAGCATCGGTAATGGACACTTTTGAGAAAGAATACTACTGCTGGAAGTGACAGGGCTTTGGCTGTAACGCTCAGTGACATATTAGTGTGTGAAACGATCGCGTGACTTGAGAGGTGCTCGGCAAAAACAATTTTTGCCATTTTTAAACGGGGAAACTATTTAATTGTAAAATTACAATCGAGGCTTGCTTTTGAGGTAATACTTTAAACATGCTAAGTTTGGGACTATCTGATGTCTAGTCCCTTATAGAAATGACTTATGTTGTTTTATGAATACCTGCAATGAGCTGTACCTAAACCATCGCGCACATGGACTGCGTGCCGGCGGCAACAAAACCCCTCACAAGAATTTCTTACTTTATGGTCACGTAATGGACAGCAGGTTGCATGGATAACAATACAACAGGGAAGGGATACAAACCTTGAAATCTGAAAGCTGCATCAGAGTAAGTCAAAATCCTTGTGAAGCTGTTCCAGCTATCTCGTAATCGTAGACAGGTCCCCAAAGCAAGTGTTGCTGGTGCGGGCCAAAGTGGACAAACCTGATGTCGTTGCGACCGGAAAAGAGCCGGAATGTCCAAATATTCTAGGCCCGGTCAATGCATTTTCATACCGCCTCTCGTCCCACGCGATACCAAGGGCATGAACAAGGGGTACTTTTACACAGCCAAGGCATACACAAACACCGTTTACTGGCAATATAATGTCGTCAACATGATTGAAAACAATGCTTGTGTGATGAAAGAGGGATACAGTCTATAATGTAGCAATCAAATGTCATGTACGAGTAACTCCATTTTATGTTTTCTTGTTATGAAGAAGATATCAATATGTTTTAACTCTGATAGTACATTAGTACTTTCAATGTTATCAAGACAGTTTAAAAAGTGCGAAAATAAAATGCATTAAAAGAAAAATATAGCGTAATGTACAGATTTCGCGAAGTTAACAGGTCGTGAATGTTGTTATTTTGGCTTTGGTTCGAAGTGCGATATATTTATTTATTAAGGTTCAGAATAAAACTAACTACGATTACTACCATATATGGTGATGGTCAGTGCGTTTATATAACTAAGCGGCTAGTATATAACCGCTTGCACACGTCCGTTCGTCATTCGAGGTTGTATACGCTTTTACGCAGCAAAAACTGGGTTTCCCTCCCTTCCACCCTTTTATTTTGTTTATGCATGTATGCATATTTTACGATTATACTTTGAATTATCAACATATTCATAACATTTGTATCATTTCAGATGAACGTATTTGTGTTGTTCCGCATGATAGTTTGGGTGGATGACATTGTTGTACAGATTGAAAGAGGCGGTTTCATGAACTTTAACAACAGTTGCTTGTGCAATGTGTACTTTTATTTTTTATGATACTATGAATAAGTGATCGGACACAATTTTCCACATTTAGTGGTCTGTTTTTCATAGTCATGAAACCATTGAGTGTATGTTATTTGAACAAACATGCTTGCCCGGTATTGACCACTCGTATGCAGTCGTTGTTTTATATTTGATAAGATTAATAAATAAATAATTTATGTTTGGCTGAAATAAGTGAAAGAAAACATAAGGGATATTATCGTCAATTATTTTTTATTTTAATTTTTGGAAATTCAGATTATGTCCCCGTCATATGTATGCACTTTGTTGTTCATAAAATAACAATATAACAGTTCTAAAGAATATCGCATACTAATTTAGCCTTAAGGTCAGAATTTGAGTTTCGCAAACGACATACAGAATCATGTAGTGCTATTCTTAATTGATAATATAGAATTGTATAGTAAAAAGAAATTGCGAACTTATCAAAAAATGTGTCTTACCATGACAATTTTATTAGTACCAGTCTTAAACGAGGATCGCTTGCTCAAGACGTCGACACCTGGCATTTTTTGCGAAGGTCTTCAGATGTCCCACCCTCGCATGTTCTTTCGGTGTTCTTGACAAAAACACCATTGCCGTTATCCAGGGACTTCATTTCCGTTTGCTTGACTCAGTGGTTGCTACTCCTTTTCAGGACATCACGTCACCTCAATCACTTATCTCGGGCTTTTGTTTTGATTTTAATTGTGACGAGGGCAAAATGCTGACCATAGGATAACCTGGGAATAGGAGTTTCTTTTCTACAAGTATATACACAAACCTCTCCGTAAGACTATGCCCGATTGAGTTACGCCGATGCCCGTAAGACTATGCCTGATTGAGTTACGCCGATGCCCGTAAGACTATGCCCGATTAAGTTACGCCGATGCCCGTAAGTCTATGCCCGATTGAGTTACGCCGATGCCCGTAAGTCTATGCCCGATTGAGTTACGCCGATGCCCGTAAGACTATGCCCGATTGAGTTACGCCGATGCCCGTAAGACTATGCCCGATTGATTTACGCCGATGCCCGTAAGACTATGCCCGATTGAGTTACGCCGATGCCCGTAAGTCTTTGCCCGATTGAGTTACGAAGATGCCCGTAAGACTATGCCCGATTGAGTTACGCCGATGCCCGTAAGTCTATGCCCGACCGAGTAACGGAGATGCCCGTAAGACTATGCCCGATTGAGTTACGCCGATGCCCGTAAGTCTATGCCCGATTGAGTTACGCCAATGTCCGTAAGACTATGTCCGATTGAATTACGCCGATGCCCGTAAGTCTATGCCTGATTGAGTTACGCCGCTGCCCGTAAGACTATGCCCGATTAAGTTACGAAGATGCCTGTAAGACTATGCCCGATTGAGTTATGAAGATGCCCGTAAGACTATGCCCGTTGAGTTACGGCGATGCCCGTAAGTCTATGCCCGATTGAGTTACGCCGATGCCCGTAAGACTATCCCCGATTGAGTAACGCCGATGTCCGTAAGACTATCCCCGATTGAGTTACGCCGATGCCCGTAAGACTATGCCCGATTGAGTTACGCCGATGCCCGTAAGACTATGCCCGATTGAGTTACGAAGATGCCCGTAAGACTATGCCCGATTGATTTACGGCGATGTCCGTAAGACTATGCCCGATTGAGTTACGCCGATGTCCGTAAGACTATGCCCGATTGAGTTACGGCGATGTCCGTAAGACTATGCCCGATTGAGTTACGCCGATGTCCGTAAGACTATGCCCGATTGAGTTACGAAAATGCCGTCTCATGTATATCCATGATCTGTCAAAATTGGTGATTGGCAGTGAGAGCCAGGCTTTAAATACCAAAATATTTCAATATTAATGTATAATGTATAATGTATATGGTTTCAATGGACTTTGAATATGTTATGTGCATGTTCAATGCAAATGACTTCGACGACAAACAATTTTTTATTTATGGTAACGGAATGTTAAAAATCCCGTTTACTGGAAAAAGTGCGAAACCATGATGTATGTTGCACATAATTGTACAATAATTGACTCATACTAGATCAATATCCGCCATCCCTACTTATTTCTACCAAAAAAAAGAAATAACTCATAAAACGTGCTATTATTGATTTTATTACTATTATTATTATTATTATTATTATTATTATTATTATTATTATTATTTAAGTAGAAGTAGTAGTAGTAGTGGTAGTGGTAGTGGTAGAAGTTGTGGTGGTGGTGGTGGTGGTGGTGGTGGTAGTCGTAGTAGTAGTGGTAGTTGTAGTTGTAGTGGTAGTAGTAGTAGTAGTAGTAGTAGTAGTAGTAGTAGTAGTAGTAGTAGTAGTAGTAGTAGTAGTAGTAGTAGTAGTAGTAGTAGTAGTAGTAGTAGTAGTAGTAGTAGTAGTTGTAGTAGTAGTAGTAGTAGTAGTAGTAGTAGTAGTAGTAGTAGTAGTAGAAGTAGTTGTAGTAGTAGTAGTAGTAGTAGTAGTAGTAGTAGTAGTAGTAGTAGTAGTAGTAGTAGTAGTAGTAGTAGTAGTAGTAGTAGTAGTAGTAGTAGTAGTAGTAGTAGTAGTAGTAGTAGTAGTAGTTGTAGTAGTAGTAGTAGTAGTAGTAGTAGTAGGTAGTAGTAGTAGTAGTAGTAGTAGTAGTAGTAGTAGTAGTAGCAGTAGTAGTAGTAGTAGTAGTAGTAGTAGTAGTAGTAGTAGTAGTAGTAGTAGTAGTAGTAGTAGTAGTAGTAGTAGTAGTAGTAGTAGTAGTGGTTGTTTTTAATCCATACGTGCGTAAATCTTTTCATATAACAAATAACATCATTGATGACATTCAAATGTTTTTGTACTATGAATAAATACGTTGGTATATGTGCATGCATCGTTCTATGTCCCCAACTTACTTTAATGTTCAGCACTCTTAATTACCATTGGGAAATTTTCGCTACTTAAGAAGGCTCGTTATCAGTGCTAATAAATAGGGCAGTGTTGTTGGTGCCAAATAGCAACCTCGTCTGAATCTAAGTCAATGCGATAAAGCCGTGTGTTCTTTTCCATATCTATGTATATATTTAATTATAAAAACCCAGTATGACGTCTATCTACTTATTTAAGAGTAATAATTTACATCCATGCAATTAAAATAGAAGTTTTTTCCCATATCTCATTAATTATCATAAACAAGGTTTTGGCAGTTCATTCTCCCGCGGTGCCTATATAGTGTAATTGGAATAAAGAACCGGGGCTGCAACGGATGTGACGCAATATCCCTAAATGCATAATTCATGCAAAACAGAATCAGCAGAGCATGCTCGTCAAATATGGAAATGGTAAAATTGCTTTGAAGTCATCTCAACTCTATCACTTTCCAACCAAAACCAAAGGTCCCAGCACGAACGTTTCGACCCTTTGAACAAAACTGATAATTCACAATCCTAAATGTGTTAATATATGAATACTCGCTGCATATTGTGTTGTGTAGTTCATATGAAAAACAATAGTGTATACATCGCAGGGACAAAATCAGTGGCTTTATGTTAAGGCCAAACAAACGCTTAAACGAGATGCACACACTATAAAAACACAGACAAACTACACATGTATCATAATATAGTTCTTAATTAGTGTTGGAGTCAGCGATACAGGGGGTAAACTGGTTAAGGCACCTTATACGCCACATTTATACAATTATGAATATCAGCTGCAACCTTGCACTTTACAAATATAAGTAATAGGCTATGGCATTTATAAGCGGACTGTGGGTGTTTTGGGTGGACTGTAAAATATAGTGTTTAGACTGGATGTTATCACTTAGGCGTACTATAGAATAAGAATAAGAACACGTATAATACAGCCCCTTATTCCATAGGCAGAACAAAATATATAAATTTCTTTGTTACATGGGTTTATTGTTTGATATGACTACTTGTTTACAAACATTACGAACTAAGCAGTATTCTCTGTAACATTGGTTGACTGTTGAATATGGTCCCTAAGTTCACAAACATTACAAAATAAGCAGATTTCTCGGTTGCCTGGGTCGACTGTAACACACTCTCAGGTTTCACAAACATCAAAAAGTAAGCAGACTTCCATTTAACCTGAGTTCATTGTTTTTACATCTATCAGATTTGAGCATTGTATTTCATACTGGAATTTGTTTCATGGTCTTAGTATGTTCGTAAAACTAGCCCCGTGAAGATATGAGTTACGCCAAAGTTACTGGTGATAACGTTTCCAATAAGATTTTTTTATGTAAAACTCAAAGGTTTCAAGCAATTATTAGTACAAACAGAAAATAAACAAACAAAAATGACATGTGACATTTATTTATCTCGTTCCCACGGCTTACTATCTCGTTCCCACGGCTAATCATGTCGAAGTCTCGACTAAGAGATATCTAAATGCAGGGAAATTCTTTGTAAGAACATAATACGTCATTCGACAAGTTAGTAAGTCGTTACCACGACATAAGTCAGTCGTAGTCACGAGATTACACAGTCATGGGAACAGGATAGTAAGTAGTTTGATCGAGTTAGAAAGTCATGGCTACGAAACAAATAAGTCGTGGCCACAAGATAACACAACTGAAAAAAACGAGCCACCGTAACTAAGCATATGTATGAGAACAGCATCGGTATTAACAAAATGTATGCACAACTGAGATGCATTTAGGGATTATAAGGAAATGAGTGTGGAGAGTATTAGTAAACGAGTGGGAACGTGATTATAAGGAAATGAGTGTGGAGAGTATTAGTAAACGAGTGGGAACGTGATTATAAGGAGATGAATGTGGGGAGTATTAGTAAACGAGTGGGAACGTGATTATAAGGAAATGAGTGTGGAGAGTATTAGTAAACGAGTGGGAACGTGATTATAAGGAGATGAATGTGGAGAGTATTAGTAAACGAGTGGGAACGTGATTATAAGGAGATGAATGTGGGGAGTATTAGTAAACAAGTGGGAACGTGTTTATAAGGAGATGAATGTGGAGAGTATTAGTAAACGAGTGGGAACGTGATTATAAGGAGATGAATGTGGAGAGTATTAGCAAACGAGTGGGAACGTGATTATAAGGAGATGAATGTGGGGAGTATTAGTAAACGAGTGGGAACGTGATTATAAGGAGATGAATGTGGAGAGTATTAGTAAGCGAGTGGGAACGTGATTATAAGGAGATGAATGTGGGGAGTATTAGTAAACGAGTGGGAACGTGATTATAAGGAGATGAATGTGGAGAGTATTAGTAAACGAGTGGGAACGTGATTATAAGGAGATGAATGTGGAGAGTATTAGTAAACGAGTGGGAACGTGATTATAAGGAGATGAATGTGGAGAGTATTAGTAAACGAGTGGGAACGTGCCTTAGACGAGTTGATAGTGCAGAGTTCGGGATACGTTTGAGAGAAGTCGGAGACGAGTTGATAGTGCAGAGTTTGGGATACGTTTGAGAGAAGTCGGAGACGAGTTGATAGTGCAGAGTTTGGGATACGTTTGAGAGAAGTCGGAGACGAGTTGATAGTGCAGAGTTTGGGATACGTTTGAGAGAAGTCGGAGACGAGTTGATAGTGCAGAGTTCGGGATACGTTTGAGAGAAGTCGGAGACGAGTTGATAGTGCAGAGTTCGGGATACGTTTGAGAGAAGTCGGAGACGAGTTGATAGTGCAGAGTTCGGGATACGTTTGAGAGAAGTCGGAGACGAGTTGATAGTGCAGAGTTCGGGATACGTTTGAGAGAAGTCGGAGACGAATTAGGAGGTAAGTAGTAAGCGAGTTGGAACATAGTGGAGATCAGTTTTGAGTCGCGAGATTCAATCGGGACTTTAAAATATGTGTTTTAACCTTGTCATTATATTATTAATTATTTTAATATTTGTATTCGTATTTAATTTTAGTATGTCAAATTGTTTCTTTTTATTCGTACACTCCTTTGAGAGACTCGAACCGAATTTCACTTCGTGACCGGTTAAAACGGGAAGCGTATTGTACAATTTGACAAAACTTAGAGTTAGATACATTAACTTATTAAGTATTTTGTTTATACATAACATGTGTTTGAATACAAAATACATATTTGTTAAGTTTAGCAAATGACGCGATATGCAATATACATTTTATATAACTTATAGCGCTCTATTTATTAATATCAGGAGAGACAACTCTAATAAAATGCAACACGTACTCTAATACGGAATTACTTTTCGTTACGTACCATATGACAAGTATAATCCGACAACAGGAATTCAGCTAATCTTGGTTTCGTCTTTGATTTACAATATGAAGCTCTTTATAAAGGATGATTATGTAAAGAGTCTAATTGCTTTAAAGCACGAAAACATATATATAGGCGGGAAAGTAAGCGCACTGGCTATTATAGTGGCATTGTAGAAAGTTTTCGGGATGGAGGACCTGTTATACTTTATTGAGAATACCGGGACTTTTAAATACACTATTTTCCCGCTTAAAACAAAACTAGCTTTGTATAGCACTAAATAAAGATATTTCCCTTCTATCCTCGTTGTTGCACCCATTTTAATAAGATTCTTCAATGTATTTAACGAAAGCATCGACCCGAATACATACATTGTATTGCTATTGGCAACCATACGCTGCTGAATCGGAAACACTGTGTTGATTTAATATTCTAGATCGTCACGTGATAATCGCACACAACATCTTCATATGGGTGATATTTTTATCAAAGATTCAACAGCCCGGCCTTGTTTAAGTGGCCTTGTCGCAGACAATGAACGTTGTTTTGACCATTTTAAATATGACATTGCAAAGATTTAATATTATGATAATGCATTTCAGATTTTCATAATTACTTAGTTACCATCACGGTTCCAGAAACGTTCGATACACTGCGAACTGACATACGCGTGCTTCCTTTGGACTGAGGTTATTTTACAGCAGTATGACTATTATGTTTTGAAAAGTATTATCTGTGCTAATATATAACTATTTAAATGTGATTTTTTTTTAAATCATGCGTGTTAGTTAAAAGAGTGATACAGCCCATTACTCCATGTAACAAAGTGTAGATCCATTTTAACTTCCTGTGTTTTCTAATATCGATAAGAAACAGATTTTGTTTCGATAAAACTTATTTGTGCAAAACTTATGACTGTTATGTTCTGATAAGTTAATTGTGCTAATAAATAACTATTTAAATGTTGTTGTTGTTTATCTTCATTTTAACCTCCTGTGTTTCCTTATATCGATAAGAAACAGATTAACAAATTTTGTTTCAATAAAACTTATTCATGTAAAACTTACGTTTTCAAGATAGTGTAAGATACTCGAATGAAAAATTAAAATAAAGTTAAATGTAGAGAGTTCGCTACGTGAATACTCGGCGGCTAGAGTAAATTTCTTTTCAGTACGGATGTAAACTGTGTTATTATTGTCAATATGAAATGTTTTAAATCAATATGATTTCCTTAAAATCAGAACGATTATTGTTAATCCCCGAACACATATATGTTCTTTGGTTTTCATAGCAAATTCAGGCAAGAAAGGCAATTTTATATCTATAAATGGTTCACAGGTAGGCAAGACTTCAAACATTCATAAATCTTATGCAAAGTCTAAACGATGACCGAAAAAATAATATATAATGTAATATAGAAACAAAAAGATAAGAAAAATGACTGCCATTAAGAAAACACAACTCTATAGATTTTATGTTTTGTAATGTATATGTTGTATTATGGGCCAGAGGCCTTTCTGTACAAATAAAATTTGACTTGACTTGACTTGACAAAGCTTTAGAATGGGAGAGCGCTAAAGAATTCTACATACGACCTTGCCATTAATTCAGTGGTTGATTTACGCATAGGACATACAGAAGCCAGTAGTTCTATACTAAATGGAGCATTTATAAATGTATGTTTATAAGAACGTTGGAACATCCTTAAAATGTTTTGATTCATTTCTACAAATAAGGATTCACTAATAACAGTTTTATCAATACCCCTTTAAAAACGCTCTCATCATTTCCGCATCGCAATATAAATGAAGTCACACCACTGATTTGGGAAGTTTATTTTATGTGTACATAGGGAGGAAACGAAATAGGATCATCTAAGTAATCGAGATCTTACTGTGATATAATCATTTGATTACTCGCTATTAAAATATTGTTTTATTAATTTCTGTTTCTGACTAAGCTGTTTATTTATCATAATTGTATATTATTTTATGCTTGACCTCAAAATAAATTATGTCGTCCTTTGATGTATTGTTTAAGTGTTTTTATTGTGTGTGCTTAAATATTAATCGTGATGAATGACCTCGATTGATAATATACTTTTACTCGAGTGCTTTAAATTTACTCCACTCCACAACGATGGGATTGTGAATAGTCCATGGCGATTATCTCAAGATGAGGATACGAATTACAACGATATCTATATATTAAGGAAAGATTCCTCACGATTGTTCAGATATCTTTGCGAAGCGAATTCTATTAAGCAATGTGTATACATGTGACTCATGTCTTTTCTTCCTGAACTGTTAAAAAATTAAGATAGCAATAACGCACGATTGTCCACGATTGAAAAAAGTATATCCGATGCCTGTGAGATTATTTAAAATCGTTGTAAAATATATCAAAACTACGAAACCGTTTACTTGTGAAAAAACAACCTGCTTGCTTACTGATCCATTCGAATGACTCATACTAGAAACGTATTTGCTATGTGAAAAAAATCATAAAATACGAGTACCAACATTAGTTCATTGTTTTTGTTTTTTCTTTTGCATCGATAGCTTATTGAATCGGGGTAAAAACAAACATTGTTAAATATTTAATTTAAACTAGTAGTACCTGGACATTTGCTTAAAGAAACAAGCAAGAACGTCAATAAAATTGGAGCACATATCCAGTTATAACAATAATAAAACGGCAAAATAGTATTAGCACTGTTTATTTTGAAATTAATATGTTCGCAGAAAATTATTATCAACATCAAAGTCGACGTAAGTCTGTATACCCAGAACACCATATTTACAGAGGTTAAAAACTCTTCAGTGAACCAATTTAGTTTAGAACACCATTTGCATGGATGTTTACCACTCTTTACTGAACCAACTTTGTCCACAACACCATTTTCATAGAGCTTTGGCGCTCTAAACTGAACCCAGTAAGTCTCATTTGCTATATATTTGTCACAAAATAAGGAAAATTTAATATGATTGATATTGTGTTTCCAAAAGATTTAGCGTGTACGTTTTAAAATATCTTTCAGCAATCAAGTTCAATTGATATACTATTGGAAAAATATTACCGACAAAATTATAAAAGATACTCACTCTTAAATAAATGATTAAATAAAAATAACATTTTGGTTCTTTATAAAAAAGATATTGTCTTAAATGTACACAGAGTTGATATCTAGACATGCATAATTTTGTTGTGCAATGTATATAATTGTATTAATAAACGGGCCATTTGGAATTGTTCCCGAACGAAAAGTAACGTGAATGTGTTACGATGATTCATATATGTTGGGAAAAATTGAAAGTTCACTTTAGAATTCGCTCGTAATACAACATTTGTTGAAAATGACATGGAAAATGAAAATATTGAACACTTATATCCATTTGATCACACAATCAATGTTTATAAATCAATTTGATTAATTTGATTGTACATCTAAATCAGACAAGGGGAGAGGGGAGTGTTTACGTGTGCACCCCCCCTCCCTCCACTCATCTCTTGAATTGTCCTTGTATTAGATAGTAACAAACTTGTCTTGTAAGCTCGCTCTGTTTTAATATGGTTACAATATCGTCTTCTACGCGCACTCTGTTTGTATATACGCAATTGTTAATTGTAATTAGCAAACCATTTGTATGCACATAACGGTGAGTATAATAGGAATAACACAAGTTTCGTTGAAAATAAAGAACACGCATACAGTATTGTTACCCTTTCCGACCTTTTTTAAACACATTTTTCATGTCTCCTAGTATTTGTTTGAACTGAGGATCAAGACAGCCGTACACGAAAGGGTTGATAGCATGGTTTATGAAAACAAGCCTGAAGAAGAAGAAATACACTGCCATCTCATAGTCATTTAAACCGTTTAAGATACCTCCTGATATGAACGCTAATAACGTCAAATACAAAATTGTTGTGACAATAAATATGATAGTCAGAACAAACATGATGTATGTTTTCCTGCGAACGCGTCTCGCTATTTCTCGACGTCGACGTCGCACCCGTTTTTTGTTTCGTTCCTCCGACGTCCCACCCTCGCACGTTGTTTCGGCGTCCGTAAGACAGACATCATTGACGTCAACTGGTTCACTTTCGTCATCCATAGACCTCATTTCTGTTTCTTTGTTTGGTTTTTCATTCCCAGTCGGTACGTCAGAAGTAGAAATACCAACTTCATCGCTGATCTCGGGAGGTTGTTTAAATTTTGTTTGTAATGCTGTCGTCTTGCTGACCATAGGTACTCTCGAATTTTGGCGCATTTGAGCCAATGAGCGTCCCAAGATGAGTTTCTTTGCTACCAGTATATAAAGAATGAGCATGACGATAAGGCAAATCCCAATTAAAACCTCCACAGATGTAGCGTATTCAAATGGGTGTCTACTGTCTGCATATTTAGCATCTTTTTCACAGATGGTGACAGTAACGTTTCTTCCATTGTATATCCTAATGTCATGGTGGATTCCCCAGAGAAACGAGACCGGAAGTGAAATGATGAACGCCGCTCCGTAGATGACGCCGCACATGATGAGCGCCTGGCGAGGCTTGATCTGCCATCTGAATGGCGCACAGATTTTCCGGTAGCGGTCGACGGCAATTATGCATAGACATAAGGCCTCACCTGACACCGTGAACACGTTAAAGAAAGATTTGATCTTGCAAACGATGGGAAACGGGTACTTGTACCAGAACTGCTGCGTGAGAATCTCCCCAGGAATTGTGGTCAGTGTGCTGATAAAGTCTAGAAAAGCCAAGCACAGCACGAAGTACCGGAAGTTACAATCATGGTAACGTTTTATAAAAACGTACAACACAAATAAATTTCCAAAAAATCCCACAACAGCTTCAATTCCAACAAAAACTGAAACAGGTGTTAATGCCCTTTTTATTTCGTCATTCAGTTGGTCCAGTAATTCTTTTTCTGTCGCATTGGACAGTCCCATGTCGTTGTCAGCGCCTGTGGGGCCATTAACCGTATGTTCAAAACTACTAGTAGTCGTTGTCAGAAGACTATCACCCATCTTTAATTAACTTTTGTTAAAACATTGCCCGATGTCAAATGTCAAACAATACGTAGTATTTAATAAATTAAACCAATCATATTATAACTCACAGCTTTATTATACATCATTTGAATGATGCGCTAATGCCTGTTGTCTACTCGTCGTAAATCTTGCTATTAAATATCATCTCGAGTGTGGTTTCTCTTCTCTTCCGTGTTTTCGTCTTCATTTGGGGGTGAAGTTGCACGAAATCGATTCGGTGGGTACCAATTGTCGCGTTTGGAAGTGCGTTTAAAATAATTTTAGTTAAAATAGAATACTTCAAATCGTTAATTTTTTTTTGTCGAAATAAATTGGATGAAAGGGTTTATTTCAAAATAACACAATTTAAATTTATAGATATGTACTTAGCAGGACCATACTTTCTTACATGTTTCATCAGAGAATTAAAACTCTTGAGCGAAGACAAGACCTTGGCTCTTTTCAGGGTTTATATTTGAATTATTGACTTAAGGGTTTGTTTCTATAGTTTTAATTGTATTATTGATCTACGTAACGACAATTATTGCCTTTTACTACCTGGTATAAAATATAGTAGTTTGGATGTGTTACCTGATTTCTTTTTATCCGACATGGCCTTTATTCGAACTTAACTAAATACGGTGAAAGACAAACATTTTGAATGTGCATTAACTTTGTGGCCTGGCAGCCTAGCGGTGTCGTGAAGTTGGTTGCCTAGTGGCGTGAAATTAGTGGCCTAGTCTGGTGGTGAGAAGTTGGCGAACTAGCAGAGTTAGGCTCGTGGTTTAGACACCTATTATAGTTACGTAACAGGTCAAGCGCCTAACGGTCTCTTTTTATCTGCTATAGCAATAACAATATTTTTTTCATTGAATACATCTTTCAAAGTAATGCATTTTGCAGTCAAATAAAAAGATATTTTCGTAAATTAAAACTAAGTATTAACCATTTTCCGTCAATTTGAACTTTTATTTTGCACAGATTGTATTTCAGTTTCCATACCGGATATAATAATCTGTTTTATCTAATTTAATTAGTGGTTCATCAGATTTATACAAGAAATGATGTTTTAAAAAGTGACGGTCAGTGATTCTAGTAAAACAAAACTAGCACCCAGACTGGCTTTGCTTCCTTGTTTCGTTTAAGTTATCTGGAAGTAAATGTAATGAAGTTGAACAAAACCCTAAACTTTTTGTTGCTGAATATATCACTTTTCAAGGCAAACCAGTTCGCTGATATATTAGTGTCGCCTTGTCATGGATTGGTTTGTTGGATGATGTGCTTTTCTCTACAGTTTCCATTACAGTATAAATTGACAAAAAGTAAGGAAGGAAATTTGTGAAGCAGTTTAATAAAAATAAATGTGCAGATAAATTTAAACCTTGCGCGTTCTCAAATTTTCTTCCTTAACATTTGTAAATAATGTATATTATAGCGTTTATCTCCAAAATCTGCGTTGATGTGTTTTCTATCTAAACCCCTTTATGTAAATTTGAATATTTAAGTCTTTACTTATCACATGCAGATATGTTATTTGTTTTCCTTATGACAGCCAATGCTTTTCATTCTGTAAACAGAAATCAATTTTATACATTGTACAACTGTAAGATAAAAGGTAAGGAAGTTTAAAAATTTATTTTGAGCCACGATTGGAAATCATGATGATAATGATGATGACGATAATGATGATGATGATGATGATGATGGTGGTGGTGGTAGTTGTGGTGGTGGTGGTGGTGGTGGTGGTGGTGGTGATGATGATGATGATGATGATGATGATGATGATGATGATGATGATGATAAAATTTATAATGTATCTGAGGGTTTTACAGGGATAGTAATGTTCCTAAAATACATGTGAGTGTCCTTAAGCTATAAGCGTTATACAAATATTTTGTCTTACATTGACTTTAATAGAAGATAATCTACTTGACATAGTATCAATAAACTTTGGTTTTGGAGACCAATGGCAATCAAAAGGTTAAAATTTTGTATTCTTATTTCACAATATGGTAATCGTGCCCGGTCAGTTCAGTTGTAGAGCGCATGTCTTGCAAGGACAGCATCCCGGTTTCGATCTCCGGACTTGACGCATACTTTTCCTGAAGCTGTTACACGTTATAGTGGTCAAACACGGCACAAATGCATAAAATGTCCTATCTAACGTCTAGATAAAGTCTTAAAACGTGTCATCTTAATATAACATGTCAAACAGCCATTAAAACTTATAACTCTGTATTGATATACATGATGTACGTCAGAAAAGGTCATCGCAAACCCTTTACTTTATCAGTATGAGGTTCCAAAGTATAGTTCCACTAGTCGTTACGATACAATGGAGGTACTACTATTTCATTAACCGGTGATAAATGGAGGTGATGTGATATCGTCTTGGAAGTGCCTGTGCCAAGCTATAACCACTCTTTTCTAATAGTATTTGTACTCAATTGATACTGCGTTATGCATTTATAAGTGTATTCATTAAAAACATTCAGGCAACACAATACTTTGTTAGTTAAATGTTGCGATCTGGTTTAACATCGAAACCTGTCAATAATGTATGCCAATAAACATTTTTAAGTTAACAGCAAATTGGATAACAAATGCTTAAGCATTAGAGCGGACATGAAAGAATGACGACGTGAACGACAACGACGACGAGGACATCCCTGTATTTCTGCCAATCTATGCAGGCGAACAAACATGAAACCTAATACTGTAAAAATTTGCTTCGACTCCATTATGAAAATAAGCATTTCAGCATTATCATTCAAGAATAATGTGATTACAAAGTTTATTTTCAGAAAAAAATGTGATCACAATTTGTAGAATACTACTTTGTCAATACCGTGATTTTCCACAAACTGTACTTATGGTGCTTTGTGAAATAATCTTACACTAAGCTTTACTTACATTCGGCCGATCACATTCTTCAATTAGACTGCATAATAATTGTCTGTGCATGCTGCTGTTTACCATCGCTTGTATTTATAAAACATCTTAAATTATTTCCCAACTTAAGTAGATTTCCTCAAATTAAAAACAAAATATGTCGATAAGGTTTTGTTGTTGATTGTTATAAAAGTATTAGTATTGAATGAAAACAAGGATTCTTGACATTATCATATGACACACGAGAGAAGTTAAGAGACAAGACAGATACAACATTTGCCAGAAAAAAAATCAAAATTGTTAAAAACGTACAAAAACATTATATCTTTATGTACAATCCATTGAATCTTACTTATTGATGATGTAACACATCGCTCACCTTTCATTGATCTTTTGCAGTTTTTGTGTATTGTTTCCAATTCAAATTCTACTGGGTATTCCCCCACCTCACATAAGTAAATCCAAATATCTAACCATGCTACAAATTCTTATCTTGCCCACAGGCAAAGATAAAACAAGTACCCGTATGGAACTCCTTAATAATGGTTATCACCTTGTAATAACCTCCTTTGTTGAAGACTGTTGTCTGTAGCATCATAGAAACCATGTCTTTGGACAATATTTAGAATGCTAATTAATTATTGTTCGCTTCAAATGTCACCATAAAAAAGTTTGCATACACCTTTCAAGAAATATTGCTTTACTCTCCTCCTCAGAACTATTTAAAGACCGATTTGACTTTAAACATAATCTAAATATCTGCGCACATATCCATGACAATCACGAATGATCACATATCCATATGCCTTTGTTTTCACTACGCACAAAAGAGTTCCAGCAAAAATACATTTTTTATTTGATTTTGTTTAACTGAGGTGGGTGAAAAGGTGAACCTCGTTTCCGCAAAACACCCTACGCCCGGGTCGGGATGAACCTATCTTACACTCTCGGTCATGGAAGATACTTATAATCTACCCAGTAAGTTAAAAAATAACCACGGTATATTTATCGCCGTTTATCAAGTGACTTCCACATGCTTAATATACACATGACATGCATGGAATCCAAAAAGGACGGCCAATGCAAGGAAGGCGAAAACTGCTGCAAAACAACGTAGACACAGAGCCCAACAAATTAGCATCGGTAATGGAAACTTTTGAAAGAGAATACTACTGCTGGAAGTGACAGGGCTTTGGCTGTAACGCTTAGTGACATATTAATGTGTGAAACGATCGAGTGACTTTAGAGGTGCTCGGCAAAAACAATTTTTGCCATTTCTAAACGGAGAAACACAGCTGAGACAGCGTTTGAGACGAAATGATTGTTGCGTATACTCTTTCATTGTACAAATACGTATTTTCGGCCACATACTGGCTTATATGGACAATTCTAGGCTTGTCTTTGAGTAAATACTATAAACATGCCGAGTTTTGGACTATCCGGTGTCTATTCTCTTTTAGAAATGACTTATGTTGTTTTATGAATGCCGGCAATGAGCTGTACTAAAACCGTCGCACACATGGACTGCGTGTCGGCGGCAACAACATCCGTTTCAAGAATTTCTTACTTTATGGTCATGTAATTGACAGCAAGTTGTATCGATAACAAGACTACTAGGGAAGACATACAAACATTGGAATCTGAAAGCTGCATCAGAGTTAGCCCCAATCCTTATGACGCTGTTCCAGCTATCTCGCAGACTTGGATAGGTCCCCGAATCAACCGTTGCTAGTGCGGGCCAAAATGGACAAAATACGCAAGGTTACAGACGACTACCAGCAACCTAAACGAGAAGTTGTTTTCAAAACTTATTATACAAAGTCCTTTGTATCAGTGCGGGAAGATTGAAAACAGCTTCCACTATTTCTTTCATATACACTTTAAATGACATAAGACTTATTATTCCTGAAAAAGTCTTATTTTAGATCTGTACCTCTCCAACTCATACTGTTTGGTTCGAAACGCCATGAACCAGTCAAACTCTACTATCTTTAAACATGTGTAACCATACGCTCCTTTTCGCGTTTAAACTCAACAGTGTGGGCAAACATGTTGAGATCACTTCCGTTTTCAATTTTCCACAAATTTGTCAACAGTTTGATTATCTTAGTTAAATAAATAAGATAAATTCCTTGTATTAAGGGGGAATAATGTGCTTCGTTCTCTGATCAAATATTGATAATTGACTTATATTCATTTGCTTTGTTAAACTGCATTTGATTTCATTTCGTTATTTCAAAAAAATTCTATTCAGGTCGGCTTCTTTCATATTGTCTTTCGACCTGTCTTAAGTATATATTTTTCTGTCAAATTAATTTGATATTTACTATTTTATTTTCTCATTTCTTATCATGCCTTAATGTTTAAACAGCACAAACCTGGGGTCACCTTTTAACAAGTTAGTAAGAGAGTGGACACAGAGTTTGGTTGAGTGTCAAGTACAGATCATGTAATGTAAGTTTTGGTTTGAAATTGTTGCTTTTCTGTAATAATATAAAGAACAAAAACTGTTATCAATGTTATCACATATTAAAGTGACACTCTTATTCAACAGCAATACATACACATGAACAACACACTTCAATTTTGACTGATGAACCTTTAACTACTTACTAACTAATGCATTTATGGAACATATTAATTACTGATAACAAGATTGTAACCGTGTATTTAATAGCAGAAAGTAATTTACGCTCATTTCTTTCAAATCTTAATCGGTATCCCTCATATTAGCCATTGTTTTCGACATTTATTCATCCTTTATGGAATATTAAAAGATAATAATTAATTGTGGAAAATCTTATTTGGGAGTAATATGGCATATTCAAGTGGTTTTATAGATTTCGCTTAAATAATGAGCTACTTCATATATAATGTTTTCATTTTATGATTGTTTAATATTTGTTTCTATATAAAATGTGTTAGCATGTATTATAAAATGGTCAAATAGAATGCAAATGATATTGTTAATTTCAGGACATCTAAACATCTACCCAGTATTGCATATTCAGTTTTGTACAAGTTCTTCATGGCTTGAAAGACTTAGCTTTCACGTTTCGTGAATGGTTTCTAAATGTACATGTAATATAATTTTCATAACACAGCAGATTTCTATTATATAAGTGGCCTTGTCATGTTGGATGCTGGGCTTTTCCCTACAGTTCCTATCACATTATCATGTAAACAAAGCTTAGAAGATGAGCTAAAATAAGATATACAAAAGTAAAGGAATGATTTTTGAGATGCAGTTTAATAAAACTAAATTTGCAGTTGATCTCAAATTACGCGTTTTCTCAAATATTCTTCCTTGTGTATATCTTACGTGCATGATCAAAATCTGTGTCAATTTGTTTTTTATAGACACCACATTGTGCAAATTAAAAATACATTGTATTTGTTTTCCTTATGTTATACACATGTTTCTCATCCTGTTTACCAATGTAAAGTATCCGTTTCGACATTGTATCGCGAGATATCAAAAACTCATGATGATGATGATGATGATGATGATGATGATGATGATGATGATGATGATGATGATGGTGATGATGATGGTGATGATGATGATGATGGTGATGATGATGATGATGATGATGATGATGATGATGATGATGATGATGATGATGATGATGATGATGATGATGATTTTGATGATGATGATCCTGATGATGATGATGATGATGATGATGATGATGATGATGCTGATGATGAGTTGATGAGGAGGAGGAGGGAGGACGATGATAATCATGGTGATAATGGTGTATTAATAATGATAAAAAAATAATAATAATAATCATAATAACAATAATAGTAATAATAATAATAATACTAATAATAATAATAATAATAATAATAATAATAATAATAATAATAATAATAACATAGTAGGAATGTCACAATGTTCGGACAAATTTCACACGATGTTGTTGTTGTCAGATCACTGAATCACACAGTTGAGAAAGTATACAAAAACACTTGACATAACCTTTATTCAGCTTTAAATGTAACATTCATAGCAAACATATATCGAACGTTTTACAGAGATAGTGACATGACAGTGTTAAAGCAAGAAAACAGGTAAATAAGGATGTAAAATTTGTGAAATTAATGTTTTCCTATTATCAATTTATTAATTTGGAATAGCGAGTATGAAACAAATACGCTTGTCATTATCATGTGATAGTTGAGAAAGTAAACAAAACATAAGTTGGGAAGAAATAAATACCGGCCATGGGATCTATTTAAACCATCGCGCACTCGGACTGCGTGCAGGCGCCACAAAACCTGTAACAATGTTTCTTCCTTTTTGGTCACGTCAAGGACAACAGGTTGAATCGCTAACAAGATGACAGGGAAGGGATACAAACCATGGAACCCGATTTCTATCGACCTTGCACAGTTTGTTCCCCTTACAATGTCAGATATTAACGTTTGACCGTCGAGTTGAAGGTAACATTCAAGTTTATATTATCAGCTGTGTTTACATCTGACCCGTGTAAGCCTCGTTCTGAGTTGGCTCATACATTATTCATGAGAGCTTATTAAGAAGGGTCTATGATTCTCCTGGAATAAAGAGCTGTGTGAAGTTAGCTAAACATACGACATTGGACATTGGACATTCAAAAGTGAAAGTCGTGCTAGCACGACATTGGACATTAGACATTCAAAATCGAATGTTGTGCTGGCACGACATTGGACATTGGACATTCAAAAGTGAAAGTCGTACTAGCACGACATTGGACATTGGACATTCAAAATCGAATGTTGTGCTGGCACGACATTGGACATTGGACATTCAAAATCGAATGTCGTGCTAGCACGACATTGGACATTGGACATTCAAAATCGAATGTCGTGCCAGCACAACATTGGACATTGGACATTCAAAATCGAATGTTGTGCTGGCACGACATTGGACATTGGACATTCAAAATCGAATGTCGTGCTAGCACGACATTGGACATTGGACATTCAAAATCGAATGTCGTGCTGGCACGACATTGGACATTGGACATTCAAAAGTGAAAGTCGTGCTAGCACGACATTGGTCATTGGACATTCAAAATCGAATGTTGTGCTGGCACGACATTGGACATTGGACATTCAAAAGTGAAAGTCGTGCTAGCACGACATTGGACATTGGACATTCAAAATCGAATGTTGTGCTGGCACGACATTGGACATTGGACATTCAAAAGTAAAGTCGTGCTAGCACGACATTGGACATTGGACATTCAAAATCGAATGTTGTGCTGGCACGACATTGGACATTGGACATTCAAAAGTGAAAGTCGTGCTAGCGAGACATTGGACATTGGACATTCAAAATCGAATGTTGTGCTAGCACGACATTGGACATTGGACATTCAAAATCGAATGTTGTGCTGGCACGACATTGGACATTGGACATTTAAAGGTGAAAGTCGTGCTAGCACGACATTGGACATTGGACATTCAAAATCGAAAGTCGTGCTAGCACGACATTGGACATTGGACATTCAAAAGTGAAAGTCGTGCTGGCACGACATTGGACATTGGACATTCAAAAGTGAAAGTCGTGCTGGCACGACATTGGACATTGGACATTCAAAATCGAATGTTGTGCCGGCACAACATTGGACATTGGACATTCAAAATCGAATGTCGTGCTAGCACGACATTGGACATTCAAAATCGAATGTCGTGCTGGCACGACATTGGACATTGGACATTCAAAATCGAATGTCGTGCTGGCACGACATTGGACATTCAAAATCGAATGTCGTGCTGGCACGACATTGGACATTGGACATTCAAAATCGAATGTTGTGCTGGCACGACATTGGACATTGGACATTCAAAAGTGAAAGTCGTGCTAGCAGTTAGCACATTTAAATCAATGTATGACATGTTTTATGAATGAATGTTTTTTTTACCGACTTTAAATTAATTTTGATTGCATGCATTATTCGGATTTTTGTTTATTTGAGATATTGTCTTGAAATTATTTGAAAAGGGTCAGAGATCACAAAGCAATGAACCATTATAAAATTTATTAACACCAAGAGAGCATTGTCATGACGATTCCATCGCAATATTTGAAACTTAAGCATGATTCAGATATATATGATGTCACATATGCAGAGAAAGATTCAAATGAATATACTTATGAATGGTCGTGGATTATATGTAGACAAACAGTGATAATGCTTTCAAAATGGCATATTTTTAATAAGCTTAAATGTTTACACATCACTGCTACACATCTAGTACCATTTATAAAGGAAGTGAAGATAATTATATCCACAGTATATAATGACATATGGAAAATATAGACATGCATTGATGATTCCTACAAGTATAAATGTAATCGTCCGTACATCTTTTTTATCTGGTTTTACGTAAACATAAAAAAATATTGTCAATGAGTCGATAAAGTAACCTATTCCTGCCTGTCGACTTGTTTTTTTATCGACTCAGTTAGTCGAACATGCTACGTCGTCTTCATTTGGTAAAGTTAATATGAAATAATTGTGTTCGATAAACCTTTTTGATAAGTCGACAGAATTACACAAAGCGTTTTATAATCAATCGCATCGACATTAAAGAATTTAAAATGACGTCTTCATCACATACGACATAAGTTCTTATAGGTTTTACAGAATATACAATTTATACATGTAAAATGTGACACCAGCGCCATTGGAAATGGCATCTTGGGCAGAACTGACAATGGTTGAAAGGGTTGAAAGGAAACAAAGCGCAAATAATTATATAAACCCAACAAATGTGCACTTCAGTATGTGTTTATCTACAGAGCTTTAGAATAATTATATTACATTAATGAATGTGTCTGCATTTACATGGAAATATGTATGTATATCAATCGAAAGGATTGTTTTAATACAACTCTCAATAACAATGTTGCGGACTTTCAAATACAAGTTTCTTTGTTAAATATGTGTTAGGTACCTCAAATGTATAATATTGTCGGACATGGATGTGACTTAAGGCAACATACACACACAGCTAAACTTGTCAATGCATAAACCATTGGCGATAATGCTACATTTTGATGCATGGGGATCCCATATAATTTTGGTATTATTTTAAAGGGTACTCCTGACAGATAATTAATGAGTAAAAATGACCTTTGTCCAACAATTATTATTTGTATACTGGTTGTCGTTTCATTATATTTTTTCTCTTAATATTTACCACTTCCATTGGATGCCTAAATAATATTTGGTCACTATGAATAGACAGATATACGTTATTATAAACCATATTTTAAAAAATAAAAGCCAAGTTGAATGTCGTTATTTAACACAATAATTTGAATGGACAAATTAGAATTGCAGCCTTATCACCAGTCCAAGATTTCGGATATATATATTTCTGTCACCTCAGAAAAGTAGATTCAAACATTTGTCCATGCGTGAAATTCTTATCTTCCCAACGGGCAAAGATAAACAAGTACCCGTATGGAACTCTTTTTTATTGCCTTCACTTTGCTGCATCCAGAACTATTTAAAGAACGATTTGACTATCAACATAATCTGAATCACTGCGCGAATATCTATGACAACCAGGAACTTTTGAATGTCCAATGTCCAATGTCGTGCCAGCACAACATTCGATTTTGAATGTCCAATGTCCAATGTCGTGCTAGCACGACTTTCACTTTTGAATGTCCAATGTCCAATGTCGTGCCAGCACAACATTCGATTTTGAATGTCCAATGTCCAATGTCGTGCTAGCACGACATTCGATTTTGAATGTCCAATGTCCAATGTCGTGCCAGCACAACATTCGATTTTGAATGTCCAATGTCCAATGTCGTGCTAGCACGACTTTCACTTTTGAATGTCCAATGTCCAATGTCGTGCCAGCACAACATTCGGTTTTGAATGTCCAATGTCCAATGTCGTGCCGGCACGACAATCGTTTTTGAATGTCCAATGTCCAATGTCGTGCCAGCACAACATTCGGTTATGAATGTCCAATGTCCAATGTCGTGCCGGCACGACAATCGATTTTGAATGTCCAATGTCCAATGTCGTGCCAGCACAATTCTTCGATTTTGAATGTCCAATGTCCAATGTCGTGCTAGCACGACTTTCACTTTTGAATGTCCAATGCCAAATGTCGTGCCAGCACAACATTCGATTTTGAATGTCCAATGTCCAATGTCGTGCTAGCACGACTTTCACTTTTGAATGTCCAATGTCCAATGTCGTGCCAGCACAACATTCGATTTTGAATGTCCAATGTCAAATGTCGTGCCAGCACAACATTCGATTTTGAATGTCCAATGTCCAATGTCGTGCTAGCACGACTTTCACTTTTGAATGTCCAATGTCCAATGTCGTGCCAGCACAACATTCGATTTTGAATGTCCAATGTCCAATGTCGTGCCAGCACAACATTCGATTTTGAATGTCCAATGCCCAATGTCGTGCTAGCACGACTTTCACTTTTGAATGTCCAATGTCCAATGTCGTGCCAGCACCACATTCGATTTTGAATGTCCAATGACCAATGTCGTGCCAGCACAACATTCGATTTTGAATGTCCAATGTCGTGCTAGCACGACTTTCACTTTTGAATGTCCAATGTCCAATGTCGTGCCAGCACAACATTCGGTTTTGAATGTCCAATGTCCAATGTCGTGCCGGCACGACAATCGTTTTTGAATGTCCAATGTCCAATGTCGTGCCAGCACAACATTCGGTTATGAATGTCCAATGTCCAATGTCGTGCCGGCACGACAATCGTTTTTGAATGTCCAATGTCCAATGTCGTGCCAGCACAACATTCGATTTTGAATGTCCAATGTCCAATGTCGTGCTAGCACGACTTTCACTTTTGAATGTCCAATGCCAATGTCGTGCCAGCACAACATTCGATTTTGAATGTCCAATGTCCAATGTCGTGCCAGCACAACATTCGATTTTGAATGTCCAATGTCCAATGTCGTGCCAGCACAACATTCGATTTTGAATGTCCAATGTCCAATGTCGTGCTAGCACGACTTTCACTTTTGAATGTCCAATGTCCAATGTCGTGCCAGCACAACATTCGATTTTGAATGTCCAATGTCGTGCTAGCACGACTTTCACTTTTGAATGTCCAATGTCCAATGTCGTGCCAGCACAACATTCGGTTATGAATGTCCAATGTCCAATGTCGTGCGGGCACGACAATCGTTTTTGAATGTCCAATGTCCAATGTCGTGCCAGCACAACACTCGATTTTGAATGTCCAATGTCCAATGTCGTGCTAGCACGACTTTCACTTTTGAATGTCCAATGTCCAATGTCGTGCCAGCACAACATTCGATTTTGAATGTCCAATGTCCAATGTCGTGCTAGTACGACTTTAACTTTTGAATGTCCAATGTCCAATGTCGTGCCAGCACAACATTCGATTTTGAATGTCCAATGTCCAATGTCGTGCCAGCACAACATTCGATTTTGAATGTCCAATGTCCAATGTCGTGCTAGCACGACTTTCACTTTTGGATGTCCAATGTCCAATGTCGTGCCAGCACAACATTCGATTTTGAATGTCCAATGTCCAATGTCGTATGTTTAGCTAACTTCACACAGCTGGAATAAAGAGAAAGTTACAATCAACTTTAAATAATTGTTTAGCGAAGACTAAGTATCCAGGTTTCGGACATTTTAATAGACATCAACACCTAGAGTATTCAAAAAATAAAAATAAATTAAAACCTATTTGTGAATAATAACAACGGTTTACTACTGAGATTGTTCCTGTAGTTTTCATTGTATTACTGGAATTAACCCCCCCCCCCCACACACACACACATTTTGTTATACGCGTAAATGAAATACGACATGTTTGTTTACCTGAACATACATAAATACGTACGGTTTTTCTATTCAAGTAACACCTACCCGGATAAGACGGATGCCTTTACGACCAACAAAAAACAGGCATCGGTGAAGAGGTGAATGTTTAAAAAATGTTACTACAACAAACAAGCATATCTAAAAAAGTATTGCTGGGAGAGATGTAAAATTATTTCAAAACAAAAACGCTGAATATCAAACAATTAGACTTGACCCATTCGCGTGGCGTAAAGCAACCGTTGCGAACCGTTGTTGCGGGTCAAAATCATTATGGTCAAACCTGATGTGGTTGCGACCGGAAACAAGCTGGAATGTACGGACATTCTAGGCCCTGCTAAACACCTTCCCCTTCCACTTCTTCATCTCTCTTTACACGCGATTATAAGGGCATGAAAAGGAGCACTGATACGCAGAAAAGGCATAAACAAGGGTCGTTTACAAGGAATATTTTGGTTTCGCGATTGAAAAAAAGTTTATTATAATTTACATTAAGTAAGCGGCCTGGTGGCCTAACGGTGTGAAATAAGCATTCTAGAGGCCAGGTAACATGAACATGTTGGCTTACATCGTGTATTTAATGGCATAGTAGCTGTTCGTGTACTTCTGGCGAAGTTGACAGCTTAGGGGTCTGGTGGCCTTCAGTTGACTGCTTAGCATCGTGAAGGTAGTTGCCTCGCGGTCCGATGGCGTGAAGTAAGCTGGCCTAGAGGTGTGAAGTGAACGGCCAAGCGGCATGATGTATGTTGCCTAGCGGCCGGATTACTAATAGCGTGAGGCCGACGGCCTAGTAGCATGCTATGAGCGACCTGGTGGTCTCACGGCCTGTTTTTTGTCATTAACTGTAGCGATAAAAAAGCGTTTTCATTGAATGCAGTGCAAAATAATGAACTGTAGCCGTCTTATTTACGAAAGTTTCATGACAATTAACTTTTAACGCCGTTTTGTCCGTATATACAGCAAACAAATGCATTTATAATAAGCAATTAAAATATATCTATGTAGTAAATGTGTCACGCCGTATTTAAGCATTCATTTTATGATTTCTTTGAACATTTTCTTATCGGATATTTTTTACTGATCTGCCCCATTTCATTAGTAATTAAGCAGATTTAAACAAGAAATGCCAAGCTTACAAAATGCAATGGTTTGTTATTAAGACTTAGTAACAGTGAATTATTTGAATCTAGAAAAAAATATTAAATCTAGAATGCTTAGACCAAGTTGAGATTGATATCTTATATCAACACAGTGCATAGACTCTATACACTATATGGATATGCACGATACACCGTGACAGTACATACACTGGCGTTATATTCTATACCAGTATATACTGTGCACGGTATATATTCTATTCATTCTCAGAGGTGTTGAAGCAGTGCTTCAACACCCCTGTTCTCTATACAATGTATACAGCCAGAGATTTTGAAGATTTACTTCAACTCCTCTGTTATAGTCTATATACATTGTGGAAGCGTGCACTATACTCTATTCATTGTCAAGAGGTGTTGAAGCAGTGCTTCAACACCCCTGTTCTCTATACAATGTATACAGCCAGAGATTTTGAAGATTTACTTCAACTCCTCTGTTATAGTCTATATACATTGTGGAAGCGTGCACTATACTCTATTCATTGTCAAGAGGTGTTGAAGCAGTGCTTCAACACCCCTGTTCTCTATACAATGTATACAGCCAGAGATTTTGAAGATTTACTTCAACTCCTCTGTTATAGTCTATATACATTGTGGAAGCGTGCACTATACTCTATTCATTGTCAAGAGGTGTTGAAGCAGTGCTTCAACACCCCTGTTCTCTATACAATGTATACAGCCAGAGATTTTGAAGATTTACTTCAACTCCTCTGTTATAGTCTATATACATTGTGGAAGCGTGCACTATACTCTATTCATTCTTAGAGGTGTTGAAGCAGTGCTTCAACACCCCTGTTCTCTATGCAATGTATCAACCAGAGATTTTGAAACTTTACATCAATTCCTCTGTTATAGTCTATATACATTGTGGTGGCGTGCACTATTCTCTATCTGTAAATTTGAACCTGTGTTATAGTCTATATACATTGTGGTAGCGTGCACTATACTAAACTCATTCTCAGAGGTGTTGAAGCAGTGCTTCAACACCTCTGTTCTCTATTCAATGTATACAAACGGAGATTTTTGAACAAAAAATGAAGAAAACTGCACAAAAATAGTTTTGATGAATTTATGTCATATCAGGCAACATATTTAATATACTTAAATCATAGAACAATTATATGGCGCAAAAAATGATTTTTGGGGTAAAATGTTGGAAAAATTAAATGAAAATGACAATTTATGAATTTTGCCAATAACTCTGCCTAATTTTGCAATAAAAACACCAGAACTACTGCAGCTAATATATATCATTTAACATTATTATATATTATATAGAAACACAGTTTTTTTTTAAAATATGATTTTCGGGGTAAAATGTATGAAAAATTAAATGGAAATGAGAATTTCTGGAATTTGCCAATAACTTTTTCAAATATTGCAATAGAATGACCAGAATTACTGTATTTCATAAATATTACAGTTTAATATATCAAAAGTAAAGAAACTATGTAATTTTGTGAAATGTGAATTTTGGGGAAAATGTTTGAAAAATTAAATAAAAATGAGAATTTCTGAAATTGCAAATTATTAGCACAAATTTTGCAATACAATGACCAGAAATTTTACTGTATTCAATAGATACTATAATACAGTATAACAAACCTAAAGTGTAGAAACCATGTATTGTGTGAAGTGTGATTTGGGGGGTAAAATGAAATTAAATAAAAATCGACACACAGCAGTTATCAAACAACACAAATAAACAAAAATCATTTATGTGCATTTTTCTGAAATTGTCTCCTTAATTTTTGAAGCTCTGCATCAATCCTCTGTCAAATCAACTAACCTTGTTCTCTGTATTCATTTATGATGATCCCCTTTTAGTTAATTAATCTTTTGAAATCATTGAAAATTGACCTTTTTCTCTGTCACCTGTATGTCGATGAATTTTATAATGCAGATATTTGCCAGACTCGCAAAATTCATAACAAACCAAAAGCCCAAGGCATTTTTTTCAAGAATATAATGCGACAGTCACTTGGGTGTGGAGCCTTGCCCAGCAACGTCTACATTTTTAAATTGTCATAGCCTAAAATTGCCATTTCCCGACATGCCAACATTTAGACATATCCAACATGATAACCCAAACTAAGGTCTCCCTAGGCTAAATACTTTTCCAGCTAGACACTAGAATTGGACCTACAATATCGAAGATGTCCATAAAACCCAATTCACATAACAGGACAGGAGACCAGGACAACCAAAAGACATGGTTGTCTATGTTATAAACAAACAAGACTATGCATTTACCATAACTGTATCTATTTTGAACATGAACAGAACATTAGTAAATTTAATCCTAAGAATCTGATGTCAATAATCCCGTACATGTATGTATATCTATGTCCATCAATATGATAAGAAATGGAAGTTTCTTCTAAAACATACACAGAAACAGCTATTGTTCATATAAACCATAACATAAGGTGTCTTATAATTATGTCAACAAGAGCTGTCTTTGGACAGCACACTCAATTAAATGAGGCTTTGTCTTAAAAATGAATACAATAATGATGTAATATGTGCCTGTCGAAAGCAATAAAAAGAGTCAAATTAAAAAGTTAACTAGAAATGCTGCAATGCAACAAGAACTTCAGCCTTTATTGTGAGATTCAGTTTTAAATGTATTAAAACTGAAGTTATTCAGTACCAAGCATTTTTCTATTTTTAGTTACAGTGACCATGACCCTAGGGACCCAAATCAAATATAAAAATGAATGGAAATTTTGCCTTTAGACAGTTATTAAATGGTAAATAATATTTGACAGTTATCTATGTACATATACATTTTAACTTTAAAAAGGTTTCCTTGACATTAAACAATCATTTGTTTTTATAAACAAAAAATTAACAAAACAATGTGGCGAACAGATCAAGAATCTAGGTTTAAGAAGTGACATTTCTAGAGGCTTACCATGTGCTCCAATATGTATGGAACTTAATAACCATGGTTTTATTGAATTTATACTGTCATATAGGATAATGTGCATTATAGTTA
The DNA here is from genome assembly GCF_026914265.1 of Mya arenaria. Taxonomy (NCBI): domain Eukaryota; kingdom Metazoa; phylum Mollusca; class Bivalvia; order Myida; family Myidae; genus Mya; species Mya arenaria. The sequence continues at coordinate 9,044,763 of NC_069133.1, forward strand.
ACAGAACACTCAAAAGTACAATGAAACATTTAGGTTAGAAGTTAAAATATAATTAGACAATTAGCCATAATTGACCAAGTCAGTATGGAAATTAACAACAGAACAAGGTAACTAAAAAAAAATATAGATTAAAAATAATAATATATGATTTGCATTCATTTAATTCATGTTTAAAACAAACTTTTAATAATGAGCTAGCTCAATTGTTACTAAGCAATGTGCTTTATTGCTCACCTCAGAACCAGACACATTATTTGTTTCAATAATATGTTCACAAGATTTTATTCACTAAAATATGTGCCTAATTATTAACTTTTTACATGTTATGCCTTATTTGTTGTAAAGTCTTGCTGGCTAAGTTGTGATTTATGATGAGGAAACAATACCTCTATGAATAGCAATTTTTAAGGCTTTTAATACTTGATTTAGTGACTCCTGTTTCATCTTACCTACATTCATTCTTTAAGGAGGGCTTGGGAAGAGAATATGACCTATAAAACTAGAACATAGTTTTTTTCTAAAACTTGACCAAATTTCATTCATATAAAGTGGAACTTGAGGCCACTCTAATCAAACACATTTTGACCAATAAACAAGTTTCACCTAATATTATTTAAATGTTGACGAGAATAAATACTGACAAATATCATGAAAATTATATATATAGTTTCTGAAGCATTTACAGTTTATATTATTAGAACAAACAACCTACATGCTTTTTGTCCAACCTGAACAGTTATCAATCTCTACTAAGATTTTTTTGGTAAACATATTCTGGCCAGTATGAATAAAGACCAAAGAGACAAGAGCTGTCACAGAGACAGCGCTCTCGACTATTCCGCTGCTTTTCAGTGAAAGGATTGAAAAGTTTTGGCGAAACATGCATGGATCACTGTTAGATTAGATTTCAATGCAATACATGATGTGCTGAGATATTAACATAAATGTGGTTACATGCAAAATTTTAACCAGAATTTTTATCTAACTTGATTATTCAATTAGGTTGGGTGGTTGTATAAAGTCTCAATGCAATTCATCCAGTAGTTGCTGAGATATTAACCTATGTGTGCTTACATGCAAAACCTTAACCAGAATTTCTGAGTGAAATAATAAACGCAAGTATTTGCATTAAATGCAAACTATAGTTATATAACTTGGAAAATTAAGTAGGTTGGATGGTTGAGTACCATTGTATCAAGTCTCAATGCAATACCTCAAGCAGTTGCTGAGATATTAACCTTAGATATAATGTGTGCTTCCATGCAAAACCTTAACCAGAATTTCTAAGTCAAATAATAAAGGCCTATTATTTACATTAAATGCAAACTAGAGTTATCTTACTTGTTTAAAAAAAGTAGGTTGGATGGTTGAGTACCATTGTATCAAGTCTCAATGCAATACCTCAAGCAGTTGCTGAGATATTAACCTATGTGTGCTTGCATGCAAAACCTTAACCAGAATTTCTAAGTCAAATAATAAAGGCCTATTATTTACATTAAATGCAAACTAGAGTTATCTTACTTGTTTAAATAAGTAGGTTGGATGGTTGAGTACCATTGTATAAAGTCTCAATGCAATACCTCAAGTAGTTGCTGAGATATTAACCTATGTGTGCTTGCACGCAAACCCTTAACCAAGGGGTGACACCGACGCCGACGCTTGGGTGAGTAGTATAGCTCTCCATATTCTACGAAAAGTTGAGCTAAAAATGAGTCCCCATACTAAAGTGTTAACGCTGTATGAAACTGTTAATAAAAATGAAGGACAGACTATGATCAATCACAATAGTTCAACATGAGCACTTTGTACTGTGTTGAGGTAAATGTTAATCATCCAACTTATCTAAGGGTAATCTATTTTCAAATCTATAATGTATTTGTCTGTTAAAAGTTAAAATTGGTATATCATTCCAATTTTAGTGAATCTTTATGTGACGGATGTCTTGTCCATTAAGTTGCCTTCAATGAAGATTTTGAAGTCAGGCTGTCTCTTGTTGGATGTGGGGAGTTTTCTGAAAGAAAAAGGAACATTAAGCAATACATAAACACAGTTCCATTGTTGGCTTCAAATATTGAACTATTAAGGAGCTTTTCATTCATTTGTGCCATTGGCTTCAATGTTAAAATTTGATAGTTACCCCATATAAGTATCATTTGAAAGGGCTTTGCATACTGATTACTTATATGTAAAATCAATGACAAGAACATATTTTCACCTTGAAAAGTTATTGCTGGCATCCCAAAATCACATTATTGTTCATCAGATACATTAAGTTATTATCTATCTTGCAAAAGCTCTATGGTTGATTTTGAAATATGATAGTTCTTATACATATTATATCTTAATATTACAAATTAGCCACACTTTTTGTGATATAGATTTTATATATATGCACATAAAAATATGTAACAAAAAATATACAAATAAATAAGAAACGATAAAAACACACAAATCTTAGTTTATTTTACATTGATAGATAGTTCATATAAAATTTGCTAAACACAGAAAGAAAATAATTGTTTCTATTACAGGATTTGAACCTGGACAATTAATTTTAATGTCAATGAGCATATTTGAGCATGATCACAACTGTGCATTACAACAAAGGATAACATTGAAAACTAACAAAGGGCAACTACTACAAAAAAATCTTGAGTTATGGTTTCTGTGCACTGCACTTCTGCTAAATGAGATCTATCTGTACATATTTGAAGTTTGAGATCAACACCTCAAAGACTTTTCAAGTTCTGCTGCAGACAAAAACTCAGTATGAAATATAACAAAGGGTTATTACAAAAAGAACTGTAAACAGAGTTATGGTCCCTTAACACTGCACTTCTTCTCAATAGGGATCTATCTGTATATGAAGTTTGAAGTTAATACCTGGGGGATTTATGCTCAAGATTACATTCCGTGCACACGCACACACACGTGCACAATTACACAATTACTGTATCCACTTTGCCTTTTGGCAAGGGATAATCAATAGTTTAGTCCTCATCATCAGGGTCTTAAACAAACATGATGAACATAATCATAGCATGCATAAAACAGTTTACAGTTGTATCAAATCTGGAATAAAAAACTGTACCTAGATGAATTTGTAACAGGTGGCAATCAGTCATCACTTTCCTGTTTCCTGTTTCTCATTGTGTCATTCCTGTATCTCATTGTGTCTTAGTTGGTTTAGTACAACTCTGGCCTGGTCCACAATTGCAACAACTGAAAAACAACTGAACGATTAGCAAAAGAGAACTTATACCTTAAATGTACATAATATATTGCTACTAAAAAATGACTCATACTGTCAAACACTTGTTTCCATGAAAAACTACAGCTATCACCTATTGTAATAAGAGGTTTCACTGAGAGTGATATTTGCTTTTAAGCATACAGTAACCAATTAGGCAATAATTTTAAAACTGCCAAGCACAAAATAAACATAAGAAAATAATCCTTAATATACCAAAAACAGAATAGTGTTTTGTTAAATTAAAGTAAAAAATGAAAAAAAGTTATGAAGAGAAGAAAAAAAATAAAAAAATATAAAGATAATAATCAAAGGTTTACAATTCTTTGACTACCATACACAATTTAATGATTCATATGCACAGCTATTTTTCTTATCACATCCAATATGTGCATGAAGTTTGAAGTTAATACCTCAAAAACATAGAAAAGTGAAAGAAAAATAATCAAAGACCAATAACTCTAAAATACCATAAACAAAAATGTTTTTTGCACAGCACTTCTCCTCAACATATTTAATATGTGTTAGAAATCTCAGAAGCATTTGGAATTATGGATAATAGAAGACTTGTCCAAATGAACCCTAACCATCAAGTGGTAGGAGTATAATAGCAGAGACAAATCATACATATGTCTTTATATTTAATATGTCAATGTATGTTTGAACAGAATAATTATGTAAATTCTCATTTCTTGGCTTACCTCATATTTATATTGTTATACATAGAATTAATCCAAAGAGAACTTACCATTCACTGACAAGATTTCCTCATTATACACAGGAGTATCTTCATACTTTTAGAATCTCTCCATTTTTCATCTCCATGGGAACTGCAATGCATAACACATAAGAAAGGAAATCAAACAATTGCATTTTTTAAAACAATTTGTAGAGAAAAATAAAACATGACTTCAGACACATGCAGAATCATTTGCATTTATTTTAAGCAAGTTACAAGAGTAACTGTACCCTATGCCATCTGAGTAAAATCTGCATGCAACAAACATGTGCATGCAAAATTGCATGGACTTTCATTTATTTGCTTAACAGTTTCAATTAAACCTAACAACCTGACCAAATACTTGAAATATCTTATACTTGAATACATTATGTTATACTAGTAAATGACATTGAGTACATGTAAATATGTGTTAAAAATCTACCTTTCAAATCCAATGCTTTCTTTGCATCAAAACGTTTGTCTGTTTGCCCTTAAATTGGTCCCTCAAGAGTATCTGGTCTGAAATAAATATAAAATTCACCTACTTTTAAGCTAAAATTAGCTATAATACTAACTTGGCTGATCTTAGGAAAAATGAATCTTAAAGCTGCACTCTCACAGATTGACTGTTTTAACATTATTATTATCTCAGAGAATCAATGCCTTTAATTGCTAACAATAAAACAGAAGTCATGTATTGAGAAATCTGCTTATTATTTCATTTTTCTGAAAGTGTTCAAATTTAAGTCACAGAACAACAATTATGAACGTACATATGAAAAACAGCTATCTGATATTTTTTCAGCAGTTTTAAATCATGGTTCGCGGACATAATTTATGCACTAACATTGCATGATTCATTCCATGATGAAAAAAAAAGTTGTCAGAATGGTAAATCTGTGAAAATGCAGCTTTAATAACAATCCCCAACAGTTCCTCCCAAAGACTTGTTTAAAAGGGGCTGTAATCTGTTTAATGAAATAGCGGAAAAAAAGAAAATTGACGAAAACTGACATAAACTTGGTATCTATGTGTACAATGCATTAAAACTTACTAACTGAAGTACCACATAATTTACAATAAAAAAAAATCGCCAATATATTACAAGTTAGGTATAAAGATTAAATATTCCAACTGTTTAGGATAAGCCTTCATAGCACAGTGGAAACAACACTGGACTGCAATTTTGGCGACACCGGTTCCAACACATTCTCTGACTTGATTTTTTTTTTTACATTTTGCATTTTGGTAAAAAAAAATTACCATTATGATATCAAAGATCAAAAGATATTTTGAATAATTGTCCTGAGATTCTTTACAGAATATTTTATTATTTTTTGTTTGGGGGGGGGGGGGTCCCACCCCTTTTCTGGATCCGCTAGTGTGGGTTACTCCCGTATGAACTGAATTTAATTTGGTGCAAAGCTCTAATAAAAATTTGTGTATTCAATTAAATTCATAAAACTAATTATTGTAAACAAACCATTTGCAACTATCCCTGAATAACTTTTAAATGATAGTGATTATTTTCATTTGCATGATAACTAAGAAAATATAAAATAACACTTGAGTGTCCTGTATGGTATCCCGATATAGTCAATACTTACAACTTACATGTGCAGGAATCAGGAAGGAGTTCCATTCTACCAACTTAATACCATTCTTATTTGTCGTCTTCTTAACCGGATGCTTGAATTTTTGTAAACAAACCCAATGAACCCTGCATCGTTCCACTAGACTTTCTCGCTTAATATTTACGCTCGGTTGTGCCTGTATCGAAGAAAATGAAGACCAGTCCAAAACATTGCGTCATTTAGTATTTAGCACGCGCGAGAGAGGTTCAAACGGGTTCAAAACATCGAATTTGACCGACACTGAACAGAGGTATATGGCTATTTTCTTTGAAAATATAACACTTTCTAGTTCAAAAGGTAATTGAATTTATGTAGATACGTAAACAATTGACAGTTTAACGAGTATATTTTATTGATATAACGAAGTACTCCTTAAAGCTGCACTCTCACATACATGTATTTTGACAACTTTGTTATTTTTTATTTTTGTCTTGGAGTTTGAATGAGCCAGTTTCTGTGTAAATTAATATATGCAAATAAGTGATATAAGCCTGCTGACATATTCCGTTAAAAAAATGTTTTATGGCTAAAAGTGCTACTAACAGTTGGAAGAAAAATGCATAAAACATCATTTTCTTAAAGCTGCACTCTCACAGATTGAACATTTTGCCAACTTTTTTATGTTTTATCTTGGAATGTACTAATTTTGGCGAAAATCCATGGAAACCAGTTATATAAGACTGCTGACAAATATAGATCGCAAATTTTTATATATACCAGTTCAAAAATTGATGTTTTGTTCATTTTTCTAAAACGTTTATTAACGGTTTTAGCCATAAAACATTAATTTTCAAACGGAAATATGAAAATCTATGATCTGGTTTTTCGTAAGCAATCCTATATCATTGGTTTGCAGATATTTATACAAAAATTTGCTCTTTCCAAGACAAAAAATAAAAAAAGTTGTAAAAATGGTATATCTGTGATAGTGAAGCTTTAACTAAAATATATATGCAATCCAATGTTTTTTTAAGCAGTCTTGTGTCACTGTTTTTCTTGCACTTATGCATTTATTGGCTTGTATAAAGACAAAAAATAAAACAGTTGTCAAAACATTTAATCTGTTAAAGTGCAATGTTTATTTAAATATACTTGATGCTTGCCTCAATCATTGCCGCTGACCGATCATCAGATGACAGCACCAACATCCAACAATGCAGCGATATTTTTAAAGTCTCTTTCACATCATTCTGTATCCTAATATTTTAATTTATTTAAGATAGTTGCTTATCAAGATGTTGAATGCATATTTTACAGCCTTTTAGGCTTTAGAGTGTATTCAATGTCATTTTCAGAAGAAATATCTTGATCGAAGCTAGGAACAAGCTCACAACTGGCATTAGTGAGTCATGCCTGTCAAAACTAATTTTGGGGTACATGCATGTGTCTTTTAAAGTAGTACAGTAGACATCAACTTTACAATGTACATGAATACATTGCATTCATACTTTAGTTATTTATGTATTCATGTACATTGTAAAGTTATTGTAGATGTAGATCGTGTCTATGAGAACCAGCCGTTCAGTTAGCTCAGTTGGTTACAGCGCCATGATAGTGTTCCAGCAGTTGTTGTTGGTTCAAGCTCCACACTGGGGCACTTCTCCTCCCAGGTTTACTTAAATGGTGGCAGTGGTACATGGCAGGAGTGCCTCCGTCAGCTTTAAACTACAGTCGAAACTCGATGGCTCGATATTCTAGGGACCAGCCAAAATACTTCGAGCCTCGAGAATATCGAGTCAAGCGGGATTGCTTACAGAATGTTATTTTTTTTATTATTCGTTACAAAAAGTCTTGTTTACCTCGTTTGTTATTGGCTATGCTATCTCCGCGAAAGAAGAGTATTAAATGGGCATAGTTACACGTCTTAAAGTTCGTAACATCACTTATTCGATACTTAGAAAATATTATTTGATTGTTTTTATTAATTATAAAAATTATGCGAAAACAGCAAACAAGTAATTTTAAACAGTGGGTAACAAAAACATAGCTTATTAGTTATATAAGGATGCATTGAAATTTATACATGTATAACAATTAGGAAAAGAACTTAGATAAAGTGATGGCATGTTTATTCAAACTGTTAAGTCATTCAAATTTGATAATAATTATAATAAATTGAATTAATTTTTATCGATTAGCGCCGTGTGCTAAATGAAGCCAACAAAACAAATCAAGGTGTGAGGTTCTTACCTGAACCCGCGAAAATGACATCGACCCAAGCAAACAAAATTGTGAAATTCTTACTTGGAACCGCAAAAATGACTTCGAGCGTGGAGAAATATCGACCCTCAATATATCGAGCCATCCGATCAAATTTTATATGAACAAAGAGTTAAACAAAATCGGTTCTTTTAATCTGGTTCAAGCCAACGAGGATATCGAGCCATGAGATATCGAGCCAACGAGTTTCGACTGTAATATATATATAAAGGGTTAATGGAGAGGAGTGGAGTGTATTGTGTGTCACTGTCAGTGTGTAAGAACCAGCCGCTCCGATGTGGAAATACTTGTACCATAAGTCATGGTTTTTAAGTTTATTGTTTAAAGTTTCATTTTCTAGTTTTGACCTTAAAGGTGCACTCTCACAGATTGAACGTTTTGACAATTTTTTTGTCTTGGAATGAGGCAATTTTTGCGAAAATCCATGGAAACCAGTTATTTAAGACAGCTGACAAAAAATTAGATAGCAGATTTTTATATTTAAGTTTTAAAAGTAATGTTTTATGCATTTTTCTTAAACCATTAGTAACGGTTTAAGCCATAAAACATTAATTTTCGAACGGAAATATAGAAATCTACGATCTGATTTTTTGGCAGCAATCATATATCATTGGTTTGCAGATATTTATGCAAAAATTTGCTCTTTCCAAGACAAAAAATTTGTAAAAATGGTATATCTGTGAGAGTGCAGCTTTAAATTTTATGATTTAATGACAACTGCCTTGAAATAGATACCTGATTTAAGCATTATGCCAATGTTTATAAATTTCTATTATATTTTACTGTGAAATAATGTAAATATATACATATAATTGTTTGTGTTAGTTTAAATTTGCTTGATTTATCATTAACCTAATTATATATTCTTTCATTTTTTTTTGTATTAACCCAATATTATGTCATATAATATATCTATGGGTATATAATACCAAGGTAAACACATGTATACAAATCACTTATTATTATGTATAGATAGTTTTTATTTCCATGTAACTCATTTGCCTACATACATTTTGGAAAATGTGGTCCATTACAGATAAAACCCAGATGTATACATGGCCTGGATTTCCATATTATGCTGCCCAGAATAAAAGACGATGCAGTCCAGATAAAAACATTGTATGGCTCAATAATCTTTACCAAACTTGGTAAAAAAAACTTTGTCATATTATGAGAAATCCCTGTTTTTTTGTTAATCATCTTCATTCACAGTATATGCAATTCACCAAGCAACACAAGACTTAAGTTAATGTCCACTTGACACATTTCTAGTATATTTGGCTTGTACATAAACATCACTTTTTCATAAGAGAATAAATCTCATGTAGGACATTTAGATTGCTCTAGAAATAATTGCCAAGATGTTTTGCATTTGAATCATGTTTAAAGCATACCCAACATTATTTGCATTTATTGTGTTCATGATTGTGTTGTATTCTTCCTTTTTAAGATGCATCAGATGAAGTCTTTGACTTTCTAGAAAGGGATTTTGTAAGCTAGTACTGGACATGAAGACAGTCACTTGGAAATGATGATTGTGCAACAGCGGTTAAACATATGCAATACATCATATGGTAATTTCTTTTCACCTCAATGAATATTTAAGTGACCTACCCACAAATAAAGTGATTCTCTAATAGTTCCAATTTCCACTTTGATTTTGTAATCTGGTATTCTTCATTACTACTACCCGTAACTGGTATCTAAAAATAACATTATAATATTCATCAATAATATCATAAGACCATGTGAATATTCAGTAATTTATATATGTAATCAATTTGTTTTTGTGTATGTGGTGTTTATATGTTGGAGTTTGTAGTTCATTGTCAGTGATTTTTTTATTGTGAAAAACTCCATTTTCCCCAAAATTAAAAAAATTACATTACATTCCGGATTAAAATAGCAATGAATTTCTTGAAATATAAACAAAATCTTGACAAGTCTTACTCTTTCACAGCATAAGGTATGCATAAAAAAGTTAAAAAATGTATATTTGCCATTATATAAGCAATTTTGGCCTGATTTTGTATTTTTCCCAAAGTTGACTTTTTACCGAATTTGCGAGGTACATTGTACAGGCAGTAAAAAGAATTCATAATTTTTTTTTATGAATGTTGTTCAAGTTTCGTCCTTGGGGTCAAAGTTGTCCTAACCAGAGTTCCCCTGTTAATGATAGACTTCTAGAACAAAAATTGATACACATTCAAATCAGGCAATGACTTCTGCAGTAATGTATGAATTCCTTAGAAACTGATGTCTAAACTAAAAGGTATTTAATAGTTTCAAAGATTATGAAACAAGTTGTTACAACAATATAATACTCACCTTTTGGCAGGATGTTAAGCAAGGTTTTGCCTTGTTGAGGAAATCGTAGACCTCGTAGTACCCTTAAGGAACCCACTTGTCTAACTTAGTGACTTAACAATCCAAACTCACAATGTCTTCCTTAACAACCACTTTATAAGCAACCAAGGACATCCTTATCAAATACTTCATTTACAGCAGCCAATGACTTCCATAAAAAATGATGACTTCCTAAACAATCCTTGGCTTCTTTATCAACCAATGATTGCCTTAGCAACTACCTTCATCCATAGCAACAAATGAATCCCCATTCAACCAATGACTTCCTTAGCATCCAATTCCTTCCAACGCATCCATTAACTACCTTTATAGGCACCAATGCCTTATTTAGCAACCATTTTTTCCTGAGCAACAGCCAACATCCATAGCAACCAATTACTTCCTTAGTAATCATTTACTTCCATAGCAACATTCTGGTTCATTACCGTAACATCCATTGACCATGGGAACAACCAGCTTACCATAATTCTCATTTCTGTTAACAAAGAGCAGCCTTCTTTGAGGAGTCCTTATCAACCATCAAATAACACAGCAACCACTAACCTGCTAAGCAAATAGCAACACCTTTCATAACCAGTTGTTACCTGACTGACTTGTTCATGGTCATTTTAATCAGGTGACCAATTAAGGGCCATGCTGGCCCTTTTGTTTTGAATGTACATTTCCTTAGCTTATTCATTTAATTCAGCAAATGTATAAACATAGTGTACAATACTTTCAAGTTTTGTCATTATTATATATTATCAATGTTTTAATTTTCAAACAGGTGACCAGACAGGGAGGAAACTAGGGAAATGGTTATCCACCAACAGCCCAAGTGCTTGGTTGATAAGAGGAGCCACAGCATTAAACATTACTGCACAAAGTGGTGTGCTTTGCTAACACTTATGATTGTGATTTGATAAAAAAGCAATGAATGAACGCTCATTATTCATAACTATAACTAAAACATTGATGTCAAAAGTTGTCAATTTTCAACATATATAGTATTTGAGATCCTGATCTATAGTTGTGTGCAATGGATTATCAAACAAAAACAAAAGAGTGGGCAACAAAATGAATAGCATAATGCACCAGTCAATTGTAACCACATCCCGCCCCCAGGTCCGGGGACTTTTGACTTTTGGTCCAGCCTACCCCAGGTTAAATTCCCTGAACTGATCCTGAACTAAAATCCCTGCCAAATTCCCCCCGCATCCAACATACCATAGGTAAGACAAAACCACCGCATTCACACCCAGTATACCCCCAGACGGTGGTGGTGGTGGTTACAATTGACATGTGCATTACCCACTACCCATTTACACCAGTAATTCATAATTATATTTGATAGACATGCCTCTTGTCAAAGGTTTTGAAGGGTATGAACGTCAGAACTACCTGCCTATGGCCTTTCAAGATTTTATAACATTGTTAAACTAAAGAAATTATTATTAAGTTTATACTAGATCTTTGTTAAGAGTGACCCCTTTGATAATTCTGGAGAAAAACTATTAGGATTAGGTTCTGTATTTGTCCATAATTTGTTATATGACATGTAAGCAGGAGTTCATTCCTTCAAAGAATTGTGAATCTTATATAATTATGTATTTGACATCTTATGAATTTTATCACACTTTAACCTAGAGGCAGTTCAAATAAATACTGCTATGATTGAACCAATACTGAATAAGGGCAAGAATTCCAAACAAGACAGTATACATCTAGTATCATGTTTGTCTGATAATTTTGAAATCATAGTGATTAAATCTAAAAGGATGTTAAAGCTGCACTGTCACTGATTAAGAGTTTTCACATTTGCTTTGAAAAAAATAATTAAAATAGTCTGACTTTAGCATGAATGCCTTCAATCCAGTCATATAAGATAACTCTCAATGAAACAGAATTCAATTGTCTGAAAAACTGCCAAAATTTTCATTTCTTCTCAAGCATTACTAACCATTAAACATAGAGTTTTAAATGGTAATAGGAAAAACTGTGATTTTGTATGCAGTCTCATATAACTGTTATCAGACATGTGCACAAAAGTTTTTCATTCCAAGTTAAAAATAATAAAAATTCATATATCTGTGAGAGTGCAGCATTAACAATGAAAACAATTATTAAAAATGGTATTTCCAACTGTGTATAATAATGCAACAACAATTTACCTTCTACTAGCACACTGAATTACAAGTTCTGCTTTTTCAAAGAAAACGGGCATATGGGAAGTACCATCACTTCCAGCGATATTTTTGTTGTAGCTTTTTTTATAAGAAAAAAAACTGTTCATAGATTGTGTTTTAAGGTGTATGTTTTATAGACAGTACTCCAATTCTCTTTAATATATAATATGTTTGTTTCATTTAAGGCTTTTGTGTGTTTTAGGGCTGTTTCAGACCATTCCTGATATCGTATTTTCATATAAACCCTGCAATCATAATTGCATACCTCTTTGCAAAAGAATAATAAACATTCACGGAAATTAAACAGTAACGGAATTTTTCGAATTTTTCTCAACATAAGAAGAGACTTTTGTATTTTGGCCCAGCTAATGTTATTATATTGTTGACTAACATAAGTTTACAAGCAAATTAACAGGCAGAATAGATAAAGAAAAGATGAGCATGTAGTCTTGTTTTGCATACAGAAGTAAGGGGCTTAGCTAGCCCTTTATATGTGGATTCATAATTGCTAGGTGGGTCTCGGGGCATGCCCCCTCAGAATATTTTGAAAAACATGGTGCATTCTGGGCGCTCTGAGGTGCTTTGTTTTGTACTGGAAAATATAAATGACATTTAAAGGATCATGTAGTCAAGTATGCATACTGCAACTTTGGCTGATTTTTTTATGTTTTTATCAGAATCATGTGGATTCATCCGCATACTAGTGTTATATGCAGCTTCACGCCTGGTATCTCAGACAGACATTTTTAGGCTTATGTAGATGTTTGCAAGGCAAGGCTTGGCAAACCAAAGCGCCTGTCGCATTATATTGGTTTCAAAGTGCTTTTGCATGTTGTTTGCAATTGTGCATTTTGCGCGACTGGTAAATATCTGCAATATAAAAACTTAAAATTCATTGATGCCTAGGTGACCAAATTTAAAAAAAAATCATTTCATTTGTCAAACATTGTGCCCCAAAAGCACATTTCACATAAGTATGTAGTTTCTTTACTTAAGGTCTATTATACTGTAATATAAAATATATTTAAAAACAGTAATTCTGGTAATTTTATTGCAAAATTTGACAAAGTAATTGGCAAAATGCAGAAATTTTCATTTTTTTTTCTAACAAATTTACCTAAAAATCATATTTTACAAAATACATAGTTTGTATATTTCAAGTATCTTATAATGTTATATAATATCTGTTTTACAAAGTTATTTTGGTAATTTTATTGCAAAATTTGGCAGAGTTGATGCTAAGTCCAGAAATTCTCATTTTCATTTAACTTTTAAAACATTTTGCCCAAAAATTATATTTTGTACAATGTGAGTGTATTATACTTATAGTATATTAAATGTGGTGTCTGATATAACACAAAACCAACAAAAAAAAATCTAAGCATTTTTCTCCCATTTTTCATTTTCACTGGACAAAGAATAAATAGAGGTGATGAGGTGTTGAAACTCTGCTTCAACACCTCTCTATTCAAATAGAGAATAGTGCACGTCACCACCATGTATATAGACTATAACAGGGGTTCATATCTACAGATAGAGAATAGTCCACGCTACCACAATGTATATAGACTATAACAGAGGAGTTGAAGTAAAGTTTCAAAATCTACATTGCATAGAGAGCAGAGGTGTTGAAGCACTGCTTCAACACCTCTGAGAATGAATAGAGTATAGCGCACGCTACCACAATGTATATAGACTATAACAGAGGAGTTGAAGTAAATCTTCATAATCTCTGGCTGTATACATTGTATAGAGAACAGGGGTGTTGAAGCACCGCTTCAACACCTCTTGACAATGAATAGAGTATAGTGTACGCTTCCACAATGTATATAGACTATAACAGAGGAGTTGAAGTAAATCTTCAAAATCTCTGGCTGTATACATTGTATAGAGAACAGGGGTGTTGAAGCACTGCTTCAACACCTCTTGACAATGATTAGAGTATTGTGCACGCTTCCACAATGTATATAGACTATAACAGAGGAGTTGAAGTAAATCTTCAAAATCTCTGGCTGTATACATTGTATAGAGAACAGGGGTGTTGAAGCACTGCTTCAACACCTCTTGACAATGAATAGAGTATAGTGCACGCTTCCACAATGTATATAGACTATAACAGAGGAGTTGAAGTAAATCTTCAAAATCTCTGGCTGTATACATTGTATAGAGAACAGGGGTGTTGAAGCACTCAACACCTCTGAAAATGAATAGAATATAGTGCACAGTATATACTGGTATAGAATATAACGCCAATGTACGTACTGTCACGGTATATCGTCCATATCCATATAGTGTATAGGTCTATGCACTGCGTTGACATCTAAGATCTCAATCTCAACTTGGTCTAAGCATTCTAGATTTAATATTTTTTTCTAGATTCAAATAATTCACTGTTTAGTGTAAGAATATAGAGGCTATTTGTTGATTTCAGGTCGTTCTTTATTTCACGACAGTAATACGACTGTCACACGGTCTTTCACTAAACTCAACACATTTTGTGTTTTTTATGCTTATTTTTTGAGATTTATTTATTTTATTGTATTTTCTTAATACCCGTTTTTTTTAAGATACCTCTTTGCTGCCCGGCTACCTATGGGACGCCCCACATGGAGTTATAATCGCCAATGGCGTAGACGTTTCTACGTCGGCTTGTGGAGAAAAAGTTCTCCAATAAAAAAAAGTTTATTCTTTTCTCGTGTTCAGCTCAAACATTTTAAAAAACATTCATCATGAACTTTTGTTAGGGTATTTAAGTTCATAATATTACCAATAATGCACGAGTTATTTTTAAGTTAAACAGGGTATGAATACATTGACCAAATTACACTGGTAGACACTCACTGAATAAATAATTCAAAGGGCGAAAGTGTTAGCAAACATTAGATAAAAACAAAAACATTTTTTTCAAGTCGATTTTGTTTCATGGTCCATTCTTTCGACTTACTTTCAGTGATCAATCTGATTAATTTGTAGACAGGTAGTTTCCAAGATTGAATGAAGGACCACGCTTCGTTGTTGATGTTTGACATTTTCATTTGTGATATTTAAGTTTATCAGGTATTTATCAGTCAACTGTTGTGTAAATCTTCCGAAAAATTCGTGTTACAAAGTTGTACAGTTTTTAAAGATATTAAATAGATGATATGATTTGATGAATTTCTATCATTTGTTTTCTTCAAATGTTTTGCACGAATGCAAATGTTCGAGTATTAAGCTTCTAAAAAAATGTTTCAAAAAGTTTTGTTTATTTCAAAACAATCTTTATTCAAACATATGCAATATCATTTTAATATCAATTATATCAATCTAATTGTTTACCTTATTTACTATTACGAAAGTGAGCTACTTAGTTTTATATCAAAATTTAGTTCTTGAAGTTGTTATTTCCACTCCTTAGTCGGCAGGGAAAATATCCGAGTGAGTTTTCACTGCTGTTTTTTCACTGATGAAACTTCATACTGTACCAAAAAACATGAAATGAAAGGAAGGGATTTAACGAGGGTTAAATTGTCCACCTTGAAATTTATAATCCAGTGAGACAACAGAAATACCACTCCGGTCTGGTGGGTCAAATAAAACTGTCAGCTTTCAACTTTATTTCTCAAAAAAAGCATAAAGGCCCACACAGGAGCAGCATTAGTAATATAAGCATGCAGATATATGCAGTTTTAGCACGTGTTAACAATGGGAACAAGCATTAGAGCTATTCGTTATACATTTCATTGTTTTGATTCTATACAAATAATGTGATTATACCATCGGCTATGTTTGCCAGCTGTATGGTCAATCAACACTCACATGGTTTCTCTAGTTGATAAGTACCATATTTATCTAGTTGTGTGACCCCCGATACAGTACGGTAGATTCTATTTTTATTTTGTGCGCAATGCACGTAAGAAAAAAAAAGGGAAATTACAGTTAGGCATGTGGCATCTAAACACAATAAATTGTTAATGCTTATGCTCTATAAATTTAGTCACACTATGCTACAATTTCTTTTTCTGTGTAAACATATAAAGTCAAAATATTTGAACAGATCAATGCAGAATGTATGAATTCATGTATATGATTAAAGCCTGATCTTAATGTTTTATATGTTATCAATGTATCAACAAATATATACAATTTCTTATCTCTTATCATCTGCAGCATTTCTAGCGCAAATGCAAATGTATTCGGTAGATTTTTTTTCATTTTTGGTAACTGTAGGACAAAATTAAAACAATCGAAATCACGATTATTTTTTACCTATTTGTTCATTTAAACTTCACAACTTTATATTTAAACAAAAACATAACTCATCGATTGCACTATAAAATTATCATAAATGTTATTATTATTATTATTATTATTATTATTATTATTATTATTATTATTATTATCATTATATATTTTTATTGCATTTATTATTATTGTAAATTATCGAATTGATTGTATTTTATCAATGTAAAACACATATATTGAAATATTTAAAGCAGTGTTCATGTCTTCTTCCAGATCTTTTGCTAAAACAACAAGCAAAAACAGCAATGATATATCAGCAACTGATGACAGATAATGACAATAGTATGACGGTAACATTGTTAAACACCTATAAATGTAAAGTGAATGTTTGCAGAAATCCTAACAAACATCATACACAGCAGTCAATAATTCTGGATTTGCCCCAGTTTACTTCGGAAATAGCCGTTCTATTTCTGTTTCTTATCACGATGTTAGAGGATCACATCAAATAAAGCAAATCACAATATATTGTTAAGTTAAATACTGAAGTGTCCTTGTATTGGCTAGACAAACAGAATTGCCTTATTGAACGCTCTGTTTAAATTTAAAATTAACGGAAAGACCACAAAACGCCCTACATGCCTACAACTGAGTGCAAACCGCTTGTATTTGCGGTGAATAGATTGTGCAGAACATGATTTCCTACGGCAAAAATCTGCACGTACATAGTTTATTCACCATTTCCTTGGCATCTTCAGCAGATTTTTAATATCTCCTAACATTTGTTTGAATTGAGGGTCAAGACAGCCGTAAACGAAAGGGTTGATAGCATGGTTTATGAACACAAGTCTGAAGAAGAAGAAATACACGGCCTTCTCAGAGTCATTTAAACTGATCAAAATACCTCCTGTAATAAACGCTAATAATGTCAAATACAGAATTGTTGTGACAATAAATATCATTGTCAGAACGAACATAATGTACGTTTTCCGGCGAACACCATTTGCTTTTCCTCGACGTCTACGCCGTACCTGTTGTTTGTGACATTCTTTTACCGTCTAACCGTCGTATGTAGTTTCGGCGTCCGTGACACAAACGTCATCGGTATTAACCGTTTCGCTCTCATAATCCAGAGACCTCATTTCCGTTTTGCTTAACTCATTAAGAGATATTTGTTTTTTTGTCGGTCCGTCCGATAAAGTGACGGCACCACCGGCGCTTATCTCGGGCTTTCGGTTTGATATTGTTTTGGACGTCAGCGACTTGCTGACCATTAGATGACTCGAGTTTTGGCCCATTTTAGCCAACGGGCGACCTAAGATGAGTTTCTTTGCTACAAGTATATAAAGAACGAGCATGGCCACCAGGCATATCCCAAACAGGACCCCCACTGTTGTAGTGAATACAAACGGGTGTCTACTGTCTACAAAGTCAGCATCCCTTTCACAAATGCTGACAGTAATGTTTCTTTCGTTGTATATCATTACGTCATGGTGTATTCCCCAGAGAAACCAGACCGGGAATGAAATGACAAATGCAACGCAGTAGATGACGCCGCACATGATACTGGCCAGGCGAGGCCTGATCTGCCATCCTAATGGCGCACAGACCTTCCGGTAGCGGTCGACGGCGATGGTGCACAGACATAGGGCCTCTCCTGACACCGTGAACATGTTGAGAAAGGACTTGACCTTGCAGGCGACTGGGGACGGGAATTTGTACCAGTATTGCTGCGTGAGAATATCCCCAGGCATCGTGGTCAGCGTGCTAATTAAGTCCAAAACAGCCAAGCACAGCACGAAGTACCGAAAGTTACAGTGATGGTAACGCTTTATGAACACGTACAGTACAAATAAATTGCCGAAAAATCCAAGAAATACTTCAATTCCAACAAAAACCGACACAGGTGTGACAGCCTTTTCTATTTCATCATTCAGTTTGTCCAATAACTCACTCTCCATCGCTTTAGATAGTCCATTACTGTTGTCATCGCTTGCGATGCTATTTACTGCATTCCCCAAACTAACAGTAGTCGTTGGTAGATGAATACCGCCCATCTTTATTTGTCCTTTGTTAAAATATTATCCTACAACTTGAAAAATGTTAATCAAAACATTATATTAAATTAATTAAATCACATCATAACTCAAAAAATTATTGGTCAGCGTTTAAACGATCGGCTGTCTAGTACCTACTCGTCTTAAATCTTGCTTTGAAATATTTTTTCGAGTGCGGTTCCTATTCTCTTCCTTATTTACGACTTTATCCGAGGGCAATGGGTGACAAATTCTGCGTTTGCAAGTACTTAAAGTTAAGGATTTCACAAAACTATGCACATGCACGCTTAGGCGATTTGACGTCTCCGAGAAAATAGAAAATGATACAAAACACATAGATACATCGACAGTTCAATGCCGTTTAACGTAGCATGGTGGGTTTTTTATATCATTGCCAGCCTATGGCATTTGGCATTTGCTGAAACTGTTACTGACCGAATTGTGCCAAGCTTTTAATAAATGATATAATGAAATGTAAATAAAATACTGGCATCGTCAATTACGCAAATAAACCTTGATATTTTCAAAGAATTTCAACTGAACTGAAATGTTGCTCTTATTTTTAAAAAAAAAGCCAGCGCACAAATCTAAAGAGCCAGTACTTAGAGTTTAGAGTACTCACATTAAACACTCTTAAAAATGATTTATGTTTGAAAAGTGTACTTAAATGCCCAATAGAGAAAATGACGTTAATAAAATTTAAGATTATTTGAATGTAAAAATGCAGGGCCATACTTTTAATTTGAAAGTACATGAAGTCAGCGGCCTCCAGGTTATTGATGTTAAGATTGAATTCTAGCGGCCTAGCATAAAGTTAGCGCCGTGAAATTAAAAGCCTCGCAACCTAGCGGCGTGAAAAAGCGGCCTGATGGCACACCGGCTTATGTTTGATATAATCTGTAGCAATAACATTAACGTTCTCCTTGAACACAGTTCATATTAATGCCTTCTGATTAACAAACGTGTCATGATAACAACCCATTTGAATCCAATTTGAACTTTTATATTGCAGACAATTCATTTCCGTTTTCATGAAATACATTGCTAATTGTTTCCCAACTGGTCAAGGTACCATTTAATTTGTCCATATTTCAATCTTTTTCTTGATGGTGAATGCTTGAATATATGCTTGCTTTATGTTGAGATGTTGCTTGTGAGCTGTGTCTGTAGTTTTTCATATAAATATTAAGACAAAATCATTACAATGAAAATAAAGGCTATAAAAAATCGAAGAGATGCCTTCTATTTTATATTTTTCAAACAGTCTGACTTTACAAATTCACACAACAAACAACAAACTAAAATAAAAGACCACATGTATTCTTAAACACATAATCAACAATGCGTAGTATTCACTCCTCATCTGTAAAGCGGCTGATCTAAAGAACATCATACGACCTCTGACAGCGAGAGGGCTTGAATACAATGAAACAAACTCGAACATTTCGAGTCAATTGTCTAGCCACATGTGTAATACTTAAACTTTTGACATTTTAAATATTAGTGAAAACAACGACACAAGATCACGGAAAGAAAAAAAAACTCGTTAACAGTGTACAGGCCACAAAATATGTTCCAAATAAACGGAATTCGGTCAGATTGTTTCCGAAGAATCTCGCTTATGTTCGATTAAAGACCAAAACAAGTTTGCTGATATATGAGTAGTCTTGTCATAATTTTGTTGTTGTTTTGGATTCTGGGCATGTCCCGACAGTTTCAATTGCATTACTTAAAGGAAACAAATATCAAGGAAGAATAATGAGATGCGGTTAAATACAAATAAGTGTACAACTGTTCTTTAACAATTGACTTTCCTCAAATATTCTTCCGTAACTTTTGTTTATGTAAGTTCATCTTCTAATTGTTTTTGTTATGTCCACACTTGCCATTTCTTTTTATGTAAGCTTAAACGTTTCGAAATTGTAGCCACGCAACGAATGGACATGCTTATAATAAGAATGATTTTATCTTAAAAAAAACGATTGAAAAATAACGAACTGTCGGCTGTAGAACCATGCAAGATACAACATCCATTCACAAAAAAACATCCTATTGACTATTGAGCCGGCTGTCAGATTGGAGTAAAATTACATAAACCTAAAAAAACGTTTCTGTTTGGCTACAATCAACCTATTTATGAACTTCCACGGGCTATTATTGTTCGACATGCTTATTAGGTGACTACAATTGACTTTATAAAAAAAACTCATAGCGTATTACAAATGAATGTGCGATGGAGACTTATACATCTCCACGACCAAAGTTACGTTTTTCAGTTATAATGTACACTACTCAAATTCTTAAAAGATAGATATATTTGAAAACCGTGGTGATATTCTGTTCATCATATTGTCAAGAAACCTTTATTTCTCTGCACTGTATAAAAGGATATACGAACTGTTTATGTCAATGCTATATTGTAAGACGAGTTAATTGTGTAACGAGTCTGTTCCAATTTTCGCTACTTTACGCAAGGAATAGACACAAAAACCAAAACCTACCGCACATTATTGCTTATTCATTACGAATTTGTGTATATTTGTGTGCCTATTTGTTAATTTAAACGCCTTATATGAGTAGGTTATTATACACAGTGTATCTTTATTTGAAAATATATTATGAATAATATCTTATATTGAACATGCACTAAGTAAAACATCAGACATGGTGAGTAGAGCTTTAGAAGCCATACTTTTGTGTATGTATCAGTAAAACAAACGTACCGATTTGTGCTTCCGATTGAAAATACTTATTAAATACGAGAAGAATATTATACAGTGTGTTATTTCGTGTGCAGCAAATTAACGGCCAACATTATGCTTCATATATTATTTTTGAATACATATACTTGTTCATACTAGTCAAAAATTAAAATATAACATTTTCATCTAGAAATTAGTTGTTTTGATAATGCTAACGCATTTATCTGATATAAAGTTGATACTTTCGTTCACACACTATTTCAACAACATTACATGGTGCAATTTGATTTACCTTTTTGAAAAACCATATAAACACATGTGAATATAAACTATTAATATAAATCAATAAATCAAACCTTTAGCTCTAATATAAATAGCTAATATTGCTAACACATCATCTTTACAGCAATTAACAAAACTATTAAATGATTTAATGCTCTAAAGAAGGACCACTGATACATACAAACTATATGTTTTATGATGAGTTATGGTTTCTTACTGCAATGATTATAAACTTGATATTTTTGACTCAGGGAGTCATAAATATCAACACTTAATGTTCATGGTTAAGGCTATTATCAGAAACGGAAACACATGTTTAAATGGCTTAAATTAAATCATTATGATATATGTATGCTTCAAGAGGTACACTATTTAAAAAAAAAATGATTCAAAAATGGATAACAGAATGGGGAGTTGATCATATATTATGCGGAAACAAATCAAGGGTGGTGCATTTCTATTCAGCCCAAAACACAATCTTGAAATAAAAGAAGAAACAGAATTGATTGAAGGTAGAATTTTAATTGTTTAATTGTTGACTTAACAATACATGACTAAAAACTTTCATTGATTAACATATATGGGCCAAACAAAGATAAACCACTCCTAGTCTTACAACTTGGAAATTATATGCCTAACAACAATGACAAGAAAATGGCAAAACTGGGATTCATAAAAAAGGCAGAAAAAAAATATATTTCAAATGTTAAGTTCCTCAAACTTCAGCGATGCATGGAGACTAAACATCTCGAAGAACAACAATATACGTGGCACTTGAACACAATATTTATGCAAAAAGCTACAGAAACATGCTCAGTAGCAAACAGTTTAAACATAAACCCGGTTTAGTGGCAATGGGCAAACGCCAAAGACATAGAACACAAAATCACAAACAAGAAACATAGAACAGCACAAAACTCTGCAAACAGCACAGTGCATAAATAATATATATATATAAAAAAAATAGTTGGTATGTTTATCAAGAATTGTTAGGTACCGCCTTGGAACGGTCAGTAAAAGGTAAATTTAGTGGGGGTTTAAACCAGTTTATGTGCACAAACCTCACTCTTATCCCAACAATCCTTAATAAAGATAAAACGCAAAAGGTAAATCTTATCAAAGTATGCATTAACTTGAGGAAACTTATCAATAAAACAAATAATAATAATAAAAAGGTAAACCCCAACTACTTCTATGATTAGAAATCCCAACTCTATCTGCAGACGGAGGGAAACAATTCAGAGCACCTAATGCAAATACTTTTCAAAGATACGATGCAGTCATCGTAAGAAACCAAAAAATCACACACAGTCTGCCTTATAAAATAAAAGGTTTAAAACTGTGTGATCATAGATTTTCATAATAAAAAGCATCATTGTATTAAAACTGGGAACAAATAAAAAAAAACATTATTAAAAATAAAAGCGACTTGTATATGCTATTCTCTCCTTCCAAATGATTTGAAAACGTAAATGATTTGAAGAAAATTAAGTCACAACCAAAACACTCGGAGTCAGTCAACACGTGTTCGCCAAAAAAGGTTTTAAAGATAACATGAATTAGCGAATTCTTCATAAAAATCAAAGCACTGAAAGCTTAGTTATGAAAGGATGCTATATTCAACCCAATATTTTGTTTCAACCTCACATTTACTGTAGAGTTGACTACTGTTTAGTTTCCGAAGGCTTATAAACATTTTAGAAGAAACATCTATAAAGCCCGACTATGGAAAAGACTACTCACTGGTTTCAATTTGTTTTAACATGTCTAAGATAAAAAAAATAGGTCCGGGGTATTTCACAATAAATAACTGCGTCTTATAAGATGCAATTTATCAAGACAGTATAAAAAAAGTTGCATAGACGAAGATATGTTTTGATGTATGCTGTTATTGATAGTGTTTGTTATCCAGTTGTTATTATATCAATGTTCAAAATAAATGAGAAAACAATCCATTATTTACACTGCTTTTTTGTTTAAATTCAGTGTCAAATTAAGAACTATGCCGGAAAGAGCACCTGTTTTTTCTCTTTCATTCCTCTTTAATATTATATTGATAAGTATATAACACAAGTATTCTTTTTACTGTATTAACATCAGGATCTAAGGGGTAGATAACTGCGGTCGTGGGCCAGGTAAGAGAGTATATAGGTCATCCCGGCCGGTCATCTCAATTGGTGGAGCGTCTGAATTGCAAGCTAAAGGTGTGAGTTTGTGAGATGTTGAAGTGGTCTAGCACGGCACCAATGCATAACGTGTTGAAAGGGCCAGGATGTGATATACGCACGTGAAGGCATGTACCTGACACAGCTGTCACTTTTGACGCCCTCTCTATTGCATTCCATTTATAGTGCTCCATGTATATACAATAATATTCCTTTTACTGGTTGATGTAACACATGATAAACTTAAAATAATGACTGATATTAGAAATGACTTCAGATGCTTATCTTATAACGACCTTGAGCTGTATTTAAACCATAGCGGACATGAACTGCGTGCTCGCGCCAATAATATTTATATGGAAAACAACAGAAACAAGCTCTGTAGCCAAAAGTTTAAACATAAACACCGTTTAATGGCACATGGTTAACGCCAAAGACATAAAACACAAAACCAAATCAAAATAAAACAAGAAACATGGAACAACAGCGCAAAACTCAACAAACAACACAGTGCATATATATTATACAACAAACTAGGTGTGTTTATCAAGGATTGTTAAGTTCCGCCTTGGAACGGTCAGTAAAATGTAAATTTACTGGGGGTTCAAACCAGTTTGCGTGCATAACCTCACTCTTATCCTAACAATCCAGATTTAAGAAAAAACCTAAAACGTAAATCTTATCAAGTATGCATAAATCTGCAGACGAAGGAATATAATTCAGAGTACCTAATTCAACAACTTTTCAAAGATACAGTTATTGATTGAAACTACGAACATCACACACAGTCTGCCTTATGTAGCCAAGTGAATTTACAGTCTAAGAGAGATAATCCTGTCATGAGATAATGCTGTTAGTCAATTTGGCTTTAGAAAAGGCAGATCTACTGTTGATGCTGTATTTATTCTTCATTCTATTGTTAAAAAATATGTCAGCGCAAACAAACGACTATATTGTAGTTTTATTGATATGAAACGTTGTTTTGATTCCATATATTTAAATGCGTTGTGGTTAAAGCTGTATAGAGCCAATTTAGACGGTAAAATGTTACGTATAATACGTAGTATGTATCAGTCTGTTAAATCATGTGTAAGACATTGTAATAGTTATTCAGATTATTTTGATATTGCAGTAGGTCTTAGACAAGGGGAGATAATGTCACCGATATTGTTTTCTCTATTTGTAGAGGACTTGGAATTGTTTTTGCAAAATAGAAATAATATTGGTTTAGAACTACACGATATTTGTTTAATTTTGTTATTATTTGCTGACGACATGGTTGTATTAGGAGAAACCCCAGAAGATTTACAGATGTCATTAGATCGTTTACACAGCTATTGTAATAATTGGGGACTAGAGGTAAACATAGCAAAAACTAAAATTGTTGTATTTAGAAAGAGAGGTGGTGTTAGGCATAATGAGAGTTGGTTGTATGGACATGAAATATTGGAGGATGTAAATGATTTTAATTACTTAGGTGTTACATTGAATTATACTGGTAGTTTTGCCTTAAATACACAGACATTGTATGGTAAAGGATTGAAAGCTCTTAATATGTTGTTGTCAAATTTAATAAGATACGAATGTAAACCAAAAGTAGCTTTGCAGTTATTCGACGCATTTGTAGCGTCTACTATTACTTACGGGTGCGAAATTTGGGGGTTCACAAAATCATCTCAGTTGGAAAAATTACATTTAAAATTTTGCAAAGCTATACTTGGTGTTAGACAGTCAACTTCTAATGTTGCTGTATATGGTGAACTGGGTAGATACCCTTTATATATTAATAGGTATGTACGTATTCTGAAGTACTGGTTCAGAGTCAAGAATAGTAATAATATAATCATGCATTCTGTAATGAGAGATGTTTTGTCAGATATTGGTGTTAACGCTGATAACTGGTTTTATAAGGTTAAAGATTTACTTACACGCTATGGTTTTTATTATGTATGGTGTAATGATGAACAAATTAATGAAAATCATTTTATAACTATGTTTAAGCAACGCCTTGTTGATGAATATAAACAACAATGGTACGCAAGTATTAATGAAAATAATGTCCTTACTGTGTATAAGGTAATTAAAACTGCACATGAGTTTGAACCATATTTAGATATGATATTGTCAAGAAACCTTAGAATTGCTGTTACAAAATTACGTATATGTGCTCATAATCTAAGAGTTCAAACAGGTAGATATGAAGGTATACAGAGAAATTTACGTATTTGCCAGATGTGTAATTTAGATGAATCAGAAGATGAGTTTCATTTTGTGTTTAAGTGTTCTAGATTTAGTCAATTAAGACAGACGTATATAAAAAGATACTATAGGGTTAGACCTAGTATGTTTAAGTTTGTACAACTATTATGTACTCAAAATAAAAAAAGAGCTATCCATGTTAGCCAAATACGTGTACGAGGCTTTTAAAATAAGATATGATATGTTGGTACATGTGTAGCTACATGTATTGTGATTATGTATGTAAACTTGTTGATATCATTATTATTTGTAAGACTCATATCGATGAATAATACAACATTTATATCGTTTGATATATGCAATTTTGAGTTGTTAATATGTCAAATATTCTGTAATAACAATCAGTACAAAATATCATGCATCACATGTTTCCGTGACTATTATGTTCTTATATTGAACAATATTTAAGACAATATTATGTTCCAAAATAACTTTGTAACGAAATATGTCATATGTTATGTTAAACAACATTTAAAGTTTAGTTTTATTTGTTCATCCATAGCTATCCGTGTATTATGTGTCTGCTTACTACATTGTATAATTGTACAATTCATGTATTTGTATACAATTTATGTATTTGTATGCAATATGTATGTTTATCACGAAAAACTGTATAAGTTTAAGTGAAAATAAAATCTGTTCTGTTCTGTTCTGTTCTGTTCTGTTCTGTTAATCAGATTTCTCTCCCTTACCTTTGTAAAGAAAGAAGTGGGAAATCTCAAGCTTGATTGATTGTCGTGCACAGTTGACGTCTACAGAGATGTTGGTTTTACTTTGTTTTAGAAAACTTGATTGTTTTACTTGGAATCGGATGTTCTGATGGCTAGTATTGATTTGCATTTGTTGTCTTTTGTGTTTGTCTTGGGTTAGCAATGTATTGGAATGATCATTATTTCATTCAGCTGCATTTATTTAGTTTTGCCATGTATTTTCACGACATCAGCAGATTTTGTATTTAAAACGAAATCGCAGTTCCATGACATTCTTTGAGCCTCTTTCCATATACTAGTATATGTGGTTTTGGTTACAGTTGGTAACATGCATGGATAACAGAAGCCATCGCGGGAGAACGAGGGAGTAGGAGTGTTATAACCCATAAATCAGTAAGTTCCCTGTCAATGTTTTGTTTTAGTATGTACTGTGTTGTTGTTGTTGTTGTTGTAATCGCTTGTATTATATATGTGTTTTATATGCTTTAGCCATTTAATTTAATCTGCCACTGCACACGATTAAATCATATAAGATAATTAGACTGTTTACGATATTAAGACAGCTAAACTTATAAACATGTTATTATTCATTATCTTATGATTGTTTATATTTATATTTTCAGGACGCTCCGATATTATATTAACATTGAATAATGTTGAATATAGAGATATTGAAGAACACTGTGTTTGTTTTTTGAACTATTAAACTGCTACATATGGTAACCTGGACATATAGACCCACCCTCGCTCAGGACTTATTCTCATCTTAAAACTTAGAATAACCTAGAAAGCAACACTAAGTAAATAAAAGGTTTAAAACTGTTACAGCGTTTGTTACCTACGTGGTGTCAGGAAATGGACGTTATGTGGTATGGATAAACACTTGAATTAAAAGAGATGCAAAACATGTTCCTTTTTATGAAATATCGGATATACACTTTTAGCCTTTAATTTGAAGGGGACACGCAAGATTATATCCGAGGAATATCCTTATTTATTTTATGCTTTCCGGTGGTTTATAGAGATTTATCTGTAAGAAAAATGTTATTTCACTGTTCCAAGCAGTTATAGTTTACCTTGGTTTTATTATTATTTTATTTGTTGTAACGGAATAAAAGAAATAATTTTGTTTTAGTTGTATATGTATTTATTCAACCACGGCATTATACATACGCATTGTGGCGAATTTTATATATTATTATTATTATTATTTTAATATTAATCGTCAAAATAACAACATTGTGATGTAATGTACTTTATCGCATTGAAACGGAAAACAATAGACAATGTTGTTGACGGTTGACGTTCCCTTGTATTGGCCACTAGCAAAATTGTCTTGTTGACAAGAGCTGTTTGAGTATTAAAAGCGACAAAAGTCCACCTTATCCTATATTGTAACATGAAAAGCATTTGTATGTGTGGTGAATATACTGTGCAGAAAAAAGACTGTATTCGGCCAAAAATAACATGCACACATTTCATTACCCTTTTCTAAGCCATTTTAGCATTGTTTTCATATCTCCTAATATTTGTTTAAACTGAGGGTCAAGACAGCCGTACACAAAAGGGTTGATAACATGGTTTTTGAACACAAGCCTGAAAAAGAAGAAATACACGGCCTTCTCATAGTCATTCAAACTCTTTAAGATACCTCGTGTTATAAAATCTAATAATGTCATATACATAATTGTTGTGATAATGAATATGATTGTCAGAACGAACATAATGTACGTTTTCCGGCGAATGCGATTCGCTTTTTCTCGACGTCGACGCCGTACCTGTTGTATATGACGTTCTTCCGACGTCCAAACCTCGCAAGTTGTTTCGGCGTCCAAGACACAAACATCAATGACCGCAACCGATTCGCTATCATGTGGGGACCTCATTTCCGTTATGCTGAACTCTATCGCTGATTCACCGTTTCTGGTCGATACGTCAGAATTAGTTATCTCGGGTTTTTTATATGATTCTGCTTGCGACCTTGACGACTTGCTGACCATTGGCGGGCCCGAGCGTTTGCTCCTCCCGGCGAATTTGCGATCGAAAATGAGTGTCTTTGCTACCAGTATATAAAGAACGAGCGTGATTACCAGGCATATCCCAAGTATAACCTCCACTGATGTAGCGATTACAAACAGATGTCTACTGTCAACATAACGAGCATCCTTTCCACAGATAGTGACGGTAACGTTTCTTCCGTTGTATAACCTAACGTCCTGGTGGATTCCCCAGAGAAACCAGCTCGGGAGTGAAATTATGAATGCCGCGCCGTAGATCGCCCCGCACATGATAATCGCGTGTCGAGGCCTGATCTGCCATCCGAATGGCGCACAAACCTTCCGGTAGCGATCGACGGCGATTGTGCACAGACAAAACGCCGCCCCTGACACCATGAACACATTGAAAAAGGACTTGACCTTGCAGATGGTTGGAAATGGGTACATGTACCAGTATTGCTGCGTGAGAATCTCCCCAGGCATCGTGGTCAGCGTGCTTATAACGTCCAGAAAAGCCAAGCACAGCACGAAGTACCGGAAGTTACAGTCATGGTAACGCTTTATAAACATATACAATACCAACAGATTGCCAAACAGTCCAAGAACTATTTCAATTCCAACAAAAACCGTCACGGGTGTGACAGCCCTTTTTAATTCGCCATTCAGTTGGTCCAATAATTCACTCTCCGTCGCATGAGATAGTCTCGTGCCGTTGCCAGCATTAGAGAGGTTATTAACAGTATGGCCAAAACTAATAGTACTTGTAGGCATGTGGCTATCAACCATCATTATTTAACTTTTTTTTAAAACATTGCTCCACTATTGAAAAAATGTCGATCAAAACTTAAATTAATTAAAGCAATCACATCATAACTAACAACTTTATTATCCATCTTTTGAATGATGCGTTGTCTATTTTCTACTTGTGGTAAATATTGCTTTTAAAAAGTATAACGATTGCGGTTCTTATTGTAACATGAGTAAGTGAACCAAGCGGATGTACACTTTTTAATCATTCATGGCACAACTGACACAAAGAGTATAGCTTTTTTTTTTCTTTTGGCTTCTTAACCTTTTGATTGTATAAAAGCTATATTGATTGGGCTTCAAATAAATAGTCACACAGCAATTATTTAATACGCTTTGCAGAAGTAATTTTCCTGTGGCTTCTTGCGTTTCATTTAGTTTCTGAGTATGAATTACAATACTTGTATTGCCAAGTCACCTTAAATCCACTGTTTCGAAATTGATCTCCATTAATCAGCAGAAATTTGAGTTTTCTCGGTTGCAACACAAAGTTGTAACTTTTTGTAAATTGTGACTCCGACTATGTCCTACCCGACAGTTACGATTGCTCGGTATATAAACAGAGGAAGGGTTCACTTTCTGTTATTTATGCTATAATTTCGCCTCACAAGATGGAAGAGCTTTCTCTGTAAAAGCCTATAACCTCTGACTTTCAGTTATACTCACTATGACCCACAAGCTAGCTGAGCTCTCTCTCTTCGCAAGAACGTAGAAGCTATGACTTATCTAAAATCAAAGCGCTGATAGCGCTGCACGAACAGGGTTTTAAACAGGTTTTCACCATTATGATTCACGATCATGTGTATATTAATAAGGTGCTGATATGTTGCACAGTGAATCTAAGAGTCCCCGTGTAAACCAACCACAGGGGCCGCCCCAGGTTTATTGAAGCATAATGGTAAATGACAAATTAATATTTTATTGACAATAAACTTAATGTCGCTGTGTAACCAGGTAAACCAGGATGGAGAATGCAACCAATCACAGCATAAGCCTCAATCTTATGGGGTTATAAGTTAGACTTGCCAAGGATTTATTAACCAGAGAAATAAAATAGAAATCGTTGATCATCCAGTGTGAATTTAAAAGATACACTAAAACCGTTTCCGGTTGGTAATTAGATGTAGGCATAAACAAAGACTACACTAATTATAAAATTGAAAACGATCCTTTTCAGGGACACTGTTAAAATTTTAAATAGTATTTTAGAATGATATATACACTGATTTACATAAAAAATGGATTCTCACCCGGGAGGAACGATAAATAGATACTATGCAACGGCTGGTGAATTATTGAAACAGCATACAAAGTCCACGAAGCCTTACTCCCCGTAAATGTGTGGGGTTTAATAAAAGAAAATGAAAATATAAAAAGGGTGAATGCTTGTGCTATTCCCAACCAAGAAAATGAAATATAAAATAACCAAACTTTACTCATTAGCAAGAGTTTGCCTATGTTTGCGTTATTATTCAAAATCAACTTCGAAAATACAACAGATTAAAAACAAATAGTTTCTTAATTAAAATGATCAAAATTAAAATAATTGCTTTCAAACAATTGAAAATGAAACACCTAAAAAGGTTATTAAATCCTTGATATTTTCTTAAATTTACACCAAACCAGCAAAAAAAATAAAACATAATTCATTTCAATGAAATGACATTTTCAAAAAAACAAAACAAAAAAAAACATCCGTCTATACGTACACTTTTAACAGAAAATAAAATAAATTAAACAAAAAAAGTCTTAAAAAATCCTTAAGTTCAAAACTTTTTTTTCTTCTTTGACTTTATGGTCAGCAACTCTCTTCTATTTCTATATCGTCAGCACTTTAGAACATGCCTGTCAAAATGCCACGTGATCAAATAACGACTGTTGATTGGATGCGGGCGATCACGTGATATTTTAAGCGGGGAAACTGTGCGCAGGGGATGAGATCATTGTGTCACGTGATGGAATAATGCGCTTTTAGTGGATAGTAGTTCTTTGTTTACGTTTCGATGTTCATTCATTTTTGGGCGCAGGGATACTACTTTAATATTATCTTTATCTAAGTTCAACAAATTAAATGATTAAAATAGCTATTGCGATATGATTGCTTCTTGCGTTGTCAAATCTAGCTCGGTTATTGTTAACATAGCTTGCAATTTACATAGGCATTTTCAACCCTGTTCAACAAGTCCCTTTATCGTATGCCTTAACTTCAACGCGGTCCACTCGTCAGCTATTATCAAAACAATGCGTCAAACTGGGCTTTTCAGCAAAGTCGGCTATTTTAAAAAAAAGTGACTACAAAGTTCAAGTGAATTTAACAAAATGTTCCTCTTTTCAGTAGTCTGAAGTGGCATCCAGAATGTAAACGTTACCAAAAACTTGATCTCTTAGCGTTGGAAAATGCTATATGAAATGGTTTAACTTACAATTACAATTTCAATTAACCATTTATATAATTCTGAAAGTATTTCTATCAATCAAAATTGATTATTCGCCCAATTAATACCATAAAGTTTTACGTTTCGTTATTGGCAGTTGTTTTTCAAATGCACTATTGGCAATGACTATCGAATTAAAAAGGGGAACAACTTTGCAAACGGGTAAAACTTCGTAGCACTATTCTTAGCCTTTTTTTACTTGATCCGGTGTTCAAAATGTACTAAATCAATTCAATAGCTAAATAATACTGAGTTTGAAACTGATTAACACAAGTATTTCAATATGCACAGAGTGCTTACGCAAATTTAACGTTATAGAAAATATACAGGGGAAGTTTGTCGATTTCATTGTAAGATCATATAATATTTCGCGAGTGTCATAGAAAAATATATTTTCACGAGTGGTGAAGATAATTTGATATGCCGATACCCTTGGGACGCCTCTAACGCAATGTTTTGACAGCTGTTTATTTCCGGCTCGTAGAGAAATAGTTCTCCAAGAGTTTTTTATTGTTTATTATTTACTCGTGTTTAAGTGCAAACTAGTGATCATTCATCGATGAGCTTTTATTAATGCATCTAAATTATAAATAATAACCGTAAATGAAAGTATTTTTAAATTGAACTGGGCATGAAAACATGGCGAAAATAACACTGGTCGCCATTTACTGAATGAAAAATGAAAAGGTCGAACGTGTTAATAAAACAATGTGAATAAACATTGGATTTAAAACACTTTCCCAAGTTTTGTGCTTTATGGGACGTGGAAATTCAATCACCAATTACTGTCAGAGAGCAGTCTGATTCGCCTGTTTTCGTGATAAAGAGTGATTACCACGCTTGGTTATTGACAATATTTTAGGCGGGTTGGGTAAACAAAAATCGTATCGTGAATTTTCCGAGAAGTTCACACTACAAAGTCATACAGTTTAATACGATAAATTGATAGATAATATAACATCGTACTTATGTTCGAGCGGCTGTTTTCGTTTGTAATGTGTTTTGTACGAACGCCAATGTTCAAACATTCAGCTTCAAGATAAAAACATGTAAGAAAAACGGGACAACTCTTTTTCTAAAAAACGCTAAGTTATATGTAAAAGCAAAAAATCTTTATTTAAATTGACGCAACCTCTCTTAATATTAAATTATTTTTGGTAATATTTACTGGTTCAAATGTAAGTTTAGTTCTGATCAATGGGACATAACTGCCCTTGATTTTAAAAGTGGTGATTGAAGTTGATATTTACTGACCGAACGATTCCAAAGCTGTTGTAGAATACATGTAGATTATTCCAGGTTGTAAATAGTTCTCTGACCATTGGAAAAGACGCCCTGTTATACCACTTTTTGTTACTTAAATAAAAGACCACGATGCCAGACTCTATCAAAAGCTTTGGATATATCACAGAATACTGCCCTGATTTCTTCTTCTTCATCGAGGGTTTGACAAAAAGAATGATACACGGATACTAGTTGGTTGCCAGTCGAATCTTTCGGGACAAACCCATATTCGAGAGTCGTTATAACATTGTTTTGAGTGATGAAGTTGAAAACATGTTTATGAATAATGCGTTGAAGAACGCTCAGCAGGGAAATGGGTCTGTAGTTGCTGACGTCCTGAGGGTCGTTTTTTTTAAAATAAAATGTACTGACATGCGCGAGTTTCCATTGGCGAGGAACGTTCCTTGTATGCAACGAGTAATTCAATAGACAGTTTTCTTGAGCTTTCCTTCAATACAACACCATTAAATAGGTCAGGATCCAAAAATTCACCCCTTTTTTAGAATACGAAGGCAATCTTCAACTTCAAGTTGAGCCATTTCAGTAGAAGATAGAGTAGGTGAGTTGGTGTGTACTGTGAAGGAAGGAACATGGTGATTTGTATTTTCAAGACTGCTTTTTGATTGAAAGAAAGTGTTAATAATGTTTGCTTTGTCCAAGATGTCTTCATACAGCTAATTGTTGTGTCTGAGTGACGGAATGCTGCGTGTTAAATTATGTGTGATTTTTATGAGTTTCCAGAAATATGTGGATTGGTTTGAAGGATCACGCAGTGCTTCTCCTAGTTTGTTAAAGTGATCTTGTTTTGCTGAGCGTGTAAGTGTGTTTGTTTGGTTTCGTATGCGTTTGAAGGTGGACATGTATATAGGGGTGTCTGTATGGTTTGCTAGTTTGTTATCTCACTTCCTTCTGTGAATTGATTTACTTATTTCATTGTGGGACCAAGGAGGATCTGAATGGTAACATTCGCGAAACAACAATATTAGCTGGTTTGTAAAACTTGACGTGTACACATCTTATTAGGATCAATACATGAATCCCAGGTAAAATCTGCAATAAGAACACGCAGGCGTTCATAATTACCTTCCGGGTGTTTACAAATTAACCTCTTAAAGGTAAGATTGATAGGATCTGCCCCTCGTGTAATATCTTGGAAGTTGAATTCCACTACCTTCTTGAATGTAGCATGTATGCAGCATTAAGACAAAGATTCATTCCTCAATAGTATTGTCGACACCTAAGTATGTTTAAATCAATTGAATTATTTATGTCAAGGAATTTGATCATAATTAGAGACATTGCTGTGTATGTATATTCAGCTTTGATATTGGAAACCAGCATACTTTGTAACTCGTCAATTCTTCAATGTATAAAAAGGAAACTTACCAATATTAATATACCTTAATAATACATTTATTAATTTACATTTGGTATTACTGATCTTTCGATCGCCATGTATTTCATGAACTTTTTATATTTCTGCAATGATCATGGGTCATTTTGAACTAATTCATTGAGTGTATATCATGTGATTTGAAATATACGCCTGTTCTGTTCTACTATTATAAAGACTTTGGAATATGAACTTAAGATACACAAACGATTTGGAAGCATTGAGTTTGGTTTGTGGTCACCAAGCCGGACAAGTGGGTTTCCTCCGGATGTTCCGGTTTCCCCCACAACACAATACCACATTATCGCGTAACCTCGTGCCAAAGAGCTATTGATATTAGCTACTTGTTTCACGATCGTTGTAAAATAAATAGTTTTAACTAAGGAAGGATCTTTAAGATGCAGTTTAATAAAAATAAATGTGTAATTGTTTTTGAACAATTCGCTTATCTTAAATATTCTTCCTTAGCTTTTGTTTATATTAAATTCATCTTCTAATTGTTTTATGACCACACATGTCATAGGCCCTTCTAACAGCATTTATATATTCATATGTAAGATCTGTCATGAGTCGTCATATAATACACACATTTACTCAACGAGTTCAACAATTTTCTTAGAAATCGAGCCGTTTGCGAGTTCATTAACATATTTTCTAAACGAGATGAGTTCAGTTGTGTATAATATAATGACGAGTGACAGATTCTTTTTATCACACGTTGTTTTTTTCAGTATTAAATAACAAAAGGACCTACCTGCTGATGAGACAAATGCCACAAACTGACACTGCAACGTCATCTCCCGCGCTACATGCATTGGATAAATCATCATCATCATCATCATCATCATCATCATCATCATCATCATCATCATCATCATCGTCATCATAATCATCATCATCATCATCATCATCATCATCATCATCATCATCATTTTGAGTGAATAATATGAACATAAGTACGTTTGACATTATCATGTGACGAAATTATTAGTTGTATGGAGCCTCCGTCGTTCGTTACTTCCCTTTGTTTTGGTAACGCCGATACAGTTAATACATAGAGTTATTTCAGGATGACTTGTGGGTAATACAGATGTTTTCAATAGTCTCTTTGGTAAAAAAAATAGACAGCAGAAATATGAATAACATCCTTAAAACAGCAATCATACGGCGTTTCAGTGAAATCAAACGCCTCATTAATTGGGTACATCATTATTCAAGAAGCTCAATAAAATGTTAGACCTTTTGGAAGACCCACTGTTCATAATATGGAATTGAATTTTGGAGCATTATATTTCAGAGAATAAGTTATGAAGTCTAGTGGTAAGAATAAGATTGTATTTAGCTTTGTCAGTCAAGAGATATTTATGCACCAGTCAATTGCAACCACGCCCCCCCCACTTCCGGGTCCGGGGAATAGCGGGGCCTTTGACTTTCGGCCCAGTCAACCCCCGGTAAAATCCCCGCCCTGTGGTGTCAAACTGCTGGTAAAATCCCTGCCAAAAGTCCCCACACCCCAGGGGAACCCTAGGTTAGGCCCATTCACCGCTATTTTTAGCGCGAAAACAAAACCACCACAGTCACTCGGCACTGCAGGGCCCCATCGAAGGTGAAAACACGGCCCATTTCCGCCGCTATCCTCGGTATGCCCCTGGACCTGGAAAGTGGTGGGGGCGTGTTTACAATTGACTGGTGCATTAGGGTCTAAGGATTACAAGAATTTGGAATAAGAAATAGAGAAACTAGTCAGTTCCATACAAAGCTGCCATGTAATATTTCTGGAGACCATTTCAGGGGATTTTGACATATTTTTCGAATTCGAAGAGATTGTTACATAAGAACAGATTTATTTTATATCGCTAACACGCGAGCATCACTTTACCTTCTATTACATTCTAAGTACATGTATTTAATTAATACTTCTATATGAATCACTTGTATTTTTATGAGACACTGTGTTGATTACATGTTATATACACATATTCCACAAAAAGCAATTTCAAACAAAAAATATATATAATAACCAATATAATGGGCTTACCGATAAATAAACTTATCTACTTACTATCAGAAATGATCACTTTCAGACTAGTAGAGAAAATGGAATAAATGTTTTCAATCTTGGGCATTTCTTCAATTTCCAATATAGTCGTAATTGTTTGCCTTTGATCATGATAAAAACTAAATGTATACTTTTTGTGTAAATGTTGATAAACATGTTTCCTTTTGGCATTTATCAAAACAAACATCACCATTGTAATTCATAAAGTCATTTTCTCCCGTGTAGCAGGAGTAGAGTTGTTTGATTATGCACCAGTCAATTGTAACCTAAATTTATTTGGTTTAAGGGGTTGGTTATATGGGGGGTTGTGGTACTCTCTCAAGAGCATTTTAACATGTCTAGACCAAATTGGTGCATATTTTGCGAAAGTATCTTGAGCGCCAAGCAGAAATGCTTACCTTCAGTCTTAAGAAAACGGTCCTTAGCATCCAGTTCGAGTCAACGTGGAATGCGAGCCAAGCGAGTTCGGGCAAACGGGGTTCGACTGTACAGAGAAACGACAGAACTCATGTGTATACAAGGAATGTTCAATGGTGTGTGTACGTGTGCGCCTTTATTACTGTGTCCACACAAGGAATGTTCAATGGTGTGTGTACGTGTGCGCCTTTCTTACTGTGTCCACACAAGGAATGTTCAATGGTGTTTGTACGTGTGCGCCTTTCGAACTGTGTCCACACAAGGAATGTTCAATGGTGTTTGTACGTGTGCGTCTTTCGAACTGTGTCCACACAAGGAATGTTCAATGGTGTGTGTACGTGTGCGTCTTTCTTACTGTGTCCACACAAGGAATGTTCAATGGTGTGTGTACGTGTGCGTCTTTCTAACTGATTCCACACAAGGAATGTTCAATGGTGTGTGTACGTGTGCGCCTTTCTAACTGTGTCCACTTAAGGAATGTTCAATGGTGTGTGTACGTGTGCGCCTTTCTAACTGTGTCCACACAAGGAATGTTCAATGGTGTGTGTACGTGTGCGCCTTTCTTACTGTGTCCACACAAGGAATGTTCAATGGTGTGTGTACGTGTGCGCCTTTCTTATTGTGTCCACACAAGGAATGTTCAATGGTGTGTGTACGTGTGCGCCTTTCTAACTGTGTCCACACAAGGAATGTTCAATGGTGTTTGTACGTGTGCGCCTTTCTAACTGTGTCCACACAAGGAATGTTCAATGGTGTGTGTACGTGTGCGCCTTTCTTACTGTGTCCACACAAGGAATGTTCAATGGTGTGTGTACGTGTGCACCTTTCTTACTGTGTCCACACAAGGAATGTGCAATGGTGTGTGTGTACGTGTGCGCCTTTCTAACTGTGTCCACACAAGGAATGTTCAATGGTGTGTGTACGTGTGCGCCTTTCTTACTGTATCCACACAGGAATGTTCAATGGTGTGTGTACGTGTTCGCCTTTCTAACTGTGTCCACACAAGGAATGTTCAATGGTGTGTGTACGTGTGCGCCTTTCTAACTGTGTCCACACAAGGAATGTTCAATGGTGTGTGTACGTGTGCGCCTTTCTTACTGTGCCCTAACAGTGTGCCTCTAAACAGAGTTTATACAGTAAAACTGCGATCGTTCGAACTAACCGACTAAAATGAAAACTTTGGTCTTTCGAAACATCGGATCACTCGAGTTTTAGCACGTGTTCCTGCATCTTCGAGCGATCGCAGTTTTACTGTATTTGAAAGTCTGACTACTCGCGGGCACGTATTGTATTTCTGTCTGGAATATCAAACATTTTCTGTCAAAATATATATATGATATGTTTTTACCTTGTATTCTAATTCCAACGATGCGTATACAATAGACCAATGACGGACCTGAAGAAAAATATGCGATTCTTCTATTCATGTGCCGTGACGCCCGGAAGAAAGCTGTTCTCGGTGAAAAGGCGTATGTTTACAATATTACGTTCAAACATATTATAAACGCATCGGTGTTGCTAGAAAAGGTAAAACAAAACAAAATCAAAATAACGAACAAGTAGAGTTTATCGATTCGCTTGGTAAATACATGTTTGTATCGACCAGAAAAGGTCCATATCAAAAGCTTCATTCAGGAATTCTAGTGGCTTCCTAAACCAAGCGATCCGAAAGCGCTCGCCATCATCTTGAATGACAAGTTTAAGAATGTGTTCGCGAAAAAACTCGTCCGACATGCCATAACAGTGGATTGGAAAAGGGTGCAAACGCCCCTAGGGAACCTAAGGCTGTTGGCTCTGCCTCCATTCCATCCTTTATACTGATAGAAGCAGTATCAGAGTTAGCCCAAGCCCGTGCGATTTCTCAACCGTCGCCAGGTTCCAAAAGACTGTCGCGAAGTAAACATTGTCCCCATATTTAAGAAAGGTGATCGGCACGAAGCAGCCAATTATAACATGCCAAACTCGGAGAGCATCTATAGGTTATATCGTTAATCGTTTGTTTTCCGATGCCGTGCTACCAGTCTGTCAATATGTTTTGTTCTTCAAGGGCAAATTACATCAATTCGGAAGTGACTTCTCAGTGTTAAGTGGGTTTTTTCTTCTTTTTAGCACATGTCAGTGAGTTAAAGCATTGCTATATTATCTCAGACCATCTTTAAAGGTTTTGGAGCTGAATGGTTTGTGATTTAAAATAAAACCGTATGATAATGGCTGAATCGTCTTGACACCGGATGTGGTGATTTTATCGAATACTGTGGTTACATTCAACCAATTTTTTTTTGTTAATATAAAATTAACTTTCTTTTACCTAACGTTGTTGAGTGTGGAGTACATAGGTGGAACTTTCTTCCCCTCTATGGTGTATGGGGTTGTGGAACACTATACATCCGTGTTATTTTGCGTGCACATTGGTCAATTGACTATAGAAAATATACGAAGTTTATTTAGTGGTCTTTGACATTTAACGTGAGAGATACTACTGCTGAGTGGTGTAATGTGTACGAGGAGCTTACAGGTTATGGACGTTACTGAACAAGGTGAATGAACGCCGAATTGGACGGCAACCGAGTCAACCTCACAAGCAAAGTCAGTTTTATCAACGGGGTCGGGACGGGTAAGGGAATGCCTTGCGCCTGTGTGCATTAAACACTGTCTGTTCCTATTTGGTTTCAGCAAACCCCTGGTCCGGCTTAAAATGTACAAACCAGATCTCGTTGCGACCGTAAAACAGCTGGAATGTCCGTATACTGTGTAACCAACTCAACACCTCCTACCGCCGTCTCGCCTCGCTTTCACTTCCGCTTATTTTTCTATTTTGGATAGGTCGGATCCGGATGAGTGGTCCCACCGGAAGTTGAAAGATGCGTGCAGACGATGAATTTCTTCTCGAAGCCGTTTCTTCTCTCCAAGGTGAGGCGAGTCTGAACGAGAGACTGTATGGAGAGTTGGGCCGCTTTGAAGTATAAATACATTGTATAATCAGATAAGTATAACTATTCAAAAGGTTGCCTTTTTATTCTATCGTAAAATATAAATATTAGTGTTAGTAAATTATATGGTATATATAAACGTTATTCGTGCTGAACAGAGATAAAATGTTTTGCTAGATGCTGGAGATTAGATCCATATTTTGTAGGACATACCATGACATTGGAAAATATAAATCGTTATAATATATATAGATGACAGTAATCTTTTGTGATAATGACCTTTATCATTTATATAGGACAAACTGTCAGACAAGCGAACATCCACACTGTCGACATAAATATACGCAATGAATGTGACCAATATGTTAACAATATGCAAAAATACATAAACTGTAAAATACTTTACAATGGTATATTTTTTA
This sequence comes from Mya arenaria, assembly GCF_026914265.1. Lineage (NCBI taxonomy): Eukaryota > Metazoa > Mollusca > Bivalvia > Myida > Myidae > Mya > Mya arenaria. Next base: position 9,085,263 of record NC_069133.1, read on the forward strand.
GCCTTTTCTAGCATCTTTATAGCATAATGAATGTATTTACATTGGATGCCGACAGACAACAAGAGTGATATTGGGTGGCCTTTAACGTTATCAAGGGTCAAGTGTATCAAGAGTAAGTTCAGTGTTTAACTTAATGTAAATACCAATACATTTAACCATGCCAATCTTACAATATAGGCTCTGTTAATGCATTCGTATCATGTGCGAGTTCTTTCAGCGCCCTGTTCTAGGCTATATGCAAGGAGGCGGCGAAAGGCCTTCAACCTTGCGGCATCCTGTCACTCCGGCTTCACAGCCACGTGTCACACGGGCTCACGCTCCTGTCAGTGCATTTACATTCGGACCTCCTCGGCCACTTTCCATCGAAAACAACCTCGGATATATGCCGGTACATCAGAAGAAGTAGATCGTTGAATTGTAAATACTAGAAATTCTATTCATAAATTGTAGTGTTTTAATGTGTATTTTGTACTTCTAAGTTTAAATTGATTGCAAGTGAAGTGTACTATTGCATAAATAATTAAGAATTCCAGCAGTAAAGTCATTCGGTTTAACTGCTTAATTCATCGACATGTACTGGCAACGTATAGTTAAATGTCAACATTGTAATCCGTCCATATACGGCCAAGGAGTTCCGAATGGTGCCTTTAGTGCCTTTGTTTATCACTTGTTTACACAGATTCGTCGTTACAATTTGGTCGCTACAAATTAATTTTAAGTTTGTATCGTTATGATTTAATTTATCACGCGGAAACAACGAACTAAGGTCGTTCCCTCATATGATGTTTTATTTTTGTGAACTTATTACTTATTGAATGACATATCATTTTAAGCGCCCATTTCAGAACAAGAACACCTTAACGGACCTCTGTTTCTTCCACGAGGTTATATTCAAGGCGGTCACGTCCCGGTGGTGTTTCAGCGGATCCAAGGGTCTGTATTCACGAATGTAACAGACTAGGCTCAGAAGACTGAGATGTTGTTTTTTTTTAATTTGGAGGAAAGATGTGTCCCTGCTTGTTAAACATATTATTTGTGACAATTTCGGCAATTTTTACCGTCTTTTCACCTGTTATATTTTTGCAACAAAACAAGGATCTTGCTTTTCTGAGTCTGAGTCCCAAACTTAGACTGAAGACGCTAGTAAATTGGACCCAGGTGTCGTCTGCAACGTCATCTTCAGCGTTCTCTTTTTCTTCTTACACTCAACTGCATGTCCACTTCAGTTGCGGTCAATTGTATGGGACAATTGAAAAAACGCTGCAAACTTTTAACTGAATGCGATAGGGAGCCCAGCCATAAATGCATCTTAGTTCCTGTAATCTCGTCTGGAATCAGACTCAGGGTGTGCCCACTTCCCCCGAAATCTTTGAAACTGTTTAACTTTTATGAAATATGATGCTAAGTCCTGCATGTAATAAAGGACAAATAAGCAGATCAAATAAACAACAAATGAACAATGGAAAACGACTAATTATCAATTACCTTACACAATGCTTAAAATATAAAAAAAAAGTTTAGTTGAGCTTAAAACAATTGAGCAGCATTATTTAAAGAAAAGATTTGGTTATTATTTACATGTTGAACTTTTTAAATCAGATGATTTTGGAAAACATAATCTTAATAATATATGGTAAAAATCTTCAAATACACCAGCTTACTGAAAATTTGTATTATGAAAAAAAACGAAATATAGTGTTTACATTTGACATGGGGTTTGACTTATATAAGTCTAAATTTGGATGTGTTGTATACATATCCTTTCTATCACACAGCCATAGTCATACAAAGTTCACATGGGGTGTTATTTAATATTCAACTTAAGCTAATATTATGGCCATGCGTCATTGACTTCATTCAATGTATAGGTCAGTTATTAATAACACAATATCTGATTAGCTACATCGTTCTAAGATCAGAGAGTCAAACAGACAGACAGACAGTTTATTTCGACTTGTACAATCCAGTTCAAACGAATATTAAATACCAGCCCTGACAGCTTAATGGCTGAGGGGGTCGGGACCCCCGGATTAGCTTGTATTTATTTTCCGTTCGCTTGTTATGACGCGCTTGCCTGAACAGGTTTGGCTAAGATAGAGCAGCGTGAATGTTTTCTTTATTGTTAATTCGTGAATCATGATAGGTGCGTGATAAACATACGGTGATAATGCAACGATTACATTCACAACCGTAATTGATTTCTTCTGTGGTCTTCTACGCAACATAACGTAACGTTGCGTAACCGCTGTTTACCTATCTTGATGTGGTGGCGTGTATTGGGAACGTGTCCATGCGTGATTGACCAATAATGACCCCTGGCCTTTATCGTGATGTGTATTGACTGACCACAACAGGAAGCGTTATCATTTGTGACCAGACTGACAGATTATACAACCTTAAGTGACGGCTGCGTGTTTACATGTGTATACTTGTTGGATAAAGAAACAATTTTATCGTATATAATAAGTAGCATTTATACATAGTGTGCAATTTAACTGTTTTTGAAACTTACATACGGTAATATAACAGGTGCGTTGGAATTTGTTTTTGTCTCTGGATGACTACAGCAGTTTGAGTGATATTTGATATTTAAAATGGTGGTAGTGAATGATCAAAACATCAGTATGGAGAGTTTGATTCCAAACGTGATCACTGGAACGCTGAAGACGATGTTGCAGACGACACCTGGACCCGCCGTAACGCCTATCGGACGCCACCGCCTGGAGTATACAGTCACGGAAGAGACCGAGGTACGCCAGGTTTATTTTTTCCTTGAAACGACAATAATAGTTATTTGTAAGTAAATACGAAATATTAATACATTGGAGCAAATAACTTAGATCATATAGTTTTATATATGATAGATTTAATTGTAAGGACACATTCTAAAATTAACACAGATATCCATATTGATCCAAATCAATCTTTACTGACGAGACTGATGAAATATGTTATATAAAATGATACTTACACTTCACGTGTGCCCGTGCTTTAATTCCAGGATTATGAGACGCGCGTGTACCCGTGCAGCACGTGGCTGTGTACGACAGTGGCCGGAGTGTACCAGGACGCCGCCAGAGTGGAGGCATTTCGCCGCCTCCTCGCATACAGCCAGGGAGAGAACGCTGATGGTATGAAGGGCCTTTCCTTTTTTATAAATACAAATGTAGAACTGTTAGAAAGAGATAGACATAGTTCATTGTTTTGAAAAGCGAACAGCAAAATCAATCTTTCTCAATCGTTTGATATCCCTGGCGGTTGATAACGATATAATACCATATAATACGCTTGCACCTTTAACAATAATACGGTGCTACTATACATAAAGGGCACACCTTAAATAAAGTTATGGTTGCATCAATAAATGATTGGTAAACCGTTCTTATGCACCGTTGGACTGATGGAATCTTTTGTACTCCATAATTGAATGTGTTAATATTAGACGTCACCGACGGTTAAATTGCTGGAAATAGCATTGAGTAGAGGCCAGAACGTAACAGTATCTGTTGTGTTTTTTTTCAATATTTTTATTGCATATCAGTATGACGTCATTGTGGATAGTGACCTGTCTAGCTGTCTGTCTGTCATTTCCCAAGTCTATAGTCTGATCTAATGTATCAGATTGACTTTCATCATTACCCGTTTGGAGTTTCTTTACATGTTTTAAGGCAAATTAATCATATTCGGTTTGTCCAAAAGATACTCGTTTGAACACTATCAGTACCAAAATGAACACTTAGTCCGAGATATGTTCTTAACCAGTTCATATCTAAAACAAACGGTCACGCATTGATCATCGTCGCAATGTCACACCAAATGCTTTATCATCGGCACGAAATGTCAATGGCACCAAATGCTTAATTATCGGCACGCAATGTCACTGGCACCAAATGCTTTATCATCGGCAGGCAATGTCAATGGCACCAAATGCTTAATTATCGGCACGCAATGTCACTGTCACCAAATGCTTAATTATCGGCACGCAATGTCACTGGCACCAAATGCTTAATCATCGTCACGCAATGTCAATGACACCAAATGCTTTATTATCGGCACGCAATGTCAATGGCACCAAATGCTTTATCATCGTCACGTAATGTCAATGGCACCAAATGCTTTATAATCGGCACGCAATGTCACTGTCGTCGAATGCTCTACCATCGTTTTGTTTACAGTACTTTTTTTTCGGGGTAAATCTGCCCCGCCCCCCACGCTGCAAACATTGTTTATACTTATTATTTCTTCACTTCGCAGCGGCTCAACTATCCATAAAGCCTCCAATATTGACGCGGGTCTCCTCGGAGGGAACTGGTGGCTTCGAGCGGAAATTCATCGTCTGCACACACTTATCAACTTCCGATGGGACCACACATCCGGAACCGACCAGCCCGAATGTCTACATAGAACATTTACCAGAAATGACAGTCTTTGTTAGCAGATTTCAGGTATATATACATACGTTCTCTTTTTCCGTTCCGTTTATAATTATTTACCTGTACATATACAGCAAAACCTGTATATTGATGTCAAGTTTGTCTTTGTTTACAATTTAAAAGAAGTGATCATTTAAGGCATTTATTGCAAGTAGACAATGTCTCGGTATGCCTTGTCTCTGTAATTAAACCCCTTTCTCGTGCCTTTGTAGGGTATATCGTGTGAGGAGAGGTGGACAAACGAGGCGCGGCAGCTGGCGGAGGTTTTAAGCCGGGTCCAGGACATCCGAACAGACTTTTACTTTACCGCCACATATGAGAGTCCTTTCCAGCTGGTTTCCGGTCGCAACGAGATCTGGTTTGTGCATTTTGACCCAGACCAGCAGTTCGCTCACACGAAACCGGAACATACCAAGCTTAAATACGGCGCACAGTCGCTGGACATTCCACCCGCTGTCTCAACACTTATGTGCTTTCTGATGTCATATTTTGCCGTGATCTCAACATTGGTCAATGGAATGTTTAACGTGACTTGTCTCGTGAAGGATAACTGGAGCAATATACGGCAACACGCGGGCGCCGTTTCTAAGAGCGTGCAACAGAATGTTTCCATCTCGACGCTTCTGCGCACTGGACTCTCGGTGGCGGGAGCGTTGTGGAATGTTACCGTTGCCGTGATAACGGGATCTTCAGACACTAATGGGCATTTAAGTAACAGGGATAGATAATGTAATATCTGTTATATTTATTGACTTATTTGATATTGTATTGATTTATTTATATAATTATTTTTTAGTAAAATTATTTTATTTAATGAACATGTTTTTATTCAATGTTTTCAATTGAGGTTTATTGTTGTGTGTCTGTTTTTTTATATTTTAATATGATTTAAGAAAATATAAGTTTAAAAAAAAGAATGTTGTTTAATGTTGTGTTGCTATTTGTCTTTGCTGCCTTGGTTTCTCGGGGGTTTAAAGTTCAACAGTAATGAACAGAAATGCGGAGAAGTATGATCGTAAATCATAATATGTATAAAATGAAACTTTTTCAAATGTCTGTATTTCGTTTGAATGTTTGTTCTACATGAAACATTTTAATTAAGCCAATTTGTAATTGCAAAAACAGTTATATTGAAATTGTGGGAAAAAATGTGATTTTTTTTTTAAAAGCGGATGATAATTCCAACTCTTTATTTCTTTGCGGACGCATACCGTTTCCGTTTTAACATGAAAATGCGTAACACATATTATGACTAATGATGTGAAAAAGGTGTAAATGTTTACATGAAATACCGGTCTTACACCACAACCAATAACCCAGTGCTTTCAGCGCTTTGATTGTTAAATGGTATACTGTACTACTAGTCTGTTTACGATTTTCTTAAAGATAATAAATAACTACCGGGTACTGGCCAAATTTTATCGAAGGTTCTTACGTTTAAGAAGCTTTTATCAATTAGCTGAAATGCATACTTATTACATATGCACATTAAATTTTGATAAATGAAAAAGCGTTTATTGTGATTATTTTAAAGATAATTCCTATTTTAAGATTCAGAATTCTTAACAGAAAAAATAGTGCGCAAATTATAGAGATATAAAATTGTGAGCTTAGCTCAATCCTGATATGCGAGACGAAAGAAGTGTCGAGTAATTGGAGCCGCCTGGAGCGATAGGTTTTATATGTTTTAACAAATTAAGATGCACTAGAATGTTGCAGCGCTTTAATTCAATTTTTGACCGGTATTCTTTCAATCCGATCTCTGCACGATTTACCATCTAGAGGGTTTATCCCGATTGTAAATTATAAGCCGTTTTATGTCGAGATGGGCCCCGTGAGTAAATAAACAACACGTGAAAATATGTGCATACCCCATGGGGTTTCTGTACCCTCTGGGGCGAATTTTCCCCACGTTTGAAGGTTGAGTAAATTTGCCCCCTTGGCTAGTTCATGTAATAATAACGCAACAATTGATTTGTCCCCGGGGGTTATTTTGATTTTTGACAGAGTTTCACAATAAATGATTGATATATTAAAACAATCAGTATAAAGGAAGGATATTGGACGGATAAACACAAACACATGTATTAAATCTAACTTTGAAAAATTCTCGGCAGACTGTCTCTACCGTGAAAGGACTGAAAATGTTTGAAATACCAATTTCATGACTGATTTCACCATATTTAAAATTTTCATTTAATAAATGGCGGCGTAGTAATGTTTTCATGTATTCATGCCCTGTTTAACTTAAAACTAATTTCGTGCATTAACTGTTATTATTTGACACATAGATGCATTAATTAAAATTAATGGATTAATGTTCATAACACGCTTACACTGAAAATCGCGTAAATAATAAATTATGAAAATGTCGGAGAAGTTTTTCTCCACGAACCGGAAAAAAATGACACTACGTCATCAGCTTTCCTTTAACGTGAGGGTCGTCCCACGGTAGCGATTTAGAAAACACTCTTTTCAGAAATGGATATTTAGAAAATTAAATTAAAATGGTTATAAACTCCGAAAAAAAAGCATAAAAGAAACAATTCGCCACAAGTGAAAAGAGTTTTCTATGACACGAGTGAAATAAAAAAAAAAATCTTACACTGTAATCAACAAATATCCTCTATACCATGTGTTTAATAGAATTTATAACTTAATATGATGTTTAATGTATTTTTCAATTTTCATTCTATTCAACTTTCCTTTTTCTCAATTGTTATATGAACGCGTCCTAAAATACCAATGGACAAATTCTCACGCTGGTATATTTAAGCCCATGGACAAATGTTGGGCGTATAAACGCGATGTATGACTGGAATCAAAGAACTGACAGACCTCACATAGACTTGAATGCATGATGCAGATCCCAACAGCTGCCCCTGGCTTACTTTTAATAGTTGCCTGTGGCCTCAGTTGGGTAAAATCAGTCTTGACCCTGAAAATAAAGAAAATACAACATTTTATGGGTTGCTTAACACGTCATGGAACACAATTCAACTATTAAACATGATTTGTCGACGATATGTCAACTTTCTATAAAAGCAAAAAATCCACTGGGGTTTTGTGCGATTGTGAATTTCATTCACGTCTAGGTTATCAACGTACATCTCTGGTTACCAGGATAACGAAAGGAAAACTTTTGAAGATTATATAATTTCCAAATATTTCTACACAACATTAGTTTTGGGCACTTGAGCAAAAGGACTCAGATGACTGATATAGAGTCATCATGGACGTCTTTCTTTCATTAATTATGTTTTTATGCACTAGTCATTTGTAACTAAGAAAATGTAGATGTGAACACTCCAAGGGGAGTAATAATTTATTTTCAACTTTCAATTTTGGCTCAACTTTAAAATATTGCCTTAAATTTGACCAATTTGCCTACGTACGTTTCCCGCATTTTTTTCAAAATGACAGTAATATGCTACTCCCTAATCTTAATTATCATAATAATCAACAACATCATCACAACCACGATCATCATCACCACAAACACAACCACCACCATCATCCTCACAACCATCATCATCATAATTATCATCATCGTTTCTGTTGAAATATTAAAACTCTATTTTTTAGCTTTATAATAAATGGTTCAGTTAATCCTCTTTATGTGACAAAAAGGCACAGCTGCGCCCCATATAAGCAATTTCTGCTTTATGCGTTGATCGTCGCCGCATAAACTTGGTCGCCCTGTTTAGGCGTTAAAAAAATCACCGCAAAAACACACCTTTACGTGGCGATGCTTCCATGCGGCGTTACACAGCTGGTATGGTGAACGCTTGTGCCAAGTTATTTTGAAATATTTTCATTGGTTGAGTTAGGAGTGAAGCAGAGAACACGAAATAGGGGACTTAGGGCTTCATAGCATAAAACACGAGGACACTCGTTAAATGTTTAAAATGTCTATAACAGTAATTTGATATTAATAAGTTTGTGCATTTTTTAAAAAATCCTTAATAATATTACTGTCAATGATCTGAAGTCATGATAACAGAATCATTTAATCCTAAACAGTTATTTTTATAGTGATTTGGATACTATTCGACGAACCTGATGTTTTACAAATGTGGAAAGCGATATCTTTAGCTTTACTTAATTACTTTTACTTAGTGCTATTGTGTTATTCATAGACCGCTCAAAGGGCGAAAGTACAACGCCTGTCCCAGGACAACCCCCAGCCCCCCTCTCCCCCCCATACACACACACATACCCCGTCTTCCTTGTCACAGGTTAGACAGCCTGACAGTGAAGTCATTGAATTTCTTCGTTCAGAGATCCCTTGGGTGCTGGATGGAAGACGCATGTGACGGCAACCGATCATTAGATATCAACCTTTCTCTTTTAAACCGTGCCTACAACCTGTCTTCTTTTTCCGTTTCATTATAATGAAGAAAAATGTTCGTGCATATTTATTTGGTTATTGGTTCTTTCCACAATATTCACTCATTGTCCACCGAATGCGAGCCTTATTAATATTTGAGCCTGCAACCTACCAGTCAAAACGTGTACAATTTCGAACATAGCAAAAGTGTTCTTGACTGCGGTAAAAAAAATAAGAAAATATGGACATTCTTATAATCATCATTTGTTTGATGGGCATTCTATAGGCTATGTTTAAAATGTCAAATAAGCTTGTATCACAATAAATTTATTAACTAGATTTTCCTCGCGAATCTTAGTTTGATCTTCATTCCATTTAAATTTATAACCAAGCATTTGGTCACGTGGATTCATTGCCTTTTTATACGGACGGACAGAAGACGGAAACTATATTGCATCTTACATGCAATTTCATTTGCTGGTTTATAAGTTTATAACCCTATCTGTTTCTCTCTTGAGTATGTTATTTTGTTACACATGCTTATCATTGTTGAGTTACATCAGGTTTCAAAATGTGCATGAACTAGCATCAGGTGAACATTAAGGTGGTTAAACCAATATATATGTTTATATAAGCATGAAGGTTAAACCAATGTATATGATTATATGAGCATGTATATACAGCCCTCCAATGATGTTAATTGCCATATGTCCGGGTCTTTCATAATAAGTGAGGAAATCATTCAATGAAAGTTGAAAACTTTTTTATACATAAGGCGATGGCAAATTAGAAATCTTTTCATCATCACATCCCTTAAGAGATTCTTTTCTCATTGAGTGATATTCGATTTTTTTTTGCACGCGGCACTGATATTCTATATTTATAAGTTCACATCACATATTTACGTACCGCGCCCATTATAACACAGAGCTCAAGTCGTCTGCTGTTTAACTCAGTCTCAAAGTTTTATCGTAAAATAAGGTTTGTTATTTTGAAAACAAACATGCCGAAGTGTCCAACTTGTGCAAAGGAAGTTTATTTTGGTGAGTTGAAATGTTTTCTTTTTAAGTAAACTTGTGCAGTCATCATAAGTTATGATTATTAATAGAATGATACATATAGCTGTTAAAGTATTAATTGATATTCTGCATCCTTTCTCGAGATAGGTTATAAACTAATCAGTATAGTAATCAGTTTAAGGATGTTTCGTTGACGGGAAGATCAACTTACTTTTCGTATGATTTGTATATTATAATATAATTTTATCATATAAATAAATCAGTTCTCTATATTCATATAAACTCATTCATGCATCGGATTCTGATCAAGACTGCGTGCAATATGAAGTGACTCACGCTTAACGGGCGGGACGTTGTTCACATATCTTTATAAGTGGTGTGATATATGGCATTGAATTATGTGCGGTTTTAGGTAAATTGTTGATATGCATAGACATCAGGAAGCATTTATCTTCCTTTTCTGTTCGTTTTGTCATGTTGCATGGTAGGTTTGGCTGACTCCTTCCCCCTTCGAGCTGGTTTCACTGACCCTTCCCCCTTCGAGCTGGTTTCACTGACCCCTCCCCCTTCCAGATAGTTTTATTGACCCATACCCCCTTTCAGCTGGTTTCACTAACCACTTCCAGCTGATTTTACTGACGTCTTCCCCCTTCCAGCTAGTTTCACTGACCCCTTCTCCTACCAATTTGGTTTACTAACCAGAATCCCTCTTCAAGATGGTTTGACTTCCCCCTTCCTTTCCTCAGATTTGTTGACTGACGTTGTTTAAACAATTAGTTTCACCCCTCCCCTTCTAATGTGTTTGACTGATCACCTCCCTCTTCCAATTGGATTATCTAGCCCAGTTTTTCTTCCAATTTGTTTGACTGAGCCTTTTGATCTTCCAGTTCGTGTAGCTGACCCTCCTTCTAACTAGTTTGACTGACCCGTTACCCCTTCTATTTAGTATGGCTGACCCACTCCCCCTTCTATTTAGTGTGGCTCACCCACTCTCCCTTCTATTTAGTGTGGCTCACCCACTCCCCCTTCTATTTAGTGTGGCTCACCCACTCCCCCTTCTATTTAGTATGGCTGACCCACACCCCTTTCTATTTAGTGTGGCTCACCCACTCCCCCTTCTATTTAGTGTGGCTCACCCATTCCCCCTTCTATTTAGTGTGGCTGACCCACTCCCCCTTCTATTTAGTGTGGATGACTCCTTCCCTCTTTGAGTTGCATTGACTGACTTCTCCCCTTTCAAAGTGCTTTGACTGATCCCTACCCCTGAATGTTCGTTAAACTGACTCTCTCCCCTCCTTTGAATTGGTTAGACTGCCCCCCCCCCCCCCCACACACACACCTCCCGCCTTCCTGATTTCATATTCGCCCCTTCCCTTCTACTGCCCTTGAACCGATGATTACGATTTACGACTTAAACCTTTGTAAGCTTAACACTTGCAAATGTTGAAAATAAGCGGTGGTAAAAGTAATCTCAACTGAACCGTAATATTTATCAAATGGAAAGTTGACGGGTTGTGGGGCCTTACATAATGTTTGTAAAACGGTATTCAGTTTAATATGTACTTTTATTCAAGTCGATTCATAATTTATGAAATTACTTTCGAATAAAATATTTTTGTTTTCTAATTAAATTAAACATAATTTACAAAAAATAGATTTTATTATTGTAATTTTAAATTAAACAGAATTTACAAAGTAAGATTTTATACAAAAACTAGTTTGAGATGAGCGTATAAAACACACGACTATATTGCACGAGTGAGCATGTTTAATGAATAAGGAAGCGAACAGTTCGTCTGAATATTTGCGTCGAGGACATTAAAAATATTTATTTTAACGTTGTCATCAACGATGCATTTTATTGCCCACTGTATATTTTTTAAATAGTTTTGCAGGATTGTCATAAACTGTTATGTTCGAAGATCATATTTTTTCATTTGATGATTAAAGTCCATTGCCGGTTATACATAATAATGCATTAATAAAAAATGGCATCAACCTAAATATTGCCCGTTTAACATGGCCTGAAACCAGGAATGAGAGAACTATCGCACGCTTGTAAATTTAGTTCTTCGCTGGACAATTGCATAACAAATAACAGGACGTGCCTTGAAATGGGTGTATATGGCCTCGGAAATGATTTTAAGTGGAATCTTAAGGTGCTTCAGGTGTGAATTCTCCACACTCAAACTGAATTTTCAGGATTTCTAGGATTGAGAATTTTGGTCCGTCATCAGCCCTGTAATTCATCCCTGTTATTATCAATTCCACCTACGCGTAGTGCATTTATTAAGCAGCTACGCCTTCTCTAAAATGTTTAAACTTGTTATCAGCAGGTGGATTAACCACTTCAATTTGTTCTAGCGATATGTCATTAAATTTTTGAAAAATACAGCATTTGGGATGACAAAATGAAACTTATCTTTGTCATAAAATATGGGTTTACTATTGCTGCTCCGTATGGTAAGTGGTTATCAAGGCTGTGCTGAACTACTCTGGGACAATATATATAATAGTTATTTAACCAATTACTGGTCTGTGGCCTTATTCAGTTTTGTTTATTTGAGTTATTCAAGGTTTGCCCGCGCCCATTGGCTGCATTATGGCTTGACTCCGCCGTGATCATGGCATCACGACTTAAATTGTGTTTAAATGCCATAAGTGACATGAGATAGAACCCAGACATTGGAGGACTTGAAGAAACAGAATGAGATAGAAGAGATCCGGGTGCGATACCCTAGCTCTTTGCGAAGAGACCTCTTGGTTCTTTAACATGCTCGGTGTAAAGAAAGATACATGGGATACAAGTTTCCTGGATTGAACCAGTACTGCGTACACCGCTTTTCCAGGCACTACCCTTTAAATGCCGAGCGCCAGGCAAGGGAGCTTCTTGTACCAACTTTTAACGTCTATCGGTATGACGCGGCCTGGGATCGAACCCACGACATCCCGCTCCGTAGGCGGAAAACTTAACCACAGAGACGGCCGTATTCAATAGCCATCTTAGATTTTAGATTATAATCCCAGTGTTTTGATCGGCCTGTATATTTAGCTGACCAATAGGCTGAGTGGAATCACTGAGGCATGTCTAAGGATATGGATAAGATCAATTTTGAACACTGGCCCTATGTCTTCCACATTACAAGTGCATTTCTAAACATCTTTACCAGTCTCAATCGTAACCGTCTACCCAATCGGAACACCTCGGCCACTTTCCACCAAAAACAACCTCTGGTGTATATGGATGGCTTACAATGTCAAATATTGTTGTTGTTTTTTTTAATTTAACTACGCTGCAAGTAGATCGCGTAGTCATTTCAACCAGTTGAACCTGACTTTACTTTTAATGAATATATTGAAACAAATTTGAACTTAGGACACCACAATTGATTAATAGCATTATTATTATTATTTTTAAGAACTGCTTCTGGTGATATACTGGCAATACATTAACAAAAACATATTTATGGGAATAATAAACACATTACTTATGTGTATGTTTTCACTTCTTTAGCGGAGAAGGTGACGTCAATTGGCAAGGAATGGCACCGAGGATGTCTCAAATGTAAGAAGTGCGGCAAGACTCTGGCATCCGGCTCACACGCGGAGGTATACAAAGAATCAGGCACTATTTTATTTTTTTGCCCTGTGTATTCAATTGAAAACATTTGTTGTTTAAATTCCGCCCCTTTAACAAAGATGTCAAGTGGACGGCGGTGTCCATGGGTCTGTCGAAATCTCACCCGATGTTTAAAGTCCCATATATGCCCATAAACGCCCCCTCCTACAGTTTGTCGAACATTTATAAACATACATTTCCAAAGTCCAACTATTACAAATTCCATGGTATTTTTCAATTCATTATTCCTTGAAATCATTTGTAATTATTAAGAAAAATAATCTCTACGATGTTACCAAATCTGCACTTGTGATCGTACCTGATCCTACCTAATCCTACATGACCGTAACTGATCGTCCATGATCGTAACTGTTCGTACCTGATCGTAACTGTTCGTACATGACCGCACCTGTCGTAACTGATCGTAACTGATCGTAACTGTTCGTAAATGATCGTACCTGATCGTAACTGATCGTACCTGATTGTATCTGATCAGAGGCCGTATTCTAGAATCAAGATTTAAGTTCGTTTTAAGAGTATAATCCGAGTGTTTTGATTGGACTGTAAACTCAATTGACCAATACACTGAAAACACCGAAACACTGAGACTCATTTAGGCATCGGTGACTTCAATTAGGTCATATAAGATAACTCACAATAGAACAGATCTCAAATGTTTGGTAAACTGCCGTTTTTATTTCTTAAAGCGCCAGTTACAATGAAGGAACGCTTCTAGCCACAAGACATCAATTTTCAGAAGTAAATATCTTAACTGCGATCTGCTCTTTTGTCAGCAGTCTTATATCACTGGTTTCCAGACATTTACGCAATAATTGGCTCGTTCCAAGACAAATAATAAAAATCTGTGGGAGTGCAGCTTTAAGGTAACGGCCAAAATCGTTTATTGAAACTGGCTGTTGTCGAATACAAAAAGAACGTTGCTTTAATTGTCATGATTTGTCATTGCCCAAAATGTGTGTTCATTATTTAACTCCACTGCTCTACCTCTTTCAGAAAGATGGGATACCATACTGCCATAAGCCGTGCTACGCCGCATTGTTTGGCCCAGGAGGTAAGTTAATCCAGGGGAACAATCGGAATAACTCCGGCATCACCGCCATATTTAAGCCAGGGGTGGTTTCGGTCATAGTAATTAAGTAATGGTTAAAGATTGTTAGCATGTACTTCGCTGTCGCTAAACCTTTTATTTTGTGTAAGTACATACTTACAATCTGAATTTATTTTAGTAGTCTACATTATATTGTGTAAACTACCCACTAAATGGGCCAGCCACTGTTTATATATACCGATTCACCTGATTAAAATCAATAACAGCTGACTGCTGATTCACTGAAATAAATGTATAGGAAAACTTGAGATATACGAAATTATTATTGGACAAAATATAACGGTGACCACTTATATGTAAAAGGTATGATTAAGACTGATATAAATTCTTTACATTGTATTCTTTAAGCTAAATTTAGCCTAAACAATGGCAAACTGTTCTTCGCTCGTAAGCATTATTGTTACTATAATCTTCGCGTGACCGTTTCCTAATGTTGCCTATAATTTGTAGCCCAACCAAGTTGTTTATCAATATTATATGTTGAAATATTAGCCATATCTTTTGCATATACAATAACGTTTGATAAAACTAATGTTATTCTTAGTTATATATTGATCAGAGTCACATTTCATTATCCTATACAAAGAACATACTCTTTCTTGTGAAATTTCCCTAAAGAATGTGTTATTATTGATATATGTCTCTCATGTCGATGATTATTATTCTCGAGGTATTATGTTCTAGTTGCCATTGTGTTTCCAGGTTACGGCCATGGAGGTACGGAAAGTCACAAGTATTAGCGGGCGTTGACACGTACTACGCCATTTACCATGGTTACAGTTGGAGCATAATTAGCTATCTAATAATTGGGACCAAAAAGCATAAACCAAGCTGATATACGCCTTTGATCATCACTTAATATATAGTTGGAAAACATGCCATGAAAAAAATACGTATATACTTGTATTCGTGCAGTTTGAGTTTGCAGATTTATAAATGTACATTGATATTTCAAAGCCATATATCCACGGAAATAGTTTCAACACTGATCTAAAATTTTAATTAAGGCATTACGGTTTGGTATGATGGCATTTTTTTATCAGATTGTATACATTAAACGGAATATTTACTCGTATGAATAAAAAATGAAACGGTTGTTTATTGTCAATTGTATTTATCTTTCTAAACTGACAAAAAACAAGAAACATTGTATTTTGTATAGACCGCATGTGAGGAACAGGAGGGGGCGGGGGTGGGGTGAAGGTATTTGGTTCCACTCACAAGGATGACCGGTATCTGTCACGTAAAACTCTCCGACTAATAATGTGTAAGCTATAGCAAGGGTAAATCTGGACGCTCTTCCATATGAAGTGGTATATACATGATCTGATCCGCTATAACCACGGTAGATAAAACAACAACAACCAGGATACGACATATAGACTATCTGCAATAATGCTTACCCGTACCGTACAAGAGAGAACCAACATACATGTAGTTAAATGTGTGTACATATACACATAATATGACCAGAGGCACGAAAAAAAAAACGTTAACAAGAGAAATAAAACAAAAACAAATTTGGTTAGTTTACTGATAAGATCACATGTGCATTAACGTGAGCTCAAACTTTTCAATTTATCTTCGGGTAGTACGGGTGCAAGTTTATTTATACTCGTAGGCGGGCAAGGACCATTCGGTGAGTTCTCCAAATAAAAGAGTTTGTCATGTTAGGTTTTTGGAGCATAGTGCACAGACAGAATGTTACCCCGGTTAGAGCGTTCCTGGTTCTGTTAACGTGCACCAGTGTATAGAACTGTCATACAGGACCCCCAATTAACGTCCCTCCCGGAAAACGATTATTGTCTTAATTAGTGATGCGGCGGGGAATCGAACCAGCGACCCCTGGGGATTGACAAAAAAGTGTGTCACCACTTGCCCACGGATCCGCCACGAAGGGTAGTCTCTATGTGGCGTTTAAATACACGATTAGTCGTGATGGGACACACGGTGGGGCCAAGCCACAATGCAGCCAATGGGCGCGGACCGACCTTTTTAAAATGTAAAACAACACCAACAACAATACCACCAACAACAACAATGACAATGGTAGGTGTGGCAGCGTTTGCAGGAATTGTGAGTATGTGGATACGTACATATTTATAAAATGAATGTATAATCTTTAAATGAGTACTAGATGATTGGAACTGATACTTCCGCTCAGCCCGTTGTGAACTGTTGTATGTTTGTAGAGGCGTCATTATATGGTTCACTTTCAGGACAATTTGATTATCGTGAATGTATTTCCTGATTAAATAAACAAACAGTTGGATGTCGGATCACATGTATAAACGAAACTTCGTCACTATCGGTCAACACGTAAAACATTGTTTACACTATGTTAACACGTTTATAGTGACTGCAGTTTCGACCAAATATTGATACAAATTGGTCAAAATAGTTTTCCTAAAATGATTATTTAGGTCAAATGTATATAACGCATTATATTGGTCAAAAACTAGGTCATAGGGTTAACATATTGAAATACTCCCTTATAGTTATGGAGGTCACACTTGGTCAGGTACTGATGAACAGGTAGTCACCATGCCTGACTCTAAGACTGCATTAGAAAAGGTATGAAACGTCAAATCATAGAACTATTTGTTGATGACAGGCGAATGATAAAGACCATCACAGTCCTCTTCCGTCATGGCATTGTTAATAGTGTTTGTCCAAATGATTTCGTCATGTGTGGCTCATTCATAACAATAACCAGCCGGATTGAATTTTATCCTCAAAATTATTTACTATTTAGTCCAACAATACATTTTATGTACTTACGGACCTATGACATAAATAAATAAAATCAATACCATGAACATGAACATTTTTTATAGAAGTTGTGACAATGTTCTTGTGAGTTTGGTTTGTGGTCACCATGCCGGACAAGTGGGTTTCCTCCGGGTACTCCTTTTCCCCCCACAACACCAGACCTAACTCTGGCGTAACATCGTGCCAGCGAGAGTGATTAATATAATGTTGTAATAACTTGTTTTATAATCGTTGTTAAATAAAGAAGTTTAGACTAAACAATGTTCTCAAAACGTTCTTTCTAGCTTCCCATGTTGAGTTCTTTAGTCAAATGCACGTTACAAAGGGAGGCAATTTGATATCTATCTGACTATCAAGTGTCTATGTAGGGATTGACGATCGTGGACGCACGTTGACGTACGTTTAAGGCTGTTTGACGATAATGTTATACGCCGCTGATTAATTTCCCTATACATTTCAATGCAAAAAAATGCAACACTTTAAACAGATTGAACAAATGCCATTGAAAGCGTTTATGCCGACCATGTAATTTCGTTGTAATTAAGTTTAAAACAATAAATCAAAGCGTTTAATGTTTAAATGGCCTTCGGCCTGCTAGGATTTCTGAGTTTAGTCATGCAATTGTAAAACAAATTTACATCACTTATAAAGATAGAATATTCATGTTCATGAATTCCTTCGCAATGTCAGGCTTCTTACGCAAAATTCATTGGGATCGATTTACATAATCATACACTATTTATTCCCTGTATGTATGGATGAATCTTAACATTGCGCTCACCCTATGCCATTCGAGGACAAAATGAACAGTTTTATGCTTTATAAATATGCAAACTGCTCAAAACTCCGGGATGAAATTACTGAGACAATCTAAGAAATCTCCACACGCTTTCCGTTCCAATCAGTATTACATGACTATTTCACAAATTGTAGCAGGTCGAAAGCACGTCGACGCTTTAAGCGCTTTGTTTTTAAATGTAAAAGTGTAACATATGCATTTGCAGACGCATTTTCATTATGAATTATACAGAAGGCATCCTGAACCACATCCTGATAGTAAGCGTTTAGTTAAAGCAGTCTCACAGCTGCACTTTCACAGATTTACCGTTTTATCAAAAAAAAATGTCTTCGACCGTTTTGTCAACTTTTTTTAAATTTATTTTTTGTCTTGGAATGAGCCAATTTCTGAGTAAATATCTGCAAACCAGTGATAAAAGATTGCTGAGAATAGACCACATTGCAGGTATCTCATGTTTTATGCCTAAACACGTTACTAACGGTTTAAGAAAAATGCATACAACTTCAATTTTATAAATTAAGTATGAAAATCTGCGATCTGATTTTTGTCAGCAGTCTAATATCACTGGTTTCCAGGCTTTTTCGTATGAATTGGCTCGTCCGAATACAAAAAGTTGTCAAAACGTTTAATCTGTGAGAGTGCAGCTTTAAAACGTACCAGAATAGTTGAATATCAGTACCAGACGAAAATTATCCGGTAAAACATGTCACGTATTGATCTATGGATAGTTTAACAAGACAATATTTCCCACTTTAATCCCGTAATCCAATTAGACGAACTATCATAACAATCAAATCGGGTAGCCGGACAGCCTTTTATGATACCGGCATAAGATCTTACCGTCCTTGTGAAACAAGACGCAGTGGAATTATGTTCCCATAATCCGTTTACACTTTTATAATTACAACCCAATTAGATACGCGAAAGGTTTATTATGATTAGTCCATTTTAGAAATTACTGTCAAATAGTATGAAATAGTATAGATAGATATAGTAGGTTTTTCATCGCTCTGTCAGCGTGGGAATAGCCTGTCAACATTCTATTTTTAAGCACCGGGGGCTTTGGAAAGATTATTTAGTGTAGCACAATCTATAGTCAAGTCAATTATTTTATTTTAGCACCGGGCTATGGAAATATTATTTAGTTTAACATAACCTATGGTCATGTCATTAATTCTATTTTTAGCACCAGGGCTATGGAAATATTATTTAGTGTAGAATAACCCGTAGTCAAGTCAATTATTCTAATTTTAACACACGGGGGGGGGGGGGGGGGCTATGGAAAGATAATTTAGTGTAACATAACCTATATCCAAGTCAATTAATCTATTTTAGCATCGGGGGCTTTGGAAAGATTATTTAGTGTAGCATAACCTATAGCCAAGTCAGTCACTAATCGTATGTTCAGTGTTCCTACTCAACTCTTTCGGCTCAGAATCTACAGATCCGAGTTACCCGTGCTGTTATCACTAAAATGATATTAGATACTTATAAGCCGTTATTAATGCAATTTTATCAATGCAATTTAAAATCTTTATTAAACTTGGTCTTATATTTATGACACACAATGGAGAAGTCGGAGCACTCGACGCTACCAAGCTAATCTCCTGCTTACCCATTAAATGTCCAAATGAAAAGCTCATTTCAATATGGTAGATAAACTATGAAACCTTTGCTTTCTAACATATTAGACTTAAATTAGCCAAATTGTTCTTAATGGAGCACCCCAAACCCCTTTAACATTTGTATAGCTTTTTCGGAGGTCGGGGACACAAGCCTCCAAGGTGTGTGCTTAAAATGCGCCATCTCTAACGTCAAAGCCTGGATACGTCTCTGGTTTTAACAAGTTTTAAAAGTGCATTCTACTATGGATCATTTTGAAAACCTTGGTCAATATCAAGTTGAAAATGATTCTCGAACAAAACTTATACCTATGGAATGCTCTTAAAAAGTAAAACATGTATCATGCCATGAAACTATGTAGTAAAAAAATAGTCGAGATGAGTATGTTCGTGATATTGGGCCCAGACCTAGGCAGAACATATGCACCAGTCAATTGTAACCACGCCCACCCACCCCCTACAGGTCCGGGGGTATACCGGGGATAGCCGGGGAAATGGGCCGTGTTTTACCTTTCAGGCGGCTCCGCAGTGCCGGGTGAATCTGGTGGTTTTGTCTTTGCGCAAAATATAGCGGGGAATCGGCCTTACCTAGGGTCCCTTGGGTGCGGGGGCATTTGGCGGGGATATAACCATCAATTCGTCCCCGCAGGACGGGGATTTTACCCGGGGTTGGCTGGACCGTAAGTCAAAGTCCCCGCTATTCCCCGCACCTGGGGGGCGTGGTTGCACTTGACTGGTGCATTATTTTGTCTTAAATTTATTGTGAAGCCGCGCCCTGATTAAAAAAGGAAGTATATTGCATAAAAAATAAACCAAAGTTAATACAATCTGGGCGTAGGTCCCATGTCAATTCGTCTATTACTATGTACTATACTATTCGGTTTGCCTGAGGCTATACTACACTAAATAATTAGTCATGCAGTAATTATGAACTCGGTCATTTGACATTTCTACCCGCCGGATACATGTATTCACAACTTAAAACTGAGAGTATCAATTAGATACGCAAAAATTACAGCATATTGAATATAAACATAACATAAATGTTATGTTATGTTAAAGAATATAAACATATTGACTTCAAATTAGAAATACGATTGTTTAACGCAGGACTAGTAAGAGTTAATTGTTAATTACAACGATGTTCGAGAGTATCAAGTGACTGACTTCATGATGAAGTGTGTAAAACAAGGTAACTTGTACAAGAAGTAATCGCATGACTGACTAAAAAAAGGATATACCACATGAATTGTGAAATGTAAGCAGTGATTAGAAATGAAAAACCGCTTCTCCCACCTTAGCGGTTTGTACATAATCGATTAGAAGTTTCATACCTTTCGCCCTGCTGTTTCTGCCTAGGATATTATTTTGCTTTGCAATACACCTTATTCATATAAAGCGTGATACATTGAAAGTACAAGAAATAGATACATGTATATATCACGAAATAGTTCTTTAATTGATCCACAGTGAAGTGCTTTTTCAGGATGTGTTTTAAGTGAAGTGGTGAACTATTAAACCGAAACATGGTCATACAGTATTCATGTTGATCAGAGGAGCTAATACAATATCGATACAGGGATACTATTGTATTACTCTAAACAGATTGTTAAAGCTTGGATGGTAAAAGTTGTAGGGTTGTAATCTGATAAGCACATGTTTTGTTGACTTGGGACATAAACTGTGTGTTTATGACTAATCTAAACAACCTGTGGAGTCGTTTTATTAAGGTACTTGAATGTGATGGATTCGTCTAAACGTCCGCCTGGTGTCCATTGAATTTTAAAGACATCATTTATTCTTCCTTGTGTTTGTTTGTTTGTTATAAATAAATCAGTAAAGAAGAGGATTAAAACTAGTTTTCTGCCTGGTATTCAATAGCCTGATTTGAGGAGCAGGAAGGTTAAGTGGTGTTGACATTCATTAGTGGAGGATGTCTTAATAAATAAACAATACCGATATAGTTCTGCAGTATTGAAATATTGAACAGCCAGGGAAGTATAAAAAGTGTATATCGTGACTTTGTTAAACGGACTACGGAACAAAATCGATCGATAGCAAACACTTCAAACTGGAACGAAGGAAATCGTGTTTGAATAAATGTGTACACGTCGAAGTGAATTATATACTGTCACAGTTTTATTTCAATGGAATATGGTTTGAAGAAGAGTTGATTCGTGAATTGTGGTGATTCGACAGTGGTTGATTCAGAATCTCGTCACGTGTGCATGGTCAGCTAGGATAATACATCACACATTAATAACCATGGCGCGGCTGGCAAATTCGTCGGTCAATCTAGTCATTAAATACTTGTTATTCTTCATCAACTTTATCGTGTTTGTAAGTATAGTCACTACATTACCTTGTGTGTAATTGGAGATTTTATCTTCAAAAACATGTTCAATATGAGCCGAGACCAAGTTGTTAGAAATACGTATCTAACGGAGGTCAGGCATTTTATCTGACGCACAAAGATCCTTTTGATAGAGATCAAGTAAACAGCAGGTTTTTCATAGAATATCATAACCATACATCTGTTTGTCAAAAGATACCTGCTGTTTTGTTCGATCGAATCATTTCAATAGAGTTGCTCCTTCACATTTAACCTGTTCAAGTTTTAAGACAGAAGCACTGAAATTATGACTGCATTTACTATGCTGTTGGCATACATAGTAGTTAATCACAAACATGCATCTATATAACAGATAGGAATTGCACAATATGTTCTCGTAATTACTTACATGATCAGCAAAATCTATACCTCATGCAAATATCGAGCACGTTTTTTCTAGCCTGTCTGGTGTTCGAAGAAAAGGAGTAGCAGTATTGTAACAGGCTGGGTGTTGTATTGTCATTGGTTTGGTATCGTTGTCGAAAAATTGACATTGGCTTGGTGTCGTTGTCGAAAAATTGTCATTGGCTTTCTGTCGTTTTCGAAGTATTGACATTGGCTTGGTGTTGTTGTCGAAGTATTGTCATAGGCTTGGTGTCGTTGTCGAAGTATTGTCATAGGCTTGGTGTCGTTGTCAAAGTATTGTCATAGGCTTGGTGTCGTTGTCAAAGTATTGTCATAGGCTTGGTGTCGTTGTCAAAGTATTGTCATAGACTTGGTGTCGTTGTCGAAGTCTTGTCATAGGCTTGGTGTCGTTGTCGAAGTCTTGTCATAGGTTTGGTGTCGTTGTCAAAGTATTGTCATAGGCTTTGTGTCGTTGTCGAAGTATTGTCATAGGCTTGGTGTCGTTGTCAAAGTATTGTCATAGGCTTGGTGTCGTTGTCGAAGTCTTGTCATAGGCTTGGTGTCGTTGTCGAAGTCTTGTCATAGGCTTGGTGTCGTTGTCGAAGTCTTGTCATAGGCTTGGTGTCGTTGTCGAAGTCTTGTCATAGGCTTGGTGTCGTTGTCAAAGCATTGTTATAGGCTTGGTGTTGTTGTCGAAGCATTGTCATAGGCTTGGTGTCGTTGTCGAAGTCTTGTCATAGGCTTGGTGTCGTTGTCGAAGTCTTGTCATAGGCTTGGTGTCGTTGTCAAAGCATTGTTATAGGCTTGGTGTTGTTGTCGAAGCATTGTCATTGGTTTGTAGTCGTTGTCAAAGCATTGTCATAGGCTTGGTGTTGTTGTCGAAGCATTGTCATAGGCTTGGTGTCGTTGTCGAAGTCTTGTCATAGGCTTGGTGTAGTTGTCGAAGTCTTGTCATAGGCTTGGTGTCGTTGTCGAAGTCTTGTCATAGGCTTGGTGTCGTTGTCAAAGCATTGTTATAGGCTTGGTGTTGTTGTCGAAGCATTGTCATTGGTTTGTAGTCGTTGTCAAAGAATTGTCATAGGCTTGGTGTTGTTGTCGAAGCATTGTCATAGGCTTGGTGTCGTTGTCGAAGTCTTGTCATAGGCTTGGTGTCGTTGTCGAAGTCTTGTCATAGGCTTGGTGTCGTTGTCAAAGCATTGTTATAGGCTTGGTGTTGTTGTCGAAGCATTGTCATAGGCTTGGTGTCGTTGTCGAAGTATTGTCATAGGCTTGGTGTTGTTGTCAAAGCATTGTCATAGGCTTGGTGTTGTTGTCAAAGCATTGTTATAGACTTGGTGTCGTTGTCAAAGCATTGTTATAGGCTTGGTGTCGTTTTCGAAGCATTGTCATAGGCTTGGTGTTGTTGTCAAAGCATTGTCATAGGCTTGGTGTTGTTGTCAAAGCATTGTGATAGGCTTGGTGTCGTTGTCGAAGTCTTGTCATAGGCTTGGTGTCGTTGTCGAAGCATTGTCATAGGCTTGGTGTTGTTGTCAAAGCATTGTCATAGGCTTGGTGTCGTTGTCAAAGCATTGTGATAGGCTTGGTGTCGTTGTCGAAGTCTTGTCATAGGCTTGGTGTTGTGTCAAAGCATTGTTATAGGCTTGGTGTCGTTGTCAAAGCATTGTGATAGGCTTGGTGTCGTTGTCGAAGTCTTGTCATAGGCTTGGTGTCGTTGTCAAAGCATTGTCATAGGCTTGGTGTCGTTGTCGAAGTCTTGTCATAGGCTTGGTGTCGTTGTCAAAGCATTGTTATAGGCTTGGTGTCGTTGTCGAAGCATTGTCATAGGCTTGGTGTCGTTGTCGAAGCATTGTCATAGGCTTGGTGTTGTTGTCAAAGCATTGTCATAGACTTCATGTCGTTGTCGAAGTCTTGTCATAGGCTTGGTGTCGTTGTCGAAGTATTGTCATAGGCTTGGTGTTGTTGTCGAAGCATGGTCATTGGTTTGGAGTCGTTTTCGAAGCATTGTCATAGGCTTGGTGTTGTTGTCAAAGCATTGTCATAGACTTCGTGTCGATGTCGAAGTCTTGTCATAGGCTTGGTGTCGTTGTCGAAGTATTGTCATAGGCTTGGTGTTGTTGTCGAAGCATGGTCATTGGTTTGGAGTCGTTTTCGAAGCATTGTCATAGGTATGGAGTCTTTTTCGAAACATTGTCATTTGCTTGGTTTCGTTGTAGAAGTATGTTCATGTGCTTGGTGTAGTTCTCGGAGTATTGTCAGGATCTGGTCGCGTTATGTTCGACGGCATCGTTGTGTAAAAAGAGTTATTCGTAGCCATTACTTATTAGGCCGTTCAAGATATTTCTTATGCACCTAGGTATACACGTCGCAAGAGACACTATGCATTTGTATAGCAATGCCAAAATCTCTAGTTTAAATAATTGTTGAAAAGTGCGCCTCATTCGGCTTGTGAAAAGTAGTCGACCCATTCGCTCCGTGGTGCTCTTGTTTATGTGTCTGTCCGGCTGTGTTTATGTATGAGTATTTTAGCTTAGACTAAAGCTCATTTGTAAAGAAATATTTAATAATATCACATAAATAAAGATATATGGTTTCTTCATTTCAATTTTTGACCTAAAACGTTAAATCGGACAAGAATTAAAGGGGGCGCACGCGCCGGTACCCCCCTACCTCCACCCCGTCCCATCGTCGTTTTAAACCCTAGTATTTATGAAAATTGATTGAGATCTGTAGCACATAACCCTCGAACAAAGCAGGTCTGGTTTGTAATTATAAATTACTAATTAGCATGGCTATCTCGGTCTGATTAAATCAACAGCCGCGCCCTCACGTCCCTGATAAGACGAACAGCGGACCAGTTTGAATTAGTTAGTTCATGCTGATATAATTATGCTCGATCGTTAAGATTCATATGTTTCACTTTGTTTCCTGTGTATAGACATCGGTACCCTGTATGCCATGATAAAACGCTCCTAGTGAGGCTGGGACCCACGACCGTTCTAACAGGAAGTCCAGTTCTTTTTTCAGTTTTTATTTTTCTTGCAAGCCATTTTTCATGAAAATAAAGTACAATAAATGACAAGTGCTAATCATGGTACCAGCAGTGTATAAAACAGGGGCGGCTCCAGGATTTGACAGTAGAGCGGACGTTACTTAGTGCTTTTTCTCCTATATTGAAATATAAAGTAAACTTGGACGATTTCCTTTTTTTTTTTTGGGGGGGGAGGGGGGTATAGGGATTTCTAACAGAGCAGATTTCTAGCCCCCACCCCCTCCCCCGCTGGATCCGCTTGACACGGATTTACCAGTACTAAACGTCTTCGGCTTGTACCATGTTTTTTAAGATACATGCCAGATTATTTCTTTAAATTTCAACTAGTTAAGACCAAATAAATGAAACCATATCCAATCGTCAGAGCTGTGGGACCACTCTGGATGTCATTCAAGGTCTCGCAGTATTTGGGGCACAAAATTACTTCTGTGGTGAATATCTCATCAACCGATGGAGGACACAACTCCCTCTTTGGGTTCATTTGTTTTAAGTCACACTTGAGGATGTGACGGGGTCAAGCCATAATGCAGCCATCGTAGGGGGCGGGCAGACCTTTATAAACTCACCAACAACAACAATCGTCTTGTACATCTGGACATTTTCAGATTATATTGACAAAATGTCATTGGGATATCGGCCCATGCATAAGAATTTTGGTGCACCATTTGAATTTTTACCGGCCTTCGCAGAAAACTGGTCACGATCAGTAGATCAATGTTTCAAAATACGTTTCAGTGCGTGTGTTTTAAGATTGAAATGCTATTCGTTGATATCTAGCCAATGCGTTTGCTAAATGACATTGACCTGTGTCTTGTGCACAAGTGTGATAGCATATTAAGTACGTAATAGAAGCTTCGAAATCCGGATATTTGGGTGATTGTTTGAAACTGATACGACGAGTACATTAATTTATAACTTCCTGTTTGAACTAGTGCCACTTTAAACATTTCAGGTTATATTTATGACCAACGCTATTTCGAAATTGTCAGCTTGCATTTATCGTGCATTTTGTTTCAGTAGTTATATCACACATAATGATTACCATTGCTAGATGTTTTATTGATCCATTCACTAAAGGTTAAGGTCATCTCGAATGTGCTTGAATTCTCTATCCCTAGCGGACGTAGGTTTGATGGTCGCTTTCATTATCTCTAGCGGTCGTAGGTTTTATGGTTGTTGTCATTATCCTTAGCGGTCGCAGGTTTGACGGTCGTTGTCGTTATCAAAAGCGGTCGTAGGTTTGATGATCGCTTTCTCTATTCATAACGGTCGTAGGTTTGATGGTCGCGTTCTCTATCCCTAGAGGTCGTAGGTTTGATGGTCGCTTTCATAATCTCTAGCGTGTGTAGGTCTGATGGTCATTGCCATTATCCCTAGCGGTCGTAGGTTTGCTGGTCGTTGTCATTATATCTGGCGGCCGTTGGGTTGATGGTCGTTGTCATTCTCTCCAGCAGTCGTATGTTTTATGGTCGTTGTCATTATCCCTTGAGGTCGCAGGTTTGATTAACGTTGTCATTATCTCTAGCGGTCGTAGGTTTGATGGTCGTTGTCCTTATCTCTAGCAGTCGTAGGTTTGATGGTCGTTGTCATTAACTCAAGCGGTTGTAGTTTTTTTATGGTCGTTGTCATCCTCACTTGCGGTCGTAGGTTTGATGGTCGTTGTCATTACCCCTAACATCAGGATGATA
Organism: Mya arenaria; assembly: GCF_026914265.1. Classification (NCBI taxonomy): domain Eukaryota; kingdom Metazoa; phylum Mollusca; class Bivalvia; order Myida; family Myidae; genus Mya; species Mya arenaria. Next base: position 9,112,460 of record NC_069133.1, read on the forward strand.
CTCCGGTCATGTTTCCTACCAAAGAGGATAAGTCCTACGTGTAAGACTTGCCCATGGTGGCCCATACATTTGTTACACCAGACTATTTTTATGTCAAATTTATTTTTACTATTATTCCAATATTTCATGATTGTGTCCAGTAGGAAGCGGGACAATTTCGTTGATCTCGGCCAACTTCTGTGTCCTTGAATTTTACCCGAAATGAAGGAGACCGTTTCTAGCGCGTACGGGTAAATTAACAAAAATCCTACCCCCCCCCCCCCCAAAAAAAAAAACCGAAACCGATAAATATAGGCTTAATTACATTTGATATGTTGCTATATTTGTGCAAAATGGTGTATTTTTCTGAATTCGATAAGTATTGAACCTACCATATTGTCATGCAAAACATTCTCCAATAACTGGGGTTGGGGTATGCGATCCTCCCTGGACCTTATCATTTGAGTTCATTATATATATGTACCATAATTTCTAGATCGTGTCTGAGAAGGTCAACCCATCTCAGTACAATGATAGCGCATAATATAATTATACTTCATTCTGCTAAATTGAAATTTTAATAATTTTCTCATCTAGCTCGTGTCTGGTGCGGTGGCGGGGCTGATGATCTGGATTCTGGTCGAGAAAGAGAAGACAGTCTCGAGCATATATGATTTTTTCCTGGACGGGGCATGCATCTTCCTTTTGGTGTCGCTCATCGCATTCGTCGTCTCGTTTCTCGGATGGATCGGGGCGTTCCGAGAAAATATTTGCTGTCTAAAAGGTGTAAGTTTGTTTTGGAGGTTTGCTATATAATTTTGCCTTGTAATTATTTGATTAACGTTTGCCTCAATAATTTTCTTGATAGATCTATACATTTCACTGAACACACTATACAGTCCAACCCCGTTGGCTCGAACTCCCAGGGACCGGCGAAAATACCTCGAGCCTCGGAAAAATCGAGCCAAGCGAGAACTGTTACCTTCAGAAATGGGTCTTTAGCATCTAGTTCGAACCAAAGAGATATTCGAGCAGCCAAACGAAATCGAGCCAATGGGGTTCAAATGTATAAGTAAATGAGAAACCTAGTCGGTCTTTATCAACCCTTTGGGTAACCGTACCTCTTTCTACAACCTTCCAACTAGCAAAAACGAACAGTTGTATACCCCCCCCCCCCAAGTTACGCACCCTCTAATGTCTATTCCTGGATCCGGCCCTGAACAATAAACTATGAAACATGAACACACCGCCTCCTATGTTATTTTTGTTATAACTGAATGATTTAAATGATCACCACAGCTCTGTTTTCGATTTTCAGTACCATTGGACAATGACAATCCTGTTTTTCGTGCAAATTGTCATCGTTATTCTAATATTCGTGGTCGTATTTGTACCGGAGGCCCGGAATCAGTTGGGCATTTACCCAGAAGACAGTCTACGGGTAGCTATCGAGAAATACAGGGACGACCCGGACATGCAGAATCTTATAGACAACTTCCAGCTCACGGTACACTGAACATAACATAGCATTTATTAAGCTGTAAATGTTAAAAAATCATAGCAAACAAATACAATTTATAGTCTCCGTTAAGGTTTGAACAGAAATACTGACATGACAGTGTTATAACACCTATACATCAATCAAGGAATTCACATGTATGGACAAGATAAAATCAATGTTTTCAAATGAAGACCGATGTTAACAGCACTATTCACGTACACATATGACAGTGCTCTTTAGAAATCACGAACAAATAGGACTGTGCTCTTTAGAAGTCACGCACACATATGGCAGTGTTCTTAAGAAGTCACGAACACGTAGGACTGTGCTCTTTAGAAGTCACGCCCACATATGGTAGTGCTCTTTAGAAGTCACGTACACATAGGACTCCGCTTTTTAGAAGTCACCTACACATAGGAATTCGCTCTTTAGAAGTCACGTTCTAATAGGACTGAGCTCTTTAGAAGTCAGGTACAATAGGACAGTGCTCTTTAAAAGACACGTACTCATAGGACTGTACTCTTTAGAAGACACATACGCGTAAAACTGTGCTGTCTGAAGACACGTAAACGTAGGACAGTGTTCTTTAGAAGTTACGTACACATATGGCAGTGCTCTGTAGAAGACACATACACATATGGTAGTGCTCTAAAGAAGACACATACACGTAGGACTGTGCTCTTAAGAAGACACATACACATTGGACTGTGCTCTCTAGAAGACGTACACGTGGGACTGTGCTCTTTAGAAGACAGGTACACGTAGGACTGTGCTCTCTAGAAGACGTACACGTGGGACTGTGCTCTCTAGAAGACGTACACGTGGGACTGTGCTCTTAAGAAGACAGGTACACGTAGGACTGTGCTCTCTAGAAGACGTACACGTAGGACTGTGCTCTCTAGCAGACGTACACGTGGGACTGTGCTCTAAAGAAGACACGTACACGTGGGACTGTGCTCTTAAGAAGACACGTACACGTATGACTGTGCTCTTAAGAAGACGCATACACGTAGGACTGTGCTCTTGAGAAGACACGTACACGTATGACTGTGCTCTTAATAAGACACGTACACGTGGGACTGTGCTCTTAATAAGACACGTACACGTATGACTGTGCTCTTAATAAGACACGTACACGTAGGACTGTGCTCTTAATAAGACACGTACACGTATGACTGTGCTCTTAAGAAGACGCATACACGTAGGACTGTGCTCTTGAGAAGACACGTACACGTAGGACTGTGATCTTAAGAAGACACGTACAAGTAGGACTGTGCTCTTAAGAAGACACATACACGTAGGACTGTGCTCTTGAGAAGACACGTACACGTAGGACTGTGCTCTTAAGAAGACACGTACACGTATGACTGTGCTCTTAATAAGACACGTACACTTAGGACTGGGACATTTGAAGACACGTACACGTAGGACTGTGCTCTTTAGAAGACACGTGCACGTAGGGCAGTGATCTTTAAAAGTCACGTACACATAGGACTGTGCTCTTGAGAAGACACGTACACATATGCCAGTGCTCTTTAGAGACACGTACTCATAGGACTGTACTCTTTAGAAGTCACGTACTCATAGGACTTAGCTCTGTAGAAGACACATACACATATGGTACTGCTCTTTAGAAGACACATATACATTGGACTGTGCTCTCTAGAAGACACATACACGTAGGACTGTGCTCTTAAGAAGACACATACACGTAGGAGTGTGCTCTTAAGAAGACACATACACGTAGGATTGTGCTCTTAAGAAGACAGGTACACGTAGGACTGTGCTCTTAAGAAGACACGTACACGTAGGACTGTGCTCTTAAGAAGACAGGTACACGTAGGACTGTGCTCTTAAGAAGACACATACACGTAGGACTGTGATCTTAAGAAGACACATACACGTAGGACTGTGCTCTTAAGAAGACAGGTACACGTATGACTGTGCTCTTAAGAAGACATATACACGCAGGACTGTGCTCTTAAGAAGACAGGTACACGTAGGACTGTGCTCTTAAGAAGACACATACACGTAGGACTGTGCTCTTAAGAAGACACGTACACGTAGGACTGTGCTCTTGAGAAGACACATACACGTAGGACTGTGCTCTTAAGAAGACACATACACGTAGGACTGTGCTCTTAAGAAGACACATACACGTAGGACTGTGCTCTTAAGAAGACACATACACGTAGGACTGTGCTCTTAAGAAGACACATACACGTAGGACTGTGCTCTTAAGAAGACACATACACGTAGGATTGTGATCTTAAGAAGACACGTACAAGTAGGACTGAGCCCTTTAGATGACACGTACGCGTATGACTGTGCTCTTTCGAAGGCACGTACACATTGGACTGTGCTCTTAAGAAGATACGTACACGTAGGACTGTGCTCATAAGAAGACACATACACGTAGGACTGTGCTCTTAAGAAGACACATACACGTAGGACTGTGCTCTTAAGAAGACACATACACGTAGGACTGTGCTCGTAAGAAGACACATACACGTAGGACTGTGCTCTTAAGAAGACACATACACGTAGGACTGTGCTCTTAAGAAGACACATACACGTAGGACTGTGCTCGTAAGAAGACACATACACGTAGGACTGTGCTCTTAAGAAGACACATACACGTAGGATTGTGATCTTAAGAAGACACGTACAAGTAGATCTGAGCCCTTTAGATGACACGTACGCGTATGACTGTGCTCTTTCGAAGGCACGTACACATTGGACTGTGCTCTTAAGAAGATACGTACACGTAGGTCAGTGCTCGTAAGAAGACACGTACACGTATGACTGGGCTCTTTGGAAGACACGTACACGCAGTTCTTCGTGTGAATTCTATCCGATTTATTTCTTTTAAGTATAAAAATTTGAAATTTTGAACAAATATATTGTTTTGTGAATACGACCCCTTTAAATCATTAACTTGTATATTGTTGTTTATTTTGAAAAAAATTACCTGTGTATTAGTTATCCACGGCAACCAAGCGTATTCATAATGTATTTGATACCCTGGGAAACTTGGTTATGTTTGAATATTCATAGTCATTTTTCGACCAATGAAATAGCCGATAACAAAACGGAAAGAATCTCGACTCCGATCTCTATTTGAAGCATTCGGAACCGAGATTTTATCCGTAGCTTCTCGGCCATTTCCGTACCGCATGAGATGTGTCTCATGCGACCAATCAAACGGCTAGATTTCACCTCACTAAGTATTCATGAGTAAGAGATTTTAACGGCCGATTTGCCCAGGGTATGATGTGTGATTATATGTTATGAATTTGTTGGGGTGCCGAGGATGTGTATTAGAATGAAAGCTTTAAATGTAACTTCCACTTTATGTAGTTTAAGTGCTGCGGTATCTCTAACGACGAGTCTGGCTACAAGGACTGGACCAACAATATGTACTTCAACTGTAGCGACGCCATCCCGGATAGTATGAAGGGGAAGTTCGAGTTCTGCTCCGTGCCATTCTCTTGCTGTATTGATAAAGACGTACGTGTATAAGGGCAAGTTTTAAGTATCGCCCATGGCCGAGTGTGTACTACAGGTTAATCCCAGCCCGTGCGTAAGGTGTTTTGCGGAAACGAGGTTTACCAAATTTTCCCAGAACGTCCTGTGCGATGATTGGGATGAGCCTATTTTACAGCCATGTTAGTTGCTTTTCCCATGTTAGTCCCACCTCAAATAAACAAATTATAGTAAAGATGTGTTTCAAATCATTTTTACAAAATGGTACTGCTTTTGCCCGTGGGTAAATCTTTACCCGCAAATAATATTTTCCACAATTAATACAATTGTTTCCATATACCAAAAAGGATGGATAAATGTCGAACCCATAGTTCATATGAAGGACACCGAATTTAATTTGAAAAAAGAGGTGCAGATAACTAGTATTTCTACCTTATAAGACTATAGTAAAACCTACTCGTATTCCTAATGATTATGTATTTCTTTGTAATCTATTTCAGAGCGGAATAAAAAATTTAGAATGCGGAAAAAGAATGCAAAGTGCTGTAAGTGTTTATTGAGTACATTTAGAGGTATCGGTCATTTCTTGTATTTATCTTTGTTGTTAAGGTCAAGAGTTTTGCAAGCTTTTAACAACAGAGACGTTGCGAAACACTAAGTGTACTTGAACAATTTAGGGGAAGGGCGGCGCCGGGTGCAAAATGATTTTGTATTATGGGCATAGGGCCCATTAACCTTATGAATGTTTTTCAACGTAACATACTTGTTTTAACTTTAGTACTCTCCTTGATATAATTATTTGATTGTTTTGAACCATTAACCATCTCTGCAGGATCCATTAACCCGGACCGCGGCCATCCACACCGACGGCTGTCTTAAGGCCATTACCGACTTCATGAATAATAACGTCATTGTCGTTGGAGGGGTACTAATGGGCGTATTTATACCACAGGTAAAATCAATCTTTCGTTGATTTAATTAAAGAGAAGGTAATCACGGATCGGACATTTATGGATATGCATTTTTTTCTGAGGTTTGTGACTATACATTTTTTAGTAAAGAGTGAAACAAATAATCACACATTTATAATTACATTTGCGACATATGCTGTCTTACAGGGCTTTAAAAACAAATGACAATATTGTACAAGGCATTCTCAACGAACTATCTGCAACTAAACACACGCACGCACGCACGCACGCACGCACGCACGCACGCACGCACACACACACACACACACACACACACACACACTGATTTTCTTACAAAAACAAATGGCAATGTTGCTTCAAGAATCAATGCCGTCCTTATTGTTTTAGCTGCATTTTCCATTCACTGACTTGATTAAAGACAAATGGCAATGTTGGTACAGGGTCAAGGCCGTCCTAATGAATTAGCAACATTTTTTATATTCACCGACTTGCTTTAAGACAAATTGAGTTGCTTACAATAAACTAGGTCGTCCTCATGAACTTTCTGCATTTTTCCATTCACTGACTTGCTTAAACACAAATTGCAATGTTGCTACAAGTAACTAGGATTTTCAAATAGATAAGCTGTACATATACAATCCACAAACTTTCTCATTTGAGGCCTTCTGATTCTTTTTGTCCAGAATTACTTTAGTTTTCAATGGAGAAAGGTAAGAAAAACTGATTTTAAAATCTGTGAATCAACAGAAATTTCTTATGGGCCTTACAAAATTTACTGCAAGTATAATCATGGGACATCTATTTCTCCCACCTCTGATAAGTAGATCCAATAATTTAACCATGCTAGAAATTCTTATCTTGCCCATGGGCGAAGATAAAATGCCCGTATTGAACTCCTTTTTAATGTTCGCCACATTGTAATTACCTCCCTTGTTGAAGACTGTCGTCTGTTGCTTCATGGAAACCTTGTATTGTGGCAATATTTAGAACGATAATTAATTATTTCTCGCTTCAAATGTCACCATAAAACAGTTTTCACGCACCTTTCAAGAAATAATGCTTCACTCTCCTTAGAACTATTCAAAGACCGATTTGACTATTAACATAATCTGAATCACTGCGCGCATATCCATGACAACCACGAATTAACGCATATCCATACGCAATTATTTTCACTAAGCACAAAAGAGTTCCAGCAAAAATATACATTTTTACTTAATTTTGTTTAACTGAGGTGGGAGAAAAAGCATCTACCATAACCGCCCGTGTAAGATAGGTTCATCCCGACCCTCGCGCAGAGTGTTTTGCGGAAACGAGGTAAACCTCGTTTCCGCAAAAAAACCTACGCTCGGGTCGGAATGAACCTATCTTACACTCTCGGCCATGGAAGATACTTATAATCTAACTTTGTCAGCTATGTAAACACTGTTTTAACTGGAACATCCAATTTCAATGCAAAATGTCACCAAAAGAAATCGTCTCTTTTCCCTCTCGTATAGATGGTGATGTCCTGGCTGTCCCGGAAGTTGATTACTCAGATCTACAAGCAGATGGCCAAGTGGAATCAGACCCAGTATCGCCCCCGTTAGTGGGATAGGGAATTAACGCGCCGGATACCTAGAGCACGTGCTGGCACGTGCGAAAGTGTACGCATATCAGATAACTGTGTTGTCGTGAATAACAATTTTATTTACCGAATTGGCACCGAAGAAAAAATGTAAATGAAAAGAAAATGTATCCTAGATTTACTCTGTACCTACGACTTTACTTATGAGTGACGTCATGAGTGACGTCATCTGTAGAGGAAAACGTTACGTTTTTCATTATTGCTAGATATATCACCTTATAAGCAGGCATCCATGGATAATTTAACAAAACAAAGTTATTAAATTTGATTTTTACACATTTTTATAACTTTGTATTATTGTCAAACCTATTGGTATAAAAGGTTTTTATTGTTAAGGTGAATAACTGAACGGGGCTCATTTTCGCAGACGACGTCACGTGATTATGTGGGCGTTGATGTTGTTTCTGTTCAGAGATTATTTTTATATAGGCGGGATATTTGTATTAACTTACTTATATAACGCAATTGTGTCGTTGACGTGGTTCCTCAAGAATGAAAGTAGTCTTGTTTCCCTTACATCCAAAAAGTGAAAGAACCAGTGCATTAACTTTCGAATGGGGAATAACTGAATGACTTCAAAATAGAAGCTGCCAAAGAGTTGTGAAACTTTAATGTGATATCATGTGTGTTTGGTACAACATAACTGTTCATGTGATTGTATGTATCTAAGAAATCCTTTTTCATATATTTTGTTATAATCCATTGTGTGAAACTATCATAACCGGGTCCCGGGATTACATTCCTTGTGGGCTTTTTTATTTCTTGATTTTATTTGTTGTGTATTTGTGATAACAATGTTCATGTTTTTTCGGTAGCGTTTATCAACAATAAACTCTTCTGTATGCCTGTATGTCTGTCATTTAATCTGCAGAGATCATTTAATGATATGTGGTCAGCCTACCGAGCTTGCTAAATATTTACAAACATATACCTATTTTCATGAATTTCCCAATGACGTTACTCTGCATATATCCTTATGCAAATTGGGGGTAAGGTGACCAAATATGGAAATCGAACTATTGCATTTATGTCTGGAAACCAGTGATATAAGACTGCTGACAAAATATCAGACCGCAGTTTTTCATAAGAACGTTCGAAAATAGATATTTATGGCTAAAAGCGTTTCTAACGCTTTAAGAAAAATGGTTTTTAAGCAGTTTGCCAAGAATTGAGATTTGTTATTTAGTGGGTAATCGTATATGACTGAATTGAATGCATTGACGCCAAAATTAGATGATTCTGAGACAAAAATTAAAACAAAAGTCAATTCTGTCAATATGTGGGAGTGCAGCTTTAATAAGTCATTTTTTACGTACTCAATAATTTTTAGAAGTGACAATTTCATTGTATGTTATACTGCGGCTATACAAGAGCAATGATATTTTGGTTTAACCCTTAAATGTTCCACGCATCCACTCCATAAAGCATAGTTTTATCTTTGAATATGCATTAATTATATTTCAAAGGTTTAATTAACTGAGGTGCTTTCACTAAATACATAGTTGACAGTGCAAAGCATATTATGATCTCAACCTAAATGATATTTACTATAATTCTAGTTAGAGGTTATAAACCAGTCAATTGTAACCACGCCCCTCCCCCCACCCCAGGTCCGGGGAATAGCGGGGACTTTGACTTTCGGTCCAGCCAACTCCGGGTAAAATCCCCGTCCTGCGGGGACAAACTGATGGTTAAATCCCCGCCAAATGCCCTCGCACCCCAGGGAGCCTAGGTAAGGCCCATTCCCCGCTATATTTTGTGCGAAGACAAAACCACCGCATTCACCCGGGACTGTGGGCCCATTTCCCCGGCTATCCTCGGTATACCCCCGGACGGGGGGAGGGGGTGGGCGTGGTTACAATTGACTGGTGCATAAAGTCTGCTAAATTGTAATTCCATCCTGCCTCCTATCATTTTAAAATCAGACAAAGAGGCGCAAAATGACTGTATAAAGTAAGATATTGCCAACTATGTATTGACGGGTTTAAAGATAACTACAAAAGAGCACGTGCAAAACATTGACATGTCAGTTTAATATAATGTTCAAAGGATTTATTCAACAGGTTGTATAGTACACATTTAGTGTTCGAAACTATGTGTAGGAGATAGCATTATTTTTCAAACCTACCGTACGCTCACTTTGGTAAACTTGTATGTGATCTTTTCGAACAAAATTTCACCAGTATCACTACCGAAAGTGTTTTGCTTATAGAAACACACATTTGAAATCATCGCCATAACCGTAATCTCGTATATCTAGAAAAACACAACATGTCATCAAGCTATAACCAGAAACTTTTCTATGTAGAAAACAACAACAACATTTTATAATCGCCATAACCGCAAGCGCTACTATCTAGAACAAAAACACAACATGTCACCAACGCCATAGCCACAAGCACATCAATTTAGAAACGCACAACTTGGTATATACATCACCAATGCAAGCGGTCCTATCATAAAACACACAATGTGTCATCTGCACCACCACCGCAACACTTTTTGAACATGATGCTTTAAGTTTATTATAGGCTGCTGATACATTATAACCAAAAACAAAACAAGATAAACAAATTTCAATATATATTCTCGATTCGAAGCAGTTGCGTTTATCAGAAAGTATTCGAAATTGCCGAAAGGCCGTTAATTTTAGGATTATATATATATGTTATAGGAGTGAATTCCTGCTTTTGTGTCATATGACCTGTTAAAAAAGGTCACAGTTTAACCTCGCGATTTAATTCGCTATGAAAAGATACACCCTAGTTAAAAATAAAAGATGCTCAAATCTTAAATCAAAATCTCGCCTCTTTTTGTTGCATTTTTAGGAGTGAACTTATTCGATTTAGTGCATTATTTGATCGAACATAAGATGCGAGGATGTACCGAATCAATTAATCGAACACAACATGAAAGGCTAGTATGTTCATATTTGAGTCAAATGAGTAAAACACGATCAGAGATCAAATAAACAAAATTGCACTTTTAAAATGTTAAGCTATATTGTGTCCCTTTAATACATAATCACTAAGGCCCATCGGCCACATAAGTCCGCCCGGTTAGCTCAGTCGGTAGAGCGTTGGACTGTTAATCGGACAACCCGGGTTCGATTCCCGGGCGGACCAGGTCACTTCTGTTGTGATTGGTTATAAAATCCTTTCTACGACCATTCGCACTGTACCACTGCCCCTGGCATGTACAGAAGTTGTCAGTTCCTTGCAGAGGTGAAGGCACCTAGTACTGGTTAACCGCCCAGGAAAGGTGTGCGGTGGTTGAACTGTCACTCTGGGACCCTTCTATGTGCTCACGCCGGGACCCGGAGTATAATCTACTAACACCACCACCACCAACAATCGGCCACAAGAGCTGAGACAAATGCGCATAAAGTTGCAGGCTATATACCGTTTATTGTTTGGTGTGCGCAGTAGATTGCGTTTAACTACTGTAAGGTTTATCCATGCGTAATAAAACAAGTTGGATGCCGGGCTTATCGTCGTAGTCTTGGTTGCAGCAATATAGCTTGAATAAAGCATTTAGCTATAGTATAAACCGACGGCAGACACACTTAGTCGAAGATTGGATGGATCGTGCAGGTAAAACACATTTGGTCTTGTTTAATGTCTTTTAAAGATTCCGTTAAAGAAAACGTTCTATACACATGCATGCTCATGTAGCCATTGCTTGAATAACGTTACAGTGAATTTGATAAATATTTTTGTATTGTACATGTCCAATAAGCAAAAATATTTCTTTCATGCTTTTCGATGAAATATGGGGTTTTATCAGTGAAATAACAACAGTAAAAATATCAATATGATACCCATACATGCTTGTTAACGTTGCTAAAAATATTCGCACTCGTACATTTGTGCTTTTATTATTTAGATTATCACGAAATAAATCATACAAATGGTCGTCAAATCATTAACATGAATTTGCTGCACATGAAGTGTGACTGTGTTGTGTTGTTTTCCTCGTTTGGTGTCTGCTTAAATAATTGGCAATGTATTTTATATATTTTTGCATAGGCAGTGTGTGGCCGAAAATACACTTCACTGCCAATAAACCAGTGAACAGATCTTTCAAATTGGTAAAAACCGTGACAATAGTAGTTGAGCACGGTTGTCAAATGATTAACATGGGATGCATTTGTAACTACATGTATTACAAACCTAGCGCCAATATCACGAAACTATTTAAGTCAAATCTCAAACTCAGTCTCAACTCATTTTACGACATAGCATAAAAAAATCTCAAAACTCATAAGCGCAGTCTGTCATAGAGTATGCTGACTAACGCCTTTAGTCAATTTCCAAGGGAAAGATATTCTACAGCCAAAAATGTATTTGAGCACTATTCTTTCTTCTTTGTTCTTTAAAATTACTCAAGTATATTTTTTGCTCTAAACTTTCTTTGAAATATTGACAAAAACATTTTAGCTACACATTCTATGAGAAAATTCGTTTTAAAACGTATAAAAACATGTAAGATTTTGAATCATTCTTTGCTTTTATGAGATAAAATTAGCTCAGATTGGGATAATACGTTCCTTGTTTTCTGAATGCAATGCAATCAAAAACATTCTTATAGATCCTTCCACTGGTTTAGATAGCGTTTACAATACCTAAAAACTCCTGAAAAGGACGGTACAAGTCAATAACAAGCATATCGGAGTACCGAAAAGGTTTTGCTGTAGTCTGACCCGTATTTATACAACATGTTAACCATTTACTGCACCTGTAGTCTATTTCCTAAACTTTTCATTGTAAAATCAAAAGAAAGTAAGTTTTTTTTCAAATGAAGTTATAAAAATAAAGTATGTTTAAGTTGATAAAGAGATAGAAATTATAGACAACTGCGATCGTAAATTGGAAAAAACCAGCATATCAATACATTTGGACATACTTGGAAATATAACTTAATTAATTTTAGCTGGAAGTGTAAACGGTGACTAAATATGTGTGTAACTCAAAGAAATAATTGTTGTTGTTTTTACATCGCTTTGGCAATGCTGATAAATCATTGGTTAAATCGCATACAAATGAATCGCTGATTGGCTGATTGGATTGGAACAATTAAGCGCCAAATAAAACCGTACTAGGAAATAAAACAAGCACACGGAACAAGGTCGTCTATGGAACGTCAGAACAAAAAAAATAGTGGCTGGTGATCGCTTTCTGAAAAAAAAATGTTGTTAGTTTTTTTAGCAAAGATTATGACAGTTTTCAAGACAATATCATTACTCGTGGAAAGCCAATCACAAAACATCAAAAACCATAGAACTTTCGTCTAAGTAAGAGTCAAAATCCTCCCAATGTCTTTGAAGAGCACTACTTATCTCAGGAATCTCAGGAAACGGACATACATGCTACGATCATTGTATTTACATTTAAATACTTCAATTAACATTTTTAATTTTTATATTACTCGTATTTCATTGAACTGTTGTTTACGATACTTGTAAGAGGGGCGTCCCAAATAAGACTCGAATTGTTATTTTCAAAGACAGAACGAAGAGAAAATAAAAAAGAAAACAATTAAAAAACTAAAGCTGTTTTTCAGCATGATCCCTTGAAAATAAAGTCTGTCATTTCCAAGGCTGTAATTCATTAAATAATATATAGACAAATGCAAATAGTCAGGTCAAGGCCCACGCTTAACTGTGTTAATGTTAATAAGTCTTATTACTCGACGCCTTTTACAGTCAATACACGTCTACTACAGTAGTGAAATTATTTAATTTAGAAAGAACAAAGTATGCAACAGAATGCTTAATCTTACTAAAACCACCATTTTTCCTCACTGTATACTTGTAATCTTTATGCTCTTGAAACTTAAGGATAATGAATTCGTTTGAACCGTTAAAAGTTTGAGCTGTTTTGGAAAGTTCACATGGTTAAATGTATGTTTCTTGGATGGATTATTGTGCGTCTAACATTAGTTTATTGTTAGATTGTGCATATCAAGCATAGCTCTTTCTACCTTCAAGACTGCGTTTTATAACAGCACAGTGAGTCATGTTTTATTGAATTAAAATCATGAGAGTCCCAAAATTATTTATTAATAACATTACGCTGAATGTAAAGCAAACGATAAAGTTCACATACTGGGGCTGTATTTAATACGATTTACGAAAGTAAACTTTTTATTGATAGAGATACACATTTCAATAAAATACAATGGTTAAAACGGAGATGAAAAGGGGAATAAATCAACAGTATTTTAAGTGTTGGCATTTATTAAGCTATAATACCTAAAGTAGGATTAAACCGATAAAAAATCGTTTTAAGAATTGGAACGCGACGAAATCCATTATAAAGCTGACTAGAGATTACTTATATTAATGTAAATTGACATTGGACAGTTTTAAAACTATATACTATTGCAAAACTTATTAAACAATGTTTACGCCATTTTGAGACAGCCGTTGTGTTGATCATGAATGTCTCGATCGATGGAATTCAAACTTACTAAATGATCTATAAAACATGGCTCTGGATGAAACATTTAAACGGCAATAGAGAAATCCTTTACTCTTGGCTAAACAAACGTATAACAACATTTCTATCACCAACACATTAAAATAGAAGTTGCATAGCCTTTTTCTGACATTCATAGCCCAGTTTGTTTTCTTGGTCTACTCTCAAGATCTTTAATGTCTAGTTCTCTTTAATGTATATGCTATGATTTTTTAATTTTCTATCACAGCTTTACAGTAATTTTACCTAACTTTAAACATAATCTAACCTGCCTAGCTCACTTTAAACAAAATCAATTTCGGTAGATGTTTTAGCCTTCCGAATTGATTTGCAGAACAAATATGAAAAAGTTCTACACATTGGGCATCTGATAATCCCCAAATTTCACTTCCATAGACAAATATGGGCTTGACAATCTTATCAAACACGCCTTTCATATGTTTTTCAGATACATAAGTAATAAGAAATAAATATCGTTTAAACTTGAAGATAGCTTTTTGAGTTTGCCCAGCTAATGTAGTACATGTATTTTGAAACGAACCACTGGATGTAGACATTATACCTAAATAACAGTATTTATTAACACTCTAAATAGTGCTCTATTCAAAATTAAAATAATGATAAAAAGGCAGTCTACCTCCTTTCCCAAAATCAACTATCTTTATTTTATCTTAGTTCACAACCGATTTTCCTCTTTTACAATACTGTTCAAAAATATCTAAAGCAGTTAGCATAACTTCAGTTGTATTTGCAAAATATCTATAACATCTGCCTTCATAAGCAAAAACATCTTAAGAGTGTTTACATCCATGTCATTTGCACAATTGAATAGAAAGTCTTCCTTTAAGTTATTTAAACACACATGAAATTAAAACGGAAAAATCTTCATTTCATGTTCTAAATATTGTTCAGTAGAATATAATATATCCTCATCAGCCTGGAAAAATATTTTCAGTGTTTGAATATTTTTTCACTTAAAAATATATTGCAAATGTTTCAAAAGAAATATCATCTGAGGATTTATGTGCTACGGTCTCTTTTAACATATTCCAATGCAACTTTGCATTTATAAAACATGCATAAATGCTTTTAAATCTACGTTTAGAATAGTTAAATGATCTAACACTCTTTTTAAAAATACTTCTTGCCTGTATCGTGCTTATCTCTGCAGTTTGCCATCTCCTCTTCATATTCAGTTAGATATAAAAGTCTTTCTACTGTCCTCACAAATATCTGAAAATGTTATCACCTCTTTGTTCTATGGTTTTAAGTAAATCAGGACTATTGTAAATTGTGCTATTTGAAAGCATGGTATGCAGACCCTGGGACAAAATCTTCCTCGGCCAGCTTCTGTTAACTAGGCAGATTATCTGGCTTGGCTGTTAATTTAATAACAACAGGATATGATCTGATTATGAGCTAGACAGGCAAAATATAGGTAAGGGTTAAAACAACATGACGGAGAACAGTGGTGGCAGAGCTATACTACATGGGTTTTTTTTCTTGTAATAGACACGTGGAATTATTCAAACACGACCCGATGAGAGAATGCCGATGCAGCAGTATGTCTTACATTGGATGACGATTGCTAAGAAAGAAACCTTACTGAAATAAATGTGTTGTGGTAGTAACCTACACTGTTTGATATAAAGAACTTCATGATATTGTATCACACGAAGACCATATATTATATATATGTGGGTACATAACTTTGTAGAATTCCTAAATACCAGGATCATGATCGTTAAGTAGTCGATGTTAATTGGATTTTAAAACTTCAATACCAAACATATTAATACCTTTTACGCTCTCACCCGATATGGTTCCTTTGCACCGTATATCGGGTCTCCTACTAACCCCGTAACTAATAATTTATATCTAAAAATACAGAAGTACACTCACGGCTCAGTGCATGAAATCGGACTATTTTAAAAGTAGTGTATATATTAAGCAAGTCAATTGAAACCACCAAGACTTACCGCTTCTTTTACCCGTAATTAAGCTTCGATAAACGTTGTCTCAATGTGCTCTAAATACCAGTCTTGTTCATTTTGTAAAGATCTGTTAAACAGAAAAATGATACCCCAAAATATTCATTATACGCGATTGATATAATGACAGTTTAAATCAACCGTGTACAGAAGTGGTAGTTTTGTCTAATTTAAAATGATACGTCGCTTGTCTTGACAATATAATAGTAAATATTGTGAACAATTGACTCTGTAATCCGGAAGATTTGTGTGTTTTTGATTTGACATGTATCGAGTTTGTGATCGTTTTGATCACTGAATTCACCGATCAATTTTAGTTTATTTTTTCCTGTAAAAAGCGTTTCGTTTATGGGATATAGTGTTTTGTATTGAAACTCTGTAAAGAAAGCACAAGGAAATAGAGTGTTACGTATTGAAAAACTACAAGATGTTGATTTCGGGGCAGGACTCGTTGGAAGTGAATATCATTCTTAAATACATGTTCAAATATGTGTTGTACTTTTTCAACAAGTCTGTATGTGTAAGTGTAAATTTAGTCTCAAATTTGTTTTGCTATTGCAGTTCCAAAATACGTAACGATACGTGTTTGAAATAATATGTTGCAAAATGCGATGGCAGTATTTCAAAATATATCGTCCTACTGTTTTGGAAAATCATGCGATTTTGGTTATAATAAGAGCTTGAGTATGTGTCTACCAATAAATGTGCCGAGGGTCTGTGGTATTAATAACCGTTACACGTTACGTATTCGAATATTAAAATAATACCTGTTTTTTATTAATACCAATCAAATGTATGCATGTTTATCAACATAGTGATTAGATATACCACAACGATTTTCGGAAAGGATCAGTTACCAGTAAGTGTACACCTACTTTAACGCTCGATTTCTGTAATTGCCATTCATGTTCCTTTAGTAAAGAGTTTTCACAAATAGATAATTAAGTAAACTATTCAATATATGAAAGAGGGGTGCATTTCTTTACATGAAAATTACAGCGCTTCTACTCGGAAGGACTATATTTATGTTACTTAAATCAAAATAGTCTCCGATCGATTGTTCAGTCCCTTTTTTAAAACAAAAGTGTTACGGTTCGTTAACGAAGTCGGTGGTTGGTAGGTAGACGAATCGTTTCCAAACGATAACTCGAGAAGGGCTTGAACTTTTGTGCAAGGCCCCTTGATCAGTCGACGACCACCTGTGTGTTTTAGATCAGAAGGTCACAATTCAAGGCCACGGTCACCAGTCTTATGAACACATTGTCCTCATACTTACACCAGAAGCGTTTGATCTTATGCCATGCGAACTTATTTGTTGATTGCCATAGACTAGTAGTAGATCCGTTTTGTTTTTGATGCCAAAAGGTCAGTCTCAAGTTCGGTCAACGGTCTTATGAAAACATTATCCGCACCATAAGTAGGAAATGGTCTAAATTATTAACATGTAAGTTCAGTGGCTGGTTAATTTGGCAAGAAATAAATGATCCATATTATTTTGAGGTCAGTTGTTCAAATGTTTAAGTTTTTGCCAATATTCTTATGGAATCTTCGGACGCAAAATAACTCGAGAACAGTTCGACCGAAAACAATAAAACTTCATTGCCCGCAATTGTTCAGTAAATGATCCCTCTGCTTTCGGATAAATATGTCAAAGGTAACGGTACTACCACTTTCTCCTTACAGAAACTCGATAAAGATTTTTATATAAAATTATAAACCAACAAAGATCCCCTTTTTAATTTTGAGAATTGTAGGTCAAAGGTCAAGGTCACGTTCGAAATTTTATGAAAGTTTTGTCGAAATGATATCTTTATAACCATTTAACATAGAACCTTCAATTCAAGTCGCTGTTTGCCCTGATCACCCGGTAGTTCAAAACTGCCAAAGAGGTGTAAAACACCACACCTCAAAATAAACATTTTTTTCCGGTTTTGACTGCGCCTGCTCCATTATACTCGTATCATAACGTTATTTGACAAGTTTGTTTGCGTTATAATTTGGGTTTCTAGTGTTTCAAGACCTAAATTAAATAAATTGGACGAAAGTATGTACTAAACATATATCACCGAACGAAAAATGTTACGGTTTTATTTGATTATTATGAAGTGTTATATAAAATTATTTTATGTATACAGTGTGGACATACCACGTGGTTTGTTATAACGTGAAGCAAAATACAGCTCGATTCGGAAATGATTATCGCTGTTCATTTGTAAAAAAAACTAAAACCGAGTATAGTGTACACTTTTCCGCTTAGCCTCCGCTAGGTTTTATAAAAATTGATATGAAAATAACAAACTTACAGCGATAATCATTTCCGATCGAGTGATAATTTGCTTCACGCTATAACAAAATGTGACGTCACAAACCACGTGGTATGTCCACACTGTGTATACGTCGAGCAATTTAAATAAGAGATACTATTTCAAATGTTAACAAACTTAACACCGGGAATCTGCATCGTTCTTTATAAAATTTGTATATATTTCTGCACATAGACAATTACCTGAATTAAAACATACAGTTAAAGATGCACTATTACTCCCAAATAAGTTTAACATATTTAATGCACTTGTTTAATATTTTTGCGTTTTCAGCTATTAAATACACAGTTATAATATTGTTAATAGTAATTAATATTTTCTATAAATGCATTATTTAGTAAGTAGTTAAGGATGAAACACTCAAAACTCATGTTTGTTTTACATGTGTATGTATGTATTGATTTTGAATAAGAGTGTCACTTTAATACTTAAATAATATCTATATTCGCTAGTTGATCCATCTATTGTATTTAATCAATATTTAAATATCTTATTTAAGTGGGTTTTTTTACATTAAAAGTTACCTTCCAATTATATTTCTTCTGCTAAATCTTTTTTTTTAAATTTATTTCATAGGTTATTCAGTGATTTGGAATTGGTATAATTGTGTTTTTCTTTGAATTATTCTTGCAATTAACAGTAATGCTTACTTATTTATGCAGTTAAATAAACATTTTATATACCTTTTATATCTTTATTCTTTATCGACTTTCACACTTTTTTGTCTGTTTCTATATCGTCGTGACAAAGGCATGAACAATTCATGAATTTCTATATTTTAGCATTTGTTATATAACACTATGTGTGCGCGCGTGTGTGTGTGCTTTTTCCTCCGCCGAAAAGCGAATCGGATATGGAAATGATAGGCGTGTGTACCCGTGATAATTATAACGCAACAAGTGTTAGAGATATTGACCTCAAACGTCCACTATATCATATTGATAAGACGTGCAGTGCAAATGAAACATAAATCTGGCTGTTGTTTTTTGTATTATTTTTTTTTTAAAAGCATATTGATATCTTACTTGTTTTTGCTTGCTTCAAGATCGGTGCGTTTACTATGATGGGGTTGATGATATATGCGCTGGTGGTAAAGGAAAAGAAGTTGATTGACGTATATGACTTCTTCTTGGATCCTGCCTGCATCCTTTGCCTGTTTGGATGTGTCGCCTTCTTCGCCTCCCTCGTCGGATGGTGGGGGCCCCTCCGGGAGAATGTAGGCGTCCTCACAGCTGTGAGTAGATGCAATATAAACAATACTTCCTCCTTTAGGGTTGTACATCATAATGTAAGGATGGAATAGGATCAGATCACCCACATATGAAAGAATTGATAAACAATGATGAAAAAATGAAATCTAGACAAGATATGAAGTATGAGTTAATTACGACAAAACACTCAATATTAAGAAAGAAGATACAACGATCTATATTTAGCGTCAGATATATGATCACAGAATATTAGGGATGCAAACGAATATTCGAATATTCTTATATTCGATCGAATGTTTGGTGTTCAAATGTCAAAATCGAATATTCGATGTTTTTGTTGAATTAATAAAATACAACGAGTGGCCGCTAATGCCAGAGGTGTGAACTTGATGACACTATAAACGTGTCATATCGGATTTATCGTCGGGAACTATAAACAGTCCACGTAATTTTGCATTTACTGGCTGTTAGACAAGTGACATTAAACACATTTCAATTATTTTGGGTACATTTAAATTGCCAATTAAGGGTTTAAGAGATCGGCCTTTATACCAATGTTTTGTCTTCACTGCTAATCAAGCTTGGCGATATTGCTCAAATCGCCTTGATGATAAAAAGGACATGTGCTAGTTATGTACTTTAAACTGTTTTCCATGTTTCAATATAACATTCTTGCCTTGAAACGTAACTGTATGGTTTAGCGTTTAAGGATATATATCCTTTATTGTTGTACAATACATAAGTCAAAATCGTCGTTTGGTGTCATTTTCGTTAAACATCAATCACAGAACGAGGCTGCGTTGGCGCATATCGTCATTTAACCGGGAAAATACAAAATTTACCGATCTTATTTTGCATTGTTTAAAAATATGAACGCATTGAAATTGAAATTGTTCGATGTTTGTTTTCAAAATGTATCGCTTTTACTGGGGAAATATTCTAAAAGTGGGGAAATTCAGAGGCTAATTTGTGGAAAAATAAGTGTCGTTGCGTGTATCGGATACGACAAAGAATGGTAACAGGGCCGCGGCTATTACTATAGTAAATAATAGTTTACTACAATTCTAAAAAAATATTTTGATGTTCGAATATTGGAATATTAGATCGAAAGAATTACCAAATATTCGAAAATCAATTTTGCCATTCGTTTGCATCCCCACAAAAAAATACACTAAACATGCGTCATATGTCATTTAGAGACATATCGTCGGGTACTTTAGTAAATCCCCGTAATTTAACAAGAACCGGCTATTAGACAAGTGAGTTCAAAAAATTAAAGTATTTTCGGTAAATGTAAATGCCTTTGCCAATTAAGGATTTAGAGTATCTTTCTTCACACCAATGTGTTGTTTTGGCTACAAATTAACCTGTGCATGAGTGCTCAAATCGCCGTGATAATATGAATGGCATCTGTGCATTTATTGACTTTAGAAAGGCGTTCGATTCTGTATGGAGCGCGGGCCTGTGGGCAAAACTAGTTAAATATATTTCACATGGGAACTTGTTTAATGTCATAAAAAGTATGTATAACAACACGAAAGTATGTTTACTGTTGAATAATAACTCAACAGAATATTGTCAATGTTGCAGCGGTGTCAGACAAGGCAAAGATTTATCTCCTGTACTGTTTTTAAATGAATTAGAGCATTACATGTTAAGTAAAAGCAACTTATGTATTGATTTAAATGATGTTGATATTGATATATACTGAGACTTGAAAATATTAGTAGTATTGTATGCAGATGATACAGTACTGTTTACTAAATCAGAAAACGAACTAATTTCGTTATTGAATAATGTTGCTGATTACTGCGATAAATTGAAGCTTGCTATTAATGTTGAAATGACAAAAGGTTAAGTATTTGGTGATAGACCAAGACGCAATAGAAATATCTTTGTTAATAACAAACAATTTGAAGTTGCAGACGCTTTCAAATATCTTAGTGTAACTTTTTTTTTTAAAAAGACAGCTAACCAACTTTAAAAAAAACATGTTGTAGCGCAGGCTAGAAAAGCTTTATTTTGTCTTTATGTGAAGTTAGAAATCTATGTCTACCATTAGATTGCCAAATTAAGTTATTTGACAATTCTCTTGCACCTATTATACTGCTTCAAAGCAATCTTTGTTGAATCTAGTCGAAACTTGTTTAAAAGACCAGTTCAAACAGACATGGAATAGTGGCGTTTTTAATTCCTCCAGATGTACCAATTACGGAATTTATAAAACTGAATTGGAACTTGAAAAATGTTATCTCAATGTAAATGCGAACCTTGTCCAGTTTCTAATAAATTTTAGACGTTGTAATAATCATTTACCAATTGAAAAAGGAAGATGGCTCGGTATAGATAGAAACGATAGAAAATGTCAATTATGTACTCTAAATGATATTGGTGATGAATTTCACTATCTTTTATTCTGCCCATATTGTGTTAATGACAGGAGAAGATACTTATCTTATGTAAAATGTATACTACTAATATATTTACTTTCAAAAATGTTATGTGTGAAAATGATTCTTTGAAGCTAAATAACACGAGCAATTTTCTTCAAAATTTCATGCCAAGCTTTTAAACCCCCACCTGGCAACCCTTCACTACTCGTATAATTACTTGATTTTTCACTATATAACATCCACTGTTCTTATAAGTAGCTATGTTTATGTATTCCAACTATTTATATTTGTACCTACTTTTAGTACTACATTTCTACCCATGCAGCCTGGTTTATATATATAATTGTTCCTTTACAGGTTTATTATATACAGCATTTTGTATTATTCATGTTCACGAACTCAAAGCACATATTTGTATTATGTGACGAGAGTAAAATATAACTGTGAAACTGTTAAAATAATGTAGTTACATGCATGTAGTTTGAACTGTTTTTAATGTTTCGGTATAATGTTCGTGCTTTGAACCTCTGTTGATCATAAAGCGACATATACATCGATATGATGTGCGATAGTACCCGTGTACCTGTGTTTTAGTCCGATAATGCCCGCGTTTAAGACCGAGAGCATTGCACATGTACCCGGACGTTGCGCTTAAGTGCGATTCTACCTGTGTATCTGTGTGTTTCACTCCGATAATGCCCGCGTTTAAGTGCAATATTATCTGTTTTTCAGTGCGAGACTACCTGTGTATATATGTTTCAGTCCGATAATGCCCGCCTTTAAGTGCAATAATATCTGTTTTTCAGTGCGAGACTACCTGTGTATCTATGTTTCAGTCCGATAATGCCCGCGTTTAAGACCGAGAATATCTGTGTTTTTCAGTGCGATACTATCCGTGTATCTATGTTTCAGTCCGATAATGCCCGCATTTAAGA
Source organism: Mya arenaria (assembly GCF_026914265.1). Lineage (NCBI taxonomy): Eukaryota > Metazoa > Mollusca > Bivalvia > Myida > Myidae > Mya > Mya arenaria. The sequence goes on from NC_069133.1 coordinate 9,135,318, forward strand.
CCGATAATATCTGTGTTTTTCAGTGCGATACTACCTCTGTATCTGTGTTTCAGTTCGATCATGCCCGCGTTTCATTGCAATAATATCTGTTTTCAGTGCGATACTACAGGTATACCTGTGTTTCAGTGGGATAATACCTGTGTATATGTAATTAAGTGAGATAATAACTGTATATATAAATTATGTTTCAGTGCGATTATACCTGTGTACCTGTGTTTAAGTGCGATACTACCTTTGTACCTATGTTTAAGTGAAATAATTCCTCTGTACTTATGTTTAAGCGCGATAATATGTGTGCTTTATAGTGCGATACTTCCTGTATACCTTTGTTTACGATAATGCCCGCGTTTTAGTGCGATAATAACGGTACACCTGTCTTTAGTACGATGATATCTGCGTTTCAGTATGATAATACCAATGCACCTGTGTGCCAGTACGAAACTATCTGCGTGTCAGTGCGATACACCTATATACCTAAAGTACGAAACTATCTGCGCTTCAGTGCGCTAAAGCATATGTACCTGTGTTACAGTACCAAACTATCTGCGTTTCAGAGCGATACAACCTATGTACCTGTGTTGCAGTACGAAACTATCTGCGTTTTATAGTGATAAACCTATGTACCTGTGCTACAGTACGATGATATATATGCCTGAGTTGCTGTGTTATCCTATCTGTGTTTCAGTGTGACAATGCCTGAGTTGTTGTGTTATCCTACCTGTGTTCAAGTGTGACAATGCCTGAGTTGCTGTGCCATTCTACCTGTGTTTCAGTGTGATATTGCCTGAGTTGCCGTGTTATCCTTTCTGTGTTTCAGTGTGACAATGCCTGAGATGCTGTGTAATCCTACCTGTGTTTCAGTGTGACAATGCCTGAGTTGCTGTGTAATTCTATCTGTGTTTCAGTGTGACAATGCCTGAGTTGCTGTGTAATCCTACCTGTGTTTTAGTGCGACAATGTCTGACTTGCTGTATATTCCTACCTGTGTTTCAGTACGTGTGGATGATGACTATCTTTTTTTTCGTACAAATTGCGTTCGTTATAATCATCTTCGTGGCGGTGTACTCGCCGGAAGCTCAGAAGGCATTGCACATGTACCCGGACGTTGCGCTTAACAAGGCGATAATTAAATACACGGAGGACGATGATCTACGGGACTTCGTGAACAACTTCCAAGAAACGGTGCGTTGGTCTTTTGTTCCACTACACAATTATCATCTGAATTTTCGTACATATTTTAACGATAAAACATAAAATAAAAGCCACATAAACCTTTTACGTGCCAACAGATATGGTAAAAATAAAGAGAAAATATTGTACTGATCTTTTTCGGGGAAAATTATGAGAAATAGTTTTATGTTTCATAACGTAAACATACTTTTGTATCTCTGATTCAGTGTTGTTTGGGCCCTTATCTTTTGCCTCTGCACGGGGTTTGACTTCTTGACTTGTCTCTGAAGTTTTCATTGTATGAATAAAAATGGAATAACTTTATTAGTTAAAGGGACAAAACCCAAGGTCATATTATTGCAATAAAAAGGGAAATAGCGTCGGTAATTTATCTGTACCCATAAATAGTTATGATTTAAACTGGGAAGCCATTATTGGTTACATAAAACTCAGATAAGAGAGCAACATGATGGTTGCGTTTATTCTTTCAATCATGTAAGATGATGTATCATCGGCCTCCTACAGGCTCGGATTGACAATCTAAGACATTGTTTTTAGGAAAAATTGTATTTGCCGATTTTTTGACCATCTGGTGTCTAGCCCCTTTAAGCTGCTCTGCTAATTCACTACAAAAAATCAGTTCCCACAGTAAACGTAAATTGAGATTATTTGACAAATAGAACCCTAGATCAAACATGAACGTTTCTGAATTATGTAAAGACTAAAACACAGGCTAAACTGTTCCCAATCTGCAGTTTGAATGTTGTGGTGCGAGCGACAATGATGAGGGTTATAAGGACTGGACGAAGAACGAGTATTACAACTGCAGCGTGTCCGAATTACAGAAGAAATCCAACACGATCTCCTGCTCCGTGCCTTACTCATGTTGTCTTCGGAGTGAGGTAAGCTAACCGTAACCACAAAAGTGACTCTGAACGGTCATTCAACGTGTTTTCTGTTCCTTGTCATACTCCAGTTGTCATCCGCATGAGATAAATTTACCGTTACCACAAAGTGATTTTGACCGTAATTCAAACCAATCTTATATTCCTTGCCTTACTCCCGTATGTGGTTACCTTACTGTAACCACAAAAGTGACTCTCTAAACGATCATGCAAATAGCTCTTCTGCTAAGTGCCACTCTTCAGTTGTCATCCGTATTTAAGGTAAGCTAGCCGCAGCCAGAAATGCGACTCTAAACGGTCATTATGCCCGCTCTCCTAACCCTTGTCATTCTCCAGTTGTCATCCGTATAAGGTAAGCTACCCTTAACCAGAAATGCGACTCTGAACGGTCATAAAGCCTGCTCTTCTGCTTAGTGCCATACTCCAATTGTCATCCGTATAAGTTAAGCTAGCCGTTGCCAAAAGTGTATCTACGAACGGTCATTCAGCCTGCTGTTCTGCTCCGTGCCTTTATCCTGTTGTCCTCTGTATAAGCTAAACTAGCCGTAGCCACAAAATACTCCAAAGGGTTATAATACCCGCTCTTCTGCTTAATGCCATAATCCAATTGTCATCCGTATAAGGTAGCTAGCATAGCCACGAAAGTGACTCTAAACGATCATTCAACCCGCTGTTCTGCTCCTTCCCATACTCTAGTTGTCATCCGTATAAGGTAAGCTAGCCGTAGCCACAAAAAATACTCCAAAGGGCCATAACACCCGCTGTTCTGCTCCTTCCCATACTCCAGTTGTCATCCGTATAAGGTGAGCTAGCATAGCCACAAAAGTGACTCTAACGATCATTCAACCCGCTGTTCTGCGTCTTGCCATTCTCTAGTTGCCATCACAATAAGGTAAGCTAGCCGTATCCATAAAAGTGTGACAATGAACGGTCATTCAACCCGCTGTTCTGCTCCATACCATACTCTTGTTGTCATACGTATAAAATAAGCTTACCGTAACCACAATAGTCTCTCTGAACGGACATTCAACACGCTCTTCTGCTCCATGCCATTCTCTTTTTGTCATCCGTATTAGGTAAGCTTACCGTAACCACAATAGTGACTTAGGACGGTCATTCAACCCGCTGTTCTACTCCATGCCTTACTCATGTTGTGTTCGGTATAAGGTAAGTACGCATTCAACAATTTTTCCATGGCAGCATCGGCTCAGTCACATACACCAGTAAACACAATAGAGTGCGCAAAATACTTGGCTTTGGCTGGCCTATTTTAGGCAATGCATTTTTTTTCAACTTATGCCACGATTGAATTTATTTGGTATTACTTGTTTTACATGTAGTTAATGCATTACAAATTGCACGAATTAAACGAATCCAGTCTAAGGGAGCGAAAGCGACCATATATATTAGTTCGCTTTACTAACTGTTTCCACAATAAAACTTTACTCTGAACGGTCATTGTACTTACTCTTCTGCGCCGTATCTCATTCCTGTTATTTGTTGTTTTCCGTATAATGTAAGCTAGCCGTGACCACAAAAGTTATTTCCAAATGTCATTGAACTTACGTACTTTTCTGCGCCGAACCTCATTCCTGTTGTTTTTAATATTTATTCGTTTAACCAACAGTTACAATCGTTGTTTCTATGGTAAGTAGAATATTAGATATGACGTTCACGAAATACCAGTTTCAGTGCGCGTAATAATTGCCTCTAGTTGGCCTGTTTGAAGCCATGTACTATACATTAAATAAAAAATAAATGTTTTTTCAAAGTTCGAAGTGAGTGTGTTTTTCAGCTCGAAAAACAATCCATGTATTGTTTTTGCCTTTGTGTCTTTATCGGCGTCGGTGTTGAGTCGTCGACGTCGTCTTGAAAACACTTAAACATTGATCACATTTACTAAGATGCCGTTCGATATGTATAACAACAGAGAGATATCGGGATCATTTGTGTGTTGCTCATTCTACTACATGTATAATGAATGTGTTCCTGTTTCAGAGCAGGGTTGTTGACAGCGCTTGTGGCCTTAACATGCAGATCGTTGTAAGTACTTTCAGTCTTCCTTTAGCCAAAGGAAAGTTTGAAGAAGTCTATAAGTTATTCATCAAACATATACCATCAGATCTACAAGCATAGCCAAGATACATAGTAGCGATCAACAATTGCAATATAAACTGAAAATTCCCAGTGAACTTTCATTCATCTTTTTGCTGTTTATGCTCTCTTCGAAGAAAATGGGGTATATAGATTTTCAATTGTCAGTATGTCGTTTGGTCGGTCTTTCTGTCCGTCTGTAAACCTATTTTTGACGGCAAAAAACTCACGAACGGTTTGGGCAATGCAACTTCAGTGGTATGGTACCCTTGACCATTAAATGAACCTTACTGTTTTTGAGTTGAGTAGATAAACGGCCAAGGCAACGGTCAACAGTGTTATACATTGTTTGCCTGCACAAAGGTTGGCGAACAGTGCGACTTAGTTCCTTTGCGAAACAATACAGTTATGTGCAGTTTGTCAAACATTCTCACGGTAGTTATAGGGAAAATCATTTTATAGTGATAAACTTAAATTAAGATTATTTCATTTTTGGCTGATTCAAGTGATTTAATTAAATTATGATTGCGTCCTTTTTGGCTGGTACATTTATCAATCCTTGACATCCTCAAACCTTTGTTTACAATAGAATGCAACTGTACGAGCACAGACTATATACACCCAAGGATGTTTCAAACGTATCGCCGACATCATGCGGAGCAATGGACTGTATGTGGGGATAACGCTCTTGGTAATCCTTGTTCCCCAGGTAATATTAGCCAGACACTACCACATCTGAGTAATGATAAAAATCGCAGTGTTAATTGAATAGATGAGATTGTAATACACTTGAAATTCGTTGTATCCAATCTGTTACCTCGTTTCTCTGCTTATGTCCATTTTTCCGGGTCCCGAATTATTTTCTTCTGCTTTTATATCAATCCAGTCCGCATATGCGATTTTTAATTCGACTGTTTAATGAATAAGGAGGCTATACAACTCGCACGAGCGTCAGCGTCCGATCAAAGTTAAAGGGCAAGTTGGCAGTTTCTCTAATAACTCAAATACCGTTCCTTCAATTAACTTAAAACTACACAATCTCACCATGAGGTTACTTAACTCTATGTTATTCAAAATACAAATTATGGCCCCTGAACGACTCGGTATCTTAGGTTAATGTTCAGGGCACATTGTGTCAGGTTAAAATTTTAGGGCAAGTTTGGTTTTTCACTAATCATTTCCATACCCTTCCTTGGCTTAATACTACACAAAGTTGTTGAAGGCAATCACATAAATAACTCCATACAATTTATGGCTAATAATAGACTTAAAATGGTTGGTTAAAGCATTTGGGCAAAGTTGGGTTTTAACTCAGATCTCAAATACTGATCATTTTATAGATTTTATTCTTACACAGTAGCCACCACAAAATAAGTTACAATATTTCTCAATAACCCATTATTGTATTGCCTTTGGCAGGTACATTTTTATGTTTTTAACGTTGTTTTTTTTAAGATGAATCTTGGTTATTAGAATGACGTACGTCGTTATTTTGGTGGGCCGGCGGGAGGGTTGCATCAAACTTATGGTATTGAATAATATATATGCTAGGTTTTACATACATTAACCAGACTTGGTAGACAGGAAGAATTTATGATTACCTTTCATGAGATTGTTGTATGGGGACCCTATGGTCACGGTCAAGGTCAATGTAAATAAAAACAGAAATATTATTGGTACTGAATGACTTTAGTTACGTTTGGCATATTGCCATAAGCTTTGTATGTAGGTAAAGTTTATAGTGACCTTTCGTGGATTGGTTTGGGTCACCGAGAGGCATCGTCAAGGTCAATGTCACTGTTACTAAAAATAGTAAATGGTTAGTACTGAATTTCTTAGTAAAGGTTGACATATTGTGGCCAAACCTGGTATATTGAAAGTGTTTATGGATATCTTTCATGCTATTGCGTGTGTGGTGCTTGGGTCAATGTCACTGTTACTGAAAATAGAAAGCGGCTTGTACTGAATAATTTTAGTTAGGTTTGATATATTGGGAACAAATGTTGTATATAAGACAAGTTTATGGAGACCTTGGCGTTTGGGACCTTATAGGTCACGGTCAAGGTCACTGTTACTGAAAAAAGAGACCTTTTGGTACGATATAACTTAAGTTAGGGTTGACATATTGTAACCAAACCTGGTGTGTCGGAAGAGTGGTTAAGTACTTCCACGGGATCGCATCTTCAGCAAATAGGGTTAATGTCAATGTTACTATTACTAAAATAGAAAAACAACAACACTAAAACTGAATCTCGAAGTCTTAAGTGCTTCTATCAATCAATCAAAGTTATGTTGTTTTTTTTCGTTGCGATGCGGTGTCTCTTGATAACTTTTCAGTTTTACTTTTTAATGATTTTGACAGGCACATACTACATCATTTCTGTTCTGTATTTATTTCTATGACAAAACGTCGTATAGATGAGCGCTGTTCTACGCCAGCTCTTGTTATCTCTAATAATTTCTATTTCAAAATCATAAATTCAAGTTCAAACACGGTATTCACGGTCAAATGTTCTTTTCTCTTATATATATTTAGAAATCGTGTATTGATTAAGAAGGCCGAAAAAATAACATGACAACCGAGCATATGTTACATGAATAGTAAATTGCCTTATTACAAATAAACTCTTTTTCTAAACAATGTAATACTCAAAGTCAAAGTTCAGGCAGAAATCCTGGATCATATCAAACGCTATTGGATAAGGCGCATTTCCGGTCGCAAATGTATTTTTATTGGCCGTTACCTTTAGTACAATGTACAGAAATCGGCTGAACAACATCAAGGGGCGCCTCGAGATTATCCTGTGGTACCCTTGCACTTGCACACGGGCGCGTCACAATTGTATTCGAGAACATGTTAAACGACATCGCGCGGGTGTTACTGTAGCTTCGAAAAAGGTATAAAGAAACGTAAAAAGTATATTTTCAGTTTGTCTTGACGTGGATGGCTCAGAAACTCAGGGATCAGATCAAAGCTCAGCGACAGAAGTGGAACCAACGTCTTCGGTAACCGACAGTCATGTTTGCGCATGCCCAGTGGCCATGATCGATTTACCCTTCTCGGAACACTTCTGTTAATACTGTTATGCCTGAGGCGACCTTGCAACGAGTGTTATACAATGTTTATGTACATAGACAAATTTGATCATAAATGTAGTCTAATAAGCGACTTTATTGCAATAATCGTTAAGAAACATACATGTGACACGTTTTTAGTGCTTTTTAACAATCTTTAAACAGAGACTTATTGATTGTTATAATCAAAACTGGTTTGAATCTGTAAATAATTCTGGTCGCTGTTCTCATTACAAAAACTTTAAAACACTGTTGAATGTTGAAAGATACCTATCAGTAGCTATACCATTTAAGCACAAGATAGCACTTTCAAAATTTCGATGTTCAAACCATAAATTGAGAATAGAAACTGGTAGGCATCAAAACATACCAAAAGATGATCGTATATGTACTTTTTGTTATGATAACGAACATTTATCTGTCTTAGATTGTGAATATCATGCATTTTTTGTCTGTAGAACGTATGGCAATATAAGAAGACAATATTTGTTTAATTGGCACTCTGCTGGTATAGATTTAAATGACTTTTATAGCCTTATGAAAACAACTAATTATGAGACTCTAAGTAAGTTGTCTTTCTATGTATATCATCTTCTTTTAGAAATTAAAAATTAAAAGGATATACTCATGTTTGGATATATGCTTAAGTTCCTTTTCTTGACACAACTCGTATATTATTTGTTTTGTTATGTATGTCACGTATTTTGGGCCGGTGGCCTTTGATTACTTAATAAATTTGTGGACTTGACTTGACTTGTTTTTAGTGCTAGAGAGACATGCAATGAGTACCCGCACTAATAATAACCTACCAGTATAAGTAGTTTCGTGGCTGACGTTTGCTCCTTTTTCTGGGGCTCAAAAGTTCAACGCCATAGAATTCAAACACAACCGTACATCAGTTGCTTTCATAGTCTTGTTCTTATTTTCGTGTTACTAACATATCTTCGCCTTTTACATTTGTTTTTCACATTATATAAATGTTATTAATGAAATAAAATACGGAAATATTTTAGAAAATTGTTACATAAATGATAAATGTTGAGTATCTAGTATGCCTCGCTACATATACAATATAAACGCTCGATATTTGAACAAGGGGCTTAACTCGACGATTATCTAAGTCAGAGTTATGGACTTTGCTACATAAGTGCACATTGTCACTGGTAATATATGTACAAAATGAAATGTCATTATCTCGAATGTTTATGAAGTAATGGCCAAGTAAACGACTTCTACGATTCGTTCGACATATCAAGGGACATAACTGCATGTATTCAGTAAATAAAAGCATTGGGTTTTCTACAAAGGTTTATCTTTTCATGAGTAACTATTGCACAAAGTTTCATGTCATATATTGAAAGTTCATTAAACAATGGCCAGGCTTTTGGCTTGGTATTCATCATGGGAGCAATATGATAGTTCCAATGTTTATGGGTTTTTTTTTTACTTTACCAGAATGTGTGTGCCAGTTGCAGACGGAACACAGACATCCAGGTTATCGCATAGAAACACAGTCACTACATTATATTGTAAAAGTAAATAATAATTTATTCAATCATTAAAGTGATTCTTATATCAAAATGATTCAAACTTTAAAATGATAACGTAAGTTACAGAAAGATAGATAAAATATGAGCAAGAAATAAAAAAAATATTTTGTGATGTATGGTGCCCTGGAAAAACTTCTTAAAGCTGCACTCTCACAGATTGACCTTTTTGACATCTTTTTTATTCATGTTTTTGTATTGGGAGAAACCAAATTTTGCGGAAATGTCTTAGAACCAATGACACAAGGCTGCTGACAAAAGAGCAGATCGCAATTTTAAATTGTAATTTTAAATAATCAAATGCAGTCTTTGTGATTAAAGAGTAGAAGAAGATGCTTTTTCTAAAAAGACAAATATTTGATATGAATTTTATGTACGTTAGAACGTGGTTTTAATAATACCTGGGCCGGTTTGCATAAAACATCTTAATATACATATGCATACCCAGAAGGGCTCTACAAAATCCATACAACTATGGGCTATAACCAAACAAAATCTTCCAGGCCATCATCACACGTTGGCTCTTCTCAAGTCCGCTTTCTGTCAATTAACCTTTTTTTTCATTCTGATACCTGCCAAATATAGACCGTATGAAGCCAATCGAGTGCCAAGTGATCTATAAAGTTTCTTTATTCAAGACCATGTAGGTTCTTTACGAGCCAAAACAGTTCCAGTGCCATTGTACAGTCAATTAAGCATATCAAATACTAAAAAGGTCTATTATTAAATCGGTAAAATTCTCTATCAAGTCAATTGTGACCTCAATAATGTTTTTTAGATACAAACAAACCGATGCGCAACACTAAGTTAGCCTACTCAGTGTCAAATAGACCGCATTTTGGAACCATAAAGCCCATTAAGATCAAAACAGACCCATTTGAATCTCTAAGTAAGCATACACAGTGCCCATCAAGCCACATTTTGTAAACCATTAAACCCATTAAGATAAAAACTAATATGTACAGCTCTATGTAAGCCTACTGCGTGTCAAATAAATCTCAGATAGAATAATATAAAGCCCATTCAGATCAGAACAAAGTTCAACAAACCCATGTGCAACTCTTAGTACGCCTACTCAGTGTCAAACAGACCACATTTAGGAAACCATTATGTTCATTTAGATCCAAACAAACCCATTTGCAGCTCTAAGTTAGCATACACAATGACCATAAGACCAAGTTTTGATCACTATAAAGCCCGTTTAGATCCAAACAAACCCATGCGCAGCTCTAAGTCAGCATATACAGCGCCCATTAGACCACATTTTGGCAAATATTAAGCCCGGTTAGAGGCAAACAAACCCATGTGCAGCACTAAGCTGGCCTACTCAGTGTCAAATAGACCGCATTTTGGAAACCATGAAGCCCATTTAGAGCCAATCAAACCCATGTGCATCTCTAATTCAACCTACTCAATATCATAAAGAAACATATTTAGCAACCAATATACAGCCAATTTAGATCCAAACAAACCGATATTCAGCACTGAGTAAACCTTCTCAGTGTCAAATAGACCTGATTTTGGAAAACATAAAGCCTATTAAGATCGAAACAAATCCCATGTGAAGCTCCAAGTAAGCATACACAGTTCCCTTAAACCTATATTTTGGAACCATAGATCCCATTAAGATCCAAACAAATCCCATGTGAGGCTCCAAGTAACCATACACAGTTCCCTTAAACCTATATTTTGGAACCATAGATCCCATTAAGATCCAAACAAACCCATGTGAAGCTCAAAGTCAGCATATACAGTGCCCCTTAGACTACATTTTGGCAAATATTAAGCCCGTTTAGAGGTAAACAAACCAATGTGCAGCTCTAAGTTAGCATACAGAATGCCATTAAGACCACATTTTGGGAACAATATACATTGTAGTATATTTAAAGCAAAACAAACCCAAGCAAGACACATAACGTCTGATTCTTATAGATAATTATATTATATCATATGGCCAATGAAATCAGAAGTTTGTTCTTCCGTTTAAAATCAACTAGTATATCCTATATGTTTTTGTTTTCATAATTGGCGAGTTTCTCTTCATTTTCACTTTTATTCAAAAACTTTCGACCACTTTTCAATTTCAGACTGCGTTCTCTAAACACATTAGTATAAATCAAATAAAATGAAGTAGAATTACATAATTTTGCAATAATTTTTAGCCAAACTGAAAATTCTTCAAAACGATACTATATAGATTGGCCATCTCGAAAAGTAAGTTATACGTATAATAGTGCATCAACAACCTTTTATGTAATGATGTGATTAGAGGGTGACGAAACTGTTGTCATGGCATACGTCAATTGACTGCGATTTTAGGCAGGGTCTCTGTTTTTGATACTTTTAGGCTAATATCCTAGGTATTTTTCATCAAAATTTGTATTATGTGTAGCGGTGATACCTTAAAAATGAGAAAGGGGACCACTGACATCTATACCACAGTTTAGCCTAGGCCTCAACCTAAGTCACTGGCATAGGTCAATTGGCTGCGATTTTAGGATGGCTCTAGGTTATTGATATTTTTAGGCTATTACCCGTGGAATTTTTCATCAAATATTGAATATTTGTTGCGGTGATACCTTAAAAATAAGAAAGGGGACCACTGACACCTATACCACAGTGTAGCCTAGGCATTAACCTAGGTCATGGCATACGTCAATGGGCAGCGATTTTAGGCAGGGTCTCTGTTTTTGATACTTATAGGCTAATACCATAGGAATTTTCCATCAACATTTCAATTATGTGTAGCGGTGATACCTTAAATTGAGAAAGGGGACCTCTGACACCTATACTAGAGTGTAGCCTAGGCATAAACCTTGGTCATGGCATAGGTCAATTGGCTGCGATTTTAGGAAGGTTTTGGGTTTTTGATACTTTTAGGTTATTACCCTAGTCATATTTCATTATAATTTCAATAATATTTAGCGGAGATACCTTAAAAATGAGAAAGGGGACCACTCTCACCTATACCAGAGTGTAGCCTTGCAATGAACCTATGTCTTGACAGACGTCACTGGTCTGCGATTTTAGGCAAGCTCTGGCTTTTTTTATACTTATAGGCATACACCCTAGGAATTGTCTACCATTTTTTCAGTTATTTGTAGCGCTGATACCTTAAATATGAGAAAGGGGACCACTCTCACCTATATTAGAGAGTAGCCTAGGCATGAACTTAGGTCATGGCATAGGTCATTAGTCTGCGATTTTAGGCTGACTCTTAGTTGTTGATACCTATAGGTTAAATAGGTATCTCCGCTAAACATTATTGAAATTATAATGAAATTTGACTAGGGTATTAACCTAAAAGTATCAAAAACCCAAAGCCTGCCTAAAATCGCAGCCAATTGACCTATGCCATGACCTAGGTAAAGCCCTAGGCTACACTGGTATAGGTGCCACTGGTCCTCTTTCTCATTTTTAAGGTACCACCGCTACACATAATTGAAATGTTGATGGAAAATGCCTAGGGTATTAACCTAAAAGTATTAAAAACCATGAGCCTGTCTAAAATCGCAGCCCACTGACCTATGCCATGACCTAGGTAAAGGCCTAGGCTACACTGTGGTATAGGTGTCAGAGGTCCCTTTTCTCATTTTTAAGGTATCAACGCTAAACATTGTTGAAACTTTGATTGAAAATTCCTATGATGTTAGCCTAAACATATCAAAAACCCAGAGCCTGCCTAATATCGCAGCCAATTGACAGATGCCATGACCTAGGTTCGCAGTTCAGTGACCTATGCCATGACCAAGAGCAGCTTCTATTCTATATTAAAATAACATTTATTAATATACTTAAAATTCCGATGATTCGGTGCTAGCACCGTGGTTTCGGTGATAGCACCGCGGCGCTGCGGCGCTGCGGTGCTGCGGTGCTACGGTGCTAACTTCACGCACATAAAAATAAATGGCAAATTTTATATAGGGCAAACGGGAGACAATCTTCAATATATAAAATATTCCATTTTTATAAATTTCACAGTAATGATGTTTCAGCTAGGTTATAAAAAGAGCTTTTTTCATTGACATTTTAAGCCTTACTAAAAATAAAATTGAAAACGTGACAATTTACGTTGTGTACGCAAATATGTGAACTGGTACTTTATTGTATAACACACACACACGCACACACGCACGCACGCACGCACGCACACACAACACACCCACACACGCACACGCACACGCACACAACACACACACACACACACACATATATATATATGTATGTATATTCACGGCTCAGTGCGTGTAAACGGACTTTTTTAAAAGAGTGTATATTATAGTATCTCAAGCAAATCATTTCAAGCTGGACAAATTCGTTTACCCGTAATAAAGCATCGACATACGGTGTATCAATGTGCTCTAAATACTAATCCTGTTCATTTTGTAAAGATCTGTAACAAGGAAGAAATATACTATAAAAAAATCATTATACTCGGTTAATATAATCTAGAGCGTGACTGTTAAAGCTATCACCCGTGTATAGAAGGAGTGGTTTTGTCTTATTTAAGATTATACGTCGCTTGTCTTGACAATATAGTTCATATGACAAATCGACTCTGTAATCCGGAAGATTTGTGTGGTTTTGTAAAAATATCTGGACAAATATCGAGTTTGTGTTCATTTTGATCACCGGATAAACCGATCAATTTAAAATTAATTTTCCAGCAAAGCGTTCCGTTTGTGGGTTATAGTATAACAGTTTTATAGGGAAAACTAAGTAAAGAAAATACAAGGAAATAGAGTGTTACGTATTAAACAACTACAAGATGAGGATTCCGGGGCAGGACTCGTCGGAAGTGAATATCGTAACTAAATATGTGTTGTTCTTCCTCAACCTTTCAATATTTGTAAGTATAGTGTAAATATCATCTGTATATTTGAGTTGCCACTGCAGTTCTAAAAATACCTAACGAAACGTGATCGAAATTATATGTTTTCCAATGGAATTGTAGTATTTTCAAATCTATCGTACTCTTTATATTGGAAATTCGCCAGTCAGGCGTTTTCGGTTTTCATAACAGCCAATAGAAGAAATATTATATGAAACACTAAACTTTTTGTTGCGTAATGTGTATGCATCTACCAAATAAGTGTGCCTAACCTCTGCGCTTATAATAACCGTTACACGATACGTATTGCTACTATGGACAGTCATGTTAATATTATTCTTGTGTTTTATTTAAACACACCAAAACAATGCATGTTAATAAATGAAATGTTGTTGGATAAACCACAAAATCATGATTAACGCAATGGATCATTTACCCGTAATTGTACACCAACTTAAACGCTTCGGTAGATGAAATCTTTCAAAATTCTATAATTACAATTCAAGTTCCTTTAGAAAAGAATTTTCACAAAGAAATAATTGAGTAAACTATTAATTATTTCGTAATAGCTTGTATAAAACGTGACATATTTGAATACACCTGAACAATTTCGATGCAAAGGGTTTAATAATAGCCATACTGTACTTCTATTTACATTAAAACTTCATCGCTTACATCCGGAAGAATTATGTGTTATGTTACTTTTATCTGAACTAGATTTTGGTCAATTTCCCCCTTTTAAAAAAAGAAAGAAGCTTTACGGTTCGCAAATGTAAGACGGTTGGCAGGTCGGTAGACCAAACCTTGTCTGAAAAATAACTCGAGAAGGTTTTGACCAAGGACATTCAAGTTCAGTGCAAGGCCCCCTTGACTAGTCGAAGACCGCCTGTGTGTTTTAGATCAGTAGGTCAATGGTCAAGGTCACGGTCAACAGTCTTAGGATAACATTGTCTACACAATTACACCGGAAGTGTTTGAAATAGGACTATACAATCTTATTTGTTGATTGCCATGGACTAAAAGATGACCCCATTTGTTTTTGAGGCCAGAAGGTAAAATATCAAGACTAGTCAACAATATTATGAAAACATTACCCGCGCCATCACTCGGGAAAGGTCTAATCTAGAAACATGGAGGTTCAGTGGCAGTTTTACTTGACACGAAACAAATGATCCATATTAAAGTTTCGGCCAACATTCTTGATGAATATTCGGCCAAAAAATAGCTCAAGAACAGTTCGACAAAATACAATCAAACTTTAGGGATAGCCTGCAATTTACCAGTAAATGACCCCATTGTTTTAAGGGTATGGCAACGGTACGAACACTTTGACCTCACATTACCTAGATACCGATTTCGTTTAAATTTATTAAACTTCAATTTTAAATGGAAGATTGCCATGAACCAACAAAAGACCCCTATTGATTTTGAGATTTGTAGGTAAAATAAGGTCACGGTCGATATTGGTATGAAAGCTTTGTCCACATAATAACTTGATAACCGTTTAACATAGGACCATGAAATTTAAGTCGTTGGTTGCCCTTCATCATCCGGAAACCAGTTGTAACCACAACTGTTTATGAGTTCAGTAGTTCTAAACTGCCGAAGCGTTGTGTTAAACAGCACTATTTCGACAAAAATTGTTTGCAGTCGATACAGTTTATGTTAAAATACAAAAATAGAATGCATTGATTTACATTCGTATTTGATATTTAGACATATTTATATTAATTGTTTAATAGATGTAATATATCGATTGATACATTGATCACAAAAGTGTACAGTTATTTATCCGCGTGGGGCATGGCTTACCGGATATTATATGAAAAATATTGAATCTTTGAATCTATATAAAAGCTGCACCCTCACAGCTTTACCATTTTTACAACTTTTTTTATTTTTGTCTTGAAAAGAGCAAGTTTTTGCGTAAATATCTGTAACCCAATGATGTAAGATTGTTGACAAAAAATCAGATCGTATATTTTTATATTTCCGTTCGAAAATTAATGTTTTATGGTTTAAACCGTTACTAACGGTTTAAGAAAAATGCATAAAACATCAATTTTTGAACTTAAATATAAAAAATCTGCGATCTATATATATTTTTGTCAGCAGTCTTATAGAACTAGTTTCCATGGATTGTCGCAAAATTGGCTCGTTCCAAGACAAAAAATAAAAAGGTTGTCAAAACGTTCAATTCGTGAGAGTGCAGCTTTAACAGGACTAGACAGAATTGAATGTTAGATTTGACATGAAAAAGAATGTCAACTTATCTTAAAGGGAAAATTATGTGAATTATATTCCTTCCGTATTTAATGAAAATTATTACTACATACATATATTTCGATATTTGATGCTCAAGATTATGAATCACCAGTAATCCGATAAGCTACATCGTTCTTAGATCTAATTAAGACCAAAATTGAATACCACCTCTGAGTGAATCAACTACGAGGGCCTTAACTATTTAAACCATGACATTTAACTTACCGATGAGACTGACCTCAAAACACCATTGGGTCTTCCCTTAAAGCCGGGTGATGACCTTTATCTTTACTTATTGCTTTAAGCTACTTACAAAATACTTGTGTATGGACAGTGATTATTTTCTTAGATTCTAACTAAGAAGTGAACATTTGTCGATGGTTGTACCAGGGTGCAATATATTATGCATTGACTGATTATTATGCTCTCAACGAAACTATGGCGTTTAAAGGGACTGTACACCAGATTTGCGCCAAAAGAAAATCTGTTACAATTCTCAGGACAACTATTTAATAGAATGTGTTACGCTTTTATAGCATAATTGTAAAAAAAGTACCATAATGTGATAAAAAAAATTCGGGTTTGAACCGGTGTCGCCAAAATTGTGTTGTATCCACTGTGCTACGAAGGCTTACTCCAGACGAGTGGTATATTTAAGCTATATACCTAACCTGGTAATATCACGTGATAACATCGACTAGACAATCACTCATAAGGAATGAATTCTACTGGGTAGACATACCCAGTAAAAACAATTAATGGAAAAATACGAAATAAATGCTAACCAGAAATACATTGTAAACTATGTGGTACTTCAGTTAGTAAGTTTCAATGCATTGTACACATTAATACAAACTTTATGTCTGTTTTCGACAATTTTCTTTTTTTATTGCAATTTGATCATCTGGTGCACAGTTGATTTAAATTTGTACATGTTAGTGAATGTATCGAATAACCTCAATAGTATATATTTCTAATAGACTGTCATTATAAACCATTTATCATAAACAATAAAATAAATAAATCATAAAAGTATACCATAAATATACACCATTAATGTATACCATCAATATATACCATAAATAAATACAATGAATATATATAATGAATATACACGTAAAAAATGTAATGAATATAATCAATATATACAAGATAAATAGATGTCTTAAAATATATCATCAATATTAATAATAAATATATATCATAAATATATACCATAATATATATAATAAATATATACCATAACTATATATCATAACTATATTATAAATATATATATATATATATATATATATATATATATATATATATATATATATTCCATAAATAAATATATATATATATATATATATATATATATATATATATATATATATATATATATATATATATATCATAAATATGTACCATAGATATCGATCTCACTAAAATCATATCGTGCCATTACGTTGTGCACATAGTGTAGAGTCGTGAAACGAATATTGGGGACTTGATTTGAATGTGATACCGTAAATATACATGATAAAAATAACCATAAATATTTCATAAATATATAAAATAAATTTATATCATAAACGTATCATAACTATATACCATATTATCCTAACATAAACCATACCATGTGTACATACCCTATCGAAATCAAAACAAGTAATAAACAATGGCTAACCGGTCCATTTCCCCAGGGCTAGAAAGGAATTTAAACGCTCTGATAAACGATGCGCTTATTAACTACCGGTCATGCTCCCTTTGTAAAGAACTCTCGCAAGGAAGAAATAATACACCATGATATCGATTTATTTTTAGGTAAATCTATTGTAGATCGTGACATTGTTGAACACACCCTTGTTGAGAACGTCCAGTGTTTGTATTTACATTGAACTTCAGATTTTGAAAAGCTGACCTGAAATTTGAAGGATTCGAATGCTATTGTAAAGTTATTTAGACAAGTTATTAAGTCTGTGGATCACTGGACATACTGTAAAGTGACTGTATGTGTGTTTTCGTTTATGAGATATTGCCGTTTAAAGGACAAACGATAGGGATACTAACATTTCGAATGTGAAGGAATAAAATTGCTTTATAAACAACTGCAAGATGAAGCTTCCGGGGCAGGATTCGTCGGAAGTGAATCTCGTTTCTAAATATGTGTTGTTCTTTGTCAACTTCTTAATATGTGTAAGTATAGTGTTACATCAGGTGGACATTTTTGATGGTGCAATTCCGAACTCTCCAGTACCTAATGACAGAATGTGTCTTAAAGCTGCACTCTAACAGATAGCACGTTTTGACAACTTTTTTTATTTTTTGTCTTGGAACGAGCCGATTTTTGCGAAGATCCAAGGAAACCAGTTATATAAGACGGGTGACACAAAATAGATCGCAGATCTTTATAATTAAGTTCAAAAAATTGATATTGAATGCATTTTTCTTAAAACGTAAGTAACGGTTTAAGCCATAAAACATTAATTTTCAAACGGAAATATGACAATCTACGACTTGATTTTTTGTCAGCAATCTTATATCATTGGTTTGCAGATATTTACGCAAATATTTGCTCTTTCGAAGACAAAAAATAAAAATGTTGTAGAAATGTTATATCTTTGAGAGTGCAGCTTTAAAGAGTCTGTGGCAGTGTGAATGTTTAAAGGTCATAACGCTTAAGATGGTGGTATTGATAGCATTTTTGTGTTTTATATCGTAATGACAAGTCAATGGCATGGCAAATGCATGTATATCTACATGAAAGCATTTGCTTCTGTGGTACTTAACACTCTCTCTCTCTGTGTGTGTGTGTGTGTGTGTGTGTGTGTGTGCGTGTGTGTGCGTGTGCGTATGTGTTTTATCCACCGCCGAAAAGCGAATGGGATATGGAAATGGTAAGCGTGTGTGGGTCCGTGCGTGCCGCAATCATGTGTGCCCAGAGGATAACTCTAACTTAAGAAGTGTTTGAGACATTGATCTCAAACATCTACTTTAACATATGAAGGAGAGGTGCAATGCCAATGAAACTTAACTCTGGCTGCGATTTGTTTTAGTTATAGCTTTTTGTTCAGTTGCTTTCATTGGAACATAACTTAAAAAGATGGCGGAAATGTTATTTTTTGTATCTGTAAAAAATTATCCTTATATTATGATTGTTTTGTCTGCTTCCAGATCGTTGCGCTCGCGGTTGTGGCGTTGATGACGTATGTGCTGGTGGTGAAGGAAAAGAAGGTGGAAGAAGCATATGACTTCTTCCTGGATCCTTCCTGCATCCTTTGCCTGTTTGGCTGTGTCGCCCTCCTCGCCTCCCTAGTCGGATGGTGGGGGCCCTTCCGGGAGAATGTGGGCGTCCTCAGAGCAGTGAGTAGATGCAATATTAACAATACTTCCTCATTTTTTATGTTTAAGGTTTTCACATCGTAATGTAAGAATGTGATAGGTATAAGATCATCCACATGTGAAAGAAATCCATCAAAATTGATGAAAAAATGAAATCGATACTAGATATGAAGTAGGAGTCAATTACGACAAAACAATCAATAGCGTCTAGAAACAAGATACAGAGGTGTTGATTTAAAGTCGAATATATGATTACAATATTATTTCCTCAATGATTTATTTTCCGACATGAATAACAAACATACCTGGAAATAAAAGCATATAGTTTTAAATAGGTTACACATGAAATAAAGTATATACAAACGCCGTATATGATCATGCAGACAATTACAAAAAGTTAAATGGATTAGAGGACTGTTCACAATAAAACTACGGAAATTCTTAAAATAAATCATCCATCTAATTTGGAAATAAAACTCAGCATAACCAATGCCAATTTTGAAACCAGAACTTTTAACTTATCAAGTTCTTAAGCGTAAAAAGCTCAAAAATATTAATTCAGTAAGCCAAATTTCTTACTTAACTATTATCTTACTAAATAACATATAGTTTATCGTTACAAGTATAAAGATAATGTTGCCTGAGGCACGTTTCAATAAAGATCCTGGTCGAATTTAGTCGTAAAGTGAAGTGATCTTAGTCTGTATAGTTTCCTTACTGAGCCAGAATTAGAAAATTAAAATTCAACGAAAAAAAATATGAGGTTTGAAGTTTTGTTAAGTTTGTGTTACAAGTATTTACGGGTGATGAGGTATGGACTATGGAAAGCGTTTTCAACGAGACGAAGTTGCCCCTCTGTGGCCAATAAAGCGATATACACGCTGATATGATGTGCGGTAATACCCGTGTACCAATGTTTCAGTCCGATAATGCCCGCGTCTGAGTGTGACAGTACCCGTGTACCTGTGTTTAAGTGGGATACTTCCTGCGTTCCTGTGTTTCAGTAAAGTAATGTCTGCTTTTCAGTGTGAGTCTACCTCTTTATCCGTTTGCTTTTGAGTGTGATAATACCCGCGTACCTGTGTTTCAGTACAAAAGTGGCTGCGTTCAACTGGGTAATTTCCAAGAACCTGTGTTTTTGTGCGATAATAACCGTGAACCTGTGTTTCAGTGCGATAATACCTGATGTGTACCTGTGTTTCAGTGCGATAATACCCGTGTACCTGCGTTTCAATGCGATAATAACCGTGTACCTGTGTTTCAGTGCGATAATAACCGTGTACCTGTGTTTCAGTGCGATAGTACCCATGTACCTGTGCTTCAGTGCAATAATGCATGTGTTCCTGCGTTTAAGTGCGATAATAACCGTGTACCTGTGTTTCAGTGCGATAATGCATGTGTTCCTGTGTTTAAATGCAATAATAACCGTATACCAGTGTTTCAGTGCGATAATACCTGTGTACCTGTGTTTCAGTGCGATAATGCATGTGTTCCTGTGTTTAAATGCAATAATAACCGTATACCAGTGTTTCAGTGCGATAATAACCGTGTACCTGTGTTTCAGTGCGATAATGCATGTGTTCCTGTGTTTAAATGCAATAATAACCGTATACCAGTGTTTCAGTGCGATAATACCTGTGTACCTGTGTTTCAGTGCGATAATACCCGTGTCCCTATGCTTCAGTGCGATACTTCCTGTAAACTTGTGTTTCAGTACTGTAATATCTGCGTTTCGGTTTGATAAAACGTGTTTTTCAGAGCGATAATACCTGTGTGTCTGTGTTTCACAGCGATAAAATATATGTACCTGTGTTTAAGTACGATATAACTGCGTTTCGGTGCGATACTATCTGTGTGTTTTTTCAGTGCGATAAAACCTGTCTACCTGTGTTTCAGTACGAAATAACTGTGTTATAGTACGATAGTATCTGTCTGTGTTACAGTTTGATAAAGCCTGTGTTTCAGTACGATTATATCTGTATTTCAGTTTCAGATAATTTCTGTGTTTCAGTACGATGATAGCTGAACATGTTTCAGTGTGGCAATGCCTGAGTTGCTATGTAATCCCTCCTACCTGTGTTTCAGTACGTGTGGATGATGACTATCTTGTTTTTCTTACAAATTGCGTTCGTTATAATCATCTTCGTGGCGGTGTACTCGCCGGAAGCTCAGAAGGCATTGCACTTGTACCCGGACGATGCGCTTAACAAGGCGGTAGTTCAATACTGGGACGACGATGATCTACGGGACCTCGTGAACTACTTCCAGGAAACGGTGCGTTGGTCTCTTGTTCCACCACACAATTATCATATGAGTTGTTGAATATATTTATCATATGAGTTGTCGAATATATTTTAACGATAAGTTAACAGCATAAATTACGGGCCACATTACATGTTTTCATGCCTACAGAGATGGTAAACGGGTGAAAATATTGTACTGATCCTTTTGGGGGGAAATAATGATTTATATAAATGTAAACACGCCTTTTAGTCTAGCTTTCAGTGTTGTTTGGGCCCTTTTATTCTGCGGGGTTTATGTTTGAATATTTGACATCTTGACATGTCTCTGTAGTTTTCATTGTATGAATGAAAATGTAATAAGTTTACTTGTTAAAGGGACTAGACACCAGGTGATACAATTCCATGAGAGAAATAAAATCGTCGAAAACTTATTTAAAGTTGATAAAGTTTTGTACAATGCAATGATTTTTACTTACTGTTGTATCACATCGCTAACCCAACTTTTGCAGTTCTTTCGCAGTTTTCAAATTCGCAATTTACTGGGGTTGACTACCACGTAGATCCCAATAAGTTTAAAAATGGCGTCGGTATATTCATCTG
Source organism: Mya arenaria (assembly GCF_026914265.1). Lineage (NCBI taxonomy): Eukaryota > Metazoa > Mollusca > Bivalvia > Myida > Myidae > Mya > Mya arenaria. The sequence continues at coordinate 9,157,372 of NC_069133.1, forward strand.
TACTCATAAACAGTTATGATTTAAGCTGGGAAACCAGTATGCGCTATTTTCAAACGGAAAACTTAGATGAGACAGCAACATGATTTTTGGGCTTATTCTTTTAATAATGTAAAATTATGTAATATCGGCCTCCAACTAGCTCGCATTGACATTGTTTTGAGGATAAAATGCATTGCCGATTTTTGAACCACTTCGTGTCTAACCCCTTTAAGCTGCTTTGCTTAACCACTCCAAAGGAATCTGTTCCCGTATTAAACGTACATTGAGACTATTTGACAAATAGGACCTTAGAACAAACCATAACATTTGTGAAATATATAAAATCAGATTAATACACAGGCTAATTTGTACCCTATTCTGCAGTTTGCCTGTTGTGGTACGAGCGACAATGATGAGGGTTATAAGGACTGGGCAAAGAACGAGTATTACAACTGCAGTGTTTCCGAATTACAGAAAAAATCTAACCCACTCTTCTGCTCCGTGCCATACTCCTGTTGTTTTCCAAATGAGGTAAGCTTACCATAGCCACAATAGTGATTCTAAACGGTCATTCAATCCGCTCTTCTGCTCCGTGCCATACTCTTGTGAGGTAAGCTAACCGTAACATCAATAGTGACCCTGAACGGTCATTCAACCCGCTCTTCTGCTCCGTGCCATACTCTTGTGAGGTATCACAATAGTGACCCTGAACGGTCATTCAACCCGCTCTTCTGCTCCGTGCCATACTCCTGTTGTCATCCTTATGAGGTAAGCTAAACGTAACAGCAATAGTGACCCTGAACGGTCATTCAATCCGCTCTTCTGCTCCGTGCCATACTCTTGTGAGGTAAGCTAACCGTAACAGCAATAGTGACCCTGAACGGTCATTCAATCCGCTCTTCTGCTCCGTGCCATACTCTTGTGAGGTAAGCTAACCGTAACATCAATAGTGACCCTGAACGGTCATTCAACCCGCTCTTCTGCTCCGTGCCATACTCTTGTGAGGTATCACAATAGTGACCCTGAACGGTCATTCAACCCGCTCTTCTGCTCCGTGCCATACTCCTGTTGTCATCCTTATGAGGTAAGCTAAACGTAACAGCAATAGTGACCCTGAACGGTCATTCAATCCGCTCTTCTGCTCCGTGCCATACTCTTGTGAGGTAAGCTAACCGTAACAGCAATAGTGACCCTGAACGGTCATTCCACCCGCTCTTTTGCTCCGTGCCATACTCTTGTGAGGTAAGCTAACCGTAACCACAATAGTGACCCTGAACGGTCATTCAACCCGCTCTTCTGCTCCGTGCCATACTCCTGTTGTCATCCTTATGAGGTAAGCTAAACGTAACAGCAATAGTGACCCTGAACGGTCATTCAACCCGCTCTTCTGCTCCGTGCCATACTCTTGTGAGTTAAGCTAACCGTAACAGCAATAGTGACCCTGAACGGTCATTCAACGCGCTCTTCTGCCCCGTGCCATCAGTTGTTATCCGTATGACGTGAGCTTACTATAGTTTCTCTAAGATTCTTGACAGTTACATAAGTACATCGTTATTCGGATTGTGCTTGCGAGCTATATATGATACGGACGTAGTTTTCTCTGCAATTCCTTTAATGGTTTATTTGCTACCGTTTGAAGTATTAAAAATGATTAACATTTAAAAGTTATTGCCCTTTCATTAATGTTATTATTTTACTTTTATTAATGCGATAACATTTTTTGCTGAACTTAACTTCCTTAAGCGAAAAACAATCAATCAATACTATGTAATGGTTTAAGGTTGTTGGTTTAAATACTTACAAAAATAGATGATTGATCCGGCACAGTCGCCTAACAATTTATTTTGTGTTAGTACATACTAACAACCTTTAACTTTTAAATGGTCCACGTGTTTTGTGAACTTTCTACTGAATGGGCCAGCCACTGTTTACAGCTATCGCTTCACCTGATTTAAATCAAACTTTAACTTTCCCAAATGATCTTTTTTCTGTTCCACAAAACCACTCATGATTATATATTGCCATCCCTGGATACTGGAGAAGTTTCATCTCAACAAACTTGAATGCATATAAAGACTTAAAAGCACACTTATTTTGCTATTGTTACGATAAAACTGGTTTTTATAGCCTTATAAATTTGATAGTCTTTTCAACCGGATAACAATTAAAGTGTCATAAAACATACTTACACGGGTCATGACGAGTTTCTTCTTATCTTCGTAGCACGTCATATTTAATTTAAAAGCGTATGACTGAAACATGAGTGATCTTCGATGTTGTTTTTTTTCATTTCTTCGGTAATCAACCGTCGTGTCGTGTCTTATCAAGCGAAATGATTCACCATTGTGTTGTTATTTAAATAAATATTTTTACTGTCGTTATGAAATGTACACGATTTAGTGGTCATCATTATATTTTGTCGAATAAAAAGGCAGTTTGTCTCAAGTTTTAAAATACATTGTTAGTATACATGAACTTACGCAAAATGAATGGTAATGTGACTGTGTCACATCAATCTATTCATTTTGTATACACGTGCATTCTAACTATCTTTAAACTATACATAGTTCGAGTATATCACATTGTGCACCAGTCAATTGTAACCACGGCCCTCAGTGCCGGGGAATAGCGGGGACTCTGACTTTCGTCCAGCCAACCCCAGGTAAAATCCCGTCCTGCGGGTGCTGGTAAATTCTCCGCCAAATGACCCGCACCCGGGGACATCCTAGGTAAGGCCCAGATATTTTCGGCGCGAAAACAAAACGACCGCATTCACCCGGCACTGAGGGGCCACCTAAAAGGTAAAAACACGGCTCATATACCCCGTTATCCCCTCGGACCTTGGGGCGTGGTTACAATTGACTGGTGCAATAAACGAAATTGTTTCCAGAGCAGCAGCGGTTCAGTCACGTACACCAGTAAACAAAATACGGTGCATGAAATATTTGGCTTTGAGTGGGCTATTTTAATCAATGAACATATTTCAAGTTATGCAACGATTTAATTCATTTGTTTCTACGTGTATTTCATGTATTACATATTGAATCGTTCTATTTAGGGGGCGACAGCGCGACCATAGGATCGTTTAACCAACTTACAGTCACCGTAAACCAAATACAATGCACGAATAACTTGCATTTGATTGGCATGTTTGAATACGGATGGACAATACATTAAATAACAAAATAACAATAAAGTTCGAAATGTTATTTCAGCTCGAAAAACAATCGCTGTATTGTTAGTGCCTTTGTGTCGTCATCGGCGTTGGTGTTGGCGTCGTCGACGTGATCTTCCAAAAACTTAAACATTAGCCATATTAACTAAGATGCCGCCCGAGATATTTACATAAAAATGTTGCCAGCCACAATTGGCGTGTGTTTAGCAAGGTTAATCACTCTGACTTAGGAAGTGTTGTGCCCCCTTTTAAAGAAATAAAACAACAGAGGGATATTGTGATCATCCGTGTGGTGTTGATTGTACTATAATGATGGTGTTCTGTTTCAGGGCGGGCTAAAAGACTTCGCCTGTGGCCTAAACATGCAGAGCGATGATATTGTGAGTACTTACAGTCAGTCTTCCTTGGGCCATCCGAAAGGTTGACATCCATCCGTTATTTACCAGAAATATATCATAAGATCTACAAGTAAAGCCAAGATACACAGTAGCGAATAACAATTGCAATATATACTTTAAGGTAGCACATCCCTAATGAAAACCTCCAAATGAAATGCTTTAGCCTATGTTGTTAAGCACAGGACTACAATGATAACATTAAAATAAGATTATGTCCTTTTGGGCTGATGCAAGAGACAACATTAAATTAAGAGTATGTCCTTTTTGGCTGGTGCATCAATCGGTTTTTTGACATCTTCAAACCTTTGTTTACGATAGGACCCAACCGTACGAGCAAAGACTATATACACCAAAGGATGTTTCAAAAGTATCGCCGACATCATGCGGGACAACGTGCTGGTAGTGGGGGCTGTGCTCATCGGAATCTTTATTCCCCAGGTAATTAAGCAAGACACTACCACATTTGAGTATTGATAAAAATCTCAGTGTAGTTTGTAATGGGTTGGATTGCACTTCAGTCGAAATCTGTTATGTCGAAATTGGTTACCTCGATATTCAGGTTATTTCGAAAAAATAAGGGTCCTGAATTTATTTCTTCTGCTTCTGTATAAATTCAATCTTCATATGGCGAATATATCAGCTCGACTATTCAAAGAATAAGAACTACTCGCCCCGACGTCGGGGTCTGCGTCGGCGTCCGGAGTTTTAGGGCAAGTTGGCAGTTTCACTTATAACTCCAATTCTCTTCATTCAACTAACTTAAAACTTCACACAATTGTTCAAGACAATATGAAGTTACATAACTCCATGTTATCCGAAATACAAATTGTGGTCCCTGATCGACTTAGAAACTTTAGTTTAGAAAGTCTTAGGGCACATTTTGTCAGGTTAAAGTTTCAATTGACATAATACGTCACACCCCTGTTTGCGGCAATTACACAACTAGGTTACACAACTCTAAATTAACTATAAAAACAAATTATGGCCCTAAATCGACCTAAAAGGTTTGGTTAAAGTTTTTAGACAACTTTTGATTTTTACTCAGATCTCAAATACTGCTCATTCAAAATACTTTATTCTTGACACAGTAGCCATCACACAATAAGTCTACATAACTACATATTAACCAATTATTTTGTTGCTTTGGGCTGGTGCATTTTTATACTTTTAACAAGGTTTTCACAAAATGAGACCTCGTTATTAGAATGACGTGCGTCGTTGTTCAGGCGGGCCGACGGGAGGGCGGCGTCAAACTCATCTATGGGATCGAATAATATTAGTTATGTTTGACATAAAGTTACCAAAATTAGTATATTGGATGTGTTTATGAAGACCTTTCATGGGAGTGCGTTTGGGGCCTCTATGGTCGCTGTGGAAACAAAACTTAGGGCATACCGATAGGTGTTCATGCAATGTTTTGAAATAGCTCTGTAAACGAAATTGCGTATATTAAGGACAACATTTAAAAATAAATGACAGTTCATGCTTGGTTCTAAGATTTCCGAAGCACATTTCGCCTCGATTGAAAATTTGTGACACGCATTCCAAATAAACTACAGAACTGTCTAACAAAATAAAGGTACCAAATAACGGGGGAAATTGGGCGCTGGAACATGGTCGATGTTACGAAATTTAATTGTTTAATTATTGAGAGAAACTAAACAAAAATACATACCGTCTCACTGGGCGCTGCCATTTTTTAATGCTTGGTACCAAAACAATAAACCACGTGATTACCGCCTCTGTTTCTTGTTTACCTTTAAATTTGTCTTTTGATTGTGTTTGACAGACAAATAATATTGCATTTAGGTGTTCAAGTCACCGGTTAAATCGAATTTGGCCGACATCTTAACATAGACAGAAATGATAGAATATGTGCGTCCTGCTTAATCAACGAGAACAGGCTTTTATTAGAAGATGAATTTCATGTGTTTTTCATATGCCCAAGGTTCTCTACTGCAAGAAATCAGTTTTTATTTACCTGGTACACGGGTCGATCTGACCTACATGCCTTTTACAGACTCCTAAAGTCAGATAATAGTTTTGTTATTCGACAAGTGGCAATATTTATTTTTTACTTGTTAAAAATGGCTGATTGAAGTTTGTAAACAATTTGTATTAAGCAATGACACCACTTTATTGTAATTAATGATGTATATATTATAGTATGTCTTTTGGGCCGGAGGCCTTTATGTACTGAATAAAGTTGAGTTGAGTTGAGTTAAATAACTGAAAATAATTGTCCATACAATGTAATACTCAAGAATAAATTGTTGGCTGAAATTCTGGTGACCTTTCCAACGATTCGGGATAAGACGCATTTACGTGTCCAAATTTTGGGATAATGTGCAGGCATAGGCCGGTTGCAAATGCAATTTGTATTTGTCGTAGCTAGCCCCTTAAATTTTAGGACAATGTAAAGAAATCGGAAAAAAACAATGATTGTAGTCGAGAGAACATTAAACGGTATAACGCGGATATGTGACATCAGCATCATGAGGATAAGAATATGTGACCTTTTCGTATGGCTATAAAATGGCTTGCTAGAAAAGGTGTGCTTTTAATATATATTCCCATCTTAATTCAAACATTTAATTGGGGTGGGCATCATACGTAACAAATGTTAAAACAGTGATGATTATATATACCATATAAAAAAGGTTATGTATATTTTCAGTTGATCATGACATGGATGGCTCGGACACTCATTGGTCAGATCAGAGTCCAGCGACAAAAGTGGAACCAACGACCTCGGTAACCGTCAGTCCTTGATGCGCATGCGCAGTGGCCATGATCGTTTTACATATCTCGGAACACTTCGGTGAATTCCGTAATGCTTGAGACGGTCATGCAACGATTGTTATACAATGTACATAGACAAATTTGGTCATAAATATGCGGTCTTATTGTTAGATTCATTTAGGTACATACTTGTGTTACCTTTCTTTATATACCTTAAAGAGAGACATCCAATGAGTATGTGCAAGTATAATAACCTTTCCGTATAAGTATTGACCTGACTGACATTTGCTCCTTTTACTGGAATCATATGTACCTTGTTCAAGGACATGCTTTACACAGGCATCTGAATCATTGTTTGTCGTATATCAAAGACATTAAATATCTTCAGATGTGTTGTTTATCTCATTGTATATACCCAAAATGGTTTTAAACAACATATTTGTGACAAACAATGATTCAGATGCCTGTGATACTTTACATGTGCTCAAATGTTCAACGTTGCTGCCATACAGCTCAAACACAACCGTACATCATTTGTATTCCTGGTTTTGTTCTACTGTTCTTGTTAACACGTCTTCGCCGTCTACATTTGTTTATAACATTGTTTAAATGTTACTAATAAAATATGGAAATGTTTTCAGAAAATTGTTAAATAAATGATCACTGTTGAATATCTAGTATTCGTCGGTAGTCATACAATATAAACGCTCGATATTCGAATAAGGGGCTTAACTCGACAATTATTTCAGGGCCGGCTCCAAACAAGTCATTGTTTGGGGGACTTATTAGGGGTAGGCTCGGGAGGAGTGTCCCATCCCTTTTGAAGAAAATTTTGATTTTTGTAGATGGAATGGTGTAATTTCCAGAACTACTTGACTAATTGATAGCACATTATTATGATTATTAAAATATACGAATTTTTCCAGCAGATAGGCATTACAGCACACTCTTTGGCCTCATAGTTGTGCGATTTCCTACTTCTTTACATATCAGTTTACATGAATCCTTGAGAATTATTTAAGTCAAGAGTTATGGACTTTGCTACATACGTGCGCATTGTCACTGGTAATATATGTACAAAGTTCCATGGCATTAACTTGAACGTGTATAAAGTAATGGCCAAGTTACAGATTTGCACGATCCGTTCAACCCATCAAGGGACATAACTAGTCAGTAAATAAAGCCAGAGTTACGGGGTTGGCTACAAAGGTTCATATTTTCATGAGTAACTAGTGAACATAGTTTCATGTCAATAGCTTGAAAGGTTATTAAACGATGGCCAGGTAAAGGGACTTTGTCGGACCGTATTTGGTACAAAAACGAATATGGTACAAATGTACCATATTCGGTCGAATATGGTACAAATGTACCATATTCGGACCGAATATGGTACAATTTTCGACCGAATATGGTACAAACATTGTACCATATTCGGTTGGAATAAGTTTTTCTATGCTCGCCAAAACGTATTTGGTACATACCAAAAAAACTCATAAAATGAAAATGGCCTACGTATATGGTACATAAATTATGTATTTCTTAATAAATGAAATAGTCTGCCAATGTGTAAACTTTTTTTCAAACTCAAATACATTGTATTAACCTAATATTGGAAGTGACAAAAGTATCATCATCATCATCATCATCATCATCATCATCGTCGTCGTCGTCGTCGTCGTCGTCGTCGTCGTCGTAACTAGCAGTAACAGAAACAGCTAACCTAACCACACTTTACATGGATTTTGCTGGTTGTGTAACTGTTTCGCCGGCTAGCTCAGTCGGTTGCGCGTCAGATTGGCACGCAGGCGGCCTGGGTTCGATTCCCGGGCGGGCCAGATACTTTCGTGGAGATTGGTCACGAAATGATTTCTACGGCCATTCTTCCCCTACCGCTGTTTCAAGTAGGGCAGTTGTCAATTACTGGCGAATGTATCTGCTTAGTACTGGTTACTAAGTACTAGTACTCTAAGACTAGAGACGTGCTTGCTCCAGGTAACTCTGTAAAAGTTTGAGGATTATCGCATTTTGGTTATGTTCATAGAGTGTGAACTTGTAAGGGTAAAGGTAGGCGAGCAAATCCATGAAGCGCGCCAGCGCTTCTTGGAAAATTTGATCGTTTAATACCCCTCGGTATTAATGCTTATATTTTAATACATTTTAATAATAATTGGTAGCTTTTGTCCAGATATGATTGCTTTAAGCAAACGTCGTTGCAGGAATGTCGACGTCGCATTCGATTGGTCGAATGACGTCGCGTCAGCCATATTAATGATTTCGTGCATTGTTTGGGTCAATCTAAAACTTCTGACAAGAAGATATTGCATGAGAAAATCCGAAAAATAAACAAGAAATTGGGCCGAAAAAATAACTAACGAAATTCATATTTCATGCATTTGCAGTTGTTTTACGATAGAATTTCTTCGATATAATTCAATATCCTTTGGTCAGTAGTTTTAGATTGACCCAAACAATTCACAAGATCATTAATAGCAATTTTCAAATTTTTAAAACTTTTTTTTTCGAAAGTGTATTTTCACCAAAATCCGATTTAAGAGATTTTGAGCTCTTTTAAATGAATATATCTCTCCAAAAATAAGGATGTTTGACTGGCTGCTTTAGACAGGTGTGACTGTATTCCTAAACATTAGGCGAAAAGAAAAAAATTGTCTGGTTCCGGTGACCCGACCCTACCTATTTTTTTCGCCCGACCCTAAACTTTTTTTTATTTGAATACGAAAAAATTGGTCCGATTTTTTACTCAATATTCAAGAGAATTGTAAAGAACGTTTTTAAAGCGTTCATGTAAACATTCTAAAAATAAAACAAAACTTAATAATTTTAGTTTAAGTTTTGAATCTATAATATGTTGTCTTGATTAAGGGAAAGTAAATTTTGAAAATAGAAATACATTGATCTTGTGGCAAGGTTCGAATCAAAACCTCATATTTTTAAATAAATGTACGATTTTGCACAGCACTAAAGCATTCAACGTAAAGCATTCCCTGCGACTTCTTTTTACGCTGATATTCAGTCAATTTAAAATGTTCTACAACCCATGATTTTGCCATATAGTTGCATAAATACTGTACTAGTCATAGCAAGCACCGAAAATGGTCTCGTTTATAGCGAATTATATTTTCAAAATATAACACGTACAGAAAGAAACAATTATTAAACCTATAGGGTTAAATGTGCATAAAACTCCTCCAGCTTGCACACTATGCATGTTTACAGTACATAAAAAGCTTAGTGTTGCACGCACAGAAGACTTTAATCACACAAAATATACATTAAAATAACGTTATTATATCACCTTTCACTCAGCATCAGTATAAATAAATAAATAAATAAAATAAAAAGAAATGCCGACCTACCCTACCTACTTTTTGGGGGCATGTCACCGGAACCAGACATAATGTTTTATTTGGCCTTACTTTGTAAAGTTGATTTGTCGTTCCGACGTCATATTGCTGAGAAGCCGACAAAGCTTTGAAGTTTCCGATTTTTTCTTTGATAACGTGCCGCTTTAAAAAGGCGGGAATTTTGCACACGAGTCTTACTCAGAAGTCAGTAACCATATTTGACTTGGCGGTCGGCAAGAAAAGTTGTGATTTTCGACTAGAAAGAATTGAAATCCAAACTTTCTTCAAACTTCAAAAGAATTCTTGACAGTAAGTACTGTACATAATTTTAATTTTCAGTTGTCTTAATATGCATTGATGTTTTAACATGCATTGATTTTTATGTTTTATGCCCCCCCCCTCAGAGTGCATTTGCAGTTGTCCGTCCGTCTATCCAATTGTCCGTGGCATTCCTTCCGGGTGCGTAACTCCTAAACTGCTAAAATATTTAAGCTACAGTCATGAAACTTCATGAAAAATGTTGTCCATCATCAGCTCTCAAGATACATTTCAGCTCACCTGAGCACAAAGTGATCAAGGTGAGCTATTGTGATGGCAAGTTGTCCATCGTCCGTGCGTGCGTGCGTCCGTACGTGCGTCCGTCAACAATTTCTTCAAACGATTTCTCCTCCTAACCCGCTAAGCCAAATTCAATGAAACTTGGCAGGAATAGTCCTTGCATCAAGCTCTACCAAAGTTGTTCAAAGAATTCCATTTCATGAAGAACTCTGGTTGTCATGGCAACGAAAAGGCAAATCATAGTGAAATCTTTAAAAATATTCTTGTCCGAAACTGCAAGGCCTTGAGGTTTGATATTTGGTATGTGACATAATTTTGGTATGTGACATAATTTTGGGGTCCTATACTAAGATTGTTCAAATTATGCCCCTGGGGTAAAAATTGGCACCGTCCCGTGCCTGTGTTGAATATTTACATAATATACATCTGCATACTTCTACTGTTTCATTTTTGTTAACTTTTCTTCTGAAAACAAAATGCACGAACTCCCAAGCCAAACATTGGGCAAGATTTGCCCATGAAAACAGACATTTATTTTAAAGATTCATAAATAAATTATATACCGACTGGTAAAGCTTGTCAGACGTTAGCATTTCAAATTGCAATGCTTTTTTAGTTCATTTACGTTCAAATGACTGTGTGGATTTCCATATAACCCAGAAAATAAACGCTAATCACTGTAAAATGAAAATTAAAGTAAAAAGCAGCATAAAATAAATGAAAACATACTTGAAATACTTATACTGCTCTGTCGGACAGTATTTGGTACAAAAACGCTTAGTTTAACTATATAATTATTATATAGAGAAATTTAAAAATATATATCTTTTTCTCTAAAACCACTTTGCCCAGAGCTTTGATATTTGTTATGTGACATTTTCTATTGAACTTTCGACTTTTGATGAATTAAACCTTGACCAAGTGACTTAATTTTGAAGCTTTTGCCTTTATTTTCCTTACAGTTATTACAGCTCAATCTGATTTTGGTGAAAAATACACTTTCGAAAAAAATTGTTTCAAAAGTCGCTATTAAAGTATTAATGATTTTGTGAATTGTTTTCGGTTAATCTAAAACTACTGACCAAAGGATATTGAATTATATCGAAGAAATTCTATCGTAAAACAACTGAAAATGCATGGAAAATGGATTTCGCGTTAGATCTACTAACGCGATATTTTCGGCCTATTCCATTCCTATTCAATAAATAGGACAAAAATACCAATTTTGGTGTATTTTAATTGAAAAATAAAAAATCTTGTTATTTTTTCGGATTGTATTTGATGTCATGCAATGTCCTCTGGTCAGTATTTTTAGATTAACCCAAACAATTCACAAAATCATTAATAGCGACTTTTGGAAACAATTTTTTTCGAAAGTGTATTTTCCACCAAAATCAGATCGAGCTCCTTTAATCTGTAGATTTGAACATTTTAAATTTTATGGAGTTTATAGGTCTTTGACCTTCGAACCCTGCCTAGTCGTGACTTCTGGTGAGCGACCTAGGCCCCCAGGGCCCCTTCTTTATATCCCTTCCATCCACGTAGCATTGGTTTCTACAGACCGTTTGTCCGTTGACCGCCATAAGTTTGCCCGCTATTTTTCCCCTGAATTTGAATTCGGCTGGATTTCAATGAAACTTTACATGAAGTACTTGCTACTTTCATTGCGCATATTGCCCGGAAGTTCGGATTGTAAATTTTAGCGGAGCTATCAGACGAGTGATTTTAGCTCAGCTCATGTCGTGAGACATTCGTTTTCGACACGCGGTGTTCAATACAAGCTCTATTAACTAATGAAGTATAAATGTATAATAACTTATTATATTATTTCAGATGAAGGAAGCAATTAGGAGAAAAAGGAAGCAATTAGGGTGCTTGCCCAGGTCGAAGTACGACATTATTGTCAGATGTTTAAACGGATCGTTCGATGTCCCTGTGAAGAAACGGACACCTGAAGAGAATAATTGTTTGGCCATGATTAGAAAACGTAAGGACTTCGAGCTTGGTGACCGGGGTTCTTTATTGTGTGGCGGAAAGCAAGTCCTTGTGAAAGAAGATCTTCCTAGATTTGTTGAGAAGATGTTCATGGAAAACAAAGGATGTGGAGCAAGGGTTATTTACAACAAACTGAAAGTAAATTACACGGGGTTCTCGGAACAAGCTATCCTTGAAATACTGTACAATAGCAAGTATTACCATGAGAAGTATCCGAGATTTACAAACAAGCCAACGCCAAAGACAATTACAGAAGAGGAACCAGGCAAAAGATGGCAGATTGACTTAATTAACATGAAAAATCAAAGTGTTAGCTACAAGGGGTCCACATACAGTTATATTCTACAAGTCGTGGACGTTTATTCTAGGTACGTTATGCCAAAACCCCTGAAAACGAAGAGTTCGCGTGAAGTTGCAAAGGCATTAGAGGACGTGTTGATGGTTAACCTTGCCCCTGACATCATCCAATGTGACAACGGACTGGAATTTAAAGGCCCTAGTATGAAACTTTTGTTGAACAAGTACAACATCAAAATGATCAATAGTAGGCCGTATCATCCTCAATCACAGGGCAAGTGTGAAAGGTCAAACAGTGTTATAAAGGCCAAGATTCTATTTGCAACAAAAAGTAAACGTGGATTTAACTGGGTCGAAGGGCTTCAAGATTTAGCCTATGCCATAAACACAAGTTTCAAACGAGTTCTTGGGGGTCTCACGCCCTTTGAAGCCTACTACGGAAGAAGTCATGTTTTTACCAAAGAACGTCATAGTTCTCGTGAAATAAAGAAAACCATACGGCGAGCAAATAAAAAGGCTTACAGGTCGCTGTTGAAAAACGCAACTTCCCCAAGCAAGTACAAAGTAGGAGAGACAGTATTAATTCGCTATCCCTTTCGAAAATCCAGGGTGCCAACCAAAAGATATGTTATCGAAGGCAAGGTAGAAAAAGTAAAACGAAATGGTGTTTATATCGTGTCATTTCAAGTACCGAACAAACCCGAACTTGGATTCGTAAGCAAATCGGTTGGGGTCGAAAACATGACTAGCCTAACTGTTGCGTTAGAGAAACAACGAAAAATTAAAAAACATTCATTAAAACAGAACCGCTCAGAGAAACAAAATCACAGAACTAAGTACTATCATGTTTCAACACACCATGAAAATCTGCAGTTGTTGGATGGGGTGAATATTGCCATGGACCCAAATCCGGATGGAAATTGTCAATTTGCTGCTATATCGCATCAACTTGGTAAAATTGGTATATACAAAGACGTAGATGCTTTACGTAAGGAAGCAGTCCATCACATTGTAGAAAACAGATATTTCTATGAAACTTTTGTCTATGATGAAACATTTGATGAATACGTTAAGAATATGTCTAAGAATGGGACATACGGCGACAACCTCACGCTCATTGCACTTATGAGAGAATATAATTTGCAGTGCCTGGTAGTTTGTACCCGAGGACTAGAACACTCATCAATTGTGTCAGCAGATGGAAAGTTCGATGGTGATGTTGGAACAATTGCATTGGGGTATTTCCCAGAAGGATTTGGCATGCATTACGTTAGTATCCGTATCAATCAACGCGTGTACAAGGACATAATATCACGCTTAGAACAGTCGTATGACAACGGTGACTCTGGCGACAGCGCTGCGTCTGGCGACAACGCTGCGTCTGGCGACAACGCTGCGTCTGGCGACAACGGTGACTCTGGCGACAACGGTGACTCCGGCGACACCGCTGCGTCTGGCGACAACACTGCATCTGGCGACAACGATGACTCTGGCGACAACGATGACTCTGGCGACAACGCTGCGTCTGGCGACAACGGTGACTCTTGCGACAACGGTGACTCCGGCGACAACGGTGACTCTGGCGACAACGGTGACTCCGGCGACAACGGTGACTCCGGCGACCGGCGACAACGGTGACTCCGGCGACAACGGTGACTCCGGCGACAACGGTGACTCTGGCGACAACGGTGACTCCGGCGACAACGGTGACTCTGGCGACAACGGTGACTCCGGCGACAACGGTGACTCTGGCGACAACGGTGACGTCTCTGTGTGTTCAGCCCTGAAAGAGCTTCAAGATATGATAAACAATAGGAGGGCACAGAGGCGAACGACTTTTCCATTTCTGATGTTACCACTTCACATTCAAGTTGAAATTTTTAAGTTCTGCATACAATCAAACCCGTCAATCCAGTTTGTGTTGGCGAAGGTCGGCAAACCCTTTAGAGATTTAATAAGGTCAATGAGTTTGCAAACACCTAGAATTTACATTCGGCCGGATATTGGACTAGATACTAGTAACAGAAATCCTGTTAGCGTTCGTTTCCTATTAACAAGAGCGGGCAGAAACAGCGGTCTTATTTCGGCAATAAAAGAAATCATCAAGGGGCCAAAATGGGCAAACGCATGGCTGCGTTTGCGTGTTAGTGGAATCGGTTGGTATGATATCATAGATGTCATGTACAGACATTACAGGTGAAATATACATGTATATCGGTGTTTGGAAACCTGTTATGTTATTTTTGTGATTGATGATTATGTTCTTCTACCGGAAATTTGTTGTCATTTGCTCATTTAATGGTAACTTTTTACGAAGCACATTTGGGATATTTTGGCTGCTACTAAAATGAATGTATATATGTATATTATGTCTGGTCAAAATGCTACAGTTGGATTAAAATTTAAATGCTGTTCTATGTTCTTCAATATTACTTTGAAAAATCCTGTCAGTATACCAATAAATGAAAAAAGTACAAGTTTGTTGAATCTCTTGAATGAAACAAATTATAAAATACAAAATGTAAAATGAATATGTGATGATGATGATGACAAAACATTTGTGATGATGATGATGGTAAAAAAATTGTGATGATGATGGTGGTGGTGATGATGATGACAGTGGTTATGATGATTGGGGTTTGATGATTGTGGTGATGATGATGATGATAATGATGATGATGATGATGATAACAAACGTTTTGGGATGATGATGACAGCGATGTTTATCGGACGATGATGATGGTTATAATGATGATGATAAGATTTTAGATGATGATGACGGCGATGTTTATCGGCCGACGATGATGATAATGATGATGATGATAACAAAATATTTGTGATGATGATGATGGCGATGTTTATTGGCCGATGATGATGATGATATTCTCATCGTCGTCATCATCATCACAACATCCTCATTATCGACCGAAAACATCGCTGTCATTATCATCACAAAAAAAACTTTTGTGATCACCATTACGATCATGATAATGGATATGATGATGTTGGTTTTGATGGTGATGATGATGGTGGTGTTGGTGAAGATAACAACGATGATGATCATTGGGGTGTTGATAATTGATGTGATGATGATGATGATGATGATGATGATAACAAACGTATTTTGATGATTATGACAGCGATGTTTATCGGTCGATGATGATTATTATAATGATGATGATTATGATGACAAATGTGTTTTGATGATGCTGACGGCGATTTTTATCGGTAGATTATGATGATGATGATGTGCTGACCGTCGTTATCATCATTACAAAACTTTTGTCATCATCATCACCATCGACCGAAAAACATCGCAGTTATCATCATCACATTTTTGTGATCTTCATTACGATGATGATAATGGTGATGATGATGATGGTGTTGATGATGATGATGATGACCTTGATGATTGTGGTGATAATGATGGTGATGATGATGACAATGATGATAAAAGTTTGTGTTGATGATGATGACGGTAATTTTGATCGTCGTCATCATCATCAAAACTTTTGTCATCATCATGACGATGATGATGATAATGGCGTTAATGGTGACGATGATGATGTAATTGATGATGATGACAATGGTGATGATGATTGGGGTTTGATGATTGTGATGATGATAACTGCGATGTTTATCGGCCGATGATAATGATTATAATGATGATGATGAAAAAAGTTTTTTATTATGTTGACGCCAATGATTACCGGCCGCCGATGATGATGATTATGATGATGATGATGATGCTGCTGATGATGATGATGATGATGATGATGATGATGATGATGACGATGATGATTATTTTCATGATGGTATTGATGACGTTGATGCAAATTGTAGTTATGATGATGATGATGATGATGATGATGACGATGATGATGATGACGATGACGATGATGAGTGTGTACCATATTCGGAACGAATGTGGTACATTTTTCATCCGAATATGGTACAAGTTTGTACCATATTTGGTCAGGCATTTTACCCCAAAACTGCAGATACGTATATGGTACAATTAGACAGTTGTACCATATTCGGCCGAATATGGTACAAATTTGTACCATATTCGTTTTTGTACCAAATACGGTCCGACAGGGCTTTGCTTGGTATTCATTCTAGGAACAAAACGATAGATCCAATGTATTTTACTTTACTAGGCTCTGTTAGCCAGTGACAGACGGGCACAGGCCACGGGGTTATTGCATAAACAACAAAGTCACTATATTATATTGTAAAAGTAAATTTATTTACCAAAATAATAATTTATTCAATCATTAAAGTGATTCTTATATTAAAGTGATTCAAAATAAACAAGCAACGATTATAAAATGCATCATAACAGATAATGTAAGTAACAGAAAGTTTCAAAAGATAGATAAAATATGAGCAAGAAATAACAAATATTTGGTTATGTTTGGTATCTATGAACAAGTTCTTTTAGCTTCACTCCCACTAATTGACCGTTTTGACAACTTTTTATATTTATTTTTTTTTGTCTTTGGATGAGCCGATTTTTCTGTATGTCTTATAACCTATGATACAAGACTGCTGAAAAAAAAGCAGATAGCAGTTTTTCGTTTTTACGTTTGAAAAATGATGTTTTATGGCTAAACGCGTTACTAACGCGAAAGAAAAGTGATATTTTCAGAAGTTTTCCAAATAATTGAGATGTGTTCTAATGTGAGTTAGCTTATATGACTGAATTGAAGGTATTAATGCAAAAAATCAGCCGATTTTGAGACAAAAACTAAAAAGTCATAACTGTCATTCTGTGAGAGTGCAGCTTTAAAGCTGCACTCTCACAGATTGAATGTTTAGACAACTTTTTTTTATTTTTTTTTGTCTTTTAACGAGCGAATTTTTGTGAAAATCCATTGAAAACAGTTATATAAGACTGCTGAAAAAATATAGATCGCAGATTTTTATATTTAAGTTCAAAAATTAATGTTTTGTGCATTTTTTTTTAGACCTTTAGCCATAAAACATTGATTTTCGAACGGAAATATTCAAATCTGCGGTCTTATCTTTTGTCAGCAATCTCTTATCATTAGTTTGTAGATATTTACGCAAACAATTTTCTTTTTTCAAGACAAAAAATAAAAAAAAGTTGTAAAAACGGTAAGTCTGTGAGAGTGTAGCTTTAATATATAAATGCACTATATTTACATGATTAAACTATAACTTATCTGACATGCATTGCCAATATGAATTGTTACAGTATAACATTGGGTTGATTGGTCAGAACTTTGTCAAAGTTGACAACGTTATTAAAGGCATCATTGTTAACTTTAAAAGGTTGATTATTTTAGTCATGTGGTTTATATAATTATAGTTAAATCATTTGTATCAATAATTGTGAAAAGTACCATAGATCACATCTTGTTATGTGTGTCCAAGAAACTGAATATCAAAGATTTAACAGTTATCAAAATGAAGTTAACAAGCTGTTAGCTTTAACAATTTTCTGAACAATCGGCCCTTTTTTCAGCTACATAAACTTTGAATAAATGTTGAACATTCAAAATGTTATACACTTTACGACAAACAAAAGTATACATTTTTTATTCTCCCACTTCTTTATATGGTTATTATTGCAAATGACATTTTTAAATGAGGTGTTTAATTTTTTTGATTTATTTTGCAATGGACGTTATATTATTTGAAACTTGAATTAATAACTTTATATAGCTAATCATTGTGATTATTCTTTCCCACATTTTATTCGGATTCTTATAACAATGAAAAATAAACAAGAAGCCTACAAGGGCCTACAATGTATGCTTTACAGACATGTTTTCTGGGGGTTATATACTGAACTCACATTCAAAGCAATCAGTGAACTGTATGTTCCACAAGTAATACAATCATACACAACTCTCTGTACAAATTTGTCTCCCTTAGAAAATACTTTTACTTTCGAACAAAGGGAAAAAACCTTACAACAATAATACACAACTCTCTGCACTAAGTTGTCTCCCTTCAAAAATACTGAGCAGGATTGCATGGGTGGATCTTGCTGGCTTCGAAAGGAATCAAGCTCTCATGGAAATCTAATTACTGTGTTAGTTTGATAAAACAATCAAATCAGTATTGCGTTGACAAGCAATTGTTTACAGATGCACATACAAAGGACACAGCGCCATAAAAATTAGAAGTAAAATGGTGAAACAGTGTATTCAGCAAAATACCACCAGTATATCTTGTGTTATCTGCAAATAGTTTTAATTAAGTCGGCCATCAATGGTGTCTTCTTGATGTTGGTTTCTTGAATGATCTCATAATTATTTGACTAACACTTCCTGAATTGTTTTAACTCATTCATGTTTTTTATATATCAGTAAAGAATCTCATGAAAACAGATTCCAATGCAGGTAATATAGAGTTTTAGGAATATTGGTGATTAACAAACCGAAAACATTTTGGTGGTGAAAAAGTAACATATACAGGCCCTATGGTTAAGAAGGTGCTTTTTGAGTTTTAGATTGCCTCTTACATACTAGGTCATTTTTGTTTTGAAATGGTCCATTTTCATCGACAGAAAATAACCCAAATCATGTTTTTCTAAAGAAAAAAAAAAACAGATTTTTTTAAAGAGCACAATAAGAGAAAGCAAAATTTGCTAGTATCAATGAATATGGATAGTCTTTTACAGATATTGCCACTTGTTGAAAAAATATTCCCAGAAAGTGATTTATCTGATATATATATAAATGTATACTCTCTTTTTGTCATTGAGTGTATAAAGATAAATTCAAAGTCTACTTTGTTTATAGAACACAGGAAGTAAACAGAAAAACAGTGAAACAATGTACAAAAACAACAACATATAAACATCAAGGTATTTTCAAATAGTACAAGAACATATATGTGAACATAGAATATAAATACTGAGAGAAAATGACTCAAGTTCTATTTGAACAATTACAATGAAATAACAAGTCATATTCCTGAAAAGAAGACTCTTGTTAATTCATTATCAACACCAGTTACCCTAGAAAGAAGGTTCATTTGTCAAAATAAATTAAATATAAATCAATAACAACATCAATATAAAGAAATCAAATTGGTACCCCTCTTTAAAAAAATTATAACAGCAGTAAAACAGCAAAAGTGGTTCCTGAAAAGAACTTCATTTGTTATTTATCCAGTATACCATAATATAAGTTTTCTTATCTAACATACAATTCCATGGATGATTTTGTCATTATTGGTATTCTCATCAAAAAAATAAGAAGTACAGATCCGGAATATAAGCAGCAGATGGCAAAAATCATGATAATGACTTGCATCTTCTTAAAAAAACGAATCATTTGTGATAACCACTATAAGAGATCTGCTAGATTTAACATGCTTTCTTCATTATCTTCTAACTAACACACTTAACAGAATTATAACATGGACTGTCTATGAAAGCAATACCATATCTCAATACTATTAAAATGTTTTAATGGCCCAAAATACAAATACTATTTACAATTGTATACAATTTATATATGGCAAAAACAAGTCAATCTCTTGCTTGCAGGTATTTACACATTTAGGATATCAAAAATATAACAAGAGCGCTGTGGAGCGAACAACGATTATCTGTTCTTGTGTTTTCAGTCGACAAGGGGTATAGCTCCATAACTATTAGACAGAGTTATGCCCCTTGCTATAAATGCGCATATTGTCTCTAGCAACATGTGTATATAGTTGTATTTGAATATCTTGATCATTGTTTTTATTTATGGGCAAGGTTAAAGATTATTTACAACAACGCCAATGACAACGACACCATGGCTATGACAATACCTTCCTTTTTTTCTTCAAAAACCGGACAATTTAAAAATGGACAAAGCTGCAGTTTCAATGTAACATGCAAGCAATCATACATGATAAAATGCCATACAAGAATATTCAGTAAAAGTTTTTAGCCTTCGGACTCGATGCAAAGTTAAATGTTATTGTCCTACAGAAACAAGAAAATGTTATAGTATAAATGTCTTTACAATTTTGAAACATATTGAAGCAATGTTCAAAAAAGTCTACATTAATACCATTTATATTTGCAAAATTCCTTGATAGGCTTTTTTTATTAAATATTATTATAGCAAAATACCCTAAATTCTTATTCTCGTTAACCAGAGTGTTGATGCTATGCATACCATTCGATTTAGCATAATCAAACTCGGATGAATGAGAATGTATATCCTATACCTTTAAAATTTGTAATGCTTTAAAGCATTATAAGAAATAGTCAATGCACAAAACTATCACACATTTAACTGACAGAACTATGACACAGTTTTAATATACTGTACTGTATACCGTAAAATAAGTCTCTTTAAAAATACAAAAATCAACAATAAAATATAACATTATTCACCTGAAGTTAGTAACAAAGCCATTGTAAAGGCAGAGCATAACAAAGAACTTTGTGCTCAGGAGAGCTAAAAACATAAAATACATAAAGGGCACACGCCATTTAGAATAACTCTTAAACACGATTTAGTGGTCATCATTATATTTTGTTCAATGAGCGGAAAAAAAAAATCCACATGTTTTCCAATACATATATTTCTGTAAATCAGCAGTCAGCTGTTATTGATTTTAATCAGGTGATGCGGTAGATATAAACATTGGCTGGCCAAGTTAGTGGGAACTAAACACAATATAATGTAGACCAGTTAAAAACTTGTATGTGTGTACATACTAACAATCCTTAGCCATAACATCACATTAAACTTGCACCTGATAAATCTGAAAGATATTTGTTGAAACAAGGCTCCTGGCCCCTAATTATGAAATAGGAATGATTATGAATGGGTTGTAACACCTGATAATTGATAATTGTCAATCCTGAAATACAGCAGGGATTAAGACCCATTCTTGGGGCTGCAAGAGGCAGAGCCCCGATCAAAATTGACCTCAGAGACCTTCTATAATGCATCTCAGCAAAACAGTTTGACATTTCAGAGACCTTCCAAGACCCCTCAACCTCCCACATGAAAACTAACATCAATCTCCAAGGTATCCTTGAAGCCTCTGATCCGGAAATTCAGAACCTTGCATTATATGAAGTTCAAAGAACACATACTAATAATCCATGTGAAACACAATCAGTGTAGGAGAAAGTCCTTGTGGTTTTTCAGTTTTTTCATGTTTTTCTTGATCTCTTTGACGAGGTCTGAAGGCTGAACAACGACGGAGATGTCCCGTCCCACCGCCAACAGCCGATGCTCGATCTACATACAGGAATGAGTTGTCATCACTTTTATATTATACTTATATAGATTGGCCATTTCAGTTTAATATTTTTTCAGGGCTAAATGATGTGTTATTGTTGAAATTGGGAACTGTCTTTATCAAAATATAGTTAAAAAAGTTGGTGTGAAATAATGCTTGAATCCTTTTCAAAATATGATCAATTATGTTAATTTCAAACAAGATGTACTTGTATAATATTGACAGTTCATAATATTGGAGCCATCAAACAATTGCTAGATAATCTTTCAAGACTAACAAATTGCAATGAAATTAAGTCCAAACCTCCTGGTTTTTAGAGAAAAGGTTAAGAGGTCTCATGTTGACCTCAGTCAGCATCCAGTTGACTGGTCCCCCTTCCATACCCTTTGCCTTGTTGGGCAGACCGTGTCTACTGGCAAGGCCATTCGGGTCCACATAGATGATCTGAAGAATACATCATGTAATGACCCTAGCCCTATATAATATTATAATTTCACTACCATACAAATTCTAAACACTATTGTAATTATTATATTAGAAGTATTTCATCCAACCCTTTTACAAGATTGGAATGGTTCAAGATGAAGAAATCAGTTAGGAGATTTACTTTCATAAAAAAGATAAAGTACATATTTTTTTTTATATTGAATTTTTTTTCTTCACATTTTTGGTATTGTAATTTTTAGTTATTATAAGATTGCGTTTGAAAATCTGGTGCCAGTGCCTCACTTCTTTGGAACATAAAGTAAAAATCACAGGCAATAAATCGCAGGCAATAATTTCGACTATCACCTCGCTTTATCATCCTCTGCCGCACTGTTACCCTCCGACGTCATGAACTTGACATTATGCTATAAATACGCAGCCATGATGGATTTTAATGTGAAAATTATGATTGATAAAACTGGTATTGCAATTTTAGAAGACACCTATTATTAATTTTCACTTCTATAGAACATATAACAATTTTTCTGTTTATTTACATGTGAATTTGAATAGAATACTGTCAAATTCTACAGTTTTTGTTCTGTATAATAACAGATATTGACTGCCTTAGGTTCGCATTGGTCGACAGTATTTACCTCAGGTAAACACTATGCAATGTCACCCTGAAGGCAGTCAATATTAATATATTATCAGTGCATAGGCCGAATCATCAAGTTTTCAAACAACAAGACCAACACTTGCCTGTTGTTAAAGTTGTCTTTTTCAGTCAAACAAAGGGAATAAACTCAACAATTATTAAAGCCAGAGTTATAGACCTTGCTGTGCCTGTGCTTAATGGACAACACTTACTAATTATTAAAGCCAGAGTTATAGACCTTGCTGTGCCTGTGCTTAATGGACAACACTTACTAATTATTAAAGCCAGAGTTATAGACCTTGCTGTGCCTGTGCTTAATGGACAACACTTACTAATTATTAAAGCCAGAGTTATAGACCTTGCTGTATCTGTGCTTAATGGACAACACTTACTAATTATTAAAGCCAGAGTTATAGACCTTGCTGTGCCTGTGCTTAATGGACAACACTTACTAATTATTAAAGCCAGAGTTATAGACCTTGCTGTACCTGCGCTTAATGGACAACACTTACTAATTATTAAAGCCAGAGTTATAGACCTTGCTGTACCTGGGCTTAATGGGCAACACTTACTAATTATTAAAGCCAGAGTTATAGACCTTGCTGTGCCTGTGCTTAATGGGCAACACTTACTAATTATTAAAGCCAGAGTTATAGACCTTGCTGTACCTGTGCTTAATGGACAACACTTACTAATTATTAAAGCTAGAGTTATAGACCTTGCTGTACCTGCGCTTAATGGGCAACACTTACTAATTATTAAAGCCAGAGTTATAGACCTTGCTGTGCCTGTACTTATTGTCTCTAGCAACAAGTGAACCTAGGTTCATTTGAATATGTTGAATTGATTTTTAAGTATGGCAGAGGATAAAGTCTTTGCACAACAACAAAGACTTAAAAACCAAGGCTTCTTAAATACGAACATAATTTAGAGAATGGAAAGGTTTCCTACCTCAGCACTTGTACCATCCCTTCGTATACCAAGACATTCCCCTTCCGCAGCCCGCTGTATAGCAAACACCTGTGCAAGTGGTGTCCGATTAATCGTGATTTCAATGCTCTCAGCTGGAACAAATGTAAGACGCAATATTTTGAAAGGATATCACAGAACAACTTTTCATGTTTTATTGTTAAGGCATGTTGTGTCTTTAATAAATTATTGAAAATAATGTATTTCAGATATAGTTAATTTATTATATCATATGATAAAAGAGATACAAATTGTAGGAAAAAGACTGAAATTAGTAAATGACTTAAGATGTTTTATGAATACTGGCTCAGGTCTTATTAAAATCATGGTCTAACGTTCATAAAATTGATATCAAATAATTTCATTTCAGAAAAATCATCTTCTATTCTTTAGTCACAATGAATGCATTTGATTATTTCAAGTTTACTTCTCTTTATATAAAATTACCTTTGACATTTTTAACGAGTTTATTGGCAAATGCGAGTTCCGAGACCTGTACATCGTTGATTGCCGTCAATTCATCCCCAATATGAAACTTGTCATACAGTCGTGGGAACTTCTTCACATCCCAGCCACAAATCCTTAGGAAAACAAAACTTTATATTAAGCTGGTGCAGTGAATATTTTCATTATTCGCCATAGTGGCCCACAGTGTTACAGCCAGAACATTTTCATGTCTTTTTTTCAAAATGTAAAGAAGTGAACAGAAGCAAAAGGTAAAAGTTATAAAAGAACTAAAAAGACACAATATTATAAGAACACTTTACTTACTAATTGAGGCAAAACAAGTTATTGCTCGGAAACTGTTTTACCTACAGAAACCTGAAGAACCATGAAATCAATAAGACTCATCTGCTGGTCATGACGTTTTTTGCTTACAAAGATCGTGATTCCTGAGCCATTCGTTCTTCATTTATAGGACATAAACCACAGGGACAGATGAACAGAAATTTAGTATCTTTTGCTAATACAAATTTGTAGATCATTCTTAAACACATACCTCTGTACAAACATGATAACTATTCATTCCTGACCATCAAGCTCAAACTCACAAGCCCACCATATTCTCAAGCTCAAAATCACAAGCCCACCATATTCTCAAGCTCAAAGTCACCAACTTAACATGATTATTCTCAAGCTCAAACTCACAAGCCCACCATATTCTCAAGCTCATACTCCCAAGCCCACCATATTCTCAAGCTCAAAAACACAAGCCCACCTTGATTATTCTCAAGCTCAAACTCACAAACCCACCATATTCTCAAGCTCAAAATCACAAGCCCACCATGATTATTCTCAAGCTCAAACTCACAAACCCACCATATTCTCAAGCTCAAAATCACAAGCCCACCATGATTATTCTCAAGCTCAAAGTAAAATACCCACCATATTCTCAAGCTCAAACTCACAAACCCACCATGATCATTCTCAAGGTTAATGTCACAAACCCACCATATTCTCCCAAAGCATTCAACAAGTGCGAGCCCACTTGTGAAGTGTTGTTTTGAGATCATCTTCACCAATCCCCCGGTCGACTCTATCTCCGCTCTGATAATGTCCACCTGGTTCTGCTTAAGGTTCATCACTGTGAGGGCCCCTGATGATGGTGAAGTGGACTGTTGGCGACATGACAGATGGATCGTCTTAGGTCGGGCACCACCATGAGCTGATGGCCAAAAAAAACAAATAATATAATAATAATTTATTTTTTGACAATCACATTGTGAAACATACAAATGTACATGAAAACTCATAAATCGTCTAGTTTATTGAATTTTACTTTGATTTCTCCTATCACATTTCATAAAGATAATGAAACACATGTATAAGGCCATGCTGATACCCAAATACTGCTTATCTCCTTACACATACATGTTAGCCCACAACAATGATAAATACTAGAATAAGAGGCCCAAAAGGGCCTATGCTCTACTGGCTGGGTTTGTGTGGTCAACATCACTGTTTTCAAAAGGAACTAACCTCTTATGGATATCTGAATACTGTACAAGTTTCATCAAGATACAATCAAAACTGAAGACTGTATCATGTTCGCAAGCATTTTTTACACAATAGCATTTTTTATACTATCAAGGCCCATTATCTAATCATTTCAAGGCCCATAATCTAGGCATGCATGGGCAGATCTAGGTGGTTTTCGAAAGGAACCGAGCTCTAATGGATATCCAAATACTGTACAAGTTTCATTGAGATACAACTGAAGGCTATGTCATGTTAACAAGGAATTGTTTACAGGCGCACTGATTTTTATACTATAAGAAAAGAACCGAGCTCTAATGGATATGTAGATACTGTACAAGTTTCATCAAGATACAATCAAAACTGAAGGCTGTATCATGTTAACAAGGAATTGTTTACAGACGCACTGATTTTTTATACTATCAAGGCCCATAATCTAGGCATGCATGGGCGGATCTGGCTGGTTTTCAAAAGAAACCAAGCTCTAATGGATATGTAGATACTGTCAAAAATGAAGGCTGTATCGTGTTAACAAGGAATTGTTTACAGACACACGGACGCACATACTACGCACACATTACCATCACATAAGCTCTTCTGGCCTTTGGCCAGTAGCGCTAAAAACAAACATACAACAAGAACGCTGCAGAGAGAACAACAACCCTTGTTTGCTGGGTTTATTGTCAAAATTACAAAGTATTGTGTCTTACTACATGAGCAAATTGTCTCTGGCAACATTTGTTACAGTACCAAATTTCATTTCAAGATTTGGAGAGGTTTATTATATATGTTCCAGGTTCGAGATTTTACCCAACGCTGACTAAGACACCAAGGCAATCAATATTGCCTGACTTTTTCTTAAAAAAAACTTCAATGGGCAAATATAGGCAGAATATTTGCAATGATTGTCTGCAATTTGAAAAAATGAAAGACCTACGTTTCACATTGCCAGCATCGATGGAAGCCCTCATGATGCTGGGAGGTCGTCGGGGTGGAATGGGTGCAGAATGAAGGTCACTGGGGCGTGGCGGCACGGCTGGCTCCTTCTGCCTAGAAGGTGGGGGTGGAAGACCGGGTCGTCGGGGTAATGGTTGGGAAGGTCTGTCCTCAAATGTCTCAACTTCATTTGAGGAGCTTTGAAATGATTTGTTCATATTCATGTTTCCACTCTCTGACTTTTTGTTCCTCCTTGGTGGAGCTATGGGAATGTCATCGTCTGTTGCAGATCCTGTTGTTCCCGTCTTGTTACTCCGCCTGTTTGGTGGACTGGGTACTGGTGGTCTATTTGTTGATTGAGATAGAATAGCAGACCTGGACATATCCACATCTTCATATGTGTCTTGATTGCAAATTGCTGGCGACGATCTCTCTACCATTGATTTTGAGAAAATATGTGGAGTTTTAAGTTCACCAAAGTCTCTCCTAGGGAGATTAAGTTGTGGTCTATTAACAGCACAGAAAGGCTGACCATTTTGTATAGGTTTCATTAAAGGATTCTTGTCAGTTTCAGCCGCATGGTTTGCTGAGGAGGCACTTGATCCGTGTTCAGGTAAGTCAGAGTACATATTCAACTCCTTCGACCCTGAAGCTCCGTAGCCTGGGCTATTTGGCGAGGCCCTTGGTGGCAAATCTACCACTAATGTTTCCGGAAGCTCAATTTCATCCGACTTTCTTGAGAACATCTTTTTAATCTTACTCATGTGCTTATGTTTTATGTAACCTTCATCCTTATTTGATGTATTTTTAGACTGATTGTTAGTAGCATGTTGTTCATGATCAGCAGGTTTTGTTGCAGCATTTGGCACATCAAGGTCAACTGTGAATTTCTCAGGTTTCATTCCTGGTTCAAATTCTGTATCAAAGCTCTTTTTCGGTTCATTCTTGTTCGGAGTCCAGTCTTCTTTATGGTTATTTCTCTTAGGTAATGGTATGTCAGTCACCTCTTGGTCTTTTACACTGGAGCAGAGCCAGGCTGCTCCATATAGTTCATCAGTCTCATACGGCTGACTTATAGACAGATCAGGTGTAGTTTCTCTACTCGGTTTATCATCAAAACTTATCGGATTTCCTTCAGTTCTTCTTACCAAGGTTTCATACTGTCCAATATCATCCTTATTACTTACAGCACCACTATCACAGTTAGAAAGATTGCTTGGTACACTTTTGGGCTCAGCCCTAGCAGGCAATTCTTTATACAAGGCACTTGGAGAAGTTTGTTCTTTGGCTGTAGGTTTTGGATAATCATACAGGGATAACGCATCCTGAAGTTCAGTATTGGAATAAGTATCCTTTTCAACACATGCTTGGGGGATAGGGGCCTGACCCAGTGAATTTAAGGTGGGACTATCTGATCGTTGATTTAGGGAATGCAAGTATGAGTTTGCATTTACAGAAACACTGTGTGCTACTGGAGGGTCAGCTGTTTCCCTGCTGACACCAAGAGAGTCAAGTCGTTCACCAGGCTCTGGAGGAATACAAGACTCAGCCTCTTCTTCTTCAGTGGTGTCTGACTTCCTATTTCGCAGCCAGAATGAGGCTCCAAGAAAATCAGCATCTTCAGAAGTATCTGATTCTTGTGGGTGAACACTTACTATCTCAGGCAGACTAGTTACTCTGTCATCATCATCATCATCATTCTTTGTTCTGACAGCATGTCTGCTTTCAACATGCGGTTTGTTTGCACTAAATCTTGGAGAAGGTTCATTTTCAGAATCAGAGCTATCTGAAGAGGAATCAAAGAAACTTTTCTCTTTCTGAGAAGGTTCCTGGTCATGACCTTTGAAGTTGGTATATGAGCCGTCCGACATTTTATCATTACGGTGTATTGAGGAAATAATAGCAAACACTTCCTCTCCGTCAGCATGTTTGTTTCCCTGGGATCTGCGAGGGAGTGGGATTGGGGGTGCCTCTTCAGGGTAGGGTATTGAAGGCGGGACTCGAATCTGTAGTGTTGCAGACATGCTCAAATCTCTAGGATCCTCGTAATCTGGATTCTAAAAATAACATAAGAATTTCTTTTCATGTTCATATGGGACAGTACATCATGATATTTATAACTTGACCGTCCTTGGCACACACAATGAATAATTAAGCTTGTGTTTATATTAAAACTAAGTCACCTGGCCCCAATTTCTCGAAACATCTTAAGTATAACAGGCTTAAGTTGCTTAATCAATTAGCCAAAATACATACTTATAGTGAATTTTTATAAATGAAAAATGGTTTATTTTGATAATCGTAACGATAATTCCAATCTTTAGTATTAAAACATTTAAAGGAATATATTAAACGCAAAATATTGAAAGACAAAAATGGTGGGTTTAGCATCCTGTAATAAGAGACTTAGGAAGGAAGTTTCGAGAAATTGGGGCCAGTAGCTTATATTTATCATATTAACAGATCATCGTATAAATTAGTTTTCTTTTTCAATACAAAGTCAATAAAATTTTGATTTTATCTTGAATATTGAAAAGGAATGACTATGTATCATATGATGCAATGGCTCTCTTGTTGGCTGCATATGTTCTAAATATGTTTTTTATACTTATCTTGAAAAAATATTTTTAATATGAACATATTAATTCTAGTTTAAGCCAACCCCAAGATTTTCAGGTTCTTCAACTCCATTAAGTAGCCTCTCTTCAAATGTCATTTCCTCTAGCTGATTGGCTAACACCTCATCTGATTGGCTGAATCTGGAGTCATCTGATTGGCTGGTGTCAGGCGGTTCTGGAGGCACTGGTCGACGCACAGGAAAAGCAGTGTATTCATGATCAGCTTTTTGATTTTTACTCTGAAATTGTTATTTCATAATCAAAATGATATTGTCATTCTTGGGCTTGTTCACATGATATATTGGCATATTTCTTTTAACTTTAGTTGAAAATGAGTTATTTTACTTTATTTTATGGACAAACATCAAACAGCACTGGAAGATACCTTTTTTTAACAGAATTTGGTAAACCAAAGACAAAAAAAAAAATCATTTTTGATAACGTCACTTATGCTTTTTCACAAAACAGAACAACACAGTCACATTTTCAAATAATTATTAAGAATAGATCTATCTTTGATTTTAGGCCCCAAGTCTGACTATATAGAACATGAATTTGTCCCTTTTATATAAACTGAAGTTAAGTGTCTTATGTCTTTTGTTTCGCTGCAACATTCATACTAAGTTTCATGTGAATATAACTATTTTCGCAAGCTGACAGCACTGAATACTAATTTAACAGTTTTCTGTACGTTTAATCTGCTCATGAACACTTTAGGATAAAGCATTCCTTGCTACAGTTATGCACACTATCAGCAGATAGTGTGGCCCACATTCATGAACATCTTTAGTCAAAGCTTGAGACTCAAATTTTGATATACCATTTTTGACTACCCTTAAAAAAGTTATTGGCCACAAACAAATTTCTATTTTTAGCTTCATCAACCTTCACCCAATCCCTTCTAAAGCAACCCCAAGCTAGCTCTTCACTTATGCTACCTAAACATCAAGTTATGGTCAAAGTCATTATTCCTATGTTATTAGGCAGAAACTGCTATGCTATTTAAAGTAACACTGACCTTGACTGCACCTTCTTTAAAAGTAATCCCAAGCCTCCTCTTCACATAAGCTACCTACATACTGTTTCATCACTATCAATCATTCTTCTACTTACACACCAAGATTCATCACTATCCATCATTCTTAATATAAATTATTCAGCTGACACCATTTCTCTATTTTAAGTGACCCCACATACACCCAAAGTAATCCAAAGCTAGCTCTTCAAATGGGCAAGTGTATTCACTATTCATCAATCCTAGCTTAAGTTAAAGGTAAAAAGCTATTCTACTTTAATTTTTTATTAATGTTGACATCGACCCCTACCCCCTTCAACCTAGCTCTTCACATATGATATCTACTCATCGAGTTTTATCATTATCCATCAATCCTAACTAAAGTTATTCGGGGGGACACCATGTTTCTGTGTTTAGTAACAATGACCTTGACCCCACACCCCCAAAAAGTGCTCCCAAGCTAGCTCTTCACATAAGCTACCTACACACAAAGTTTCATCCCTATCCATCAATGCCCGCCTACTTAAACATCCTCATTCTAATAACCCAGTTATTACCCAGCCTTGTTAACAAGCATAAGTGGTTTTTTTTTATAAAAATAGACTGAAGCATGATGTTTATAAGTGTATCTGTAGCTGTCTTCACAAGCAAGGTTTAATGATTTACTATATTATAAACTACACTAAAACTAACTCTGATTCCTAGATTCCGTAGATGGCGTTCCAGGCATCGGCACCAGTCTATCATCTGTCCTCTGTGGGAGGGCGGTAGAAGACATATTATTAGGGATGAAAATTGTTCAATTATAAAAGAAGTCAAATGTAGATGAACTTTTAAAATGAAATACATGAATACCGGATATAAGTACAATATTACCTGCTGGATGCTGTGAGTTCAATGTTCCTGTCCGATAGGATGATACAGAATGTGTGGTCATTGGAGGTTCTCCCCATCGTGTACGAGAGGCTCTGGAAGGAAGAGAGGTTCACTGCCTGTATGGGGCGCCCCGTAAACACGCACTCCTCACGATCATAGTGCTCCAGGTACGGGCAACGATTACGCACCACAAACACGTACCAACGGCTAGGCTCTAGCTTCTGCAGATTAAATTATACTGTTCATGTAATATGAAATATTAAACATATTTTAGAAACCAGTCGTACTAGTATTTAAGCCTGGTTTTAGCCAGGATAGGACGCTGCAGAAGTGAGGTCAGGGTGCTAAGGGAAAAAATGGCACATTGTATTAGGCTGTCAAGAACTTGAATCTCATACATTTGACAGAAATAGTTAAGGGTTGTGTTTAATTGAAGTAAAATCAGGTTTCAACTGCCAAATACATAAAGTCAATTTATAATCTTATCATAAGGTTTAATCAAAACAAAGGAAATATTTCTAATAAGTAACAGTCTAAAGCATTTAACTTAATGAGGGCAGGAAGGTGACCATGAGGGCAGGAAGGTGACCATGAGGGCAGGAAGGTGACCATGAGGGCAGGAAGGTGACCATGAGGGAAGGAAGGTGACCATGAGGGCAGGAAGGTGACCATGAGGGCAGGAAGGTGACCATAAGGGCAGGAAGGTGACCATGAGGGCAGGAAGGTGACCATGAGGGCAGGAAGGTGACCATGAGGGCAGGAAGGTGACCATGCTGATCTCCATAAAAGCAGACAGATACTTCTAAAATGACAGGGTGCAGCACCTTCCAAAACTCTTTTGCTAAAACCGTTTAGAATACAACCTACAATTTAGCCAATGAAATCACTAAGTACTAAGCTAAGTCATTAAGAATTTCAACTTTCGCTCAGGTGTTTAAAGGTCCACCAACTTCCACTCTTCCGATACAAACTCCCTGTGTCAGATTTTACGTTGATAAATAAATTGTGTCAGCCAAATAGATAAAACTGCCTTGTT
This sequence comes from Mya arenaria, assembly GCF_026914265.1. Lineage (NCBI taxonomy): Eukaryota > Metazoa > Mollusca > Bivalvia > Myida > Myidae > Mya > Mya arenaria. Next base: position 9,189,620 of record NC_069133.1, read on the forward strand.
TTGTTGAAATTCACAATCAAAATAAAGACATTGAAGGACACTTAAAATCAACAATAAAGAAAATATACCCTAGTTTAGTATCAAGTTTGACGAAAGGACATCCAGGATTGTGAAATTCAAGTACACATACATGCATTTCCTGGTCAATACAGTAATTTAGTATTTATAATCATATTTTCACTGGTTTACCCAGTGTGGATATTCCATTTAAGTTGTCTATGTTAAGTTCTTTTCCCCCGAGGTGTAATATTAAATCATCTATAAAAGATCCCCCACCTGTTTGATGTTCTTGGCAATGAGTTTGGATGCGGAGGGCACGGGGTCAGCAGACTGAACACTCCTCTTCAAGTATCCCTGCTTGAGAATATTTTGCGCAGTCACTGGTGTGGCCATGCCGCATTATGTAATCTAATGGCGATCTGAAATGAAACAAGAAATTGACACTTGAACTATGTGTGTTGTAGTCAGCAGTGTCACAATACCACATGATGGTTTCTCATGGAAAGTTGACAATATAGCATTACTAGAAATTGAATGCATGAATCATAAATGTGTATTACTAGAATTGCAAACACAATCAATTGTTAATGACTTTCATTTCAATCTAATCAGTGACATTTTTCATTTTTTAAATTGTGTTTATATTTTGCATAAAACTCATCAAGTTCAACTGTCTATCGTGGTGTGGTGGATAAGGTCCCCAACTGTAGACCTCGCGGACTCGGGTTCGAGCCATGCTGCCACCAAAATATATATTTCTGTTTTTCATTATCTCATTTTCTTTTCTAGTCTTTAATTTTATATAATTAATTTAATATCTTTTCCTTCTCACTTTTGTATGGTTTACAAATTTCTTAGGAAAAGTTTTATATTTCATTACATGAAAAAGCCGAAAACTCTGCTTGAAGTTTTACAAATGAATAGTAATCCACACCATTCTTCTTATTAATGTAGGATTTTTTTATTCACTCATAATTTTCCTCCCTTGAATTTTTTGCATCCAAAGTTTTGAAAAACACGTAAAACTTCAAAAAGAGGTGTATAAATGTATAGCAAGCTTGCTTCATAGCATTTTTTTTTTTGTATTCTGGAAGTTATATGTTTCAAGTTTTTAGAATAAAATTAAATTTTAATTGAACTTGCGGATACAGAGGGGCCCCCTCTAGAATTGTCCGTGTTTTCTTTTTATAATGGAGGAAAAACGTAATATGATATGCCAAAATGCACCATTTCAGACTTAAATTTTTCTTGGGAATACCCCGAACCTTACCGTGCCAACATTTCAAACAAAATAAATTTCTTGATTGCATCAGTTAATGGTAGTTTAAGTGCATTTTGGATTTAGTAGCAATTGTTTACATTTAAAACTTGACACATCAACAATTCTTATGAGGGGTGGAGTTAAAGGCAGTCAGGATGATGAAAAAAAAAACTTTATCAAACTGATTTCCAACCTGGGAGTGTACTGGATAGTACATGTCATGCACTTGAAATGCTGCCCAATACACAGAAATGTTTGTACATGTACCATTGTATTACATCCAACTATAATATCCTGTTAATGAGTCATTGAGGGAAAACATTATACAGCTGATAACAAAACAATTAAGTGTGTCTTTTTCCTCGTTCTGAAACTTGAGTGTGATAAAAAAAATCATTGCTTAAACAATGAGTAAGATTCTACAAATATATTATGTTCAATTCCATGTAAATTCTACATATACAACAATTAGTATACATTGCATTGACTAAATTCATTTAAACAAATAAATAATAATTAGTATTTAATTCACTCCATTAGCCAGTAACAGCATGTCTGCAACATACATAATTGTAATTGTTTTTTTTAATACAAAGGTTTATGAAACTCATTTGAGAAAAGTTTTAGAGACTTGTTTCATATATTTTCAAACTAAATGACAACTCGTGTTAGAACTTACACAAATAAATATTTGTTTATATACCTACGGAAATTTAAATCAGCAAATGGATAAAAAAATGTACCACAACTACTTTTTTAAACATATTTCTTCATTTTGTTAAACCAATACTTTAAAAATAGACATACATGTATCTGTCCAATTATTTATATATCATTTTAAAATATGTCACAATCATGGTTCATTGGAAAAATTGTTCAAACACTTTGTAAATAATAATAATACCTCTGTGTAAATTATCCAATGACGTACATATATGACCGAGATAGCCTTTTGCCAACTGAGGCATTCGAGGTTATTAGTCAGAAGTTACTTCCTTGATTGTGATTTTTTAAAGTAAACAAATAAGATTAAAGCATAGAGATAGATTAAAACACTTTATCAGTTGCGTGTTTCTATTTAAACATGTGTACAGAAGTTGTCGAGTTTGGAACATCTATTACAAATAATATATTAGTGCCAAAGACAAAAGCACAGATATACATTGAATCATTGAAGTGCATGACTCATCATCACCACAATCATCATCAGTATTATTTGTATTTTAATACCAACAAGAGACTGTTTCTCCTCCCAAAGAATACTTAATTTCATAATGCCTATATCAAATTTCTGAACTTTGGAAAAGAAATGCTAGGTTCAAAAGTTAATAAATGAACAAGGTGTAAGTATTTGGTCCAAATCTGACAAATCAAGGGCCATAATTCTAGAGTGAGTAGTGTGCTTTTGCTGGTCATTAAACTGGGCCAAATTATATGAAGCCTTTTGCTCTCACTAATGCTTAATGAATATAGTCACAGAGCTCAAAATTTTAAGTAGATATTTGAAAGAAATTCAGAGAAGAAATCTCAAACATCCCCCTGCATGAAGGAGATATTCTCCATTTGAGACTTTCTCACAAATTTAACATATGATTTGTAGCATGTATGAGAAAATTAAAGCTGAACTTGAAGAGCTCTGCTCCACAAATACTTTTCCTACATGGTTTATGTAACTAGTAAAAACATATGTTATGATCTTTTTTGAAACCATGAAGGCATACAAATTTATACATACACATACGGTAGTTAAAAACAAGTCAAACATTTTATTTATGCTACTTGTGTTGGCCCAAAGATTGATGTTTGAGGGCACGCAAGTGTGACAGTGTAGTAAATACCAATAACCAGACATTTCACGATTTCAGGTTTATTATCCTGATAATGTATATAATTTCATATTGTTTGCAAACACGTATTGGCCCAGAAACATGTAGCAAAATCAGGTTTCCTTTTTGGTATTTTTGGAATATGACCTATACCCGTGGAATTGGGAATTTTCGCAGCATTTTTGGCAAAATTGGTAATTTCTTCATAAAGTCTGGTTGTACATAAATTGTTCATGAGTTAACTTTGAGATATTTTCTCATGCTATTTGTGTGGCATTTCCCTGATAGGTGACCTTCTAGCTTTCTTGTAGGGTGATCTCCTAATAGTGTTCCAGAAATATAAACATTGTCCAACTGTTTAGTGAACATTTCACGTATTTTGCAGCAATACCCTGCTTTTGCTGCACTATAGTACAGCCAGTTGTACTTAGATTTATTATCGGCTGAAGTTGTTAAGCGATGATAAGGAAGAGGGACACACTCTGATTCAGACTCGGAAGACACAGGCCTTGTAACATTATCAACCAGATCAACATTAGATTCACTGCTACTAATTCCCTGACATAGACCTAAAGAAATGCTGTTGAGAGCTGATTGCTTAAAATAGTATTGATCAGCTTTGTTTTGTCATCTTTTTCAGGTTTTTTTTCTGAAAATATTTTGAATTGTGTGACATTTTCAATAATGGATATGATTAAATTCAACGCTATCTTTCGGTAAAGCTTATTTCCCTGTCTCCGTTTTTTTTATTTGAAAAAGTTTTGCAGGTAGTAACAGTCATTGAAATTAGACTTTCGGATGAACAAGCCCGAATTCTTATACTATTGCATGGAATCATATTTTTAAACAAGCCCTGCTATATAATATTCAGAATTTGAGCAAGCCTGGTGACATTTTACCAGTGCAGGGCTTGCGGGCTTGTGCTACATGTAATTACGACCACTGTAGTAAAACTGTAGAGGATATAACTTTATATAAAGAAGGGTGTAGTTATTGTTATACGAAACCATTTAGTTTTTGTTATTAGGCCTTTTGTTTTGTATTGTTTGTTTAACGAACCGCGATGATTGAATATGTTTGTAGGAGAAGGAAATGAATTAAAAAATAAAATCTCAAAATCTTGTTTTATTTTTTTGGTAGGAAATGAAACACAAGTTAATAAGCTACTTATTAAAAATTAAACACCAAACAGGGTTGAATCTTACCACCAGTGCTATATGAAACAACAGTTTCCTTCCAATCACTGAACAATTACTGCCTGAATGGTGTTCACATCATTAAATCTTAACAGCAGTTCGATATTGATCACTATTATTTAATAAGTTTCATTTAAATTATCACATGATAGTTAATACTGACTAGGTACTGTTCAGAATGTTAACATAAGTTTTATATTAAACACCTAAGTTTCATTTGAATTATCACATGACTGGTAATACTGACACGCAATCATAACACTGATCACAATCTTAATACAAGTAAGCTCAACTAATTTGGTACCAAAATTACTTTCAAACACCATTTTAGACCAAAACATGAGTCTGAATCCTATTATTAGATGCTAGTGCTCCGGTGGTTGTGGGTTCGAATCTCAAACCAGGGCACACTTTTCTTACCAGGTCTATACACAGCAAAAGAAAGGAAAAATTATTTTGAACTTATTATGTGCAGCATTATTTGGTATGGCACAAACACTGAATATAATAGGTTTGTGGCACTGGCATCAATAAAAACATTTAGTCAGAGTCAAAAACTGCAAGAATAATACTTTTCAGGAGGTACCCAATCAAATTTCTTTGCCGTGGACATCATTATAACGAATAAATTGACAGTCTTTGTAGGTGGCACCTTTCCTTCCTCTGTTTTTGATAGAAACTCTATGACAATGAATTTGACCCCGAATTGTATCAACATGGATCCAGGCATGTCATTTGGTATCACAATCTCCCTTCAGAAATAGCTAAACTGTAACCAGTCAGAGTTTCTTCGAGCATTGTTGTCCAGTCAAACGTCTGGATACAAAAATGAGTGCTTACGATTAGATGACTGATAGACAAATGGCTATAGAAACGATGAAAAGTTTATGTGGAAGGAGTTGTCTTTCTTTCCCGAACGTTTTATTTTAATCGCCGGATAAATTCCGAGTGGAGGGAATAAAAAAAGTTTGCGATTTCCAATTTTCTTTTCTTCATGAAATCGCGTTTTTTTTTTGTTAAATGAACAATTAAAAAAACAGTGGCCTTTAAATAAAATATACGTAAAGTGTAATAAAAACATAGACAAAAAAACTGCTTAAGACAGGCTTCTAAGGTATCGGGACCCATCTTCTACGGTACAGAGAGACAGATATTATACCGGTGTTGTTTGTTTCCATGAATAGATGCTTGCATGAAAGGAAACCAACTGTTTTGTTTATATTTTCATCATTGTTTTTCTTTTCGAAATTTTCAGAACTTCAGATTGGGAATTCTGATTGGAAAATTGGGAAAAAACTATACTTTATGCCAATGGGAAATGACCAAATAACGGCTATAAAAATCGTCAAAAAAAGCCCTGCTGAACCGAAAAGTCAATATATACTTGTCCGGTGTCTCCTTTTGTGCAATGTCACATTTTTCTCCTGAAAAACACTTCAATGAAAAAAAAAGACCTGCTTTATTACTTGTTTTGTCTGTACAAAGTATACAAGTGAAATAACACTTATTAACAGTGTGACATAAAAAATTCATGAATTCTGGTTATGTTTGGATACGAAATTCTCTTCAGCCAACAGGTCCTAAAACTTTATATTTATATAGCATGTAACATGGTCCACAACAATGCCATTATTCGATATACCACCACCACCACCAACAAGTTCTTTAGCTATGGCAAATAGTAAATTAAGGAACGTTCACTGAATTAGTTTCTGGTAACTGTTAAAATTTACATTTTTAAAACTTGTAAATAGATCCGTTGTAAAAAAAAAAAACATTCCACCTTTGTATGTTCTTCTGCGTTATTATAACTTTTAATTGTGCATAATAATGCTTAACATTTGACACAAATCGAAATAAAAACACTTAAACGTTTACTTCCTTGTTCTATGATAATGTCAAATTTTAACATAGGGGAGGTAACTTACAGCATCGGTTACACACTACTAATTTATGTCAGTGTAATTTGAAGTCATTTAACAATTCAAATAAATAACTATTTTGTATTAATATTGAAGAACGTGTAGTTGATTTGATTTGATTTAAACATATTTTATTGCATTTTTTCATTCAACATGATCGGTATTTACAACAATGATAATCATATAGAGTATACAAAAAGCAAATGGGTTGGACACAAGTTCTAAAAACATTAGTAACGTCTTCCCCATGAGCACATAAACTTGATAAATATTTGGCGATACATATAAATAAGAAAAAGGTAAGGAAATGGATAAGTGAAAGAAATGTTAGTAAAAGACAGGAAGTAACAAGAAAAGAAGAAGGATTATGACTCACTGCTACACAGGTGATATGTGGTAAACTATTCAATAAAACAACCTGGTTCAGTTATATTTAAAGAAGGGGCTAATGCGTAAACCGTTTAGAGTGTTTTATAAATAAGTGTACATAATGGAATAATACAATATTTTCATCGTCGGAGAGTGAGGGTTTTTATAGAGGTCAAAGTTAAGAATACTACAATGGTTCCTTATACGAGCATGCATTACGGAGTAAACACGTTTTCCTAACAGAATTAAAGTACTTGGTAACCACAGGACCTTTGATTTTTTTCCCTTAAATTTGCTTTAAATGTTGAAACTGAAAGAGATCTGTAATGTTATGTTCTAAATTATTATATAAATCTAATGCTGATGGAATAAAAAACTTTGAAAATAACTCTGTTCTGCGAGGAATAGTAATGAAATTGCTATTATTTCGGAGATTATAATTTGTTGTTGTAGAAATCACAGGCGATTTCGTGTGGTTAAGGTGAATGCTATATCATTGTTTAACTTTTTGTATGCTTTATGAATTGACTCGTTAGTACAAACTTATCAATGCCAATCATGTATTTCTGAGTTTCTGCGTGCCGCGTATCACCCACTTCAGTACCGCCAAGCTCTCCTAAAAAAGCCTCTGTATACTATGTACCATGAAGCCGTACCTTTAAGGTTTGGCGTCTTTAGGTTCAGAAGCGAAAACACATGATTAATTTTTGTCTGATGGTACATATTGGCTGGTGTCGGATGGGGTATATTGGCTGGTGTCGGATGGGTTATATTGGCTGGTGTCGAATAAGGTATATTAGCTAGTGTCGGATGGGGTATATTGGCTAGTGTCGGATGGGGTATATTAGCTAGTGTCGGATGGGGTATATTAGCTAGTGTGGGATGGGGTATATTAGCTAGTGTCGGATGGGGTATATTGGCTAGTGTCGGATGGGGGTATATTAGCTAGTGTCGGATGGGGTATATTAGCTATTGTGGGATGGGGTATATTAGCTAGTGTCGGATGGGGTATATTGGCTGGTGTCGGATGGGGTAAATTAGCAAGTGTCGGATGGGGTATATTAGCTAGTGTCGGATGGGGTATATTAGCTAGTGTCGGATGGTGTATATTGGCTAGTGTCGGATGGGGTATATTGGCTAGTGTCGGATGGTGTATATTAGCTAGTGTGAAATGGGTTATATATTGGCTAGTGTCGGATGGGGAATATTGGCTAGTGTCGGATGGGGTATATTGGCTAGTGTAGGATGGGGTATATTGGCTAGTGTCGGATGGGGTATATTGGCTAGTGTCGGATGGGGTATATTGGCTTGTGTCGGATGGGGTTTATTGGCTAGTGTTCGATGGGGTATATTGGCTAGTGTCGGATGGGGTATATTGGATTGTGTCGGATGGGGTATATTGGCTTGTGTCGGATGGGGTATATTAGCTAGTGAAGGATGGGGTATATTGACTAGTGTCGGATGGTACATATTGGCTAGTGTTGGATGGTGTTTATTTGCTAGTGTAGGATGGGGTATATTGGCTAGAGTCGGATGGGGTATATTAGCTAGTGTAGGATGGGGTATATTGGCTAGTGTTGGATGGGGTATATTAGCTAGTGTGGGATGGTGTTTATTGACTAGTGTTGACTGGTGTTTATTTGCTAGTGTCGGATGGGGTATATTGGCTAGTGTGGAATGGGGTATATTAGCTAGTGTCGGATGGCGTATATTAGCTAGTGTCAGATGGTACATATTGGCTAGTGTGGGATGGGGTATATTGGCTAGTGTGGGATGGGGTATATTGGCTAGTGTGGGATGGGGTATATTGGCTAGTGTCGGATGGCGTATATTGGCTAGTGTGGGATGGGGTATATTGGCTAGTGTGGGATGGGGTATATTGGCTAGTGTGGAATGGGGTATATTAGCTAGTGTCGGATGGGGTATATTAGCTAGTGTCAGATGGTACATATTGGCTTGTGTCGGATGGGGTATATTGGCTAGTGTGGGTTGGGGTATATTGGCAAGTGTGGGATGGTGTATATTTGTTAGTGACGGATGGGGTATATTGGCTAGTGTCAGATGGTACACATTGGCTAGTGTGGGATGGGGTATATTGGCTAGTGTGGGATGGGGTATATTGGCTAGTGTGGGATGGGGTATATTGGCTAGTGTCAGATGGCGTATATTGGCTAGTGTGGGATGGGGTATATTGGCTAGTGTGGGATGGGGTATATTGGCTAGTGTGGAATGGGGTATATTAGCTAGTGTCGGATGGGGTATATTAGCTAGTGTCAGATGGTACATATTGGCTTGTGTCGGATGGGGTATATTGGCTAGTGTGGGATGGGGTATATTGGCTTGTGTGGGATGGTGTATATTTGTTAGTGACGGATGGGGTATATTGGCTAGTGTCAGATGGTACATATTGGCTTGTGTCGGATGGGGTATATTGGCTAGTGTGGGATGGGGTATATTGGCTAGTGTGGGATGGTGTATATTTGTTAGTGACGGATGGGGTATATTGGCTAGTGTCGGATGGGGTATATTGGCTGGTGTCGGATGAGGTATATTGGCTAGTGTGGGATGGTGTTTATTGACTAGTGTTGAATGGTGTTTATTTGCTAGTGTAGGATGGGGTATATTGGCTAGTGTGGGATGGGGTATATTGGCTAGTGTTTGATGGGGTATATTGACTAGTGTAGGATGGGGTATATTGGCTAGTGTTGGATGGTACATATTGGCTAATGTTGGATGGTGTTTATTTGCTAGTGTAGGATAGGGTATATTGGCTAGTGCGGGATGGGGTATATTGTTTAGTGTTGGATGGGGTATATTGACTAGTGTAGGATGGGGTATATTGGCTAGTGTCGGATGGTACATATTGGCTAGTGTTGGATGGTGTTTATTTGCTAGTGTTCGATGGGGTATATTGGCTTGTGTAGGATGGGGTATATTGGCTAGTGTAGGATGGGGTATATTGACTAATGTCGGATGGGGGTATATTGGCTAGTGTAGGGTGGTGTTTAATGGCTTGTGTCGGATGGGGTATATTGGCTAGTGTCGGATGGGGTATATTGGCTAGTGTAGGGTGGTGTTTAATGGCTAGTGTGGGATGGGGTATATTGGCTAGTTTCGGATGGGGTATATTGACTAATGTCGGATGGGGTATATTGACTAGTGTAGGGTGGTGTTTAATGGCTAGTGTGGGATGGGGTATATTGGCTAGTGTCGGATGGGGTATATTGACTAGTGTAGGGTGGTGTTTAATGGCTTGTGTCGGATGGAGTATATTGGCTTGTGTAGGATGGGGTAAATTGGCTAATGTCGGATGGGGTATATTGGCTAGTGTAGGGTGGTGTATAATGGCTTGTGTCGGATGGGGTATATTGGCTAGTGTCGGATTGGGTATATTGGCTAGTGTCGGATGGGGTATATTGTCTAGTGTCGGATTGGGTATATTGGCTGGTGTGGAATGCGTTATATTGGCTAGTGTCGGATGGCGTATATTGGCTAGTGTCGGATGGGGTATATTGGCTCGTATGAAATGGGATATATTGGCTAGTGTAGGATGGGGTATATTGGCAAGTGTAGGATGGGGTATATTGGCAAGTGTAGGATGGGGTATATTGGCAAGTGTAGGATGGGGTATATTGGCTAGTGTGAAATGGGGTATATTAACTATTGTTAGTCTGAAATGGTGCATTTTGGTGTATTCCATTGAAATATCCCCCTTTCCGATTTTAACTTGGATATTTAACGTTGTAAATCCTCTAGTGCTTTCAATGGCGTGTTACACAATTCAAGACAACTAATGATTTACATGTTCTTTTACATGACCAGTTTACACAGGGTACAAAACATTGAGAAAGGAGCAAGTTAATTGCCCGTCATTTAAATAGCCGTCTTTCGATGAACACTGAATATTCTAACGGCAATCAGAACTTGAAATATTAAAAGTAGTTTAATTCAGTCCTGATGACCTCCCCAGGGCATTCAGTGCATTGTGCGCGGTGGCAGTGATATTGTTCCAATGATTGGTTATTTTTTGTCTTTTGCGCTCTCAAGAAAATTAAGATAAATGGACGCAGAGTAATTAAATGTCAGATTGTAATTACAGATACGTCTATCATCAAAGACCGGGAAAGTACAAGAGTGACAGGTTCGAACGCGGGCTGCAGTAACTATTGACAGGCTAGAGATAGTCGTACCTTGGTTACCAAAGTTTAGCACTAGTGCGTCCAGGAAAAGTTATCTGAATTGAAAGTATAATTTATTCATGAAAAATGAATATGTTGCGGGCACCAGAAGTGGATAGATCAGTGTGTCGTTGAAGACAGTAACCGTATACTCGTGGCAGCTGACAATGTGCACATGTTATCATGGAATTAAAACAGCTACTTCTTTGGTTGGCGCTTGATTTAGGTTTGTTTTTAAATACTTATAAAAAATATGTGTTACTCTTTCTGCAAGCTCATTGTTTATATTGACACAAACATGTTTCCCATTGTAGGGCCAACTTCTGTATTTAAATATGACACGACCATTCGTTGCCGCTAGTGTGTCGCTCCGTATGCGTTCCCGATACGTTTTCTGTGAATCACTGTCACAGACACTATCTCAATAGTGTTTACCGAGAAAAAAAAGTTTGTTTTATTCCACAGTTCATGCCCACTTTTACACTGAACCCGAATACTTTCTTGTTCTTGGCAACACGAGCACGTGGAATGAAGCCCGCACCACGTGCCACGAGCTGGGAGGGCATCTGCTGTCGATCCGTGCGGCCAGCGATTGGGAAGTTTGGATAAATGTTTTGTAAGTCGTCTGCTTTCTTTAGATAATAAATTATATTTGACATCTGAATTTACTCCTATCATTCGATTTGATTAAAATTGTATGATATTTTAATAAAACCACCTGTTATATATATATATCTTACACAGAACATATTTATAGCTATACTGGGGCCATATTCAAAAAGATCGTAGTGGAAACATTCATATTTTTTTAAGTTTAATTTAAAGACAACTTACAAATATTTTACACCAAAAACATGAAAAGCTTCTTAAATACCTCAAAAAATGAATACATGACAGTTAATTTGATAAAAAGAGAGTATTTAAGTTATTCGTTGTTAAAAAAAAAGAAATGTTCACTAATTTGAAGTTTTTCACTAAACAGCTTTATGAAGCCCGGCTTTCTAGTAGGCGGTAGTTCTCACAACATTTGTAAACTCCTTGTTTATTGGAAGTCGCCACAGTATCAATCTACGCGGAAGAACACTTTCATTTATTATTTAACACTTCCCTTTTATAAACCTCATCTTTATCGTCATGATCACATTTGTTTACAATCACTGTGGATCAAATATACCACTTTGCACTTGATACTGCTTTAAATAGATTAGCTAATTGAACGCCAAACATACCATGACTACAGTGAAGTTAATACACAAATTTAAAAACAAGTTTCCTGTTGTTTTTTTAAAATGTTCTGTTGCCGTATGCCTCACTATCCAGTGTTCTGTTGGCGTATGCCTCATTGTCCAGTATTCTGTTACCGTATGCCTCATTATCCAATGTTATGTTGCCGTATGCCTCACCGTCCATTGTTCTGTTGCCGTATGCCTCACCGTCCAGTGTTCTGTTGCCGTATACCTCACTGTCCATTGTTCTGTTGCCGTATGCCTCACCGTCCAGTGTTCTGTTGCCGTATACCTCACTATTAATTGTTCTGTTGCCGTATGCCTCATTGTCAAGTATATGTTGCCGTATACCTCACTATCCAGTGTTCTGTTGCCGTATGCCTCACCGTCCAGTGTTAGGTTGCCGTGTACCTCATTGTCCAGTGTTCTGTTGCCGTATGCCTCATTGTCCAGTATTCTGTTGCCATATGCCTCAATGGCCAGTGTTCTGTTTCCGAATACCTCATTGTCCAGTGTTCTTTTACTGTATACCTCATTGTCCAGTGTAATGCTGCCGTAGACCTCATTGTCCAGTGTTCTGTTGCCGTATGCCTCATTGTCCAGTGTTCTTTTGCCGTATACCTCATTGTCCAATGTTATGTTACCGTATACCTCATTTTCCAGTGTTCTGTTGCCGTATACCTCATTGTCCAGTGTCATGTTGCCGTATGCCTCACTTCTCAGTGTTCTGTTGCCGTATGCCGTATTTTCCAGTGTTATGTTGCCGTATGCCGTATTGTCCAGTGTTCTGTTGCCGTATTCCTCACTATCCAGTGTTCTGTTGCCGTATACCAGACTGTCCAGTGTTCTGTTGCCGTATACCCCACCGTCCAGTGTTCTGTTGCCGTATACCCCACCGTCCACTGTTCTGTTGCCGTATACCTAACTATCCAGTGTTCACTTGCCGTATACCTCACAATTCAGTGTTCTGTTGCCGTATACCTTACAGTCCAGCGTTCTGTTTCCGTATACCTCACCATCCGGGGTTCTGTTGTCATATAACCCACCGTCCAGTGTTCTGTTTCACCATATCTCACAATCTCGTGTTCACTACAACACATTTTATACCATTGGTTGCAGCAAAAAATGAGCGTTGTATAACATAACGAAGCAACACTCTTAGTTTATTTTGAAACCATGGTACTAATTGTTTTAAAGGAACACTACCCGCCAATCTTACATACGCGCAGAATCGGGAACGTACTGGTTCGGCCTCCATGCGCCTGACGTCACTGATGTTGAACGTCTCACCTGGGACGACTGTTCTGACGTCATGTTCAGCTCTCCGGCGTTTTATCTTGACGAGGCGACGGGATACCAGTGTGTTTCTATGTGGGTCCATGTGGAAGTGTTTAATGACGTATTTAGAGACGTATGGGTCAAAGGTCAGATGTGTAGCCTTCCTGCGCAACCGATTTGTGAATTCTCGGTTAGAGGTGACCATGATTTTATATACATTACACGGAGAGACGTTAAAAACGCGATGCTTCGATTTGTTTAATACATGTAAATGAAAAATCATTAAGCCAATACGCAATATTGACTTAACATTCAACAACTTATTTTCAATTTATTTTTATAAATTTATGCATGCGCTATTTAAGGTCTCTCTTTGTTATAGCTGCAAAAACTAAATGTTAGAAAGTAAGGGTTTTCGATGATAGCTGCATATATACGGCTGACCAAATGGTACTAAATCCACTGTTCTGTTTAAGTATAGTTTAGTTTAAACTTATTTATTTCACAACGATTGTGAAACAAGTTATGCCAACATTATATTAATCACTCTCGTTGGCACAATGTTACGCGAGAGTGTGGTCTTATGTTGTGGGGAAAACCGGATTACCCCGAGGAAACCCACTTGTCGGCTTGGCGACCACAAACTCACATGCGCCCGGGCCGGAAATGGAACCCGGGTCGCCTAGGGGAGAAGCGAATGCGCTAACCGGACATCCAGTTTTAGTAATGAGGCTTCATATCAATTCTAGTTCATAAATACATGTGTACGAGGTCGATTTCTGCGGTGAACGTTGACTATGACTTCGAATTGTCATTTCTAAACATCGAATTATCAGTAAAACGTCCTTTTCTGTGCAGGTTCCGGTTGCATGGCAACATGTGACGAGGTACTGGCTCCGTCCACTGCCACCGAATGCAAGACCGCCTGTGAGGGCGCATCTTGCACCGCACAATTCCTGTCGCAGGTGAGACGGAATCACTGTTACACTGTTGCCCTTATATTCAATTGATGTTGTTTCAGTTTTTGTTTTTCTGTTTAATTTATCTTACAATGCTTGTACATGCACTATTGTTACAATCAAATTAAAGGTATTTCATGTACAATTGTTAGAAAAATAAAATATAAAACAGGCTTCTAATAAGACGAAGGACGTCTCTGTTAACCTAGTCATAATTCAAAAAAACCACTCAGCTCCCTGCTAACGGCACACTATAGCCTTTGGTCAAAATTGTCAGGAAATTATACATACTGCTTCGTTTCAGCTTGGCCTCTGCCATATAACACCGGACATGTACGTGCACGCCGAATTATTCAGCCTGTGCTACTTTCCATCTGTTGATTACGTTCCCACTTGTCAGGATTCCCTCGGTATGACTTCCTTATTGTATGTCAATGATTGATTAAGTTTGTGTATGTAGTCTTATATGTACGTTAAAATGTTCTCGTGGATAATTTAAAGCTGCACTCTCACAGATTTGCCGTTTCGACAACTTTTTTATTTTTTGTCTTGGAATGAGCCATTTTGTTGCGTAAATATCAGCTTAACAGTGATAAAAGACTGCCGACAAAAGATCAGATCGCAGATTTTCACATTTCCATTCGAAAATTAATGGTTTGTAGCTAAAAGCGTTACTAACGGTTTAAGAAAAATGCATAAAACATCAATGAACTTAAATATGACAATCTGCGATCTAATTTATGTCAGCAGTCTTATATCACTGGTTTTCATGCATTTTCACATAATCTGGCTCGTTTCAAGACAAACATAAAAAAAACTGTCAAAGGTTCAATTTGTGAGTGCAGCTTTCAGTCATTGCTGGTTAAATATTAGAGCGCATGCATATAAACATACTTATTCATTTTTGCTTGATTGTGACGAAAGCTTAAAGCTTATATAATAAGTCTGGAGTATGTTTCCTGTAAATAAATCCGTAATGGTATCCATATTGAGCGACCCTGGGAAATTTCGTTGGGATCGAACCCACAGTCTGCTGAGAGAGGGGGTGTGTGTGAATCAAACCCACAGCCAACAACCTTGAGCGAGAGGCTAACATCTACACTTCTAGACACGCTCACCCTGTCGGGAATCGAACCCACAACCTCTTGGGTGAGAGGGGGACACCTATACCACTAAACCACTCTCACCATGTACCATCAAACTCATAGCCTCTTTAGTGAGGGTCGGACACCTATACCAACATACCACTCTCACCCTGGCAGAGATCGAACCTACAGCCTCTTAAGCGAGGGGCTAGCATCCATACCTCTAGACCACTATCACACTGTTCGTGATCGAACCAACATCCTAATGGGCGAGAGGTTGATTCTTGTTTTAGCCTGGTGGGGATCGAACCCACAACCTCAAGTCTTGAACGAGAGGCTAACACCTACACTTATAGACCACTCTAATCATGTCAGGGATCGAACCCACAACTTCTTGGGTGAGAGGTGGACACCTACACCACTTAACCGCTCTCACTCTTTATACAACCTCGACTATCGTGTTAACGTACACCTATGTATCAGATAACTGAGGATATGTGTATGTTACAGCAATACCCGTATCGACTGTTGACTCTAACCCAAGAGTGACGGACACGAAATGCATTTCTTCGGACACCACTACAGATGTAACCCCTACAACAGTCGGCATGACATCCGAACTGGCGCCAACTATTGTCATTTCTGACGTAACTATGACGACCAAAGTTACCACAGCTGCGGATACGACAACACCGGAAGTTGGAAATAAAACGTGTACTTGTCTGTGCCAACAGCTGTGGACGTTCCTGGCACTGCCGCCTCCAGAAGAAGAGAACCTCACTGTGGAAGAAAAGGTTGAACAGATCGTGCAAGCACTGACGATCGAGCGGAAAAATACAACCGTTGCCCAGCGGAAGAAAATCAGCGTAATGGATACCCGAGTAAGTTCCATGGGTATCGGTGCAATAGCTGGAGGTGTGATCTTTTCTGTGTTTGGAATTATTGTTTTAATAGACTTGTCCAAAATCAGACATGAACTCAGATATTTGCTCCAGTTTGTAGTGGCCCGTTTTCGAGGCTACATGATTAACCACGTTCACCCGATCAAGGACCTAGCGGGAGCATCTAATGAACCGTCCGTCTCCATAGCCATTGGCGGCCCATTGAAACTAAAACCAAAATTGCAAAAACAGAAGACGAAACGAAGTGTAATTACAAATAAGCCTGATATAAACACGCATAATAACCAGGCCAAAACTGTAAATGGTAAGAAAGAATCCCCCGACAAGTCTAAGTCATTAGGTAAACGCCCTGCCTCGAAGAGCACGGAACACCAGGAAATGGAACTTGAAGATGTTGAAGATCCAACAGATGTATCCTCGGAAACCAGTGTTAACAAGAACTCATCGCCTCACGACGCCGGAGCCCCGCGTCAACTTTCCGTTGGGACTCTTCACACTGGTGATGAAAATATGGAGTATTATATAAATAGTCAAATAGGCTCCATTCTCAAAACTCCCGGGTTCACCAAGGGGCTGCAGCCGGCCTATAAGAGCACAGGGATACTGCTGCCCAGCCCGGGTCAAGTGAAGCGTGTCTCTGTTCCAAAAGAGGATGAACTTCAAGCCATCGACAGGAACCGTCACCCGAATACTTCACCGAAGCTACAGCGACCAGGGTGGAAGTATTGGAAATAGCAAGTTTTCTTAAAATTAGAAACAACAACAGCGTTATAGCAGTGTTAAACTGCTGCTTTGGTTTATAGTTTTGAATCATTTTTCCTTGGAATTTATCGAGTAAATTAATGCAATAAACACTGAAGTTAGATAATTTACATAAGCGAAAAACACATGTACATGTTCCTTTTAAATCAAAATATTATGACCTGTTACAAGTAGATTTTAATTTTGTTTTGCATAAACTTGTATCCATTTGCAAAACTGGACATACCAAAACACACATTTTAAAGGAACTAGACACCTGATGGTCCACAAATCGGCAAAAAAAATATTACCTCAAAACAAGCCTAGAACTGTCAAAACGAGCTTGGATGAGGCCAACAATACGTCACTTACATGATTAAAAGAATATGGTGTCGCTGTTTTAGCTGAATTCCCATTATTTATTGATTTTTTAATTTACTGGTATTTACGTGGTAGTTTGTCTACCACGTAAACAGTTAAATTCGAACTGGAAAATACGCAAAAACTGCGACATTTACATGTGTTGTTAGCACTGTGATACATCAGTCAGTAAGATTCAATGCGTTGTACACATCAATATCAATTTCTTTTTTCCTTTCAATTGTATCATCTGGTGCCTTCTCCCTTTAATGAGGTATTCAAATAAAAAAATGTTTAACTTCAACAATTTATTAAATAAATATAACATAAAAACATATGTGTCAAGAGACGTTTGATTTATGCGGTGAGAATCTGGCCAGGACAGGAACGTGGTCCGAGGCTGCTGATGCCCTGAAATATAGGACCATCAAGATATTGAATGGATTCACAAAAGCCTTAATATAAACCTTAACAAGAGCTGTCACAGAGACAGCGCGCTCGACTATTCCGCCGCTTTTCAGTGTAAGGAATGAAAGGTTTTGGCGAAACATGCATGGATCACTGTTAGATTAGATTTCAATGCAATACATGATGTGCTGAGATATTAACATAAATGTTTTAACATGGAACATTTTAACCAGAGTTTTTTAGTCTAATAATAAAGGGCCATTATTTGCAAAATACAGTTATCTAACTTGGTTATTCAATTACGTTGGGTGGTTGAATACCATTGTATAAAGTCTCAATGCAATACATCAAGTAATTGCTGAGATATTATCCTATGTATGCTAACATGCAAGACCTTAACCAGAATTTAGTCGAATAATAAAGAGGCAAAAATTATATAATATAAAAGATAGAGTTATCTTTCTTAATTAAAGAAGAAGGTTAAATGGTTGGGAGCATGTGTGTAAGGTTTCAATGCAATACATGATGTATTCACTGAGGTATTGACTTAAAAGTGGTAACAAGCAAAACCTTAACCAGAATTTCTATGTCTAAAAAAGGGGCCATTATTTGAATATAATGCAAACTAGAGTTATCTAACTTGGTTAATTAGGTAGGTTGGATGGTTGAGTACCATTGTATAAATTCTTAATGCAATACCTCACATAGTTGTTGAGATGTTAACCTTTGTGTGCTTGCACACAAAACCTTAACTAGAATATCTTAGTTGAATAAAAATTGGCAATTATTTTCATTAATTGCAAACTAGAGTTATCTTACTTGGTTAATTAAGTAGGTTGGATGGTTGAGTACCATTGTATCAAGTCTCTATGCAATACCTCAAGTAGTTGCTGAGATATTAACCTATGTGTGCTTGCACGCAAAACCTTAACCAGAATTTTTAAGTCAAATAATAAAGGCCTATTATTTGCATTAAATGCAAACTAGAGTTATCCAACTTGGTTAATTAAGCAGGTTGGAAGGTTGAGTACCACTGTATAAAGTTTTAATGCAATACCTCAAGTAGTTGCTGAGATATTAACCTATGTGTGCTTGCACACAAAACCATAACAAGAATTTCTAAGTTGAATAATAAAGGCCTATTATTTGCATTAAATGCAAATTAAAGTTTTCTTACTTGGTTAATGAAGCAGGTTGGAAGGTTGAGTACCACTGTATAAAGTCTCAATGCAATACCTCAAGCAGTTGCTGAGATATTAACCTATGTGTGAGTGCATGCAAAACCTTAACCAAGGTGTGACGCAGACGCCGACGCTTGGGTGATAGTATAGCTCTTCATATTCTTCGAATAGTCGAGCTAAAGATATATAAACAAATCCCCCAAAATAATTCAATTAATTTTGGTCTTGAAAAAAATGACTGTTTTTAAGGAGGGGGTGTGGCCATAGGGGCGGTCATGTCAACGCAACTGCCGCCTATGGTTTTAGCGTTTCCAATTAAGTTCATACTTCAATTGTTCAATTAGGCCAATAGCTGTAGGCTCATGTGAACTGTTTTGTTGGAAGCATGCAGTACTGATGAATTTGAGGGACCAGGGGCAGTGTTCAATATAGTCCATATCCTGAGATATGCTTCAGTGATTTCATTCAGTTTATTAACCTGATATTTTTTTAGACCAATCAAAACACTCAGATTTTACTCTTAAACTTCAATTAGATTTACATTGGTTATTAAATACTATACAGTTAAAACCCATTAGATCGGTATCCCATGGACAGGCCAAACTACTTCGAGCCTCGCGAATATCGAGTCAAGCGAGAAGGCTTAAATAGATTTTAAAAAAATGGGTATTTGACATCCAGATCGAGCCAAAGAGGAAATCGAGCCAAGCGATATCGAGCCAACAGGTTTCGACTGTATACATATTTAGTAGTAAAGGCAAAAGGCGTTTCCATTGTCTAGTTGTAACACACTTGACTGTGAATCCAGGGGTCGCAGGTTCGATTTCTCGCCGCATCACTAAAAAATACAAATCGTCTTCCGGGAGTGACGTTAAATGTGGGTCCTGAGTGCCAGTGCTATACACTGGTGCATTTAAATGAACCAGGGTAGCTCTAACCAGGGTAACATTCTGTCTGTGCACTATGCTCCATAAGACATAAAATGACTAACAATCTTATCAGAGCACTCGCCAAAGGGCAAGGCCCGAGTGCAAGTATAAATAAGCTTACACATTACCGGCAAAATGGAATATGCCTCTGGTGCTTAGATCTGGCAATACCACCATAAGCACTTATTCGGTTACTATAATAAAACTGCGATAGCTCGAGGACGCCAGGGGTCGGAGCTAAAGCTCGAGTGATCCGATGCTTCGAACGACACAAGTTTCCATTTTAGTCCGTTATGACGTCTTATATTACATTAAATTTCATGTCGTCATACCGATTGTTTACATCTGCACCGATTATGTATTGCCGTGTGAAAATCGCTCATATGTTCGAAGTAGTAGCTAAGTCTAGATAATCTCATTATATTTACAAGTTTATATGCCAGGTGATTATTCTACTGTTTACAACACATACATGTATTATGAAAATGTGAAATGCCTTAATTAAGTAATAAATGAAACTTTTCTATTATGCTTTTCGGTGGAAAATCATGTTATCTTAACTATTATTATTTCACTGCTTTTAAACGGTTCAGTTATTGTGTTGCTTTATAAAAGTAATGTAGACATGAGTTCACTATGCAATGTTATTTCTTCAATGACTAAACAATGTAATGTATCTCACGCCATATTCCAATTAACGCAAATTTATCGACAATTTTTCTTAAATGTTAGCTTCCTCACTCGTGATATGGATTTTTTTGGTCAATCGGTGATTCTTTTCAATGTTACATCGAAATAAAACAATTATCTTCAATCTATTATCCTTTTTCACCGTTACTTGAGATACATGTACACTATGGCGTCAATTTTATTTGTTGCAAAGAAGGGTCAGTATCAACTAAGTGCACGAAATCTCCTACATACCCTCTTTTTCCATCGTCTAAGACTTTGATTTCTTCAACAGTACAGCAGCCCTGGTCAGATTTCAGGAAAATGTAGTCAATCTGAAAACAAGGGCAAGGGTATCTATGTTACCAACTAGAAATGTGTCCATAGGACACGGATGCCCCCATATGTTGCATTTGGGACAATCTTTTTATCCATTCTCCAAAAATGTGCATCAAAATTACGAGTTCCACAAACTAAGAGCAGTGGGAAACGAAACCCCAGGTGCAAAACTTCATCACCAAATTATAAGTAACATTCCGCCAAGGTTTGTTGACTCCTGGTGATTTTTTTTGAAGTTATGAGCACCTCAAGTCCAAAATGCCAATCTTTGCAAATTCAAGGGCCAAACTCTGGTTTTACTAAGTGCAACAGAAAAAGAAACCCCAGGTACACAACTTCATCACCACATTATCATTTCCCTAAGGTTGCATGACTCTATGTAATGTAGTCTTGAAGATTTAAGCAACCCATGTCCAGAAATGCCAATTCAAGGGCCATAACTCTAGTTTCACTAAGTGCGGCGGAAAACGAAACCCCAGATACACAACTTCATCAACTCCTTTACATTCCCCTAAGGTTTTATGACTCTAGGTAAAATAGTTTTTGAGTTTTAAGCAACTAAATTCCAGAAATGGCATTTTGCTTATTCAAGGGCCATAACTCTGGTTTTACTACGTGCAGTGGGAAACGAAACACCAGGTGCACATCTTCTAAACATTGCCCTAAGATTTCATGACTCAAAGTAAAATAGTTTCGGAGTTTCGAGCGTCACAATTCCAGAAATGCCAAATTGAATGTTTACTAATTCAAGGGCCATAACTCTAGTTTTACTAAGTGCAGTGGGAAATAAAACGCAAGATGCACAACTTCACCACCCCATAAACATTCCCCTAAGATTTTATGATTCCAGGTAATATAATTTTGGTGTTTTAAGTGACACAAATCCAGAAATGCCATTTTTTGCTAATTCAAGGGCCATAACTCTTGTATTACTAAGTGCAGCATGAAACAAAACCCCAGGTGCACAATTACATCACCTCATTAACATTCCCATAATGTTTCATGACTCTAGGTAACATACTTTTGGAGTCTTGAGAGACACAAGTTCGCCTTATAATTACAAAATCACAGACTAATGGACATAGGTTGGCCGGGACCCATTGACTCATGGACGGACAATGGCAAATGTATCTGCACCCCTCCCCATTTTTGTGAAGGCATACTAACATAATTTTAACATTATGATTATCAGAATTAATCATTTTTTTTAAAGATTAACATCAACAAAGCGTCTTTAATAGCCAAAAAAAGGTATACAGAAAAAAGTAAGAACTTGAACGTATCACACTTTGATTGTATGCCTACTATACTACTAATCAAACAAGATATATACAATATACTATTACTACTTCTGACAGCATTACTTCCATTATGTTAAGAAAGATATATGTTTGAATACATTAATTTATCTTGCAAGGTGTGTAACAAAACACTGAAGAAAGTTTCATTATAAGAACTTTAACAGACAACACATCAATGTCTTACCCGCTTTGTAAGGTTGGGCTCGAGCGCATTGAAAGTAAAGCCCTTATCTTCTGGATATGAGTGAAGCCAGATGTCCTGGAATTTGGTTTCTTGGGATCGAAAACCCCTCAGATACCTGCAGAACGAAACATACACTAACAGAAATAGCTCCATAGCACTTTACAATAATATATTCTCACTTATGAGAAAGCAGACCCTATTTGAATGCTGGGGAAATACAAAGATGGTTTCGCTGTTGACAATAAGCTATACTTTGAATCAATTCGACATTCTGTAGTATTCAATTTGCGAGAGTAGACATACCTAAGTATATAAGAGAAACATCAGTCAAGTCTGTTCTCTACTTACGTCATAGCAGGCTCATGCGGCTCGGCGTTCAGGTCGCCAGCGAAGACAGCCGGGCCTGGAAGTTGACTGACGATCTCCAAGATCTGACGGACGGACGCCTCCCGTGCCTCGTGACTCAGGGACAGGTGTGTGGTCAACACGTGTACCTACAGGGGGCAAATGGTGTATGTGGTAAAACAAGTAATGAATGTGTTCCTTTGAAATCAAATAAAAAGCGAAGACTAACAAAAACATCGATACAGTTTGAAAACGAATAATTTTGCTGTGTTCAACCATAAGTAATGTTCGATAAACCGGATAAGATGAGGAAAAGGTCAATGTTAACTATGGGTTATGATTGTTGAAGCACATTAGCTATCCTTTATAGATAGATACTCAAGAAAAATAGACTTCTGACAAGCTGAAAATCAGCAAGTAAACTATTGCAACTATATCACACCTAAAAATAATAATATGATATTATGTTCCTTCTTTACTTATAAGAGACAGTGGGCCTCTAAACAGTATAATTTTCACCATCTAGTTAAGCAGGCCTTTAAATATAAACCAGACACTATTTTTTTATAAGGCTTGCTGAAGACGAGTTGTGTAACCGCTGAGAAGACTTCACCAAAGATATATTTTAAGAGTACCAGTCTAAACAAGACTGTGATCTGAATTAAAATGTGCACGTTATACAGAATGAGATGTCTTTCCATTCAGAAAAGACCTCCTTTTAAAGTTCCAAGCTACATTTATAAAATGCAGTATAATATAAGAAATAGCACAGAGCACTTCGGACCTCATGACATTATAATGAGTGGTTTGTACTTTTTTTTATATAATTACATAAAAAATCTACTAAATGTAAGTGATTACATCAATACCTAGATTCAAATCAAATGTATGTAACTCACCACCCCAGTAATTGGTATGTATATATCTGCTCGTAAGAGGATTCTTTGGTGAGTATCGGCGCTATTACTTCTGTTACTGTAAAAATAAGAAGCATTAATTGTTAAAAGGACTTCTAAATCCCCAATTCAATTCAAATTTACATATTGTTTCATTAATGTTTACAAACTGCTTAGGTGATGAGCATTATTGTAAATGTTTCAGTCATATTGTCAGCAAAACTAACTGTTGAGTTTATAAGGTATTTAAGATTTATAACAATGAAAAGAATATATATTGTCTGCCAGATTAGGAAAAGTAGATGGCATGGAAATCATGTGTTGGTGAAATATTCCAATCAAAACATGCAATAGGATGCAGAGTGATGGACTGTTATAAACATTGAATATGAGATATGATTATGTTAGCAACTATTTGAAATAAACAAAAATCACATATAATACAACATTAAGAATTGACATAGTAACCTAGAATTTGACCAAGTTTTAAACTAAAAAAAGATTTCATCACAGCCACATATTGGAAAAGAAACATTGCAAGAATATAGCCGCTAGTGTGTTGGCTGCAACTGTTTGAAATAAAAGAATATCATAAATAGAGTAGCATTTACTTTAATCATTTAGATTTTACCTATATTTTGACCCCACATTACCCTGCTTAGAACTAAAGAGATTTCATGAAGGTCAGATGGACGAAAAATATTGCAAACATATAGCCTCAAAGGTGTTTCCAAGATTTGACCCGATGACCTAGTTTGTGACCTCATGTGACATAGTTTCAAACTAGGCCAAGAATTCATGGAGGCAAATTCATAAAGAATGGAGGGGATATATTGCCTCTGTTTGTTTACAAACTTTCATTAAGATTTGACCTAATTACCTCGTTTTTGACCCCATGTGACCCACTTTTTCAACTCTAATTAGATGACATAAAGGGTAACATTTTGACATCAGTTTGAACGAAGTTTGACCAATCAATACCAATGTTAGTTTTCAGACATGATTTTTGAAAGAATTGACCTAGTGACCTAGTTTCTGACCTTATATGCCCAAGTTTCAAACTAGTCATTGAAGTTATCAAAGAAAAACATTCCGATTAAATCAAATACATATATGACCAGTCATGTTGCCTCTAGTATGTTCCTTACAGTCTGATAAAGTTTCATGAATATTGGACCAAATCTAGTGTCTCTAGTGTGTTCCAAACATTAATATAACCCCTTAATTGTTTTTCTAAGATTTAACCTAACGACCTTGTTTTTGACACCACTTTACCTAGTTTCAAATTAATCCAAGAGTTGAACAAGGAAAACTTTTAGATAAAGTTAGGCCAAATGTTATGTCTCACGAGTGTTCAAAAGATTTTACTTTGTTTTTTAACCCCATGGGACCCACATTTACAAGCGGTCAAAATGTTATGAAGGGGGACATTCTGATTAAGTTTGAACATCATCTGACCAATCTGTACCACGATATGGTTCCAGCCAGAAAAATGTAACGGACGGACAGACAAAAGGATGGACATTCTCGCATATCATCCTTCATAAGGTATTTCCCATTACTCCCATATTAAAAATATACCCACTCATCCCTACTCAGAAATAAGAATAACTTAACAAAGTTATGTCCTATACGTAATAAAGGAATTAGTACCCTCTAGTACCAACTATATACACATTTGTTAATGCCCATGGATGGCGTGACGAACAGAAAGACACCATCAATACAATATCCCCATCCTAAGACCTTCGATTCGGCTGGGGATAATAAGCTAAGCACTGAGCTGTCTTCATATTGTGCTCAGAAAGGATAGAAATGTTGCTTACATGAACAGCATGTAAGTCTGTGTGTGCACAATGGGGTAGCGGGAGAATATGGCCACGCCCTCCTCCGTCCGTCCGTCCTGGATCGTGTTAGGCTGCATCTGGGCAGGCTCGTACACAAACTACAAATGTTTTGATTTTATATAAGGATTCTTTTCGTCAAAGAAACATGGGTTGTGAAGAATAATCTATTATTATTTTCAATAATTATTTTATTTATGTATACACTAAACAGTGCTCTATACTATAAAGTGATGTACACTATACAGCGATATACACTTTGCAGCGATATACACTTTACAGTAATGGACACTATACAACAATGTACACTATGCAGCGATATACACTATACAGTGATATATACTATACAGTGATGTACAAGATACAGCGATATACACTATACAGCAATGTACGCTATGCAGCGATATACACTATACAGCAATGTACGCTATGCAGCGATATACACTATACAGCAATGTACGCTATGCAGCGATATACACTATACAGCAATGGACACTATACAACAATGTACACTATGCAGCGATATACACTTTACAGCAATGTACACTATGCAGCGATAAACACTATACAGCAATGCACACCATACAGTGATGTACACTATACAGCAATATACACCATACAGCAATGTACACTATACAGGGATATAAACTTAACAGCGATATAGAATTAAGAGTTAAACACTAAACAGCATTATACACAGTGATGTTTAATAAACAGGGATGTGAACTTTACAGCAACAAACAATATACAGTAATGAGCACTATTAAGGATGTACACCATAAAGGGATTTACACTATACAATGATATTCTTTACAGCGATGTTCACTATACAGCAGTGCACAAGTCACAGCGATATACACTGTACAGTGATGTAAACTATGCAGCAATATACACTATACAGTGCACTATGCAGTAATAATATACAGAGATATACATGATACAGCAATATACACTATACAGTGATGTATACTAAACAGTAGAAATACACCATATAAAAAAATACTTTGTCAGGATACTTTGTTTATGTTTCATTCCTAGTATAGGGTATATTAATGAAATATAGTATTATTATAGTGATAAACACTATACAGTGATGTACACTTTACAGTGATGTACACTATACAGCGATGAACACTCTACAGTAAATGAACACTATACAGTGAAATACTCTATACTAGGAATGAAATATAAACAAAGTATCCTGACAGGTGAACGCATCATTGTTGTGAAAATTATAGTCGATATTAGTTTAATATTGTGCCTTGCTCACAGCTCAAACTGAAATTATAGTGATTGATCCAACACTGTGTTGGATATTGTATCTACTTCAGTTTTGTTGCAAGCAATGTTAATTTTTCATTTGCTGTAACATAAGAATTCCATTTTTAAAAGAAACATGGATTGTGAAGAAGAATATATTATTTTTATCATTATGGTATAATAATTATTGAATTTAGTATATACTTAACAGCAAATTTAAGTGAAATGGGCATTTAACCTTACCTGATATTCCTGTAACCAGTCTGCCACAGTGGCAACCTGTGCGGGCCCCATGTCCCCACCCATCCCCTCGGCATACCGCACTTCCTGTATACAAACTACATCTGGCCGCGCCCCCAGCAGCACCTGAAAAACATGGACGCATGTCCGTCATTGAGATGAGGAAAAGATATATGATGGTACTCAATGAATCTAATTTATGTTAATATAGTCCCAATTTTGGTCCACGTCTGAAACCCTTTTCTTTGTCGATATTATACCACAATTCCATGAAAATGAAGCTTTATTACTCATAAAGTCAGGACATAGGAACTTGACGACCCTTACACCAGTAATGCTTGATTTCCATCTAAAAGCCAGCACTGTTTTGGCGTCTGGGTCGATAAGATATCGGATGTGCAGATTTTTTTGTTTTTGTTCACAGTGGTAAAGTAAACAGATAAATTATTCTACTATTTCAGTATTACTAAATATGTCTGGTGCAATTTACTTACATTCTTCACACGATTCATTCGCTTGGTGTAACTATTAGATGTGGCTGGTTTGGAATTCATATTCCATATATTATATGACATCACAGAAAATTGTCCGGAGTTAAAACTATGAGATTGGAATGTGCTCTCTTTGGATATATATTCATCTTTTGATGGTGCATCTTTTACCTCACCCGGTTCATCTGATAAACTATTATCAACGCCCATATAGTTGTAGCTATATTTAGATTCAGGCTCAAATTTAATAAAATTCTTAAAATAACTCGTCCCTACAGGAAATATGTACGCAGGTATTGTTGATGGTTTGATTTGTTCTCCAGTTTTGTTTGCATGTTCTATATAAGCAGTGTGTGAATAAACAAAGAATTGCTCCTCCTCAACAGCCGTTGAAAACTGAAAGTGGTGTCTCAGTATTGCAGGGCCCTGCTTCCATTCAAGAGTCAATTGGTAAAGCGTCCCGAGGGGAAACATGCTCGTGAACCCATGGCTCTGCCCTCGTCTGTCTGTCACATGACTCTCATAAAACAGTGGAGTCTGTCCATCCATTGTGTAGAACAGCAGCTAAAAAAAATATTGTTACACAAATTGTATCACTACATAAAAAATTATAATGTTTCATATTTTACCGGTAATCATCATTCATTAAAACAGCAATACAAGCTAGTGCATTGGGAAGAATGTTGTCAGGTAAAAAGACAAGAATAAGACAATCAAAACAGTTATATATATATAATCATCTACCGTCTTCTGGAAAAGTGTGATAGCTGGAGCTTTGCTGCCACCTGGCACACACCAGGGAGCTCGCTTGGCTGCAAACCTTTCTGAAAACTAAAGGCATTTTTTGTTGTATTATATTTAATTTATGGATAATTATTGCTCATAAAGAGAATAATTTCTTTAAGTTATAGAATTATTTAGGTAAACAGAATATTTTATGTTTATCAAACATGATTTCAAATATTTTTTTACCTAAATAATTCAGTAACTTAAAGAAATTATTCTCTTTATGAGCAATAATTATCAACAAAATGTTTCTGTTCTGCTTCAAGATATTGGTTACATTGAAGTGCTGTAAAATTGAGTGTACATTATAAATTAGTAACTGAATATGATTGTTCCAGAGTGTCTTGTTTCACTCTAAAAATTACATATCTGAAGTTATAAAAATGTCAATAAAACATAAATTTAGTGTAGCTCTTCGTATCAGGTATATCATCTTGTAATGTGTTACATACACAATGACACAATGCTGAAAAGTTGGCTTAATTCTGGAGGGTGTAATCCCCCTTTTTTGTATGCAGTATTCAGGGGCTTATAAATTTAAGGATTTTGTGAAGAAACTCAAGATTTGGCATTATTCTGTTGGTACACAGACCCATCAAATACTTAAATTATAATTGTTACTTAACATTATGATAGAAAAAAGAGGTGTATTCGGTATGCCAAAGGGGAGAAGGGTTACTCCATCATTCAGTTCTTACCGATACAAGTCGCTCTGTAAGGTCATTCTTGTGTTTTACTGCTTGTGGTCCGTAGGACAGTACGTTGCCAAATTCCACTAACATCCAACCTGCAATTATAAAGAATAGGCTAACTGATTTTGATATTTGATAAATTTCTGTGCCAAATAAATGTCAGTAGATATTTTTTGCAGTTTTTGATATGGTAAACTTATTAATGGGATCAGTAGAATCCCTGTCTTTAAAAAATAAAGTCTAATGTTGTGACTTGATGAATTACATCCATTTTATGCACCAGTCAAATGTAACCATGACCCCCAGGTCCGGGGAATAGCAGGGACATTCGGTCCAGCAGATCCCGGGTAAAATCGGGAACAAACTGTTGGTAAAATCCCCGCCAAATGCCCCCATTCTCTGCTATTTTTGAAGTGAAAACAAAACCACTGCATTCACTTGGCACTGCGGGGCCACCTGGCAGGTAAAACCACGACCCATTTCCCTGGCTATCCCTGGTATACCCCCGGACCTAGGGGGGCCGTGGTTACATTTGACTGGTGCATTACACATCACATCATGTATCTTCATACAAATTTGGTGTCGGCACCCCTTTGGCTAAAAAAACATAACAAACATAGTTGAGCTTTAAAATGGTTTCCTTACAGAACATCAACATTACAGTTATGCGCATCAAGGCAACCTATGCATCAGTTGAATAATTCCCTGAAAACGTCACTCAGTCAGTGTCAGCCCGAGTCCATACATGTAGTATTATAATTATTTAGATAACCACCAGGAGACTTTTTACAGTTCTTAGTATCGGAAGACTCATTACAGGCAAACATTAAAATTCCAAATGATAAAAAGGTTCCCTGTCAGAAAACTCATCACCCCTTAAAATTTTGGCTTAGTAACAGTACATTATATACATTAGTCCATATGAACAGCCGTTTAGTCTTTGACAATTTTTTTGTTTTGGCGACTCTAAGGGAAAATAATAACTGTCCAAAAGTTAAAAAAGTTCCCTTAATGCGCATTATAGTGGCTACATTATACTTAAGACTTACAATGTAGCCATTGTAGGCACGGATCTACTAAAGCTACAATAATGAGCGATCAGGGATACTTTTTTTATTGATTTGACATTTCTTATGTATCCCTTAAACACTACAACTCTCTACTATTTAACACAGGGTGAAAGAATATAAAGATGACAAAGTTGTTCAATATTTACCCGACAGTGATCTAAACTGGATTAAATTTAGTTATTAGAGTCGTTTTTTTCACATAAATATATTCTGGGTCACGAATACAGTTATACATGTACACAACCAGTCAGATTTGTCCTAGATTAACAGATATCGGGATTCTTGATAAACAATTGACACATTTAAGTGTTTTATGATAACTGAACATGTTTTTTTTTACATAATGACATAAATAAAGATGTGTTTAATAGTAGGCAATAATATTTTCATAGAAATTTAAATTTGAAACGGGAGATAATTGCAAAATTGTGGACACAAGGATTCTCTGCGCAAGGACCGTTCGCTACTTTTTGCTGGGATGGTGGACGTCAAGAGTCTGCCAGAGAAAAAAAAAAAATCAAAAGACCCGTTGACGGCCATTTAGGTGGACTAGGGTCTCGTTGATATAGTAAAGCAGTTGATTATGTTACAAAGCAGGAGTACATAATAGTTTACATTGAAGCACATTATGGTGAACAACCAACTTCAAGGAAGAATCACATAAGAAACAATACTGAACTTAAAATATATAATTTGTTTGTCCGAAAATGATCTGTCCGTATTCATGGTAATTTAGTTAATGTAAGATAAAACATACCATATGCACTGATTGATGACACAAACCACAATGTTAAACGGAAACTTTTGAATTTTATATCAAACAATCCCATTTTTCTGTTGAACGGTTTGCTTTATCGAATTATAGTTGCAAGTTGTATTTGTGTTGTGTGTTGACATGACTGGTTATTAACTTTAAAATCAATTGTTCATATAAGGCTGGGAACCATGCTGAAAACGAAAGTTGAAAACTTCACGCATGCGCACAAACGACGTAAAAACCAGGAAGCAAATCGAAAGAACAATCCGACTGAACATTCAAGAAAAGGGAAAAATAGAGTGAGTGCTTTTAGACAGAACAAGTATGTTTTTTTTTACATTCGTTATAATTAAATCAATGAATGATCAAAGGTGTAACTACGATAATTTCAATACTGTACAAGTATTTTTTAACCAGAAACGTACGTCTACTTTCGTTTTCAATGTAACTGAAATTTAATACGTGAATGGCTGTTTTGTTTAATTTTAGGAAAATGATTACTTATTTAATATTGGTTATCATTGTGAATTAGTTCCATCAGCGCTGACATAAATGACAGTGGTAACATTTTTTCTTTAAATGCGTGTTTTATGGTCGCACAGGCACCGCATGATTATTGTTGGGCGAGGCAATGATATACATGTATGGTCAAAAACATCATTGATTTAATATGATAATGGTTGAGTAAAGGGTTTGTATAACAAGTAATTTTACTATTGCATTAGATAATACATAGATTAGAGCATGGTCAACAACACTACATGTAGCGAATAGCATGACTTACAATAGTTCCATTGTGGAAAAGGCTAAGCAAAGAGAAGAAAACGTGCAGGTCTAAGAAAGTAAATTAAAACTATATTGAATGCATTGTACGTGGAAAAATGCCATGGATATTGAATGCATTGTACGTGGAAAAATGCCATGGATAATGAGTTGAATGCCAAGTATTTTCGTAACAATGCATTATCTGCTAATACTATGAACACATTTTGGGACCATCCGATTTTTCTGTGAACTATATTATATGCCTTAAAGACATACTTTAATTGGCATTTTTTTCGGTTGTTTACAGAGATTTATTAGAGAAATGAGAATGATAATTCACTGTTCATTGAAGACAGTGAAATAACAATTTGTTATGTTTTATTGTTTTCAATTTTAGCCCGCTCTCACTATCAAATCAAACCTCAGCGCGCACGGTGCTTGGATACAATTTCAATGACGTCATTTCCGAAATGACATTACGTTCACGCTTCTCTGAAAATATTAAATAAACCGCCATTTAAAATCCTTTTTATGCATTTAATAAAAGGAAAAAAAATGCTTGTTTTAGTACAAGATCGATATATTACGATCCTACAATGGAACAAACAATTATCATTTCTCTATCTCTCTTTACAACATCTCGTCCTATTCATAATGTAAACATACCGTTGTTGTTCTACATATATGGAAAACGAAACAACCTTGATAACTTTTAAACAGCCGCACGAGGATTTTCTTACCCCATCACACGATTGTAAATCAATATTACCCTTTAAACTTGTTTATCTTTGTATTTTTGTAATACAATGCATGTAGAAGGCATATATAAAGATTAGACTATTTTGTTAGTTATCTTTTTGAGTTATCTTTTTGTGAACCTTGAAGTAGATTGATACTTATTTCAGATCTTAGTTTCCTGCGCTGCATTTTATAGTTACTTGGTCTTGTAGGTTAAAATAGCTCGACCATTTCAGAACATCTTCGAGCCGGGGTATTAATAATTTTGACCCCGAAAGGTTTACGGCAGGCTTAACAACAACAAGCATTTGCCTCGCCCAACATCACTCCCGTACAATAACATTCCATATATTTGAAGGCACGGATAATCATCATTTTGTGACTGGGTATTTATACTTTTGCATCGGGTAATTATTATCTTTTAACCATTTATTTGGAAGCCAATATTGTTAAAAGATGAACATTTTTACAATATAATGTATTTGTTATGGTTAATTTTTAACCTACATGTATTCAATTGGAGAAGTCATGTTTGCAACCATGGTTTCTGCTTTTTAGCATGAATTAACGTTATCAGTATCGTGCGTCGACGTATTTATACATTTTTCTGCCGTTTTGGTTAATAATTGGTGTAATGGTTTGTAGAACTCGTGCCAAACGCATAAACACGTGATACGCTACGCTATGCTTAAAACTAATTTTAATTGCCCTTTCTGTTTTTTAAATTGCGCATTATAATAACGCATTTGAGTTACTGCTACAACGATGAAGGGTCATTTCGGGTATTTTAGTATTTGCTGACAACACTGGTCCCCTGTAAGTACCCAATGTAAGTCGATATATGTCTATGTTCGCCGAAGTGACTAGGTTATTTATATGAGATGATTCAGTTTTAAATTATAGTTAGATGACATGAATTCATATATTAAATGATTAAGAATTTCGGAGTGAGCTTAGCAAACGAGCCCTTCTTAATCATTAATATTTTATTCAGGTCATCTAACTGATATAGAAAAAAATTCATTGGCTGACACATTGTCAATGTAAAATCTGACGCCGGGAGTGTGTATCGGATGAGTGTCATTGGACGGACCTTTTAACACCCACGATATCTTTAATGATTACGCCTAGTACTTGATGATTGCCCATCTGCAATTTCATTGGGTGTAAATGTAGGTTGTATTCTAAATCGCGTTTTTTCGGCTTAAACACCGAAACTTCCTAAGTTCGTATCACATTTACATTTCATCATGTTGTGAAAGAAGCATACTGCTGTAAACACAGCATTCATTTCTTAGATAGAAATGTTCAGCCCTGGTGCAAATTATATCTATTTCCAAACAATGCAAACAAAGTAATTGCGTTGAAGTAAAAGCGAAAATAGAGCCTGATATATAAATAACTATGGTAACATCTTTTCAGGGTCTGATGGCTGTTAGGTTGTATGGCACAAAATACGTGCATGATAAATATAGTCAACAACTGTTTTGTCATGTCATAATATAGAACACACCTCTTTATATATCAATTGGCGCTATTCCAAACATGCGATTAGTTTCGTTTCATTTTCCTAAAACGCTTAACAAAGAGTTTGAATGATTAAAGTCAATCGAAGTGATCCTTTCACGTTTTTTTTTTCTAGCTTCTTTTTAAACTGAGTTTGTTTGTTTATATTTTATATTTATATGAATTATATCGAATATAAATGTGGCTTTTTAATATAAATATTTGAAATACGACAAAAGGAAGTTAATCATTAAATGCGATCACTAGGTTTTTCGAAATTGTTTGTGATGACACTGTTTTTCCTAAAAACTACTGTTATCATAACATAGTTAAACACATGTACCCATATATCTATTTGACATCTGATAAAGTATTATTTCAGTGTATTTTAAACATCGTTCTATAAAGTATATAGTGAAAGTCGTTTAGGAACAAATACAATAAGGAATGATTTAATTATTTTTTCACCAGGTAACATTGCATTTTATTTGCACCATAGAATTCGTGAAGCGTCAGCCGTATTTCAAACATTGAGTTGTATTTTAAACATTGAGTTGTAATTCTAACATTCAGTTGTTGTTTTTAAACATTCAGTTGTATTTCAAACATTGAGATGTTTTTCAAGCATTTACTTGTATTTCAAGCATTTACTTGTATTTGAAATACTATTAGAGAGGTTCCAGAACACTACGAGTACAAGTACACGCGAACGTCTAGCTAAACGAAGAAGTAATAGTTGCAGTTGAGTTTAAAAGTCGTTTGCAAAATTACTCTCTAAACTTGTACGCGTCGACTCACTGTTATCAAATTAATATCTTTTTCTCGTGATATCGACATGTCCTACATGTTATTCAAAACATGTACTTTGTGCACATATAGGGCACATACCATGATGACGTTGGGTACAAAAAGATGTCCACAAGTTCCCGTTTCCGTACATGTTATTTTTGCAACCCATGTATTAACAAATCCAGGTAACATGTATTATATCGGTACCAGAAACAAGACAATATATGCTCAATTTATTGGGCGAACCATGTAATAGTAGTATGCCCAGTTTAAGCGGATGCTTAACAACAACAACAACACTAACAAGAAGAACAACATCAACAACAAGAACAACATCATCATCAACAACAACAACATCATCATCATCATCATCATCATCATCATCAACAACAACAACAACAACATCATCAACAACAACAACAACAACAACAACATCATCAACAACAACAACAACAACAACATCATCAACAACAACAACAACAACAACAACAACAACGTCATCAACAATACATGCATTGCATTAGCGATTATAAAACCCAATAACCTGCATTGGCTAAAACATTCATATTACTTCAGACATGAAGGATGTCCCGTCCTAGCGATAGCGGGAACGAGGAAGAGTTCGCATACAGCAGTTCGGGCTCCGAGGGGGAGGGAACGTGGGAGGGTGAGCGACCCACAGGGAAGTCCGTCCTCAACGTGTTCAAGGGATACCACGTTCCGGGCAAATACAAGTAACTTACATAAAACAAGGTTTCAGAAACATATCAGATGAGTAATTTTTTCAGATTTAAATCATTCCATCATTTTATTAAATGCCACCATATCACAGCACTTTTTTCTTTCTTCTCATACATATATGTTGTATTAATGAAGTACTTTAGTTGAAATGATTTAGGTAATAGCGTAGTTGTTAGGCATGTATGACGTGAGCACATTAGATACTGACTCAGTTAATCTCGATTTTAGACCAAGTATGGACGCAAGCATTGTACAAAGCATAGACCAAGAGTCAAACGACGATCAAGATACGGAACAATCAGAGGACAGCACAGTGTCTCGAAGCGAGACAAACAGACTAAGTGTCAAAAACAGAATCAGCATGTTTGAAGCAATAACAGAACCGTCAGTCGTAGCTTGCATGCCCGATTCAATGCAACAGCGGCACTCAGTTTCAGAAGATTGTTCAATCATTGGAGCTACAATGACACCAGAAACGAACGAGTCTGGGAATAAGGGCTCTCGGCCTCCTGTGCCCCCCAAACCTTCCAAGTCCCTAGTAGTTTCAGAATCGATAACGCCAACCCTCACAGAGGACACGATCGAGACTAAAGCGACAATACTTTCAGTTGACTCGGATGACGAGCAACCACCGAAAATGGTGTTTAAGAATGACTTTACCAAATCACTTTTTGCTGATGCTCCGCCTCCGGATGTTGTGGAACAGCCTCTTCAGTCGGATATTCCAATGGAAAGTTTTGTTATATTGAGCAAAGAAGACGAACTATTCCAATCCGGAATTGTGAGTACAACAAACACAGATGAAGGGACCGATGTGGATAAAGAATTTCTTGGGGTGAAATTAGAAAGTGATGTGGATATGAGGGATGAGGCAAACATACAAGAAAGTGTAGATCGTTCGAAATTAAATGATTCGGAGTTTGATGAAGATATTACAGCAGTTGATTTTGGATCGGTCCAAATGACGGATGATACTGTAAATGTCCGAACTGATGACATGGATGAAAAGGAAGCCGGTTCTGAGAAAAACTCCATAACAGAGATCATTTCACAAGTTCAGTCTGACAAAGATGGTGTAAATTCTGAAGGCGTTATCCAATTGACAGAAAAGGAAGTATCAGTACCTCCTGTGGCTGACTCAAAAGATGAACAAGTTAAAAGTATGGAAACTGCAGAATTAGTTTCACACGTTATTGATACAACAGAGGAAAAAACTGATAATACTGAAAAAGAAATTGAACTAGGCGAGCCACCCGTTTCATCCGTGACACCAGATCCTGACGAAACAAAGCAGACATCTGAAATGGGAACCAATGAATTGCAAACAGATCCTCCTGACGAAACAAAGCAGACATTTGAAAGTAAGGAAAATGGAATGGGAACCAATGAATTGCAAAGAGATCCTGACGAAATAAAGCAGACATTTGAAAGGAAGGAAAATGAAATGGGAATCAATGAAATGCAAACAGATCCTGACGAAATAAAGCAGACATTTGAAAGTAAGGAAAATGAAATGGGGTCCAACGAATTGCAAACAGAGATACAAGACACTGGCGAAGCAGAAGAAAGTGCTGATTCGTCTGATGATGACAGTTTTAAGGATTGTAACGAGGGGGACGATATCGAAATGTTTCAGTCAATGCAACCGCTTGAGCCCTTTGAAGAAAAAGGCGACATTGACTCCGACGATAACAAAGTTGATGATGTCAGTGAAGAAACGCCGAAAACAAATGCTGCAACTGAATTCGATGAAATATTTCCGTCTATAGAAATTATTGACAGTGGGACGATCATTCAGCCTCAACAAGCCTTTTCTAGTATGTCTAGTTCAGTTGACTCTTCAGATATGCCATGGTCAATAATACCACAAACTATTGACGAAAATATTAAAGAAGGTAAAGAGGGCATTTCGTCTCAGTCATCAGGCAATTTTTCAATACTATCAAAATCTGATAGTGACGAAAACATTCAAATCGTCGAAAACAGTCAGATCGTCGACAACAGTCAAATTGTCGAAGAAACCATTGCTGTGCCAGACCAATGTCCATCAATGGAACGTTCCACACCTTTATCTTCTGAAGGTGTTTGTTTTAACCAATCTCTGCCAGTTGATGACGATGAGGTAAAAGAAATGCGTCCCTCCCATCTGAAAGAGACCAAGGAAGTTAAACCCACAGGAAGATTTAAGGAGACACCGAAACAAGAGGAAATTGGTACAGCCGCTCAGAAACCACCACCTGTTGTCCGCCCAACGACGTTTCAAGGATATATTGTGAAGAGCGGTGTTACAGACATTTCGACATATGATGGTGAACAAAAGAATCATCTATATTGTGCATTTGAGGACAACCAAACGCCACCTCCACCACCTCCTCCTAAGTCACAAGCGGTCCTTGAGGAGCTTAAGTCATTGGCATCACAACGTGCCAATACACCAACCCCAGATGATACCAAGCCGTTCCCAGTTGAACAAGTTAGGGTCGACCAGTCAGAAGAAAGTGAAACACAGGCAGATATAATGACAACAAGTGTAGAATATGGTAGTTACAGTAACTACACATACACTCAAGGGTATCCGCCTGCTGCTGGATATGATGCCAACGCTTATCAAGGGCAATATGGAATGCAAGCGGGACAGTATGATCCGCAGCTATTCTGGCAACCTTATCCAGGACAGCAACCATTCACGCCAAATGCTCATTATCAGGCACCAAGTTTACCACCGGAATATTATCCTTACCAATATTATCCTCCGTATGCACAGGCTTATCCAAACAGTCAGCAGTTCAACAGTTCGAATACTAGTGATCAACCACACATTCCTGCTCAGGAACTCGAAAAAGTTCCAACAGGACAGAGTAATGCATCTGTGCATGCTCCTGAGTTTGTTGGTGAAGCTTCGAAGTTAACGTCTGACTACAAGAATGCTCCTTCTAAACAAAAAGGCAAAGAATCTTTCAAACCAAAGAAATCGCAATCGCCTAGGAAAACAAAGGATACGTCAAAGCAAGGGCAACATAGAACTCCTACCGAGACAACTTCGAAACCGCAAGCTAAGCATGCTCACGATAGTAAACAACACCAAAAACATGTGCCGAAGAGGAACCCAACAAAACAGGCACCGAAGCCGGAACACAGGAAGTCATCGGCAGGTTTGTGGATTAAAATTATAACGAATCAAAATCAAAATGCAGTATTGTTTTAATTTTGCATTTCGTTATATAAAATTTTCACTTTGATCTTGTAGGTAAGCAAGAAAAGGCTGTAACAGACGCACGAAAAGAATGTACACCGATAAAGGTATGTTCTTGTTACCTCAAGTGCTCAATGTGATATTGTAGGTTCGTTGGATGTCCGTCGTCCGCCAAAGTTCTTCGTCCGAAATTGTGTTTAATCACTCTAAGGGTCACAGATTTGTAATGTAATTTGTTGTTTATCTCTGTAAAATTAAGGTCAAGTTTGAAGTTTAACGATGTGCGGTTAAAGCAATCAAGGTCATAGATCAACTGAACAGAAAGACCTTGTTAAACTCTAGAGACTATAGTGCGAGTCCAAAATCAATGACAGTATATTTCGTTTCCCTTAAATCAATGCCAATTTTGATATTGCATGTAGACCAGAAGGTTACAAAAACTTGTTAACAAACTTGAGGCAACAATTTTAGTAAATGATTAATAACTTTATTTGTGTGTGCATAACATATATAAAGGTAAACCTAAGTATTTGGTTATGTCGTGTTAAAAACGACGTCACAATCCCAAATCAAGGAACAACATTGATTAAAAATAGAGACTACAATTTTGGTCAACACATACTAAGACTTAGTCAAACCATAATATCTATGTGAAATATCCGACACTGTCTCATGTGCGGTCAAAAAGTCATGAGATTGAATGAAAGGTGTAATCTTGTGTACTGTTTTGAGGCCTTATATTTTCCCCAAAAGTAGTGCAATTTGTTGAGCGATTAAGGGCATCTTAGCACTTTTGTACCATTTGCAGTTAAAATGTTGACTCTTCAAAATTCGAATATAAGACTCAAAATAACAATATTTATCAGTCACTGTATTTGTACGTAAATAGTTATTTGCTGTTTTTGTGCCATAGGTTGAAAAAGACACTACGAAGTACTGTATATTTGCAAAAGGAATAGACAAAACCGCGTCTGAAGAACACCTTATCAATCTCTTCGAAGTTTGCATGGGCAACACTGCTGACTATATTCAAGATTCAATGGTTTTCAACTTCTCAAAAACGTGTGCCGTGTTTTCTGTGAAAGGAAAACCTGGTAAGTAGCCTTGGTCCGTATTCTATAACGTAAGAGACTCAGATTCAGAAATGTCAATGTTTAAAGTCATTTATACTATCGTTCCGTAAAACTCACATTTTGTAACCATGACATTTTACCATATAAAGTTGGTGGGTAATGTGTCATCCAAATTGCACACAAATAGTGCTCATTGCCAATAAGAATCTAAACAACACCCTTAGTAGATATAGTACCCTTAGCATATATAGTACCCAAAACCTGGCAGTGTTCTGGAGTTTGAGTACCCTGGGCTACATTGTCCAAGGGTGTCCGTGAAACAGTACGTCTGTAAGACCAAATGTAAGTGGTGTATTAATTGAAAAGCAGATGGGGTCAGTATAGTTTTTACTCTCCTAATATGCCTATATATTGCTTTGCACATGTCGGTCGGTCCTTCGGTAGACCAAAGCTTGTCCGAGTGATAATTCGACAATTCCTGGACATATTGTCATCAAACTTTGCATGAAGGTTGTGCCTGACCAATAGATTACCCCTATTGTTTTACCCATGGCCCTCAAAATTGACTCGGAGGTTGGGACTTACCAGTAGATGACCCCAATCGGTGTAAAGGGTCAAAGGTCAAGGTCACAGTGACCTTGAACGCAAACTTGACAATTCCTGGACTTATGTTTATCAAACATGAAAGTTGGGCCTGACCAGTAGATGACCCCTATTTTTTAAGGCGTCGTCGGGTCAAAGGGTAAGGTCACAGTGACCTTAAACGCGAAAAGGTTGGCAAAGCTTCTTCTAGTGATAACTCAACAATGCCTGGACCTATGGTCATCAAACATTACATAGAGGCTGGGCCTGACCAGATGACCCCTGTTGATTTAAGGGGTCATCAGGTTAAAGGTCAAGGTACCAGTGACCTTGAATGCGAAAAGGTTGTCCGAGTGATTATCATGTTTATCTGCAAATTTCAGTCATCATCTGAACATGATACAAAACTGTACCTTCTATCCCCACACTTTAAATGGTCATAATCTTAAAACTGCAGCCAATCTCAATCACTATATAATCAGCTGTCATCTCAGTCCATGCATATTTCATTCAATTGCCCAAATATTCTTGAAAACATGGCGGTCAGGTGGGGGGGAGCATAATGTTTTACAAACATTTCGTGTTATTTGTAGATATGGAGAATATGAAGACTAACATGGCGAAGAAGAATTTGTCCTTTCAGCCGGAGCTGCACCTACTGGACACAACACCGATGATTGCCATTAGCTGTAACGGCGCTGTTGCGGTTGGCATGCTGGAGCTTTACTTTGAAAGTGACAGAAATGGAGGTATGCTGTTATGCCTTGTTTGTTTGTGTATACTACTAATGGATGACTTGTTCAAATTTTAAGTGTGCTGTGTTACAATATGTTTGAAATTATTTTTATTTCCATAAGTGTTTTAGCTTTGAATTGTTTATTGCATGTCCTCAGGAGGAGACGTAGAGGGCACCCCTTATGAGACCGACGACGGAAACTGTACTATTGTGACTTTCTCAGATGCGGAAGGTAAACTAAAATAAGTTCAAAAACTTATACTTTATTCAGACAAATGCCATTGATATACGGA
This sequence comes from Mya arenaria, assembly GCF_026914265.1. Taxonomy (NCBI): domain Eukaryota; kingdom Metazoa; phylum Mollusca; class Bivalvia; order Myida; family Myidae; genus Mya; species Mya arenaria. The sequence continues at coordinate 9,230,731 of NC_069133.1, forward strand.
ACGTTTTGCATAACATTTACTTACAAACCGTAACTATTTTACCAACATAAGTTGTGCAGGGCTTCTAAGGTTCAGGATTGAGAGCTTCAGACTATTGTACATTTGTTAAGAATGCTTTGCTCGGACATTTGCATCAGAAACAGTAGAACGTACCTTGAAATAAAAAGAGATGCCGATGGAAAAAAATATCTAAGATCCGTTACCTTGCTTTGGGCATGGAACCCTCATACTCAAATAGACCCCACTGATATATAATTGTTTGTCAGAAAAACCTCACTGATATATATTTGTTTGTCAGGAAAGTCCACTTGATATATCATCTTATTCATGATGTGTTTCACTGAAATGTGTTGTTTCAGTTGTCGAAAGGGTTTGTGCCAAAAAGGACCACATTTTGAACGGACAATCACTTCAAGTGTCGCCATTTTACAAGTGCGAGTTGGGCGAACTTTATGATGCAAAACTGCACAAGTTTTCTCTCCCAGAGCCAATTGTTCTTACATTGTCTACGGTTAAAACTCAACTTTTGAAAAAGTGAGTATCGTAATGTTTTACGTCTTTATGCACACTGTTTCATTCGTGAGGTTTAGATTATACTAGTTTCTTTTAGCTCATTGTGACGAAAGCGAAAGGCTTATAGAATCACTCTCTCGAGTCCGTTTCCTGGGTAGAAACCAGTTCTGATGTCAGTTTTCGGGCGGCCGTGAGAATTTTCCTCTGGCGGTATTCTCACCTTCAACATCTTGTGTGAGAGGCGGATAACTATTCCTTTAAACCACTCTTACCCTCCTTGAGGATTAGGTTTTCAACATATCAAACATATTAATGTTTGGTGCGTATGATAACAGTCATTGCTTTATTATGTCGACATGTAATAAACATTTTTTGTCTACCTACTGTTTCAGCGTTCAGGTGATTTAAAATCATTTTACACTATGAAGACATTATTTGGAAAGGAGTTCTAATTGTTATTTGTTAAACTATGCGATACAAGATTAGGTTGTGTAAATGAAACAATGTTTAATGTGTTTAAAATGTGTTTTTTGTTATCAATCACATCATTTATTTTGATACATTCATGATTGGTATTATTTTTTAGAGAATGCTGTTCGAAGTTGCTGGAGAACTTAAAAGCACACTTCTGCCAATGCGATTTATCGGAGACAACGCTTACCCTTACCTGTTGCCTCAGCCCTATCACACCAAACGTAAAGGAATTAAAGAGGAGTTGGGACGGGGATGTGGTTAATCTGGTCAATCATTTTTTTGAAAATAACACAGACAACCACAAGATGGACTTTAACGACAAGATTGTCACAAATGTCGTAGAACATTGCACTAGTAAGTTTGATATGCTTTGTTATATTGAGGGGTGAAAGCGAAAATGTTCTATCTTCAATTTTATTTATTGTCACTTAGAACCGTTTCGCATCCACCCCTCGAATTATGGTAGTTTGAACATTTGAAACGTGTTATATGATATTCTATTTATTAATTTAAATAAAGGAAGGATTTTATTTTGAAAAAGATGGATTTGTAAAACATTTAGTTAAATGTGAAAACGCATAATATAACTTTGCTTCAGAACTCCTGCAATTATTTAATAGGCCAGTCATTTTAGCTTTAATACCCAGCCAACCTCAAACAAATTCCTTCAGAAAAAAAACATGGGCACCCCGGTAATTTTCCCGCACAAACATTGTGTATCGTTCACATATGGACTTATATGAAGCACCATTTTCCCAAGGCAATCTTTGTAGAAGTGAGCCTCCATCTAAGACTGTAGAAATTCCACTTGGAATGTTGTCTGTGCCATATTTACCCTTATCCCATATGGCATGAGCAAGTTGTGATTTTTGTGCTTCCCTCAGCAGTCCAGATGCATCAAAAAGAGCTGATGGGTATGCACACAATTCATACCGGAAAATATCTTCCGTATCATCCAATGTATTGTCCGAAACTGTGACCAGCCTTTGAAATAATAGCTGCGGGTCAACTGATATTTCTACTCCATCTACTTTCAAATTCGTTTTGGAACCAAGCGTCACTGCCTGGTTAGATCTCTTAAAAGAAAATTCCAAGACGTTCTTGGTTTCCATTTCTCTAAGTACTTTTTCTCCAACAGTTTGTGCGGAATCAACATTCACCTTCACATCCGCGATGCTGCCAGTCTCGATGTTTCTTAATGTATCTTGCTCCACAAACGGATTTCTTTCTTGCAGAAAATCAAGGAATATCGAACGATCTTTTATGTCCCTATCAATTCTAGCTTTTGTTGACTCTTTGTGCTGATCGCTTGGTTCGTATTTCTGACCAGTGAAATCCTGCATAGCAATATTTACCTCAGCGCACGCAGGCATAGACAGCAGCCATTGGGCTCTTTGTGATTCCGACATTCCTCGACCCCTAGTCATACCTCAAACGGACTTTACACTGCGCATGAGTACCTGTTCAATAACTAGAGCACTGGAAAGGCCTGCCCAAAACCTATCACTGCGTCTAATTACATGATGTCCTTCACAGAAAGCTTTATAAACGTCAGGGTGTGTGGTGCTGAGGGTCATCATCTGTTGAAGGTATACGTGACTGGACTTAAGGTAGAGATTGTGTCCGGCAGCTGCAAAATACGGCAACATTCTCTTCAGTGACTGGAGGTGATCCTGCCATTTCCCCATTCGTTCAGCAGCTATGAAATCCTTTAAGATATTGATCATTTTCATATACTGGAGCCATAACTTTGCTGTCCTATACTTTTGGAGGTTTTGTATAGAAACTTCATATGTCTGTTTGAAGTCTCCAAGAAGCTCATTTTCACAGATGTCCTGCACTGAGATTTTCTTTGATAAGAGATCATCCAGCATAGCTTTCACGTTGTCTCTCGGTGATTTTCTAGGTAATTCATCATGACTATCTTGGTCTAAATAGATTTCTTTTCCGATGTTGTTGTTTTCATCTGTATTACCGTCTTCATTTTCTTCGTCCATTTGATCCTTCTGTAACTGAGGAAGTGTCGTTAAAATCAAGAGGTGATCAAGAGCATCACAAACTACAAAATGTCCGCGTATGGCCCTTCCAACTGCTTTCCCACAGCATTTGTCCTACAGTATTTGGTGCATAAACAGCGGCTAGTAGTCCAGAGTTTTCCATTAGTCTTCCTATTGAACCTAAGAAACTCATCTCTGCGTGAAAGGCGCCAAGTCTAACCACAGTTTTCTTTATGTCATCATCATGCGTTTCATTTGTAACAATGTTCAAGGCTTTCCAGTACAGTGGCTGATCAAATGTAACTACTGGTGTTACACGCATTGATCTTGTCTGGTTAGCAACAAACTTAAGTGTAGAATATATACAAGAGAGATCACTAGGATTTATGTCAATCATTGGCAGGAATAACAATTTAGATTGTCCAGGAAAAACACCAGTTTGTACACTCTGCATTACGCCTGACCACCCCGGTGTCCTTGGTCTCAATGGCCTTGCTATCTTCAACAAGAATTCTAATTCTGTATCACTTCTATCTGTATCAGGACATATTTCAGTCAGTGTCTTGAAGACCATAATTTCCATAGCGTAGCTATTCTGTAGAAATGGATGTTTATTTTGCCTATTTTGATGAGGTCATCGCTTGTTGCACGTATTCTTGGAACTACACACACTTTATCATCTCTAGGGGTTACAGTTGCGACAATGCCCATGCCATGAAACGTATTATGACCATGTAGTGTTCCAGTATTGTGATCAACATTGTCACCAATGAACTGTACAAACTGATCGTCCTGTCTGTGTATGATATGCTCTTGGGGATCGCAGCACTAGTTTCAAATCTCTGAATCTCTTGATATGATGAACAAACCCCTAGACTATTAAGAGTTTCAATCAAAAACCTTGAACCATACTGATGGTGCAACTGAACTCCCAAACCTAGCTGAAGAGGACAAATAGCACTTCTTGGCAAAGCAGCCTGACTAATAGCTTGTCCTAAAGATGTTATGAGCCTTTCGGAGTTCTTGTTATTAATCAACTGCTTCAAGAAGACCTGTAGACTGTCTGGTACAAATTTCCTATTGCCGTCAATTGACATTATGTGCGCTGATGAAGGATACTCAGTTTTGTCAAACTCCATAGATCTAATGTCGTTCATAATGAGTTTTGCTGCAGTTTTTATGATAGCATTTTTTTCGGACTCACTGTCACCATGTTCTCTTCTCTTGTAAAAGTTATGCAGTATAGAATGTGCTTCACTTTTATAAGTAACAACATTGGCTTTGCCATTTAGCTCAGTGATTATCACACTTCCGCCAAAATAATCAAGAATCTTTTTCTTCATATAAACACTCCTGTATGCATCTTCGCCACATAACAGTTCCATTTGTACAACCAAGTCATTTATTGTCAGCTGTTCAGTATCATTACTTTCAAAGTGTTGCAAAACCATCTGGAAAGCTCTGTCAGCACTTATACTAGATGGACGCCTTCTTTTTACTTCCATTTCATGTTCTTCAACCTGAAACTGTTTTAGTATCTGATACCCTGACCTGAAATTTGAACAGCATGTTTGATGGTATTGAGCATCAGCAGCTGGTAAATCACATACACATTCAAGGCGGCCTAAAACAATGTTTCCCCATTCATCACCCCTAGATTTACACACAGATCTTATGGAATTTTGAAATTCTAGAGTTCGTACCCTAACAGGCTGAACATTAAAATCTCTTTTCTTGTTAGAAAAGAAAATTTAGCGTTTGTTCCACAAAACAAACATTTTTCAAACAAATTTTTCTTCAGAGGATTTTCTTGTTCTTGGGCTGGTGCTACATGTAGGTCTTCACCTGAAATGGTTGAAATAATGAAACTCAGCATGTTCTTTCTGACCCATATATAATGTGTTTACTCGACATTAAAACCTTTTAATTCTATACATTCTAAACATTTAATTCCTCATTAATTCAAGCAAATAAACAAATTAACAATCAGCCATGACAATCATACGTATACATATAAGTACTTTAAAAGTTCAAGGTAATATCCATGATAAATTTAGAACCCGACCCATTATGTACCTTTCAACTTGCTTGTTTGTATAAGACCTTGACATCCATTCTCTCCAAGAACTGCAACTGGTTTGTCATCTGTTACTCCACATAACACACACACACTTATGAAGGCGCTCTCACTGTAACAGACAATCAGATAGTAATATTAATATATTAAGGTCATATATAAATCAAGCCATGGTTAACTCAAAAGCATATGACACCATAGAAGATTTTTGCTTTCAATTCATTGTTAAAAAATATTGCTTTCATTCTGAGAATGGTTTCAAAAGCTTCTTTACGTATAAAGGAGTAAGTTATTTACAGAATGAGCCATGAGCCTATATAGTTTACTTAATAGTGTTTTTATTGCATTGGAGTATGAAGTATTTGTCTATTTCATAAATATATATTGAAGGCTTATCAAGGCAATGATAGTAGGAAGATTTTATAAGATATGTTGTCACCTCATTTTCTGTTACTGTAAAATCATATATTGTTCATATTGGTTGTTGTCTGTCGTCTGCAGAGAATACATCGATATACACTGGTTTGTCATGTTAGCCCCACTTGCAAACACACACACACTGCCACACTGCAATTCAAACAGCATGAACTATCAATTTCCAACAATGATATAAATATTATACCTATAATATAATTTTCAGTACCTGTATTCCGTCCATGAACATTATAACATTTATGGAATTCAACTCTTTTAAAATGATTATGTACTTAAACGTATATAAAACACAACATTACACTCACTTACTTCATGTCATCAGTTAGCTGATTCATACATGTATATCATCTGTTTATCATGGTAGGCAGGAAAGCCATTTCCAAGCTTGGAACATTTTACTTTTCATGGGGCATCAAGATTTCCTAAAATATAAATTTAAGAACTGTAAACATATTCAAACACAGTAGACAATTTAATCTGTAGAAAAAAATACTGGTCTTACTAAGTGATAAATTGCTTATTTATTATTATAGAGAGAGGTAAATATCTAAATATCAATACATGTCTACTTGAAACATCAAACAACACCAAAAATGTAAATCAAAGAAAAGTTTAGAAAAGAAAAGCAAATTTGTTGTATTATTCGCAATGGCCCGACTGCGCTTCCATAGTAAAAAAATCGGCGAAAACCAGTTCTTTTAAAATCACAATTTTCCGTCTAAAAATTGATCGATAGTTTCCAAATACACAGCTTACACACTTTTAACGTAAAAAATAATCCAAATCATTTATTTAACCTACTCCAATTATCAATAAACAGCAAACTTGCCAATGCGTCGTCTGCTAGCTGTGTGCGTGCAAATGAAAGTTTTGAAATGTAAATAACATTTTGCAGAGATATGTGTTATATGAACGAACTTTATTTGTCACGTTATACTTACAATGTCTTCTAGGGTCATAGAAATACCATTTCATCTTTAAAAAAGCCGAAAATAAGTTCGACCTTGGTGTTGTTTACATATGCACCGGCTAAACATTGCCGTGTTAATCGCAAACGCGATGTATGGTGTAACGTTGCTGTCATTGTATATTAATAAGATTAGGGGGACTTTGAACATTTACATTTCGAAAACGCGAACTGGGATTTTAAGGGATTTACTGTATTTTGTTCAAAGAAGTTAAGGCCTACATGATGCACTATTAAAAGTTTCTGAAGGAATTTGTTTGACCTCAAAATCTAATATGACTGGCCTATAAATAAACTTTCAATCCATGGCCGGTATTACTACAACATCTTAAGTCGTTTCCTAACAGCTTTAGACCTTTTCCTTATATAAGTATCTCACTATTCATATGATCTGATGTATTGATAATGTCGAAATACATTATTTTGTTGACTTTTACAAAAATCATGATTTTATGTTCAACCACTTATTAATTATGCCCCCCTTCGAAGAAGAGGGGTATATTGCTTTGCACAAGCATGTCGGTATGTCGGTCGGTCGGTCGGTCGGTCCGTCGGTAGACCAAAGCTTGTCCGAGTGATAACTCAACAATTCCTGGACGTATGGTCATCAAACATGACATGAAGGTTGGGCCTGACCAGTAGATGACCCCTATTGATTTTAGGGCTCATCGGGTCAAAGGTCAAGGTCACAGTGACCTCTTATGGTAAAATAATTTTAAAGCTTGTCCGAGTGATAACTCAACAATGCCTAGACCTATGGTCATCAAACTTGATATGGAAGTTTGGCCTGACCATTAGATGACCCCTATTGTTTTTGGGGGTCATCGGGCCAAAGGTCAAGGTCACAGTGACCTTGAATGGTAAAAGGATGTCCGAGTGATAACTCGACAATGCCTGCACCCTTGGCCCTCATTCCTGACTTGGAGGTTGGGCCTGACCAGTAGCTGACCCCTATTTTTTGGGGGCTCATCGGGTCAAAGATCAAGGTCATAGTGAAATTGAATGGTAAAAGGTTGTCCGAGTGATTACTCAATAATGCCTGCACCCATGGTCATTATAATTGACTTGGAGGTTGGGCCTGACCAGTAGATGAACCCCATTTTTTTAAGGGGGGTCATCGGGCCAAAGGTCAAGGTCACAGTGACCCTACTGATTTGGAGGTTGGGCCTGACCAGTAGATGACCCCTATTGTTTTTGGGGGTCATCAGGCCAAAGGTCAAGGTCACAGTGACCTTGAATGGTAAAAGGTTGTCCATGTGATAACTCGACAATGCCTACACCCATGGCCCTCAATCTTGACTTGGAGGTTGGGCCTGACCAGTAGATTACCCCTATTGTTTTTGGGGGTCATCAGGCCAAAGGTCAAGGTCACAGTGACCTTGAATGGTAAAAGGTTGTCCGTGTCATTACTCGACAATGCCTGCACCTATGGCCCTCAAACTTGACTTGGAGGTTGGGCCTAACCAGTAGATAACCCCTATTGTTTTGGGGGGTCATCGGGCCAAAGGTCAAGGTCACAGTGACCTTGAATGGTAAAAGGTTGTCTGAGTGATAACTCGACAATGCCTGCACCCACCGCCATCAAACTTGAATTGGAGGTTGGGCCTGACCAGTAGATGGCCCCTATTGATTTTAGGGGTCATTGGGCCAAAGGTCAAGGTAACAGTGACTTTGAACGATAAAAGGTTGCCCGAGTGATAACTCAACAATGCCTGCGCCCATGGCCTCAAACTTGACTTTGAGGTTGGGCCTGACCAGTAGATGACCCCTATTGATTTAAGGGGTCAGAGGTCAAGGTCACAGTGACATTGAAAGCAAACTCGACAATTCCTGGACCTATGGTCATCAAACTTGACATGAAGGTTGGGCCTGACCAGTAGATGACCCCTCTTGACTTTGGGGGTCATCAGGCCAAGGTCAAGGTCACAAGAACCTTTAACGCAAAAAAGTTAACAAATCTTCTCCCAGTGATATCTCAACAATGCCTGAATCTATGATCATCAAACTTGACATGTAAGTTGGGCCTGACCAGGAGATGACTCTTATTGATTTTAGGAGTCATTGGGTCAAAGGTCAGGTTCACAGTGACCTTGAATGCGAAAATGTTTCAAGTGATAATTGGACAATGCCTGCACCCATGGCCCTCAAACTTGACTTGGAGTTGTGTCTGACCTGTAGATGACCCCTTATGATTTAAGGGGTCATTAGATCAAAGGTCAAGGTTACAGTGACCTTGAACGAAAAATGCTTGTCTGTGTGATAACTTGTCAATGCCTGCACCCATGGCCCTCAAACTTAACATTTAGATTTTTGGTGACCAGCTGATGACTACTATGGATTTTGAGGTCATAGAGTCAAAAGTCATGGTCATAAAACACTCTATCCTCAAACTTTGAATGGTCATAATCTTAAAACTGCCTCAACGGCATACAATGTTAGCGACAAATCAGCTGTCATTTCGGTCCATGCATATTTCATTCAATTGTCCATATAATCCTGACAACATGGCGCTCAGGGGGGCGGGCATAATGTTTGACCAACATCTCTTGTTACTTTTGATTTCATTTTGGGCGTTTCATAATAACGACTAAAGTTATGAAAAGGTTTTATATGTTATGTAAATATCTGCATAATTGTATTTCATATTGCTGCATTTAAGCCTTCTCCAAACATCCAGACGTTGTGGTACTCTGTGATGAATCAAAGTGTCTGGTTGAAGTATTTGGCTTGAGGGCAAGTACATCTTCTGTTTTTGAAGACATCGAAGGCAATGTGAAGCAGTGGGAAAGACAACTGACAAGGACAACCGAACGGATAACTTACTCGTTTCTTCACTTGAAATTGATGGAAAAACTCGGTTTTATTAGTAGGCTTAAAGAAAAACCGGAGTTTGATGTCAGAGTTGGCGATGATTTTGTTGATTTAGAGGGACAACCAGACGACATAACGCATGCAAAACTTGAATTACATAAGGGTAAAGACAAAATGAAAGTATTTAAATATGAACATGGGCTATCGTTTGAATGTGCTGAGTTTGTCGGATCAAAGGAAAAAGTAATTGCACTTATCGACGAAAGCTTTAAAGAAAAGAGAATCGAGGCCTCGTGGAAATTAGAAGGAAGTGAGTTCCACGTCGTGTTTGTGAAGGATCAAGAAGACGATTATGGATATGCAAATGTGGTTGATATGGACTCGGACATAGTGAGTGTCTTCTCAAATATTTTGGAGAAGTTTATTTTATATGAAAGGGACGACAAGGATGTGTTCCATTCTGCTGAATGGACACTGTTTATTACAGATTTAACTGAAGATCACGATGACTTCGCTGGTTTTGATATCGACGAGAAAAAATGCCGACTCGTTATGCATGGATGGCACAAGAACGTGAACGAAATGTACAAACGTATAGAGTCCTTCCTTGACAAGAGAGTCTTAAGGACAATACTTTTAAAACGAGGAACAATTCAAACTCGTTTTATACAACGGTTCAATCGTGATGTTATTGATGATTTGCAAAACAATCTTAAAGAACGCAATGGCTTTATTGCATTTGGTGGTAAGTATATCGTGAACCCAGCTAGATATTGATTTAAGTACACAATGCGAAGAATGATTATTATATCTTTATACATTTATTTTTTAAATTATAAAAAATCAACTATTTTAAGTATATGAACTGCAAATAAACAGTCCAAATTAGAGGAATAGCGTAAAGTTAGTAGTACTAATACCTTTCCACCTTCAAATCAACAGAACTTTATCAGCCAAGCTCAAAGTTCTAAAGGGTGAGCCATTCTGATGGGTCACTATCCGTCGTCGTCTGTCGTTTACATTTTCCTTCAAATGACGTCTTCTAAACTAATGTGTCAATTTTACCCAACCTTGACAGAATGTTTCATGATTTGTCAACTAAAATGTTCCATGTATAACTCTGTTTGTCATTGCAACCGATTTTTTTTTTCTAAAATATTCTCAATGTACAGGTACAGTAGTCAATCATGCAAATATAAACCCAGTTTATGGCACAAGGTAAAGACCCAAACGAAACTGAACAAGAGAATTAAACATTCAAACACCACATGCAGTCCACAAACGCACCAAATAGCTATAGCCTTTATAATAAACAACAAATAATCAATAAAAAAGGGTTTACCGCCATGTCAAGGTCAATGAAACACGAGTTTAATGGACTTGTCCCAACATTTATCAATACTTACAAAGTTAAAAATATAAACATCATCGGAACCAGTCTTAGCTTTAAAATGCAAAATATGGTCATTACCTGCAAACTCGAACGCGGGAATTGTTTTGAATATATATGTAAAATTTTGAAAACTTTGTCCTCATTTCGCTAACCCTGTGATATTTTCAGAGTAATTTCACAGAAATAATCCTGGTATGACCCTCTACCAAATTCCAATTTCCAGGGGGGGGGGGGGGGGGGAGCTTCTTTCCAATATATATGGCTATATATAAATCTTCTGCTCAAAACCGATCCCTCGATTTAAAAATAGATTCACAGAAATAGTGATTGAGTAACCTTCTACCACATTACTTCAAGCCATCTTGGTTCGTTAAAAAATCAAAACCACCAAGGGGCGAGGCTACTTTTCACTATATGGCTATATCAACCCCTTTTTCTCAGAAACTGCTTGCACACTTTCAAATTAAGTTCATAGAAATATACCTTGGGGCCCTTTAGCGATTTTTTTGGGACTGTTAGGAGAACTTTCAAAATATTCTCAGAAGCCGCTGTCGCGACATTAAATTTATTTAACACTTGTAAATGTTATTTGGGTGTCGCTCTTCCTGTTGGATCGTACAAAACATGGCTGCCAGGGGGCGGGGTATCAATATGACTATATGCAAAACTTTGAAAATCTTCCTGTTAGACACTGCTCGCATGAGTATACAAAATGACGTTCTTGTGTGATCTACCAAATTTCTTCAAGCGATGTAAGTTTGTTAAGAAAAAAACCGCCAGTGCGCGGGGATAATTTTATGTATAATTATATTAGGAAACTCTAAAAAATAGTTTATTCCAAAACCGAGAGTTGTACACCTTAGTTGTTTGGCTTCTATAATTTAGAAATGGTTCTCTACCAACTTTGTTCTCATCATGCTCAATGTTGGACCTGCCCTGGGATTCCTTGTTCCCTTTTATAAGGGATATATTTAAAAATATTTTTCTTCAAACCTGCCTTGTACCCAAAACTTAGGTATTCATTATGTATATTTTTTTTCTATTTGTCCTTTACTTTCGTTAGCAACATTTGTTTTCCAAAGCAATTTACTTCCCATTACTCCATTACCAAACATTGACCGCCTAAGCAGACATGAACTCAGAAACCATGTTTTATTATACCAATTCCTTTCGCGACAATGGCTTGCTTCCCTAATGGCCATCGCATTTCTTTAGCAATAATCAACCTCCTTAGCAACCAATAACTTTCTAAGCAACTGCCCTTTATCCTTTTTACCAATGACCTCCTTGGCAACCAGTCACAAATGACTGATAAAGGAACATAAAAATTATTACCCTTTTTTTTAATAATATGGAATGTATACTCAAAATATTTAAAGCTTCATATGAGTCTCTATCAGCATCATTTTAGGGCTTAAACTCATTTGTTCATATATGGTAAATGCTCTACATAATTATGTTTTGTAGAAGACAAAGAAACAATTGAAATTCGCGGGAACAAGAAAGATCGAGACATGGCCCGTGATAAATTGGAAAAAGTGTTCACCTCAGTCATACGAGAGGAACACACCATTGAAAAGGTGTCAGTGAAGGATGTTTTCCAGGATGAAAAAGCGCGTGGAAAAATCGGTGAAATAGAACAGAGTACAAGGTATCTAATGTTATAAAATAGCTGAGGCATTTTTTTACTTCTATGTTAGCATGTCGTAAAGGAACTCGCTCACAGAATATGTGTTAGCAACGCGTTTAAAAACTGTTGAAATTGAGTTATTTACTAACTTTAATGAACCAACTGCAAACACATAATTGAACTGAAATCTGTTAAAATGCAACTCGATAAATCGATGTTCAGTAACTTTTCGAAATAGAGCATTTTCAGTCACATTTGAAAATTGTTATTAACAACAGTGCTTAAATTTGAACTTTTGATGAGGTTTTATCATTCAAACAAGTTTTTTGTTCACATTTCACACAAACTACATTTTGTTTGATGTCATATAAACAAATTAACCAATCATTTTAAAACCTATATTCAACTGCGAACTAAATTGACATTTCTTCGTTTAGATGTGTGATACAGCTTCCAGGTGAGCAAGAAACATTCCAGCCTGAGCCTGAAGAAGACGTATATGCAGAGATCGGAATTGATCAAGTTCCCGGGGCAAAGGCAGCACCAGGTCAATTTTAACTTCCGTATCCATAGATCTTCTTTTTTGGTCTCCGTCGCCGGCTTACAAACTTTAAATAAACTTCACAGGAAAAAAATAATCCTTATTTGCTTTTATTTCAATTATGTACTTTGGGGATCTTTTGTTGCCGTGGCAATGATACTGATTTACTAATAAATAAATAAGTTGTAAGAAACTGATTAACTTAAATATTACACGGGTGATTCGTCAATGATATGGCAGCAATAAACGAGCTTATTTTCATTGACTTGTGTTGACAAAAACACCTTCATAACAACACAAACGTGATGGTTTGAGAAACGTACTTGAAAAAATCGTCTTGGCTGAAACCAGTAGTTGTTAGGCTTAAGTAATTTACAGTGTTAACTCTGGCAGAGATCCCATACCAAGTTTTCTACATATATGCTCTTTTTGTCACATTAACGACCATGTCCATGGAGCCTTACCCTTAAATATTGCTTTTGTGGTATGTAATTATATGTAGCATGTTTTGTACCAACAGCTTTATTATCCTCAATTATGTTTTCTTACTTAATATGTTGTTTTTTGCTCAGGTAAAGCAGCGATGTCGAGTGAAACGGATTCGTTTTTAGCAAATAACGGAACGAACATTTCTATTGTACTTGGAGAAATAGGAAAACAAAAGGTAATGCCTAAAAGTCTTATAAGGCACACACTATATGTTGATGTAAAACATTTTTTTTTTATTTTAATGCACTATCGTGTTAACCCATTTGACTTTTATGATCAAAACAAATTTATGATGTTAACGGTTTTTTAACTGGGAACTTGTGGCGACGTGTGGCTACGTAGCTATTTATTTAAAAAACAAAACGAAGAAGAAAGGCTACTTTTTTATTTGTACGCAAATCATACGGTTTTTTGTATTGTTTTTGATCATTTAAGTCAAATGAGTTAAACATGATAATGCGTTAGAATAAATAAAACAAAACATTTAGCATCAGTCTATATTGTGCGCCTATAAATGATGCCCATTCTTATACTAACCTTTTAGCATTGATCTATACAACGTTTCTATAAGATTTCATAACTCTATGTAAGCCTAGCATATAATTAATATATTTTTTTTTACATTAGTTTTGTGTTGCTTTGTTTCCATCGCTCCAGTTTGATAACAAGTTGATTGCGAAATAACACGGAATCGCTATTTTCCTACAATTTTTAATAATCAAATCCTGTCAAAGGAACAAATTGACATCACCTGACTGTTTCTTAATTAAACACCATATATGAATGCATGGTATGGTATATGAATACATTTCAGGGAGATGTTTTCGTCGTGTCGACGTCCCCTAGTTTAAACCTGAAAGGAGGACAAGCAGGACGCGCGATTCTACACGTAGCTGGTCATGACCTTCAGCATAAGATTAAGGAAGCCTATCCGGAAGACATTGCCTACGGAGATATTGCTGACGTTGGCGGGGGGAAAATGAAATGTGACTGTATGTACCTCACAGCTCTGCCTGGATGGAAAGCTGCAGACCATAAAGCACAGGAGGTGGGTTAGACAGGGCGAAAGTAATTATGCATGTCGATGATTTTATGCACATTTTTTGAGCTGTGTCTATTTCTTATTCAGACAGAACGTTCACACTCTACTGATTTTCACAAACCTTGAGCTATATGTCTTTGCCATCTTGATTATGCGTTTGGTGACTACGCATGCGCAATCTTCATCCCATTTCAGTGACGAATAAAATATCTCCGATTTGTCTGATTAGAATTGGAATTTTTGGACTAGTCCTGCAAACCAAAGTAGTTTATAATTTATTTTCTACGTTGTCAAGGTACCTTCATCGCATGATAAACGACGATACATTAACTCTAGTCTACCTAATGCTTATGCATATTCAATGTTTAAAAATTGACAATTGATAGAAGTATTAATTCAATATTTGTTCATAAGGTGTTGAAGAAACTCGTGCAAGACTGCCTGAAAAAGGCTTCAAAAGAAAAAAAGATGTCAATAGTGTTTAGTGCATTGGGATGCGGCCAATTGAAATATCCCGTGGAAGTTGTTGCGGGGATCATGTTTGAGTCTGCGGTAGACTTCGATAAAAACAACAAGAAATCCAGCCTCAAAACAGTTCAATTCGTGATATATCCGTCAGATGAACACGTTAAAAAGGTAAATCACCTTTTTAACCAGGTTTTCACATATTTACCTAGTAATTAGAATGATGTACGTCGTTGTTTGGGATGGCAGTCTTACGGGCGGCGTCAAAACCATGAAATCGAGTTCGGTTTGACATACTCTGACCAAAAATGGTTTATAGCAGACATTATTGAGACAATTTATAGGATTGCGTTTGAGGTCTTTAAGAGTCAAGGTCAAGGTCGCTGTTACTCAAAAATAGAAATACGGTTAATACGAAATATCTTTATTTTGAGTCGACATATTTTGATAACACTTGGTATATATACAAAAATTAAGGAGACATTTCGTGGGGTAGCCTTTTGTGCACCTATCGTCAATATCGATGTGACCAAAATTAGAGAAAAAATCAAAGCGCTTATCGGATCAATGGTAAGGACACAGTTACTCAAAATAGAAAACGGTTGAAACTAAATGTCTTAAGTTTGGGTCGACTTGTGCGAGCAAACTGGGTATATAAGAATATTTTATAGAGACGTTTCATTTGATTGTGCTTAAAGCCCCATTGGCCAAGGTCACTGTTACTAAAAATAGAAAAAAAATGGTTGAAACTTATTATTTTTAATTTTGATTCACCAAACATGGTAAAGAGGAAGATTTTGTTGAGAAATTTTATTTGATTTGTTTTTGATAGTTAGGTTTTTACTTGGCCTTTGCATAATAGGCGACGTAATATTAGATTATTTAACGATAGCCTTCATATGATTTATTGCTTATAGGCGTTCAAAGATGAACTGAGATTAAGGCGAGATGGTGGTGGAAAAAGACACGTTTATAGTAAGTTATATACAGAACATGTCTCACCCCAACATGTGTTAACAAATATATATTTTGATACATTTGTGATCTGACCGTGTTTCTTGTGTAAATGTGTGTCACTCATATAAGTGTCTGTTGGGCCAAATCTGGTGCGTTAAAACGGGAAGCTCGTTAATGTTTGACTACTTGGTTTTTCCCTGTAGTTTACAATGTATTTTTGTGTGTACAAGCATTATTCGAATGATATTTCCCTTTTGATGATTCCGTCACATATTTGTTTTAGCACTAATATATTTTATCCTATTTTAGCCATGAAGAAGGATATGGCAACAATTGAGCTCGTTGTGGAAAACTTAGCAGAACAAAAGGTTGTTTTTTTTTAATATTTCACTGGGGAGGTATTTGGGGAGCTCTTATTTATTTGAAAAATAAACAACAAACAAAACGGTACTGAATTTATTTATTTTCTGACTTAAGTTATGTCTAATACAATATATGTGTCGATTGAACCATTTTTGGGATTTGTACGTAATCTTGCTATGAAACGTTATTTGTAGGTTGACGTCATTCTGTGCTCCACGTCTTCTACCATGGACCTCAAACATGGAGCGTGCCTGGCTCTTTTGAAAAAAGGTGGAAAGAAACTGGAGGAGGAGTGTGCATCAAACTATAGCAACACTTTGGACGACTGTCAAATTGCCGAAATATCATCCGGAGATCTTCCCTGTAAGAAGCTGTTTTTGACAGTTCTTCCACGCTATGCTGGGGAAGAATCTATAACCGTAAGTTTTAGGTTTGCTATTAAAAATGAGATTTAAAGTTGGAATCATGTTCAGGCTTTCAAGCGGGCCCTTCATTTACTACTTGTCGCTTTTGTTTTGGTTCGGCTCCTACTTTTCCCTTCTTTTTCTTGAAGAATCCCTTCTTTCCCTACTTGTTTGTAAAAAAAGTTCGAGAAATAATAGAACAGTTTTAACTAAATGCATTTCTGGATATTCATTCATTTCATGGTTTGAAAGAGGGGTTTTATGATGAGAATGAGTGGTGCAAGTTGGCAAGTCAGAGACCCATTTCAGGTTCATCTTCTTATCCTGTGGCTGATTTCTCTTGAATCACTGGCTTCTAAGCAAAGCTAACAACAGGTACATCTTAATTGAGGAATAGGTTTAGTAGTCATTTATTTGCATCCAAAGGGGTAAGTTAAGAACCCTAATATCTCTACCTTTTGCTCTTAATATCCCTATTTTACCCTACTTTTTCAAACATCCTCCTACTTTTTTGTTATTGGTCACTTGAAAGCCTGTATATATATTTTTATTAAAAATGCTGTTCGGTACTCAATTGATATTTACTAATCGTATGTGGTTTGTAAATTGAGAAGTGTTGTGTACAGAAAAGACCTCTCCGAAATAAGCATGAATACTTTTTTACGGGAAGGTCATTATTAAACATTTAAATGATTTGCGGGAGGGAGTTGAACAGCGTAGTCACAAGATAGGCGGTGATTGGACTGTAAATTTGTACACAGCGGTTCGGAAATCTGAATAGGTTTAAAAGTGAACAAACTATTGCGCTTCTTACTATACATTTAATCGATATAATGCCTAATTGTCTACATTAGGCCAATATTATTTTTAATAAACAGGTATAGAACAATTATACTATTCGCCCTGATTTATGATTATTATTTATTCTGAATAATATAGTATCTCTAAGCAAATACGACTACCTTTTATCCAATGTTAACACTATACAAAAACATGAGAAGCTGCACTGTCCATTGGTGAATATATTCCGTTACAGAAATTGAAAGAGATGCTTCGTACAGCTTTCAAACTCGCTGAAACTCGAAAGTATTCATCCCTAGCCATCCCGGCCATGGGAACAGGCAATTTGAAATATCCAAAAGAGGACGTGTGTCGCTGCATGTTTGAAACCTTCATAGAGCTTGGAAAACAAGAGGAAGCAAATAAACATTTTACTGTAAAGTTTGTGATGCACGCCAAGGACCATGACCTGATTGGGGTAGGCATTTGTTTTCAGTATACCTCATGTGGCTTTGTCTTTATAAAATTACCCATTGTCATATCATTAGTAGTGATGGGCCGATGATCGCCGATAATCGATTATATCAGCAGACATTCGTAACTCGGCGATCGGCGACCTCATCGTTCTATAACCGAACAATCGAAAAAAAAAAGTTTGATTTAATCTAGTCAATTTCCAACTTTATATAGCGCAGTAACTTAGAGCAAAGGGAAGTAACCGCTACTTTGAGTTCGTACAGTACTTTCCATAAGTTTTTCTTTGCGTTCAAATCGCTTTATAATGGCAGACCCCGATCTCAAAATATTTGATTACCCTGGTAATCGGTCGTCCAGGTGCTGGAAAAGTGCAAATTATTACAGCAAAATGGTTAGGGTCATTCAAGTGCAGATTATTATGAAACTAGGCTTGATTGACGCTAGCTGTGCTCACATATTGAAATGAAAGTCAAAATCAGTCGATGTAAAAACAAGAAATATTTGTAGAAATATTTGCCGTCTCATTCCGAAGGTTTGCTTTTACTTGTTATTTTTAGTAGCTAATGCCATCCAAAACTAATTTGTTAAGTCTCATTAATTCAATTTAATTTTCAAAACCGGTTCAAGTCATTGACAAATGTCGAAATGACAAAACATGTATTATACAGGATAAGATATGGTTGATCATCGCTTTCGGTTGATAATTGCCTCAGTGAAAAATAATTACCCTCAATTATTCTTCGCACTGGGGCAATTATCAACCAAAAGCCATGGTCAACAATGTGTTATTTTATAAATAACAGTCAACTTGAGTAAACCTCGCGATGAAATGTTCTCTTATTTCATAAATCTTGGAATATTTTTTTTTAATTATTCAATGTGCCAGAAATAATACCTGTTTTCCGACTGAAGCATTAGAAATGAAATATACGTGAAAACTAAGGTCGTTATTGATATATACCTCAGAAAATGATGCTTTTGTGATACTGTTCGATTACAGCCGATTTATCGGATAATCGATCGATCAGGGTCTCAGATTAATCGATTATGAAAATCCAAGTCGATTGCCCATCGCTAATCATTAGGTATTTCGTAAAGTCTCATGTGACAATTTTTAACTCTACCCTCGCGTAAAGTTTAGAATAGGTTTCTTGTTTTCTCAAGCATTAATTAACAAATGTGCAACAAGTGTATCTATAACATACTAATAAACATAGGTTATTCATTTCCTAGATTTTTGTGTAGTTTTTGTTTCGGTTTCAGTAAACGGTTTAAGAAAACACATGCTATTATATGAATCACCTTACATATAGAAATCGCTGGAAATATAATCAACTGCTTTTCTTGATTAGATATTTCGCCGTTACTTGGAGAGCCGTTCAAAGCACAGGAAAAGGGGGGAAAGGCACTTGCAAGATGTTAAACCAAAGAATCGAAATATTGCCCATTCCAGCACAGATTATGACACCGTTGACCATGGCAAGTAGTTATGTCGATTATTACTTATCTTGGTTTGTAAATGTCAACTAAAATGATTGTATATATCCCAACTTTTAATTTATGAAATATCGCATAAGAAATATCGATTTGTTGGTATATGGGAGATAATTGTTACGGTTCTCACAACTTTTGTATTAGCTAAATATAGTTCTGTTTATTTATAATTATGTTCGTGCCTTCTGGATTTGAACTTACACACTAAATAATGATTACATAAAAAATAACTCTTAATTAGTGGCAAGAGAGACATTCTAAAACTATGATTACGAATTTTTCAGGTATTCGTATTTTCGGAGTTGATCTGAAGGTGTTCATAGGCGACATTCTTGAACACAAAGCCGATGCATTTGTTACCAGCACTGGATCAAAGTTAGAATTGCATGGTAAGGCTGGACACGGTTGAACAGTTTTCAAAGTGCATTTCATGAGGGTCCGTAGCCTCCATTGAACTCAAAATCCAATTATTCCAAAACCCTTCATTAATTGATTGCATGTACAGTCTGTTTGCGTTTTGGTTCCCGCGTTCAGACTTTTAACTCTAGATTTTCTGTGTAATTTTCGTTGTATTATTGATAATTATTCATCGACGTTGAAATGTAAAAAAATGTCACTTATGTGTTTTTAGGAAAAAAGCCATGTAAATAGTGGTTGGGTGTCTATAACGTATTTAAAAGCAAAACTATTACCATAATTGTATTGAACAAAAGTGTGAGGTATTACAAAGAAACTAGCTGAAATCCCCAGTAAAATTACATTTTTCTGACCGTTCAAAAGCGGTGTCAGAAAACCTCGGTAGTGTTATACATTTCATATTGTATGTGTGTTTATGGATGTGCGTGTTGTTGTACTTTGACTTTGGCTCGATGCCAGTAAACGGGTTATGTTTAAGCTGTGGACTACTGGACTTGTGTCTGTAGTTTTTCATATATAGATATTCGCGTTTGAATAATTGATATTTAAAACTGTTCGATTTGGTTGAGTGTGCATCAACTTGTTTTACCCTTGTTTAAAGCTGCACTTTCACAGATTGAACGTTTTAACAACTTCTTTAGTTTTTGTCTTGGAACGAGCCAACTCTTTGGAAAATCCGTAGAAACCGGTTATATAATACTGCTGACAAAAAATCAGATCGCAGTATGTTATATTTAAGTACAAAAAATGATTTTTATGCATTTTTCTTAAACCATTAGTCCGCCATAAAACATAAATTTTCGAACAGAAATATGAAAATCTACGATCTGATTTTTTGTCAGCAATCTTATATCATTGGTTTGCAGATATTTACGCAATATTTTGCTCTTTCCAAGAAAATAAATTTAAAAAAAAGTTGTTAAGATGGTCAGCTTTAAGATGTGTTGATGAACGTATGGTCTGTTTGTGCTGTTGTACGTTTTGTGTTTCTCTTTTGCTTTTATTTTGGTATTAGCCTTGTTTCCTTTTCTAACAGTACGGCTTATCGTTGTATTTTTTATTGTGATGTTAATTATTTTTCATATATATTTTTTTTTAATTTAAAATGTACTTAGTATAGTAATGAAAAAAGTTATTGTGTATTTCAATAGGAGCAGTTGCCAAGGGGTTAAAAAAGAGATGCCCGCAGTTGGAGGAACAGTGTCAAGGTAATGCAATTATTAAAGTGTTCAACAGACTGTGAGGAAATATTTCTGAGCCATTTCATACTAAGATAGGAGATATATTTTGCATGCATAATGTAAATGTCAGTATATCATGTATGTTCATTAAGGATTCAATGTTGCAATAGTGGGATTCATCGGTGTATTAAAACAATTATTCAGGGTATTGTTTTTCAGTACCAGATGAACCGCAATTCTAAAACCTCGTAAACACTCATAATTCGCAGAATTTCCAAGCGATATGCCTAAAATGCTAATAAAATAAGCTTCAAAGAAAATTTCACGTCGAATTTTGTTCGGCTGTTTGAACAGCGATCGCATCTGTGACGTCAATTGTTCCATCAACCCCACAAACATTTAAACCGCCATTAATGACATTTTATTTATTTTTAAATGTAATACTTTTAGCACAACTGTCAACGTTTCAAAGGGATGGAATTCTGGTCACTAAATGTCCAGGGCTTAAAGCTAGCAAGACAATCCTTGTGAAATATGTTGACAGGCCATCAGAATGGACAGAGCAAATGAGGAAGTGTTTAGAAGTAGCAAACCACTCCAAGATCAAAACAGTCGCCTTTCCCGTCTTAGGCTCAGGTAAGATATTTGCAGTTCGTATTTAAGGTAGTCGATGCACAATTATGTCTTCGTTAAATGCATGGTTACTCGATATTATTTAATAGTGTGTTTTTCTTCAGTGCATGAATATGTTGAAGATATACCAAACATATTACAAACAAAAATTTTAGTCCTTGAACCTAGTTAAGAACAGGCCGCTGCCGTCGAATCATTATTTGATTTAAGAACAAAAATACGAATTGCAACAACTTAGTCAGAAATGTTTTTTTCATGTTAGCAACAATCAAACACCCCGCTTCAAATGATTCGAAAATTACACTGGGTAACCAGGCATCAAAATTAAACATAGTGGCCGATGGCATCTAAAATGAAAATAATACAATGCAACCACAGGGACAGCTCAGAAGCCCATAACATAATGACAAACCTATTTGTACATAGGATACCTCAAGCAATTTATGTATTTGCTTTATCTTTTTTAATGTATTTGCGTGAATAACGGGATATGTGTTCGTTTTATTTAAACTATATTTTCAGGTGCAGGATTTTCGCCTATCAAGCCAGAGAACATAGCCGAATCTCTTTTTGATGCTCTTGACGAGTTTATGTCAGATGAAAGCACGGATTTGAAGATACGCGAGGTTCATCTAATCGTCTATAAAACTCAAGCAGAACGATTCCAACCAATCATAGATGTATTGCGTAGCAAGGCCATGAAAGCGACTTCAGACTTAAAAAGTGGATCATTAGGACAGCTAAAGAAAGGTAAAAACAACTAAACTATTTCTTTGCCGACAGCATCTGCATGTTTGTAGTTTATCAGGTTGAACCGAGTATTTATTTCTTAGTCTTCATTATTTTCCATCGAACGCATTCATATTTTTGTATAACGTGTACAACAATAAAATATTTTAGAGGTCCGTACAGCATTTTTATTATGTTTTAAGCTGGGAGGAAATTTTGGAAGAAGACAAAGGAACTTGTAGGTGTAGGCTATTTGGCATCAGAAGAAGGAGCAACGGCACAACCCCGTCCTTCACCCTCTTCTTCGAAAAGAAACACGTCGACTCTTGCACTGTATATTTACTCTGACTCCAGTGAAAATATACAGAGATGTAAACAACGGCTAGAAACACATCTGGAAGAAGCACTGATAACCGCATATGTGAAACAATACACAGCAATCGTTTGCTCGTTAACAAAAGAGGAGGTAAGGTTAAATCATGTTAGACCTGAATCCAAATAGTTTATCAAAATGCGCAGGTGGTAACGTAACCGTGTCGGGAAAGCAGTATTTAAGCAATGTATTGTACAATGACTACTAGAAATTATCAATAAAATATTGTTTTTGCATTATATGTGTACAGTGCGAATAACTTCATTTTTATCAAAACCAATAATTGTGCAACAGAATCATATTGCATTATAATACAAAATTATAGTAAAGCCTTTATCAAACAAAGAATTTGAAATTAAAATAATAAGAAAACACAACATGTACCTACAGAACGATGCTTAAGTAGTGTTAATCCTGTATCAACTCTTTGACTTTAATTTTCAGAAAGAAGAGCTTGAATCATTGCCACTGGTGGTTGACATGAAAATAGATGAAAAAGATGGGATAGTGGTAATTAAAGGCGAAAGAAAGCTCGCATTCGAAGCGCAATCTAATGTGAGAGAAATGTTGATGCGATTTGAAAAGAATCGATGCGAACTTGAACAATCTCAAGAACTCGCGAAAAAGATAGAATGGCAGTATGAAGAGGAAGACACCATCGAAATGAAATACAAGTTCTATGGGAATTTACAAAGTTTCAAAATGGAGATGGCGTATCAAAGAAATGAAAGATTTGTCAGTTTCGTGGACAATGGTGTCGAATATGAGATCGACTTCAATGACATGGTTGAATACGCAAAACATGACAAAGCAGATCTCGTCCGTGTGGTTCGCAAGGAAATTTTGAAAGGTAATTGTTTAAGAAGCATTTTCAAATAGTTTTTTTAACCCTTTAACACCTTATGAGCCTTTGTCCAAATAACCATGAAATGCGTTTATTAACGTTCAATATATACGTGTTTTACACAAAGGTTGTACTAGTATATCGAATTTGAAACGTTCCTTTACTAGAAACAGTTTTACAATGGTGTAACAGATAATTACCTTAACAACATTGATATGCCATCTTTATATCATCTTTTCCGGGTTTTTTTTAGGACAACAGGTGCCCTTGCCAACTGAATGGAAGGCTATGAAGGACGGTGTCAATATAAAGCTTGTAGAGATCAAGCCCGATGAAAAACAATTCAAGGACATTGAAGCTCGCTTTATGACAGAGGTATAATAAATTGCTGCTAACATAGTGTCTGTAGATATACCGAAGCAGATTAACTTGAATGCACCAAAATGATATTCTTATAATACAATGGATACAATAGCGGTCAAAAGATATGTTCTATTATGAGATTGTTTTATTAAAAATGGTCCAGGCCAATCAGATACTTAATTGATGGGTGATACAAAAATACGAGGATATTTCATATATATGTTAAATGTATTATAGTAATTCATACAATTCGTTTATAATAATTTCGTTTACAAAACTATGCCATATCGTAACAATATTAGCAATGTGAAATGGAGTTATACACCATGCAAGCATAAAAACACCAGGTCACATTATTGCCTTTATCTTCCCTTTTTCACTTTTTTATAATCCAAACTTTGTCCGGACAATTTCCGAACAGTTTCTCTTAAGACTGTTTCGAATTCATTGAAACTTATTATTTGTCATTTCATATTTTTGAAATAATGTACTACTACTTAACTCCTCTTCAATAAGTAACTCACTTCAACTAAGCTACCGTTTAAGGGGAGACATCAGTTTTCGAAAACACCATTTCTAGTATGATATTGAAATATTGCACAGTAATAATCGTTACGTCGGCTTACCTTAACAATAAAACACGGGACGTCGTTCTCTGGATACCCCGGGAACACTGTCAACAATAAACAACAATTTCCACGAAACGTGGTTAATCTGTTTGAGATTATTATATTGCATGAAAGATTAAAATATCAGTTAGTCCACGTATTTTTGTATCACCCTTGTACATAAATAACGTAAATATGAATTATTCTTCATTACATTTAATTTAAATCGTTTGATTTTGAAGCTAATATTTTCCTGTTTTTTTTTTGTTGTTTCAGGTAAAAAATGGTCAATATGCCAATAGTCCGGGACACAAGTACGATAAAAATTCCATGAAGGTTGTTAAGGTTAGTCTGTTTGCAACGTCAATGTTGTCACGAATAGTTTTTGTGTCGCCTGAAAAGACGACATATAGGGGTTACTTTTGTCGGCGGCGGCGGCGGCGTCCGCGTCCCATTTTCGCTTGTCCGGGGTATATCTCCTAAACTATTAGTGGTATCAACTTGAAATTTCATATGTAGATAGATCTAATTGAGGGCAAGTGCAGTGCACAAGAACTGTTACTCTTGCTTCCATATTATTAGAGTTATTGCCCTTTGTTATTTTTCATGCTTAAAGTTTTGTCCGGGGCATATCTTGTAGAATATAAGAGTTATCAACTTGAAACTTCATATGTAGATTGATCTCATGGAGGGCAAGTGCAGTGCACAATAACAGTAACTCTTGCTTTCTTAGTTTTAAAGTTATTGCCCTTTGTTAATGTTCATGCTTAAAGTTTTGTCCGGGGCATATCTTGAAGAATATTAGAGGTATCAACTTGAAACTTCATAGCTAGATAGATCTCATTGAGGGCAAGTGCAGTGCACAAGGACCGTAACTCTTGCTGCCATATTTTTATAGTTATTGCCCTTTGTTAATTTTCATGCTTAGGTTTTGTCCGTGGCATATCTCGTAAACTATGGGAGGTATCAACCTAAAACTTATTCCGTAGGTATATCTGATTGAGGGAAAGTGCAGTGCACAAAAACCGTAACTCTTGCATCTATATGTTTAAAGTTATTGCCCTTTGTTAATTTTCAAGCTTAAATTTTGTCCGGGGCATTTATCGAAAACTATAAGAGTTACAGATAGATTGATCTTATTGAAGGGGATCGCAGTGTACAAAAACTGTATCTCTTGCTTCCATATTAGAGTTATTTCCCTTCGTTAATTTTCATGTTTAACTTTACCTTGCACACTTTTTTAGCTCACCAGAGCACGAAGTGCTCAAGGTGAGCTATTGTGATCGGTCTTTGTCCGTCGTCCGTCCGTCAACAATTGCTTAAAGAACATCTCCTCTGAAACTACCTGGCCAAATTCAATGAAACTTTACAGGAAGCTTCCTTGGGTGTCCCTCTACAAAAACACAACAAGGGGTTACGATTGTTCAACAACAACAACAACAAAATGGCCGACTTCCTGTTTTGCTTTAAAAAAACATCTTCTCTGAAACTATCAGTCCAAATTAAATGAAACTTTACAGGAAGCTTCCTTGGGTGACCCTCTACAAAAACACAACAAGGGGTCATGATTGATCAACAACAACAGCAACAACAACAAAATGGCTGACTTCCTGTTTTGCTTAAAAAACCCATCTCCTCTGAAACTACCACTCCAAATTCAATGAAACTTTACAGGAAGCTTCCTTGGGTGACCCTCTACAAAAATACAACAAGGGGTCACGATTAATCAACAACAACAACAAAATGGCCAACTTCCTGTTTTGCTTTAAAAAACATCTTCTCTGAAAATATCAGTCCAAATTAAATGAAACTTTACAGGAAGCTTTTTTGGGTGACCCTCTACAAAAATACAAAAAGGGGTCATGATTGATCAACAACAACAGCAACAACAACAAAATGGCTGACTTCCTGTTTTGCTTAAAAAACCCATCTCCTCTGAAACTACCACTCCAAATTCAATGAAACTTTACAGGAAGCTTCCTTGGGTGACCCTTGCTTTAAAAAAACATCTCATTGCATGACCCTTTACAAATATAAAACAAGGCATCGTCATCAGTAACGATATGTTTAAATTGCAACTTTTTTATCAATGCTTTATCACATAGTTGTGGCCCTTTGCTTAGGTGAGCATTTTAGGGCCATCATGTCCCTATTGTTATTATTTCCCTTTGATTGATTTCATTTGGGCATTTTTTGTCCGCGGAGTTAGGATTCTGCAAATCAGATGTGTCGCCTGATACAGGATAGTTTATGTAAAATATGAGCATAACTATAACTCTGTTAGTCAGATGTATTGCCTGATGCCAGAATTTTTGTGTGAAATATGACAAATTAGGCGGAGAGCACTGCTTTTGAAGATAAAAATTAATCGCAATAACCCATAGTGCTTCTTTATTTCGATTTGTTTTCAAATGCCACATACACTTGAAAGTTAAATGGCAACATCATTGTCTAAAAATGAATAAAATGCCAATCTAACAGCTATAATGTGACAGTAAATAATTCGACAGGCGACACATCCGACTCGCGGAGTTCTAGTTTAATTAAACGCTTATCACGTTTTAACAAAAATGTTAAAGAAGTTAATTAAAAGAGAATAGCTAACTGTAAGTATGCGTTTGCTTTTAAAAGAAGCATTTTCGACATCAATTGATATACACAGGCAATTTTATTTAGTTTTATATCCTCATAGGAGTTAGAAAACTGATAATTTATTGCTAATGATATTTTATTAATGGAATTATCGAAACAATTTTACCATGAAACAATTATAGGTTGAGTTTACGGTTGTGCTTGAGCCATTTTGGTAACTTTTATCAAACACAAGGGCATATTATAAACGTTCATTACCTAAGCACACTGGGATTCACACGACGAACATGTTTTGGTCATTGTATTTAACAATAGCAATTTCAAAAGAAACGTAAATAAGGTTTAATCCTGAAAATGCTTCAAAACTGGTTTTAGGCATGATATTTATCTTATCATTTATAAATGCTTGCGTTTTTGAAGTTGATTTCATGTACCAAATTTATGTTTACAGATTGAACGCATACAAAACAAGGCTTTGTATCAGCAATATCAAGCAAAGAAAAGCTTTCTACAAGAGCAAAAGCCAATCCTTCCACCGAATATGCCGTTAGAAAGAGAGCTCTGGCACGGAACTAATGAGGCTGCCATGGATAGCATTATCTGTCATGGGTTTAATCGGAGTTATGCTGGTGATAATGGTAGGCCTTTTCTTAAGTACCTGTCCATTAATTGTGTATGCTTTACGCGATGTTCTGATGTATCACCCTCTCATCTGATTGAAATTGTTCTATTGCTGCATTAATGTTGATGACATGTGCTGTAACAAAGTCAAGTCACCATGGCCAAATAAATATATACACGAATATTTTATTTATTTTAAGCCGGTAAACCGTGGTACGGACAGGGCGTTTACTTTGCTAGTGATGCCTCGTATTCGGCTAGATCTTGGATGACCGGTGCAGGAGTAGGGAAAAAAGGATACGTGTTTTTGGTCAAAGCTTTAACGGGTAAGAATGTCCGTGTTTTCAATATTGTTGAAAACAGCTTTTTCATGCGTTATGTTGTCGATACTCTCTATTTCTTTTTAACATAATATATTCCATTACAAAGGACAAGAATAAACGCAAAATCTAATGTATAGTACAGCTGAATAGAAAATGAAATAGGAGTTTTCGAGTGTGCCCTTTGCAAGTGAACAGAAACATGAACAGACCTTGACATAACACTTGTCAGTCAATATGTTTCTTGGTCGAAGAAATAATCGTTACTCTGGCAATATCAATGGTCGGCGTTTGGAACTTCATGTACCGTTGGCAATGTGTAGGGCATGTTTGTTGAGAAATTATTTCACTTGGTTATTAAACTTCGTATACATTTAGCTTTTTAACCGCCGTTTATTTATAATATAAATTGACAGTTATGGCAATTTAACTTTCAGGTTTAATATAAATATATAGGTTATTAACACATTTATGTGATTTACATGTACTCTAATGAATTAAATATACATTCGAAGGTCACTTGTGCCCAGGGAAACCAGGCATGCGGGTTCTTGAACCAGTAGATAAGGCAAAGGATCCGCTAGTTTTGTACGACTGTGCAGTCGACAAACTGGCTAACCCTATGGAGTTCGTGATATTTTCCGACACACAGGCCTACCCAGCGTACATTCTCACCTTTTCAAGTGGATAGTCATCGGATGTTGTTTTGCCTTTGAAACGTTTCAATTGCCAGTGATAGTCGTGAAATGTGGAATTATTGAATATAATACTGATGTGACCATTGCGCACTTTTTTATAAATTGTGTTTTGGACAAGGGACCCTGTCGATGTAATTCTATAAGGATGTTTCATCACTTCATGGACAATTGTTTTGAATGTGAACTTTATGTCCAGTCACCTTAAAATGTATTTCAATAAAATAACACGCTAAAACATTTTTATACTTTTGAATGATTATGCTGTGATGTTATTAGAATAAGTATACAAATATTTTTTTAAAAGCAAAAACATATGTTCGTTAAGTGTTGGTCGCCCAACAATGCGTATTACGGTTGTAAGGCACATAAAGTGTAAGTGATTCATGAGTATGTAATGTATGTGTATTTTCTCTATCATAACGTTACTCTTATAATATGTATATTTTTAAAATGATTGTAATTAACCGGTGTTAAAATCATAATGCATTGTATTACAATGAGATGTTTTGTTATTGTTGTAACGTATTTGTATAACGAATATATTTTTTTGTGTTGTCATTTGTAGATTACAAGCTTGAAAAACACTGGTACTGTTTTCACCAGTTTAGAATTTGAAGTTAATTTAGCAGGATCATATAAATTATAAGGCTAGTTGTGAAGCATGAAGCCAGTACGCTACCAATGTACGCTCTCGACCTTTTTAAAATCGAAATCAGATAAAGTTTTGCCTCTGTCTGATAAAAAGTTTTTCTTCTTACAAGTTGACAGTTGACTATTTCTATGCCAAAAACGACAGCAGAATCAATCCAATGGATGCTGAGCGTGTTGCGTTCCTGCATAATTCAGTGTTAGAATAATTTTATAATTTTCTTAGGTAAGATAATGTGTATGTATACATTGAATATGTCTGTGTAATTATTTAAAGATTATTATCAGAGTTGTAAATTCTATACATGTTTTTGTTTTTTTTGTTTCACTTTTGGGTGGATATCATCTAATTATTTTTTTTCAAATTCATGTTTAAAACTGCACCCTTATAGATGGGCCGTTTTGACATTTTATGTCTTGGAATGAACCATTTTTGTGTACCTGTCTAAGAACTTGTTAAATAAGACTGCTGGCAAACGTTTGTAACTTCTTTAGCTACAAAACTTTCTAACGTAAATATGAAAAACTGTGATCTGTTGTTTTACAACCAGCCTATATCACTGGTTTCCAGATATTTACCCAAAGGTTAATTCCAAGACAAAAAATAGAGTTGTCAAAACGATCAATCTGTGAGAGTGCAGCTTTAAGAGAACACTATCATTTAATAATTGTTTACTTTTATGTTTAAGAATTGATTGTGTTTTCACGTATTAAACTATTATGTTGTGATTTATCATTAATTGATTTTTCTTGTGTGTACTAACCCACGCAATCCAGTTTGACCCATTTTCCGAGCATTTAATGTATTCCTATAACTGCTAGTGGACTATACTTACTTGTCTGTGTGGTCTGTATGCTTTGTCCAATCGGATAATACTATTTATCAAATTTGTTGTACATAAATTTTGGTGATTTGGCGTTGAGTGAATTGAAAGATTTAAACAGAGGCAGGATCAGTAGACAACATTTTATCCCAACACTTATCTGGAGCTGAGTGTCTGCGATATTCCAGGCTTTGTTTTGGTAAATGCATAATCCTAACCTTTAACCATTATATGCTGTTCGCTCATATTAGTTTTACATTGTATGGCTGTATTGTAATTGTGTTTTTCGCATTTGTAATCCATTGAGTGTAATGTGACTGAAAGGGGCATTTTGTTTTCGCATCTTGAAGCAATAAGTGGGCGAGAACCATGTACATCAAACTTAAGTTTAGCATTTAATTTTAAACACACGGCTTCGTTCTTTTTCCAGGTATTTCGGATCATTCCTTTTCTTTTTTTAAATATATTCCGTGTTCTTTCATAATAAGGTACTTAAATCTGTAATTTTTGGCTCTGTTTTGTTTTGTGTTTACTATATTTTGGCGATTTAAAGTCAAAAACCGTGCGCGATGACGCTTAACATAAAATCGACACATGGCATGGCCTTATGTTAAAGTCAACACTATTTCTGCTCGAGATAATCAGTTATTTGCTTCAAACCTACAACACTTTCTGAAACATTCGACGAGGATCAAGGTTTCCTGTCTGGGTCTGTGAGTGTGTGTGTTACGTATGTACGTTTGCCTCTCTAGTTCAGTGTTGTTTTCACCCTTGTCTTGTACCTCTAAACGGGGTTTATGTTTGATTTATTTGCTTGGTCCTGTTTGTTTTCATTAAATTTTTCAAACCTACTATGTTAGAGCACATTTTGCTATCCGTTTAAATTGTTATGTTTACTTTTTAATTATATTGAACGCATGTTTACTATCTGAGCAAATTACTTTGTTAAATCAAACTTTGTTCTTCATTACGTTGATTGAATTTCCATTTCATTTCCATCTGATGATTAAATCTCTGATGTGCACCTTAGTA
The DNA here is from genome assembly GCF_026914265.1 of Mya arenaria. Lineage (NCBI taxonomy): Eukaryota > Metazoa > Mollusca > Bivalvia > Myida > Myidae > Mya > Mya arenaria. The sequence goes on from NC_069133.1 coordinate 9,261,923, forward strand.
AGAATGAATAAATTCATCTCCATTCATTTTATGTCGATTTTTTCATCGTTAAAATATGCATGCGCCATAGCATGTCGACTTTGCATCGAGTAGGATGTACGTCCGTTGCATTATAATGGTAATCAAACTGGTTGTTAAGATACCAAACACCAAACAGCTTGATTGTGTCATTGAAATCCAGGTATTAGCCAGGCAACACCCTTAATCGATTAAGGAGGGCAGGAGTTTTGAATAAAAGAGTAATGATTTGTTGTATAAAAATGAAAAACATCCTTCTTATTTTATATATGATTTTCATGTTTAATTTAAATGCACATAAAGGAATACTTTTTTATTTTTCAACCAGCTAAAACAAAACGCACACACATTACACTTTAGTGACACACTGGTAGGACCCAGGTCCTGGCATATAGATGCTTCTCTGGATGATGGCGACTAAGGTTGGCGCCGGAAGGGTTGGTTCGGGGACAAACTGGCAAGAAGTTCCGGGTGTGCAGCCGCAGTGGCCGTTCATAGTCTCCAAAGGCCAACAAGGCACTCCTTCAAGCTTGTAGTTTTCACATACACCTTCAAGTAAACATGTATAAACAATACATGGTCAATACAAGTAGAAAATATACAGACAGCTTTACTAAGTAATTGCATCTAAATGTGTATTGATCAAACAGGGGAAATGCGACCGAACATATCCACTGATCATGAACAATTTGTGATGCTTTTGTCCAAATTCCACTGTCAAAGTCTGTAGATGTTCGGGTACTCCATACAAATAGCAGTCATTCGCTTCGTTTGACGGCAGACTATTGGCGGCATTAGAAGTGTGAATATAGGCTACCTACCAGTGTCCATGTGTGTTGACTTAAACAACCTAAACGTGTCACTGCATGTGGATATAGGCTACCTACCCGTGATAATGTGCGTTGACATATACAACTTATACGTTTCCCTGCGTGTGGATATATGCTGCAGCGAGTCTTCCTATGCATATCACTTTGTGGATATAGGCTACCTACCCGTGTTCATGGTGTTGACATACACAACCTATACGTATCATTGCGTGTTGTTTTGGCTGCAGCGAGTCTACCTACGCAAACCACTATGTGGATATAGGCTACCGACCAGTGTCCATGTGTGTTGACAGAGACAACCTTTGCGTTTCACTGCGTGTGGATATAGGCTACCGACCAGTGTCCATGTGTGTTGACATAGCCAACCTATACCTATCCCTGCGTGTGGATATAGGCTGCAGCGCGTCTATCTACGCAAACCACTATGTGGATATAGGCTACCGACCAGTGTCCATGTGTGTTGATATAGCCAACCTATACGTATCCCTGCGTGTGGATATAGGCTGCAGCGAGTCTATCTACGCAAACCACTATGTGGATATAGGCTACCGACCCGTGTCCATGTGTGTTGATATAGCCAACCTATACGTATCCCTGCGTGTGGATATAGGCTGCAGCGAGTCTATCTACGCAAACCACTATGTGGATATAGGCTACCGACCCGTGTCCATGTGTGTTGACAGAGACAACCTTTGCGTTTCACTGCGTGTGGATATAGGCTACAGCGAGTCTATCTACGCAAACTACTATGTGAATATAGGCTACCTACCCGTGTCCATGTGTGTTGACAGAGACAACCTCTACGTTTCACTCCGTGTGGATATAGGCTGCAGCGAGTCTACTTATGCAAACCACTGTGTGAATATATGCTACCGACCAGCGTCCATGTGTGTTGACAGAGACAACCTCTACTTTCACTGCGTGTGGATATAGGCTGTAGCGAGTCTTCTTATGAAAACCACTGTGTGAATATAGGCTACCTACCCGTGTTCATGTGTGTTGGCACAGACAACCTATACGTGTCGCTACGTGTGGATATAGGCTGCAGCGAGTCTTTCTATGCAAAACACTTGGTTAATATAGGCTACCTACCAGTGTACATGTGTGTTGACATAGACAACCTATACGTGTCAATACGTGTAGATATAGGCTGCAGCGAGTCTTCCTATGAAAACCACTGTGTGAATATAGGCTACCTACCCGTGATCATGTGTGAGGACATATTAAACCTACAGTTGCCACTACGTGTGGAGCGAGTCTACCTACGCAAACCATTGTGTGGATATAGAATACCTACCCGTGTCCATGTTTGTTGATATAAACTACCTACTCGTGTCACTGCATGGATATAGGCATGAATAGTCTACCTTACCGCCGCCCCCCTTCTTGGGTATGCTGCAGCGAATATACATATACGTGTCACTCTGTGTTCATATCCAAACTACGTGTGTGGATTTAGGCTCTCTACATACCAGTATCCCTGTTAGTGGATATACGCTACATATCCGTATCAGATATAAGCTGCAGCGGTAGGGTGACTAGTTTGAGTCTACATACCCGTGTCACTATGTGTGGATATAGGCTGCAGCGGCAGGATGACTAGTTTGAGTCTACATACCCGTGTCACTATGTGTGGATATAGGCTGCAACGGCAGGATGGACTGGCGTTTCTTGCTCACCACCTCAAACTCTGGCTTGATGTAACAACATTGGCTGCTCGCACATTCGCTCTTCAGCTTACACACAGTCGCCTGTAGACAAGTTTAAAGAAGTTGGATAAAATATCATTATTCGCTTTGTGCAGAATTGGGGAGTGTTTTGTACTGTAAATACTTGTTCCAATATTTGTACCTAAAACTAAATGCTTTCATTTCCAGGTCACACATTCATTGTTATGTTTTTATATGTTATGTATGTTTGTTATTCATGTCGGAAAATAACTCATTGAGCTAATGTTTCTTGATAAGATATACCCGACTTTAAATAAAGATTATTGTATCTTGTATTGTTTTAGTGTATGTATTAACTATCAAATTCAAAATTTAACTAAAAACTAAAAAGGCATATGTCATGCAAAATTACAACGTTATTTCAATATACGCACGGTACTTATTGTTAGGTAATCTCGGCAACATAGTTCTATATAATTATCAGATCCGTTGAATGGCCAGCATATAATATTAATCCGAGAAAGTTAATGTCGACCGAGTCACTAGCCGTTAATGTTTCTAGGGTTAACACTATATGGTTTCATGGGGTCTGATATGAGGTTTATATTATCTCCATGGGGTCTGTTATGAGGATTATATGACCTATATGGGGTCTGATATGTATGTTCACATATCAAACGAATAGTTTGTGAAACATCTAGGATGATGTCAAGGTCAGAAGAAACAGCAGTTTATTGTAACATAAATAGAACAGCGATTGTTACACCGGTTACGTCTGCGACAGTCGGCACACCTCGGCCATCTCCGCTATAGGTAATTTTCCTATATATTCTATAGTCAATTAACCAATTTGCATGCCAGATTTCACTGATTTCTAGTCCTTCACGACCCAAAAACCATACATGGGGAGAAAGCTCCGCTTGTGGATTAAACATGAATCAACGTAAGAAAGAAAGTTACGTTTCTTCTAAAAAACATAAAAATGGTTGAACGGAGTCACTGTGTATTCGGTAAAATGACAATATCCGGTGTACGCAGACAAACAATGCGTTAAAAATGTTAACAATAACAACTAGATCAAGTACAAGTAGTTCCAGCATGTTCGGCGTGTTTCTTAAAGCACAAACCATTCAGCCTCCAAACCTATAATTATGGAAGGTAGCCAATTGTCTGAGATGGTATAAAACCATGCTTTGATTTACTGTCATGTGTCAAGTAAATGAAATAAGGCAACAATGTAACAATGAGTAAGCACTTCCGAATGGTGTTTTATTCTCTATACGACGAGCGACGACGTTGGTAAAATAGATAATACATATATTAATTCATTGTTAATTACCAACTTCAGAATGATTTCCAGTGAAGTACATTAATTAATAAATTATAAGATTACTAAGAGCAAAGTCCTTATACTTAACTACTAAAACGAAATTACTACGTGATCTACTTGCAAAGAAGTGAAATCTAAAGAATTCTGAAATTTTAAACCGTCCATATTCATCCAAGATTATTTCAGAAGAAAACGGCCGAGGTGCTTCGATTATATTAGTGCGTCTGCGAAATGCTTAGCGCCTTCAAAGACGGAAGTTCAACTATATTTAAATTATATTAATAAGGTTAGCGCCTACTGCGCCTAGACTAAACGCGAGGGCAGTATTAAAAGTATCACATGAAACATACCGGGATGACTTAAATTATGCTTATGAGAAAAAGAAACACCTCATTCAAACTGTTTGTACTATATTTTATTGTGTATGATTAAAAATTAGAAAAGAACGGTGGCATTTACAATATTTATCATTTAAGAGAATCGATGATTGATTATACAGCATTTCATGGTCACATTATGCTTAAAATATTGAAAATTCAATGTATGGTCAGAGCAAATTCACTGACATGCTTAGTAGCGCGTGTGACTTCCTCTACTGGCAATTACAGCAGCAAGACGACGTGCCATCGAACCGCACAAGTTACGTAGCAAATACCGAGGCATTCTGGCCCACTCCTGATGGAGCGCTGCTGTAAGTTCCTGGACGTTGGCAGGCTGACGTTGACGTTGACGTAACCGTCGTCCAAGGTAATCCCAGGCGTGTTCAATCGGATTGCAGGCTGGTGAACACGCCGGCCAAGGCAAGACGGCAATGTTATTGGCCTGTAAAAAGTTCATGGTGACACGTGCTGCTTGGGGTCGCGCGTTGTCTTGCTGGAATACCAGGCCCTGACGTTGGCGAAGCATAGGGACAACTACAGGACGTAATATCTGGTCAATGTAACACCTGGCTGTGAGGTTACCTTGGCAAACGACGAGTTGGGACTTAAATCTATGGTTGATAGCTGCCCAGACCATAACTCCGCCCCACCGTAACGGTTGTGCTGCAGAACGCAATTGTTAGCGTAGCGTTCATGACGTCGCGTCCATGGTTACCTACTACTACGCGTGACGTTGATTCAGCAGTCACAAATCTGTCACGTAGATGGCGTTGACGTACGTAATTATCCTGCCGTACTGACGTTGCACGGGGTCTGCCTGAACGTGGCCTATCGGCAAACGTTCCCGTGTCTCTGACAAGTCGAATGAGACGTAATATTGTCGAACGAGAGACGTTAAAACGTCTAGCGATTTGTTCTTGCGTTCGCCCACATTCAAGCATTGCCAAAACCCTGGCTCTCTCTTCACTATTTAACTTCGGCATCATCAGAAACTGGGTAATTGTCAAAAAAGACACGGATATATGGTTGTATGTCGACTAGCACATGTATCGGTGTAGAATTTTCTTGATAAAACCACATGGTTAAAACGCACGGAGTGCACGAGGAAATCGTGAGCAGGTACGTGAATTTAACAATTGGCTGAATAAAATCGTGCGAGTTTCGGTTGGTTGGATTTGTTGGTCAGAATACATGTACATTTTGGACGTTTGCATATAAATGTAAACTTGGCAACAAAATAAACGCCACTTTTCGATGAGGCGTTTCTTTTTCTCGTCAGTAGAAAATATAGAAAAAATGCCAGGGCAAAATTTTCGAAGATCAGCCCGCATTATCATCCTATACCGCACTGTAACCCTCTGACTTCGTGTAATTGACAATACGCTACTAATGGCCCGCCATATTGGATTTTTATGTGTAAATTATGATATATATAACTGGCACTGCAACCTTAAAGGACACTTATTATTATACTTCGCTTATTTAGAACATACGAAAGTGGCAATACGCTACGAATTCAGGATTTACTGTTAGTATTTAACTTAAAAGTCTGTATCAACTAAGCGCTTTGTTTATCAGCAAACAATTGTTGCAAAAATCGCAGCAATACTATTTTGACTTGATTTCATGTCAATGATAATCGAATACTATAAAATTATTCAGTTTTTTTCGGTAAAATGGAAGAGTATCGGCTTCGCCTCTGTCGACAGTATTTACCTCATAAAATTTCAATTACTCGTGTTATGGGTGCAGTAACTATCACTACGATATCATCAACAACATTAAAGTATGCATCCAGGTATAAATGTGAACTAGATTGTACACGTTTACGCTGTGCGACAAAACAGTGATTATCTTCGGTCAAATGTTGAGTGGATTAATTTAGTGGTTGCACGTGTAATATTTAATCGATCATTTGCTAATTGATAATTGTGGTGTGTTTGTGGTTGTGTTTCCACGTATCTCGTCCGATGCCGTTTGGGGCACTTACCTTGTACCTATAAACAGGGTTAATATTTGAATGTTTGTCTACTTGGCTTAAGTCCCTTATTACAGGATTAAGCTATGTTCACTATTTTTGTTTTTCAATAATTTGGGTAATATTTACTTTTTTAGTGTTTTTTTATACTTAAGATAGGAATGACCTTTATGATAATCACAATTAACAATTTTTCATTGATCAAAAATCAATTTAAGTATCTATTTTGGCTAATTGAAATAAGCTACTCAAGCCTGTTAAGCTAAGAGGAAGTTTCGAGATATTGGGGCCCAACCTACTGTATATTTGATGCGTGATTTATAGACGAGCGTTTTATTTCAATTTTGCTTTAGCTTTCTGTTTTAAAACCAACATTTTATTAAAGTGTCTTTATCATAAAGGCAAACATAACTAACCTATGCCACAATTTTTGTAGTGAATTGCTTACTTATCTAAACGCTTAGCAACTGTTGAATATATATATATATATGCTGATATTATATTATATAGTTTCCTTTGATTTAAAAATCGCCTACCTGAGCAATTGCCATAGCAAGCGCAAATATATAACACACAATTAATACACGCATATTTGGCTTTGTTGTATTCCAGTATAAAGTGAAATATTATTTCGTTTCGTACAGCATATTATCTCTAAATGTACCGGTTTGGCATTGATAAGAACACTGAGATAAGGACTTTAAAGCATTCACGTAGGTCATCTGAAATTGTCAACATAGTTTTAGGATACGACCGAGTAAATGCCATATAATCGCATTTCAAAAGACCAGAGCAGCTCTTACCTGTGTAACATCCTGTCTGTGCACAACCTTACAATGCTTATACTATTTGGGGCCGATGGATGAATTTCCCATGACGCCCCCCCCCCCCCCCCTATATAACAACATGCCGTACTGACAATAGTGTGCATTGTACGTTATGTCCATCATGTGGTTTGTTTTATCCCAACATATGGCCCTTTCTGTCCCGGCTCATGTTCCGTTATGTGTCTGGTCCTCTTTGTTTCCTTGGGCAATTTTATTTACAAAACAACAACAACATAAAGCCACCACAGGGACAACATTTTATATATTAACAGTTGCTACGTTTGTTTAAAGAACGTTGCTAGTTTTATAATATATTAAGTGCGTTTGTGTTGTAACTAAACTACATGTAGTTTCAGTTTTGGTTTAAATGTTTTGCTACTGAGCTTGTTTCTGTAGCTTTTTGCATAAATATTGACGAGTTTTTCGATTTTGAAACCTGTATCAAAGGTTTAACTTGTAGTGACACAGGTATGATTTTGTGTACAATTTCTGGAGCTTCTGCATGTAGCCATTACTTCTCAGTTGCTTCAAAACAATGATACACCAGATGGTCGTTGACCTGTTATAACAAAATGGTGTTTCAATACACGGGTTGGATTCTTATATAACTTTATAGTGTATTGAAATATTAACACTACGAGTGTTGATCCAAAATAAACGGGATTGTCCCTATATTTCCTTTATTTTACAAAATATTTTTATAAAAAATTCTGAATACACTCTTTTATCTACGGCAAAGATACTTATGAAATTAGTTTTATTGCAGATCTATGTTATTCCATATTATTAATCACTATAGCAACCAAGTGACGTAATACCGGGGACGCTGTCTTTAACAACTTATATCATAAAATGTGGAAGTCATTTTCTTCATAATAATGAGAGATATTTTAGCGCCAAATTGCACGACTAACGTTAAACGTATTTTACGTCATTTGACAAATTTTCAACGTCATTGTTGTTTCCGTTTAGAAACAACAGCAATTCAAGCATAACTACCTGTTTAAAATTATGGCGACAAAAAATCCGATAGAAACTCGCGCTGTCATTACATTTTGCTGTCAGCTTGGTTATTCGCCGACGAAAACCTATGAAATGATACAGAAGACGTCTGCAGGACTGAAGATATCTAGGACTCGGGTTTTTGATTGGCATCGGCGCTTTTGTGACGGCAGATCGTCTGTGGAAGATGAAAAGGGGCGTGGTCGTAAGAGTTCCGTAGACGCAACGTTAGTGGCATCTGTAAAGGACGTCATATACAGAGATAGGCGGACAACAATACGAGATGTTTGTAACATAACTGGTTATAGTTTAGGTACAGTCCAGAGAGTTATTACTGAACAACTGAACATGAAAAAGGTCAGTGCAAGGTTGATATCCCGCCTATTAACAGATGAACACCGGACAAAACGGATTAATGCCTCCAGGAGGTTTTTACAACGTTATCGACGGGAAGGGGAGGCTATCTTGAACCACATTATCACCTGTGACGAGACCTGGTTTTACCTGTTTGATCCTGAGACTAAGGAGCAGTCTCGTCAATGGAAGACTCCGGGATCACCGACACCTAAGAAGGCCAAAGTTACCAGAACAACAGGCAAGCAAATGTACATTTTCTTTGCCGACAGCCATGGGATGATTCTACAACACACAGTGCTGATTGGACAGACGGTTAATGCTGCTTACTATTGGAAAGGTTCGTTGAAAATTAAAAATATAAAAAATATTTCTTAAATAATGGTATGGTCAATATTTAAAACAAATCATAACACAATATTTTAATATTATAATTATAGGCACTCAATATGAAAGTAGTCAAATAGATAGTAGATTTTAAAATTATTCCAAGACATTGATGTTTTCTGTATTCAGGCTCTGCGCATAGATTTGCCACGTGCGTTGATAAAGGGGCCCCACGTTACCATGGATAATATAGTGTTACACCAGGGCAATGCCCCCGCTCATACGGCAGAATCCAGCAGGTTGGAGATAAATATATTTGGCTGCGATTCAGTGGAACACCCTCCTTATACTCCGGACTTAGCTCCGATGGATTTTCGTGTATTCCCAGTGGTAAAGGCTGCCTTAAAGGGTACCAGATTTGATACTTTTGTTGAACTGCCACATGCAGTGTATCGTGTTGTTTCGGATTTAGATACTCAGTGGTATAAAGACATGTTTGACCAATGGATCTCAAGGCATCAAAAATGCATTTCCGTCAAGGGAGATTATATTGAAAAATGATTAATGAAACCACCTGTTACACGACGCCGGACGACGTCATTTGTGAACGTTCACTGTTCCCGCATGTTGCTGGTATACATTATGTTTATTAACGTAATATGAATATTTATTGTTATATTGTTTTGAAATTATCAGATATAATCCAGTAAAGATTGTTTATACAACTGTACGAATTTCTTTACCCTCACACTTATATTAAAAAAGGAATTACCTCAATCCCGTTAATTCTGGATCACCCCTCACATACCTACCTTTCAAATAAAATAAGCAGAATTTGGTATTGAAAACAAAAAAAAGACTCGAAATGAAGAAAAGTTTTAAACCACTAGTTTTGATGAAAACGACAATAAAGGCGGCACTCTAACATAACGTAGTATAAAATAAGTGTGTGCTTGTGTGCTTACAGATACAAAAAAATGCACAAAATTGTTCGTACGCCTTAATTAGAATTTAATATGTATGTATTGATTTGTACTCTATGTGAAAAAATAAATGAGAAAATAGAAATATTTCTTGAAAATACAATATTTTATAATTGTTCAAACACTCAATGAGAGAATTTGCCTTTATATACAATATGAACATTTTCTATTACATTCTTCAAAAACCCTCAGGAACTTTCTCTCAGAAGCTTTCTCTTAAATTCTTTAGGAATATTTTTTATTCCGAATCATCATACATGAACTAAAATAAAATAAAAAGTAAATTATTAAACAATAAAGTACTAATTAAGTACTAAATTACATATACATGTAACACTTCATTTTTTCAAGAAAGAAAAGGTTCTATTTACTAAGACTTTCTTTATAAAAACATGTTATAGCAATGGATAAGGAGAACTGGAATAACGCATAAAATAATAATATTATATCTTGTGACGTTAATATCATTTGCATGAAAACATAAATCAACATATGTTCATTAAGCAGGAACGAAATATAAACGGGGTAGTGCATCAGGAATTAAACTGAAGTGCTTACCTTAGCCTTAGAATTTAAGAAAGTGTACATAATCTAATCACTCGCAATCATCCCTTTATATTTAATGTCAAGATAATGTTTCTACACCACCTAATTCCATCACAGCAACCTTTGCTGTTGTTTTGCAATGTGTGTAAGAAACTGAGGGTATCGTGATTACTGCAGTCAAGAATTGGTGAACATTAAGAAGTCGAATAAAATTTAAAAAAATAAATTAATAGGGAGAACAAGAGCAAGACACTCTTTATCTATTGTAGAGTAATTTAATTGATGTCAGTTTAATCCCTTAGAAAATAACAACCAAGATCTTCAACCACGTTGCTGTCCCCTTGTATCAATTCCGCACCTGCACCAAATCCACTCACATCTACATCCAACGATTCCGATTTGTCAAAATTAGGTGACAAAAGAACTGTTGTATGGACTATGGGTTTCACTCTATCAAAAGCATTTTGACATTTGTCATTCCAAATGAACATAGATCCTTGTTTTATAAAGTAATCTAAGGTTCTGCAATAACTGAAAAGTTATTACAGAATTTCCGATAATATCCAGCAAGAAATCGCATCAGTTGTCTTTTAAATATTGGCGCAGGAAAATCAGATAATTAAATCTTTGACATTTTCATCTACATGTTAGACCCGAACCTGTTTCAAAACTTGCCTTATAAAGTAACAATAGCATTATAAAATTCACTATTTGCAAAATGGATGTTCAACTTGGTTCATTGAGTCGATCGAAGTTTAATGTGTGTGCGTTTTGTTTAAGCTGGTTGAAGAATGAAACAATAGTATTTCCTCAAGTGCATTTTGAAGGTCAGAAATAATATAAGAGGTATATATTTGTCTTTTTTCATTACTGCAATATTTCTCTTAATAGGCACAGCCCCTAGTAGGCGGAGCTATAGGATTCTCTGGTTACTGGCCGCTGTACATATAATTTGTTAATAAAGGTATAGAGACCAAGACGGTGTTGCTTCTTTCTTTCCCAGTAGAATATATTACAAAACGTAACAAACGTTACAGGTACTATAAAACCAGTTTTTATTTTTTTCCAAACTCCTCATCCCTTCCCTCCCAAATCGATTTTGGGTGTTGCTCAGCTGACACCTCATTCCAATGACACAAGCAAGTTGTTTGGTGTTTGGTAGCTCGGCAATCAGTTAAATAACCATTATAATGCAACGAACATACATCGTTTTCCTCGACATGCTATAGCACATGTATATCTTAACGATAAAAACGTTTAAATGAATGGAGATGAATTTATTCATTCTTACCAAGGTCAACACATGCACAGCAGAGACTTAATCATCAGATGGAAATGTAATAAAAATCGAATCAACGTAATGAAGTACAAAATTTGGTTTAACAAAGTTATTTGCTCAGATTCTAAACATGCATTCAATATAGCTTAAAAGAAGATATAGCAATTTAAACGGAAAGCGAAATGTGCTCTGAAATAGTAGGTTGAAATAACTCGATGAAAAACAAAGGAGCAAGCCAATTATTCAAATATAAACCCGGTTAAGAGGTACAAGGCAAACGACACTAAAAGAGGGACACAAACGTTAACACACGCACGCACACACACCCATACACGCATGCACGCAAGTACACACACACACACACACACACATACACACTGACCCAGACGGGAAACTTTGTGTAGGTTTGCAGCAAATAACTGATTATCTCGAGCAGGCATAGTGTTTGCAATTAAAATTTAAATTTAAGTTTTCTGTACATGGTTCTCTCCCACTTCAAGATGCGAAAAAAAAATCCCCTTTCAGTGATATAACTCTCAATGGATTACAAATGCAAAAAACATGATTACAATACAGCCATACAATTTTAAGCTTATATGCGCGAATAGTATGTTATGGTAAAAGGTTATTGTTATGCACATACCAAGAAAAGCCTGGAATGTCGCTGACACTCGGCTCATATAGTCGATAAATTCATACTTTAACCAGATAAGTGTTGGGATAATATATTGGCTATTGGTCCTGCCTCTATTTAAATCTTACAATTCACTTGATCATAATCACGCCGAATGACCAGAATACATGAACAGCAAATTTGAAAAATACTGCCATCCGATTAGACAAAATATGATTCGAACACACACAAATTTATGGATAGTCCGTCAGCAGTTATACAAATAAATTTAAATGCTCGTAAAATGGGTCGAATTCGAATGGGTGGGTTGAAACATACATACACATAAATTCATCTTATGATATTTCACAACATAATATTTTTCTACTAAACACATTCTTTTTGATTGGTAGTATTCTCTTAAACAAATACTTAAAATGATCATTAGATGATATACACCGAAAGTGAAACTATAAGCAACAATAAACATGCATATAATTTACAACTCGGATTATAAACAATCTCACATAGATACACAGACATATTCAATGTATATATAAACATTATTTTTTGAAAAGAAAATTATAAAAAAAAATCTTATACTAATTGGCTGGAATCAGCTGTCGTTTTTGTCATACTGAACTGGTATCAGACAGAATCAGAACTTTATTTATTTTATTTTGATTTTAAAATTTAGGTCGAGAGCTTACATTGGTAGCGAACTGGCTTCGTTATTTACAACTCGCTTTATAACTTATATGATCCTGCTATATTAACTTAAAATTCTAAATTGTGAAAGCAGTTCCAGTGATTTTCAAGCTTGTAATCTTCAGATAACAACAGAACATATTATTTATACAAATACATTGCAACATTAACAAAACATATCATTGTTATATAATGCATTATGATTTAAACATCGGTTAATTACAAGCACTTTAAAAATATACATACTATAAGAGTAACGTTATGGTAGAGAAAATGCACATACATTACATACTCATGAATCACTTACACTGCATGTGTCTAACAACCGTTATCAGCTTTTTTGGGCGACCAACACTTTACGAAAACATGTTTTTACTTTTGAATATACTAATAAACTTATTCTGATTAACATCACAGCGCAATCATTCAAAAGTATAAAAATGTGTAAGCATGTTATTAAATTGAATAACGTTTTAAAGGTCTGAACCTAAAGTACAAATTCGAAACAATTGTCCATAAACTGATAACTCACAGACAATACAAATTCATAAATGACCTACAATACATGTGATTTATAACCGTTATCAGCATTTTTAGGCGACCAATACTATACGAAAATCTTTATATAAATATGGTTTTTTTTAAATTTGAATAAACTAGTAAACTTATTCCGATTAAAAAATCACAGCATGCTCATTCAAAAGTATTAAAATGAGTAAACAAGTTATTTAATTGAATATAATTTTAAATGGGTCTGTACATAGAGTACACATTCGGAACAATTTTACATCAACTTATAAATCAGACATTAAGAATCACGTCTAGAGTGTTTCAAGTCCAAAACACAATGAAATAAAACATGTGCAACACTAGTATTACATTCAATAAGTTGTTTCCCATTTATTGACTATGGTTACTGAAACAACATCCGATGATTATCCACTTGAAAATGTGAGAAGGTACGCTGGGTAGGCCTGCGTGTCGGAAAATATCACGAACTCCATAGGGTTAGCCAGCTTGTCGACTGCGCAGTCGTACATAACTAGCGGATCCTTTGCCTTATCTACTGGTTGAAGAACCCGCAAGCCTTGCTTCCCTGGGCACAAGTGACCTTCGAATATATATTTAATTCATTAGAGTACATGTGAATCACGCACGCACGCACGCACACGCACACGCACACGCACACGCACACACACACACACACATATATATATACACACACACAAAGAACGGCTGTTAAAGGGCTAAATGTATACGGAGGTATATCCAAGTTCAATTCATCTTTCAACATGCATGCCCTACACGTTGCCTGTTGTATATGAAGTTTCAAACGACGACCATTGATATTGACAGAGTAATGATTTTATCTTCGACCAAGAAACATATTGACTGACAAGTGGGTATATCAACGACGGTTCATGTTTCTGTTTTCTCTAGTTCACTCGCAAAGGCCACAATCAAAGGTCTGTTCATGTTTCTGTTCACTTGCAAAGGGCACACTCGAAAACTCCTATTTCATTTTCTATTCAGCTGTACTATACATTAGATTTTGCGTTTATTCTTGTCCTTTGTAATGGAATATATTATTTTAAAAAGAAATAGAGAGTATCGACAACATAACGCATGAAAAAGCTGTTTTCAACAATATTGAAAACAGCACATTCTTACCCGTTAAAGCTTTGACCAAAAACACATAACCTTTTTTCCCTATTCCTGCACCGGTCATCCAAGATCTAGCCGAATACGAGGCATCACTGGCAAAGTAAACGCCCTGTCCGAACCACGGTTTACCGGCTTAAAAGAAAAGAAAAACATGTTTATATTAATTTGGCAATGGTGACTTGACTTTGTTACAGCCCATGTCATCAACATTAATGCAGCAATAGATCAATTTCAATCAGATTAGAAGGTAATACATCAGAACATCGAGTAAAGCATACACAATAAATGGATAGGTACTTAAAAAAGCCTACCATTATCACCAGCATAACTTCGGTTAAACCCATGACAGATAATCATATCCATGGCAGTCTCATTAGTTCCATGCCATAGCTCTCTTTCTAACGGCATATTTGGTGGGAGGATTGGCTTTTGCTTAATCAGAAAGCTTTTCTTTGCTTGGTATTGTTGATACAAAGCCTTGTTTTGTATGCGTTCAATCTGTCATCATTTACACAGTAAATTTAAATAAGCAAGTATTTATAATACAATGTATAGTTTCAAAGACGACACGCAGAAGCTATCTTTACCTAAGCTATATGGTGCAAATAAAATTCATACCTAAGAAGATTGGTTTTCTCGCATTTTCAGGATAAATCATTTCCTTGTACGCTCAAGTATTTCCAATACTTTTTTAGAATTTCCTTTATTACAATGACCAAAACATGCTGGTTATAAACAATCCCAGAATGCTAGGGTAAAAAGCAGTTTATACTATTTACTTTATTATTTACTCGCTATTAGTTACAAAGATATTGAAGCCCAATCGTGAACTCAAACTGTAGTGACTGCGCTATAATGTCAGCTTTTCTAACAGATATCATTATATAAAGCTGAATTAAATCGTCTGTGTATATTAATGCATTTGTTGAAAATGCTTTTGACGGAAAAGATATGTAAAACCCTCCAGCTATTCTTCCAAAATCAATAAACGTTTAATTCAACAACTATTCGTGTCACCATTTACGCTGCAAATAAACCTACCTTGACAACTTTAATGGAATTTTTATCGTATCTGTGTCCCGGACTATTGGCACATTGACCGTTCTTCACCTGAATTAAAAAAGGAAGCATTAAATTTAAATTCAAACAATTTAATGCTATGAGCATGTACTATTATTCATATCTACAAGTGTTATACAAAAATACGTGGACTGACTGTAAAAACCATTCAAGCTATGTATTTCTTAGTTTCATCTGCAAAAGGTATAAAGTGTTGCTTGAAAAAAAAATGCTGGTTTATTGTAGAACTTCAAAAATAGACATTTGTTTTAAGTCATCCAGGGTACAACTTCGGTTTTGACGTTGAGATCAGACAACGTTCATGACGATTTAAAAGATTCGTCAGTGTTTCATAAAATAATATCCACTTTAGAGACTTCTGCGTCTTTCGTTTTATTTTTAAAAAGTTCAATTGAATACAAGTACAAAGAAAATTAAACGACTAATATTGATTGACGGAAGACATGGGTATGCGTTTTTTTCTGAAATGAAAAATCAAACGTCAGGGAAACATACAGCATTTAAAAAACCTATTTAGGAGCTCGTATTGAATATTGTTCAAGTCCCGTTACAAATATCGATCTCTCAATTTATATCCTATGTATGAAAAATGTGACATATGAATTGACGTCACAAACTTCGGCCGAAACATTTACCCTTTACCGCACTTGACCGTCATAATATAATATATACCCGATACAAAGTGTTTACGCCAAACGAAACGTTGGTGTATCAACTCAGCTATTGTTCCCTTTTATTTAATGTTCGTAATACTATAATTCATAAATACTTATGTTACTAGACATGTCAATCAGTGCATCGATGACGCCAGGGACTTGATGTCACAGCTTAATGAGTGTTTACATTAAAACCCTAAACTTGCAAATTCTAGGCGATTACTAACAACCGGTTAAAGAAGTAATGTTACCGTAACAGCAGTTCATTTCCCGTGAAATTTGAAGATCACAATAGGATACAGTGTTAAAAATACCATAAGTACTGCAAAATCCGACGTATTCTGGCGTGCTTCGCAGGAGGTCTTATATCCCATTTTTGCTTAGTCATACGTTCGTGCGCAATGTGAATTTATTAACGCTAGTTCATTATTTTGTAAAACAATATGTGTAATATATTAATTAACCACAACAGTTGATACATTAGACTAGTTATGTGTTATTCCTTTTTCACTCCTTATGTTGTACTTTAGCGTTGAGTGTCTCGTTTAGAGATGTTTGGCTTCGACTCTTGTGCATTTAAAATAAAACTCATAGTAAACATAATTATTGACTTTTGTTGTTTCCACTGTATTATCAAAACAACATATTGACGCATTCATATCAAGTTTGTATGCAACAATATATCTACCAACTCTATGTTCGCACGAAATGATTATACCTCAACCATGAAGCGACTTTCAATGTCTTTGAATTGTTTTTCTTCGGGCTTGAGCTCTACCAGCTTAGGGACACCGTCTCTCATAGGCTTCCAGTCAATCGGCAAGGGCACCTGTTGTCCTAGAAAACAAACGTGAAAGAATATTTAATATTCACATATTAATGGTGTTAATGTATGCATTAATCGGATGAACGTTACAAATACGATTACAAACCTTTGTAAGCAAACACGTATATATCAAACTTAAAAAACACCCGTAAAATTGTGTTTAAAAATCGGACATTAGCTATCGTTAATCGAAGCGAATCGGACCAAGCATTTCGATGTATTATCGGCCCATAATCCTTAGTTCATAAGATCATTTGGAAATGTATTCCTTATACATAGTATCATCATTATCATTTAAATGGTTTAACCTTGAGTCAGTAAGTGTGATATTATAGTCATGTTTATTGGAACAGTTAGTAAACTTCCATAAACTTGTACTGGCTTTAATTACTTCACGCACGAACATAACACAAATATATTAATTGCACATCAGTTGAAAAATGATGCACACCGCATCAAGTACATATAAGTTAACAAGTAAACGCATTACAAAAAGATACGTAATGGACGGAAGTAAAGTAACATAAGCGACATCGATTTTGAACAATAACTATCGAATGGCGCCGATAATACATTGTCAGCGCAATTTCTCGATTGCACTCATCATTAGCGTTAAATAGCACTTGGGGAAAAGGTTTTGGTTATTTATCGACTTGAAGACTCTCCTTAAAACACTAACCTTTCATAATTTCCTTGCGAACCACACGAACGAGATCTGCTTTGTCATTTTCAGGGTATTCAATCATGTCATTGAAGTCGATCACATACTTCATATCATTGTCCATGAAATAGTAATACCTTTCATTTCTTTGATACGCCATCTCCATTTTGAAACTTTGTAAATTCCCATAGAACTTGTATTTCGTTTCGCTGTAATCCTCTTCTTCATACTGCCATTCTATCTTTTTCGCGAGTTCTGGAGATTGTTCAAGTTCGCATCGATTCTTTTCAAATCGCATCAACATTTCTTTAACATTAGATTGCGCTTCGGATGCGAGATTTCTTTCGCCTTTAATTACCACTATCCCATTGTTTTCATCTATGTTCATGTCAACCACCAGCGGCAATGATTCAAGCTCTTCTTTCTGAAAATTAAAGTCAAAGAGTTGATACAGGATAAACACTACATAAGCATTATTCTGTAGATACATGTTTTTTTTTTATTATTTTAAATTCAAATTCTTTGTTTGATACAGACTTTACTATAATTTTGTATTATAATGCAATTTGATCACGTTGAACAATGATTGATCTTGATAACAATGAAGTTATTCGCACTGTACACATATAATGCAAAAACAAGATTTCATTGATAATTTCTAGAAGTCATGGTACAATACATTGCTTCAATACTGCTTTTCTGACACGGTTATGGTACCATCTGCGCATTTTGACACTCTTATAAACTATTCGGATTCAGGTCTTATACGATTTAACCTTACCTCCTCTTTTGTTAACGAGCAAACGATTACTTTGTATTGTTTCACATATGCGGTTATCAGTGCTTCTTCCAGATGTGTTTCTAGCCGTTGTTTACATCTCTGTATATTTTCACTGGAGTCGGAGTAAATATATAGTGCAAGGGTCGATGTGTTTCTTTTCGAAGAAGAGGGTGAATGACTGGGTTGTGCCGTTGCTCCTTCTTCAGATACCATATAGCCTACATCTACAAATTCCTTTTTCCTCTTCCATAACTTCCTCCCAGCTTAAACCATAATAAAAATGATGTATAAACCTCTAAAATATTTTATTGTTGTTCAAGTTATACAAAAATATTAATGCGTTCGATGAAAAACAATGAAGACTGAAAAATAAATACTCGGTTCAACATGATAAACTACAAATATGCATAAAATACTGTCGGCAAAGAAATGTATTAGTAGTTTTTACCTTTCTTTATCTGTCCAAATGATCCACTTTCTAAGTCTGAAGTCGCTTTCATGGCCTTGCTACATAAAACATCTATGATTGGTTGAAATCGTTCCGCTTGAGTTTTAAAGACGATAAGATGAACCTCACTTATCTTCAAATCAGTGTTTCCATCTGACATAAACTCGTCAAGAGCATCAAAAAGGGTTTCTGCACCTGGACATATGTTTTCGTATAGTTTCAATAAATCGGCAATATATCCTGCTGTCCTAGCATTTAAATACCTTAATTTATATAGTACGCGAATTGGCTACTGGGCTTGTCCCTGTAGTTTTCATTGTATTATTTTCATTCTAGAGGCCATTGGCGCCTCAGTTTAATTGTGATGCCCGGTGACCCCATATATCCTTGGGATCACTTATTTGTAAAGCGTTTTGTTTGATGATGACTAATATGCTAAATAAATTACCAAGTTTCAATGTCCAAACAGTTCGTTTGTAACATTTCGTTCGGTATATCTTTAAAATATTCATTAACTAAACACTTTAAAAATAATATGGAGTCAACAGGCATCCAAAATCACATAATTGATTATCGGCTACCTTAAATAGAATCTTATTAAATATTTATCTACCTGGGCCTAGAATTGGAAACGCCACTGTTTTAATCTTGAATCGGTTTGCTACTTCAAAACACTTCTTCATTTGCGCCTTCCAGTCTGATGGTCTCTCCACATGTTTGACGAGTATTGCCTGTCGGGCTTCAAGCCCTTGACATGTCGTGATAAGTATTCCATCCTTTTGAAAAGTTGACAGTTGTGCTACAGTAGATTTCAATTTATATTAATTAATGTATATTTCATTTGATTAGTTAAAAACAAATACTATAACAAATCACACAAATACATACTGTGAAATCATTAATGTTCGTGGGGCATTCAAGATCCCACGAAATGTAGACCCTTTATTCACTTTTTCAATTGTCATGTTATGTACATATTTTAGTTTATTCGTTCCAGAGGCCACACTATACAGCGTAAAAATCCGCCTCACTGTATATCTTACTATAATTGTTTTGTTAATATATCTGCATTTAACAAATTATAATCAAACCATTTAAATGTGTTTTGATGAACCAAATGACAGAAGCACGTGTGTGCTGTTCATGAAAATCTCCAGGTTTACAAGATGTGAGTGATGAGTGTCGGTTCTCGATTTTTTTCTTTAATGAAGGCCACTTAGCACACAACGTGACAATGCACAAAACAACGTGTTAAATATACTTATTAAACAAAAACGTGTGAATAAATATTGTTATGATTTGATTTGAAAAAAAGATGATATTCAAAAGTGATTGAATTTGTAAATATCAGCTATATTTTAGGATTGTTTACTTAAATGTACGGTCCTTCTCGGTGTTTTCACAGTTTGCAAAATTCTTAATTGGCATTCAATGCCTTCGCCTATCTGTATTAATGATCAGGGTACATCTTCTTTTATTACCTTAATTTCCAATTAAATCGATAATTGACATTGGTATATGCACTTATTGGCATGTCGTGCCACTTAAGCGTGTGTCATAAACGGAGTGACGAAGAAGACCGAAATCACGGGCCAGCGCGTGGAGATAATGCAGACGATCTAGAACGACGGCAATTTCGATTTTTTTTTCAAAGATGAAAAACCACGAATTCAAGTACCCATGAAATGGTAATTTTTCGGCAAACCACGAAATTTCATGCAAACGAATATAAATGATTTCACAGTATTAAGATATTCATGTTGCGCTTCCTTAGACGAACGAATATTCTTTCAATTGTATTCATATTCCGATTAGCTCAGCATCCTTGAAATACCTCTTATCCTACAAAGACGACATGACATTTTATTGCGGTAAAATGTATGTCGATAAAACAAGTGACGTCTCTGAAACAAACGCTGTTCCAACAGCTGAGATCATTTTACGTTCAATAGTATTTAAACGATTATTTTTTACAATTTTATTTTGATTATCGGAAAGTAATTTTGAAAATAATGACTGCAAATATAAAAATTGAATAAGTAAGAATTGATGTTTATCTTTGTATGAACATATTTGGTTAGTTCACGGACAATCGTGAAGGCCTTCACAAACCGTGCACTGACCGAATGTTTTCATACACCGTTAAACCACAATAGTAAAATATTCAATCCTTGATTAATATATGACCTCTTCAAGCACTTTGTTAATACACACACATATCTTCTTTATAAATATTTAATGGTTCTAAGACAAACACATTTCCTCGTTAACAAACAATCAGCATAACACTTAAATAATTCCATTACCTTGACACTGTTGTTTTACTCGCGGGCATCTCTTTTTCAACCCATTGGCAACTCCTCCTTTTGAAATATACATTTAATTCGCTAAATAAATTTGAATATTTAAATACTTATAATGCAAATTACATATTCAAAGCTGTTTTGCTAATATTATATAAATTTATGAAGATATTTTCGTAGAAATCTGATGCGAATGTTGCAAATGTCTTAATGTTTGCGCAGCTTTAACATAAATTGAGCAAAAAATTCACTAAAATGAAATTATATTTTTTTTGCCTGTACTAACTGAATGATCAAAAAGCAAATAGATAGAAGATGATTATTTGCATTAGTGTAAGACCGTTATGTATTTCACCGAGTGAGCACCAAAAGCTATATTCCAAGAGTGGCGTAGCCAGGAGTGAAATATTTACTTTTGGTTTTCACGAGGTGAAATTTTATGAACTGTTACAATGAAACAATCATGTTTCTGTTTACTATATGCTTAAAAAGGATATCAAATAATATAATTGCAATTTTCCAGATTTTCCGCCAATCTGTATGCGAACATAGCGTCATATTGGAGCCCCGTGCGAGCTAACAAATGATTATAAGATGAGAGAGGGCAACAACTTTAAAACAGAAAAATATGAAATTGTTGTTTCACTGTTTGAAAAAGAGAAATATCATTTTAATTTCATAAATGAATTTCTTTAAACTCTTGGAAGGAATACAATAAAAATAATAATGCCTTTAAAGCATATCATCGATTTTCTTTGCTTTCAGACTTAAAGTATTCTAGTGTGATAAACCGTTGTTGTTATTTCGGCTATCGCCAGTACAAGGGATTGTCAATAGTTTCAGCGACGTAAAGTTTTGCTTGGCTAAATCATTTCGACAGAATTTTAGTAAACTAAGTAATTAAACTAATTTTGACAGTACTTAAATAAGCCATTAACGGTTGACTTGGGCCGCTGTAGCTTGATCTTTGATGAAAACCAAGTAAGATATGAGTTAAACAAAGGTTAGGTCCTTCGATTATTATTATTATTATTGGCTATATAGAAATGATGATCTAAATATTATTTAAGTATTCTGGTCATCCTAAGCTGAGCATATGTTAAACGATTGACTGATCCATCTGTCATTGTCACCTGCCGGTAACGGTAATGCGGCTTTTATGAAATTAAACCTTTTTGACGGCATTTTTAAAAACACTATGTAGCTAGATAGAAATGATGTGCTAAATTGGGAAAAAAATGTTGGCGGGGGTCATTGTGTTACATCACAAAAGGCAATTGTGTGTGAGTTAAAACCAGTAACAGTTAATGAAAATGTTTTAAAAAAGGAAAAGAC
Organism: Mya arenaria; assembly: GCF_026914265.1. NCBI lineage: Eukaryota > Metazoa > Mollusca > Bivalvia > Myida > Myidae > Mya > Mya arenaria. The sequence goes on from NC_069133.1 coordinate 9,284,523, forward strand.
GGAATTGAAGAAGGATAGTTCAAGAGCTGAAGATAGATTAAGATCTAGCCGCAATATTAGAAAAATACCCAAATCAAATCTCAATATCAATCTAAACTCATTTTACCACATAAAAGCATAGTATGATTGAAAATTTTGCATGTTTTTAATATTTTTTAAAAAAGTATTTTCTTATAGAATGTGTTCATAAAACGATTTTGACAATATTTTAAAGAAAATTAATTCAAAGGAAAAAAATAAACTTGAGTTAAAGGCAATGAATTGTACTCTGCAAGTACGTTTTTGGCTGTTGAATATTGTTCCATTGGAACCTAGACCAAAGGTTTGAACAAAATAATCAATGATAGAATGTGGTTTTAAAATGTGTAAAAACCTATATACATTTAATATCCTTTGATGATATTTGGTTAAATGGGTTGAGTCTGAGATTGAGATTTGACTTAAGTATTTTTGTGATATAGGGGCCAGGTACTTAATGAGGAACAGAAACAGAAATTGTATTACTTGCTTTTACACCATCGTGATACGTTCAGCAGTATGGATACGGACAAAGGCAGATGCATTGTTTTAAACATCGAATTTAATTGAAAGATCCTATACCATTCAAGCAACGTCACCGGCGGGTACCACTTGTTATGGTACAAGAGGTCGGGTTGCATCTAGAACAGTTGTTGTCATGTGGCATTATATGGCAATCAAACTCGCTACGGGCTTACCCAGTGGTCTTAGTAAGAAAGAAAAATGGAAAACTACGGCTGCGTATGAATTACAGGATGTTAAATGAAAGGACAGTTTAATATGCCTACGGTCTTCCAAGAAAAGAGAGATGTTTGACTGCTTACACGGGGCTCGCTACTTCACCACCATGGACATGAAGAACGGATACCATCAGCTACCAATGGAGGAAGAATGAATAGAGAGGACTGCATTTACAGTAGGATATAGATCAAATGAGCATTTCTATCTGTATAATATATTTAGATGACCTAATGAGTTTTATGGAACGCTTGGATTACGTTTTGACATAATAAAATAATGTAGTCTAAAATTAGCCCAAGTGAATTGTAGTTTCTTTACAGAACGAGTCAACTTCCTTGGTCATGTAGTAAGCAAAGACGGAGATAAGACTGATCCCAGTAAAATTGACAAGGTCTGAAACTGGCCATCACCAAACACACCAGAAGATATACACAGTTTCGTAATATTTGCGGGGTATAACTGTAGATTCATAAAATACTGTTCAAGGATTATCCGCTCCTTGGCTGAGTTGACTCCCCACCCCACCTCCAAGAAATGACCAAAGAAGAAAGCAGAACAAAATAATTGGAATATAAGCCTACCTGGATTTCAGTAAACCCTTTAAATTGCAAACGGAGCATGCCCATCTGGATTTGCAGCAGTATCATTCCAACACCAAGACGATATGAAATGAGTTATCTCTTATGCAAGCAGAGCAGTTTGTAAATCTGAGAAGAATTCTTTAAACAATAGATAGCGTTGATAATTGGCGTTGAAGAGGGCAGTAACTTCAACATTTCGGAATATATGAAAGAAAATCATTTCATGGTATATACTGACCATAACCCACTGACTCATATAATGCTGCTACAAGCCAGAGATGGGCAGCTGCTTTGGCAGATTATGATTTTGAAATCAGATACCGACCTTTACCCAAGTAGAGTTAAAAGAGATTAGAAGGAAACAGTAAAAGGACCCCGTGATAGGAAAAACCGAGGATTGAGGTGATAGGTTAGCGTAGAATAGAAAATAACTACAATAAAGAAGGTACAATAATGAAGAAATATTGCAAACACTTCAAGATCAGAACAGTTGTTCTGTACAGAGTTGTAGAGAGCGATGGTGAGAAGATTTTACAATTAGTTAACAACCTGAATGTGTTGAGAGACCTGATTGTACTGAAAGGTTTGCATACTGATGTAGGCCATACAGGTATAGACAGGACAACAAATCTCACACGAAGAAGATTTTTTCTGGCTTTGTAAGACAGCACAAAAAAACTCGTAGCTTTTCGACAATTATGTGAGGAGGAAGTCTGCCACGAACATACGTGCACAACCATTGATAAGTGGGACTACAAGTTTTTTATAAGAGCTTGTTTGCTTTGATTATTTGACATTGGCGCCATCTAAAGGAGGATACTCAAATATATTAGTTGTCACCGACCACTTTACAAAATACACTTGCAATATCAATACGTGAATAGACTGCTAAACTACTGTCGATGCATTTTACAATCAGTTCATTGTGAATGGAATTCTACATAGACTCAACTCTGATAGAGGTGCCAACTTTGAAAGTCAACTGATAAAGAAGCTATGTGAGCTTACCAACATGAGTGTCACTTTAGTGTACCATCCTCAAGGCAACACAGAGCCGAAAAGGTTTGACAGGATTATTATCAGCATACTAAGGACACTTGAGCAAGATCAGAAGAATTGACGAAGACAAGAGATTTTGTCCATAAATATGTAGAGAAAGTCAATCAGAAAAAAGAAATATTATGCTATGAAAGTCAGAGGTGTCAACTTTGAAATAGGAGATCCGATAAGTGAAGATTTTGGCGAATGGTCAAGGAAAACACAAATTGAGTGACAAGTTTTAAGAGGGGGTATACACGGTGGGAGGACAGAAATAAGAAGTACCCCTGTATACATAAGAAGGTACCAGTACCGAATGAGTTACGACCCTGTACTGGAACCATGAATCCTAAGTGAACCACCGGGTGCGAGATGAATGTGTCAAATATGAGAATATCAAGGAAACAGAACAATAGATAGTTAAAGAGAAGATAAAGGATGCACCCAGAGATGAAAAATAGTCAGGTGGTACCACCAGCGGCAGCCATGATGATGATGGTGTGATTTATGTACCACAGACATATGTTCACGGGGACACCCGTGTGTAAGTGCATCAGTCAGAGGAAGAAATAACGATAGAAAATATAAATATAGATGATGGAGATGAGGATAAAAAGTGAAGTTCTTCAGCTACAGACTGATCTGGAGATAAAAAAGGAGATGATTGAAAAGGACAATGCAGAGGTCGAAGTTGAAGTGGACAGGAGTGATGTTGCCGAAGCTGTTTCAGGAGGTCCTAATGTAGATGAGAGCACATGAAGCTGAACAGGGTTAGACTGTTGTTGAAGATACTTTCAGCAACGAGACGGGCACAACACTTTATGAGACGTTGCAAAGAAGAAGTTCCGTTAGCCACAAATAAGAAGAAGAGAAAAAGACAGCTACCGCACCCAACAATCCGAAGATCCGAAAAAGCTGAAAGAGCTTCTGAGTAATACTGCGGTTACGTGATGTATGGAATGGACAGCAGACCAGATCATGCCGGATTCAATGCGTTGCAGATTATCATTAGTTCAGTATTGGGAAGTATGGATGGGATGGTGAGATTGCGAGGAGATTAGTGACGGAAGCTAATGAAATTATGTAATTATTCAGGATATATACTTTAAATACAATTTTAATTATGTGTATGCTTAGGAGAAGTTGTTTATAGACATACTTTCCAGTATTTTATTTTGTGTGTTGACATTTATGTGTGTTGAGAGTTATTTAAAGAGTTGGAAGAAGATGGCATGAATGTATACCGTTGGTATGTTGTACTTACATTTCGCAATTAATTTTGTTTGTTTAGGGATTTTGCATATATTTTGCATTTACTTATGCTTAAAGTGAGAAGTGTGTTAATTATTTTGAATTATTGGTTGTAATCTGACTTAGAAGACAGGTACGTGTGTAACATTATCGGAGTTTCACGAGTATAACAGTTTATATTTATTTAAGTTCTATTTGATGTAAGGGAGAAAACAAGCGATCTTCTTTGACCTAATTAACAGAGTGGTCTTTCTTGGTCTTTTTAAAATATCATTGCTATCTGGTCATCTGTGACTATAGTCATCAATTGATAGTTTTGGTGGGAACACAAGGCCATTCCGTTCTTTTACTTGATTGTTTTGTTAATTTGAGTTTGAGTGAATATAAATTCAAGGTAAGTCAGTTCTAGAATCTAGTATTTCTTTTCCTATTTAGTACAGTTTGATAAGAAGTGTGTTTCTTATAATTACATTTGAGCAGTAGTATTTCAGTAGGTTAATTGGCCTTTTTTAACTTTTACAGTCAAGATGGTGATTCAACCATATTAATTAACTCAATTATTTAAGATATTTGGCACCAGTTGTATTTTAATATATCAGTTGGTCTAATAACTCCACAATGTCAGTCAGTGAGAAGGAAGGTCAATATAATTTTATCATAAAAACGAAGGGCCATGGAACGGTCAGTAAAACACGGCTTCGCTGAAAAACTAGTTCACTGTGGATAAAACAAGTTGCGAGCATAACCAAATCGAATAGTTTAACATGTTTCTTTTCCGTGTCATATGCGAATTGTGTCAATTATTTTCAACTGTGCCCAGCCTTACCATGCAATTCTAAATTTGATCCAACGCTTGTAACAATGGCATCTGCCTCGTGCTCAAAAATGTCCCCTATGAACAGCTGCATGTTTACTCCGAAAATACGAACACCTGAAAACAACATTTTAAAATATCTCTATTGCCGCTAGTTAGATAAAATTTGTATTTTGTACACGAGTTACACCGATTCAATTACTTAGTTTTGTATATTCAAAGTCAGAAGCCATGAACATGAAGATCATTAAATGGAGTTATAATTAGTACAAAATGCAAACCTTAGATTTGGGAACTTTGGAAATTATTTACGTTATTCGGGCAAATCGACATGTCTCTTTGCGATTTCCCCTAAATTAGAAGGTATGGAGTTCCATTAATATCTATAAGCAAAATAAGCCAGATGTACGTGATTCTTATTTTACACAGCCCCTGAGTATAAAGTCAATCAAATCGACATAAGTACTTGCCATTTTCAATAATGTCATAGCCTGTGTTGGAATAGGCCTTCTGTCGTTTCTTTGGTTTCACATTTTCCATGTGCCTTTCTCCCATAAACCGAACATTCATACGTCGAGAAGAGCTTTGAAACTGTCAACAATGGTCAATTAATTAATATGAAAATAGGCATTTTGTGTTACTCGCTTTCATATCGGAATACCAAATTATACAAAATAAACAAAGCAGAAAACAGTTAATGAAAGAAATTGTTGACTACATGTTGGAATATTTGAGTAAGTTAAACATATTGTATGTATTTAAAATAACGTTTAGAGCACTAATAGAAACATTTGTATATAAAATGCTAAACTGTTAAAAAATGAATGTGGCATGCTTAAAAATCTTTTAAGGAAGCATTACCTTTAGATTTCTTATTTCTCCACGTGCTAGAGAAAAAGAAACAGAATAAAACTAAAAACAGAATTGAGGTGTATCAAATATTTATAATTGTCTAGAACTGTAAAACACATGCTACATATAATAAGATGCCAAAAGCACAGTTTATCGAAGGAGTAAGCCTCATGGACTGAGACGTTGCTGAAAAAAGAAGGGCGACCACTTTATTTATGTATACAGGAGGAATAACTGACCAGGTGCTGCCTTTGCCCCGGGAACTTGATCTCCGATATTTGCGTCATCTTTAGCTACATACTGGAATGCCCAATGCTCGCCTTGTAGCCGTATCAAACATCTGAAAAGGAAATTTGTTTTGCTGTTGAATACATGTTTTAAACGGATTCGCTTTTGATTTTAAAGGGTCAGACATCTTAAAAGTAACTTTAGTTTAGATCTGGAGCAAATGCTTGTGACAATGATAAAACTTCACCAAAAGATCAAATTAAAGCTTCTTTGTTATTAGTTTTTAAAAGGTGCGACAGACACTGCTTTATTGAGCCGATAACCTTTAAGCATGATTGTTTTTAGGCTTGTGTTGACACAAATCGGCTCATGGTGCACTCCTACTCCCAAACACGATTTACCACAATTGATACTTCTGTTTTAATATTTCAAAAAGGATTAACAAATGTCGAAATATATGGTTCTAATAAAGGAAACCGAGTTTAATTTGAAAGAAATGTTCATGAAACAGGGTGTTTCTACCTTATGAGACTATAGTAGATCACAGTAAATCTCTGAGCATTTACCAATCATTTAATACTTTTGCGTTTTCAGCTATTAAATACACGGTTATGATATTGTTATCAGTAATTAATATTTTCCATAAATGCATAGTTAATTAAGTAGTTAAAGGTTTATCAGTCAAACTTATTTTTGTTATACATGTGTATGTATTGATTTTGAATAAGAGTGTCACTACTTAAATAACTCAATGTCAGTTATAACATGAAATCTGTGATTGAGTTCCTTTTAAGATGGTCAAATACGACATGTTTTCAAGTAAAAGTATAAAATACTTGAGTGTATTCATGATGATAGATACCTAGTACTCGACTCTATTTCATCGATTTTTCCACGTGCTTTTTCATCTTGGAAAACATACGTCACTGATATATTTTTAATGGTGTGCTCCTCTCGTATGACTGAGTTGAATATTTGTTCCAATTCATCACGGACTATTTCTCGATCTTTCCTTTTCCCGCGAATTTCAACAGTTTCACTGTCATCTTCAAAACATAATTATGTATAATTATGCAGAGCATATATCCATTAAAAAATTAATTATTCTTTTCCACTTGACAACATGACCAAGTCATCAACCTGATGTCGATAGGTCTCCAAATAAGGTTTAAAATGTTTTGAATGAAAGTGCCTATCATTAAAACAGAAGGCCCTATATCGCCCACCTGCTATTGGTTGCGAAGGAAGTCATTGGTTGGCAAGATAAAAGGTGGCTGCTTAGAAAGTTGGTGGCTGCTTAGGAGGTAAATGGTTGAGTTGATGTTGATCAGGGAAGCATGACACTGTCTAAGTAGCTGTTGGTTACTAGGAAAATCAGTCAATAAAGTTTGTGAGCGGTGCATTTTTTGTTTAAAGTCGTGGTTGCTAGGGAAACAAGCTGCTGCTAAGGTTGTTACAGAGGTCAAAGAATACCCAGGAAAGTGATGGTTACCATGAAAATATGATGATATGAAGCAAATTGGTAAAGGACAAATCTTAATCGTAAACATATCAGCTCTAAGTTTTGGATAAAAATATCTTAAATATTTTCCTTTTATAATACTATGGTAAACTAGTTATCCCCAGGGAAGGGCCAACATTGACTCAAGGAGCATGATTTGAACAAATTTGGCAATGCTACATGCAAAAAAAACTAAGCTCGATGCATTGCAGTTTTTGAGTATTTTTTTTAAATATTATCCTTATATAAGTTTATGTAAAACTGAGCCTACCCCCCTGATTGCCATGTTTTAACAAACTTTCATCATTTGAAGGAACTTGGTTACACAAGGAACATTTCAAATCTTGTAAGCGGTGTCTGCCAGGAAGATTTTCAGTTTCCCGTATAATGATATAGTTAAAAAGAGACCGGCCCCTAGCACCTCTGTTTTTTACGAGCCAGCCCATCCCACTGGCAGCCATGTGTTTAACGAAAGAAAAAAATGGTTAAGAATTTCGGTAGAGGGTACTTAAAGAACATAAAATTATATCTGTGAAATTATTTTGAAATCGGGCCAGCGATTTCGGATGGGAAGACTTCCAAAACTTTCCAAACAGACATATAATGAAAAATATCCCCATCCCTTGTTTGTACAATGATGCTTTCATTATGAGTCTAAATGGAGTTATAATTTATTTCATAATTTGCTACGGCGAGCTTTGTCAGATGGCTGTATTTGAATGACAGCATCGTACTTTTTACGAGATGGAACCGTTGCTCCAGCCTGATTCATTCATTTTGCAGGGGATGTCTTTATCCGGTCGTTGAGTACTTGAAATTACTTCCTCAGTGTATATGTTAGTTTTTCATCATTCTGGATTGTTTTCAAACAATTATACTGTCTCCGATAAGGATTATAATATTAGTATTTGATTATTGATCAATTTTTGGACAGTGTACTCGTGTTTTGTTTGGACCTTACCTTGTTCCTGCAAACTGGATTGATTTTTAAATGATGATTAATGAGATTGTCCCTACAGTTTTAATTTTGATATATGAACATTTCGTTGAAATACGTTTGAAATCGCGCCAGCCGTTTATGAGGAGAGACAACAATCCTTTTAGCTGTTAAGGCAACCAGAGTTATGCAGAGAACAACATTTTCTATAATCTGGAAGAAACGTTTCTGTGAAGTCTGATTGGAATAAACCTAGTAGTTTATGATATGTCATGGAGATGCTGACGACGGACAGTTACCCGTCAGAATGGCTCGCCCTTAAGCTAAATTTTCGGTAAAAATGTATTGGTATGTTCCTTTGTCATATAGAAATACTGCAAAATCGTTGATAGCAATTGAGTATTCATTTGATACTTCATAAACTTAAGATAACTTAGGTTTTATATTTAAAAATTAATTGAATTAAAAGAAATGTACGTAAGACAATATTAAAACTGGGTTCACGATATACTTACCACCAAATGCAATAAAGCCATTGCGTTCTTTAAGATTGTTCTGCAAATCATCAAAAACATCACGATTGAACTTTTGTATAAAACGAATTGGGATTGATCCTCGTTTCAAAAGTATTGTCCTTAAGACTCTCTTGTCAAGGAAAGACTCTATACTTTTGTACATTTCGTTCACGTTTTCGTGCCATCCATGCATACCGATTCTGCACAACTTCTCGTCGATATCAAAAGCAGCGAAGTCATCGTGTTCTTCAGTCAAATCAGAAATAAACTGTATCCATTCACCAGACTGGAACACATCCTTGTCGTCCCTTTCATATGGAATAAAATTCTCCAAAATATTTGAGAAGACACTCACTATGTCCGAGTCCATATCACTCATATTTGCATTTCCAAAATCGTCTTCTTGATCCTTCACAAACACGACGTTGAACGCACTTCCTTCTATTTTCCATGAGGCCTCGATTCCCTTTTTTTCAAGGCTTTCGTCAATAAGTGCAATTACTCTTTCTTTTGATCGGACAAGCTCAGCACATTCAAACGATAGCCCATGTTTATATTTACTGACTTTCATTTTGTTTTTACTTTCATGAATTTCAAGTTTTGCTTGCGTTATGTCGCTTGGTTGCCCTTTTAAATCAACAAAATCATCACCAACTCTGACATCAAGCTCCGGTATTTCTTTTAGCCTTCTTATTAAACCGCGTTTTTCCATCAATTTTTTGTGAAGAAACGATATATGTATCCGTTCGGTTATCATGGTCAGTTGTCTTTCCCACTGCTTCACCTTGCCTTCGATGTTTTCAAAAACAGCAGATGTACTTGCCCTCAAGCCAAAAACTTCAATCCGACACTTTGATTCATCCCAGAGCACCACAGCGTCTGGGTGTTTAGAGAAGGCTAAAATGCAGCAATGTGAAATACAGTTATAGGCCGGTATTCATATAACATCTTAAAAAAATATAACTTAGGTTAGTTTCCTTAAACGTGCATGATAGAATCAAAATAATATACTATATTGATATGTGATTTACTTTAAGGTATTTTTTATAAATAATGTCAATGAAAATAAAGTTGTTGTTTTTTTTAAATTATCAGGACAATGAATTATATAAGTACCGTGATACATAAATTAGGAAAATAACCTAAGTTAGGAAACGATTTATTATTTAAGATGTTGTATTTTACCCAGGCTACGGCTAATGTATTGGTTATTGTATGTTTATGAAATCAAATACAAGAGTTCTGGGGCAAAGTAACGGTATGCGTGAAGTCTTTAAAAGTAATACATTTATTCCTTTTCCGAAAAACGAATACAACACAACAATTAACACGTTTTAAATGGTGCGTATCAAACTTACTAGTGCAATAATCATTGACATTTGTGAAAATCTTGTGGCTGAAGTCAAGTATGCGGTTGTCAATGTCATTTTCAAAAAAGTGTTCGACCAGATAAGTCACATCCCCAAGCCAACTCATTCTCAACTGCATTACGTTCGGCGTGGCTGTCGTGAGGCAACAAGAAAGTTTAAGTGTATTCTCGGTTATTTCGCATTCGCAAAAGTGTGCCTCCAAGTCCTTCAGAAACTTCGAACAGCATGTTCTAAAAAATGAATACAAATGATCCCAATAAATGATAGGAATAAAGCATGACATAGGTTTTAAACATATAAACACAACACACATGGATCATTTGACATAAATAATAACTCGTTTTAGACCATGTCTTCACACTTTAAAATGATTCTTAAATTCACCTGAAAAATGAAACACTAAGTAGACAAAAAAATCTTATTACATGTCGTCATAATAAAGCACAATGTTATCATACCACCTAATCAAATATGTTTGATATGTAATTCGACATTTACCGTAGAGGTTTTTGATGCGACCCCAGCCATGACCTCCCAAAATGGACATCAGTACTGGTTTCTACTGAGTTATTGGACTCGAACGTGATTATATTAGCTATTAGCTTTCTTTAAAATCAAGCTTAATGAAACTAATATAAACTAAACCGTGTATATAAAGACGTAAAACATGACGATGCTCACTTTTTCAAAAGTTTAGATTTAGCTGTTGACAATGAAAAAGCAATTGGCTCTGGGAGAGAAAACTTGTGCAATTTTGCATCATACAGTTCGCCCAATTCGCACTTGTAAAATGGCGACACTCGAAGTGATTGTCCGTTCAAAATGTGGTCCTTTTTGGCACAAACCCTTTCGACAACTTAAACAACACATTTCAGTGAAACACATCATGAAAAAGATGATATATCAAGAAGAATTGCCTGACATACAAATAAAATATGTATCCAATAATTCAGTGTACAATGCACTACTAATTGCCAATCATTAAAAATGGCCGGGGATCGGTTTGAATATCATGGAGTCATGCCCAAAGCATGGTAATGGGGCTTAGACCCCATTTTCAATTGTTTCCAAACTCATTTATATCAATTTCAAGGTTTTGATGCAATTGTCAATGCAAAAACAATATTTATAACTGTACAATAGTCTAAAGCTAAAAAAGGTCGGAATCCTGATTTCCTGAACTTTAAAACCCATGAATGCATGCACAAGAAATAATGGTGAATATAGTTATAACTTATGAGTAATTATTCTTTAAAAGTACCGTACATCAATGGCATTTGCATGAATGAAATATAGTCTTATTAAACTCATTCTGTTTTACCTTCCGCATCAGAGAAAGTCACAATAGTACAGTTTCCGTCGTCGGTCTCATACGGTGTGCACTCGACGTCTCCTCCTAAAACATGTAATAAACAAAACATACCTAGCTTTCTTATGGAAATCAAAAGAACTTTCAACATATAAAAATACAACACATTTGGGAAAAAAAATAACATATTATCCATAAGTTCAAACATACGAGGTCTAACAGCATACCTCCTTTTTCCTCACTTTCAAAGTAAAGCTCCAGCATGTCAACCGTCACACCGCCGTTGCAGCTAATGGCAATCATCGGTGTTTTGTCCAGTAGGTGCAGCTCCGGGTGGAAGGACAAATTCATCCTCTTGGCAAAGTTTTTCTTCATGTACTCCATATCTGCAAATTATAAGACAAAACTATACTGGCCCCGTCTCTATTGGATTTGAAAGCTAAAGGCCACTTTATGTTTTGGCGCATTTAGTCAAAAGGTCAGACCAGCTTTGCTTTGAGCAGGATATTGACAGTATAAAGAAACAATAGCATAGTTTAAAAAAACAGCATTTAATATCAAAATTCAGTGAACCATAAAATCGAACAACCTAAAGTAGTTTACAGTAAAATTTACATTATACTATTTACTTTTCAAACATATATTAAGACTTTCCAATTAGTGAACGAAAGGAGGGCCCATATTTACTAACAATGAGCAATGTATTCATGATTTAAATGCTATGTATGTTACATGAGACTTGTTCTACCTTTATTTGTTAACATTTTGTCAAACGGAATGATATTAATGACACCTCGTTAACTCAAGACGTAGGTGAAATGGACCAAGGCTACGTACCAGGTTTTCCTTCCACAGAAAACACGGCACACGTTTTCGGGAAGTTGAAAACTATTGAATCTTGAATATAGTCAGCAGTGTTGCCCATGCAAACTTCAAAGAGATTGATGAGGAATTCTTCAGAAGCGTTTTGGTCTATTCCTTTTACAAATATGCAGTACATCGAAGTGTCTTGTTCGACCTTTGGCACAAAGACGGCAGACAATTAATTACGTGCAGTTACAATGGCTGATAAATACTAGTATCACCATGTGATGTTTATTAATTTCAAGAACCGCAATGTAATTAAATATTTGCGTAAACATCTTAAATGCTAATGAGACAAAAGGGCCAAAATGCCTGATGGGCATAGGTCGCGCACCATCTGGCATTTACATGAGGCGAAATTGTTTGCTTCAAAGGTGTTAACAAGATAATTTTATTCATATGGCCTACTTTTGAATTTAAATGAGTCAGTATCGAATTTGACAAAGATTTTATGGAGACAAACGTTTTGACCAAGTTTCGTTAATTGTGGACCACATTTTGGTCTGTAGATTAACGAATATTGTTCTTTAATATGATCTTATGACCTCGTGCCTGACTCAAAATAACCTAGTATCGAAGTTTAATACAGTCAACAAAATAACGAAATACATAGAGTTTGACCAATATTGTGGCCACGAGATGGGTAACAGGTTTTTGCACCCTATTTTACTTACAGCTATTCTGAAACCTCACCTGAATTTAAAGGAAACACAACATTCTGTTGTAGCCACTAGAGTTTTAACAAAGTTTTTCATTCATTTGACCTAGTACCTTGTTTTTAACTTTTTGATCCAACATCAAAGTTGACCTAGATTCAGAAGAGTGACGCATTTCTTATGAAATTTGTGCTCTAATGAGCGTTAACAAACCACTTTTAGACGACGAACCACGGACGAACGACGTTCATCCAACGATCATAAAATTGCACACTAAGCACTTGATGAAACAAGACCATACCTCTGTCGGTGTTGATTCTCTTCGTGATTTTGTTGTAACCTTTTCTTGTTTGCCTGCAAGATCAGAAGTGGGAATGTTATATATAACAACACCAATACAAACTTTAACAATAACAATACTGCATTTTGTTTTTATAAATATTCTTTTAATTCAATTTTATTCAACAAACCTGTCGTAGACTTTCTGTGCTCTGGCTTTGGTGCCTGTTTTGGTGGCTTCTTCGACTCAACGTGTCTTAGGTGTTTTTGTTCTTGTTCGTGCTTTACTGCCGGTTTCGGAGTTGGCTCGATTGGAGTTCTGTTTTGCCCTTCATTTTGCTTTATTTTCCTAGGCGATACTTTTGCACTATAAGCTTTAGAAAAATCCATTGTTTGTGGTTCGGGATGTGCATACGGCGGATAGTATGGGTAAGGATAATACCCCTGTGGGAAACTTGATGCCTGATATTGAGAATTTGGCATGAATGGTTGCTGTCCTGGATAAGGTTGCCAGAATTGCTGCGGACCATACGTTTGTCCCGCTTGCATTCCATATTGCCCTTGAAAAGCGTTGGCATCATAATATCCAGCAGCAGGTGGATACCCTTGAGTGTGTGTGTAGTCAGTGTAACTGCTGTATTCGTCACTTCCTGCCATTATATTTTCTTGTGTTTCACTGTCATCTGAAAGGTCAACACTATCAGATTCAACTGTTCGTGAAATGGCATCAGTCTCGATCGTGTCTTCTGTGAGAGTTGGCGTAATCGGTTCTTTACCTAGGGACATGGACGGTTTGGGAGGCACGGGAGGTGGAACGCGCTTGCTACGAGACTGATTCGTTTCTGATGTCATTGAAACTCCTTTTCCAATGATCGAACGGTTGTCTGATATTGAGTGCCGCTGTCGCATTGAATCGGGCTTGCTTGGTATAACTGATGATCCTTGGATGCTTTCCTCGATTTGAGACGCTGCGCTCTTCTCGGGTTGTTTATTGTCTTGATTGTCGCTTGGCTGTTGGTTCATGCTTTGTTCTATGCTTACGTCCATACAAGGTCTAAAAATCAAGTTTAACTGAGTCAGTAGCTTATGTCCTCACGTCATACATTCCTAATAGTTAAAGAAAACCTAATGCAGTAACACATACAACTAAAAGAATTTCAGCATTACAAAGCACATGTTTTAGTACAGTTTGATACGAAAAAGTACGTGTTTTAGTTGGTAACATTTACCAAAATGGTGAAAATATTTGGAATCTGTAAAAATGCATTCAACTTATAAATTTCTGCATCATTTTCTTTGTTTATGATTACTTGTATTTTCCTGGGACGTGGTATCCCTTGAACACGTCGGGGGCGGACTTCCCTGTGGGTCGCTCACTTTCCCACGGCCCCTCCACCTTGGCGCCCGAACTGCTGTATGCGAACTCTTCCTCGTTCCCGCTACCGCTAGGACGGGACATACTACATGTCTGAAGTAGTATGAATGTTGTACCCTGTGCATGTGTCTGCGTTTTATAATCGCTAATGCAATGTATGTATTATTGATGTTGCAGTTGTTGTTGTTTTGTTTTTTAGCATGAGACCCATAACCTTGAAATATTACTCTAATATGAATCGACAAAGAAATTAAACGTTAACTGTCTAGTTCCTGATACCGTTATATTTCTTGTTACTTTGATTGGTTAACAGAGAGGTTGCAAAACACTTCTTGAATGACTTCGTGTATGTGTTGGCTTCTTTTTATGCACATAGTTTTTCCAACATCATTTAGTTGTTATCAATAAAGAAAGTTGTTATGAGTACAGAGCATGTATTTGGATTGAAAGTTTTAATCTTTGAATTATTAATTGTTCCAGAAATAATGATTTACTAAATCATGGTCAATATGGACCAGTCCACCCAGTCCGCTTAATCCAGTCACGTGACCTATGAGCATAACTACTGTAAACATCTTTTTGAATATTTTAACAGTTTAAACACTGCTTGTCCTAACAGCAGTTATAGATGTTAAACTCTAGGGGTTGCGTACCGTACTATCTATCCTAGCGATAGGTATAAGTAGGGTAGGAGCTCTAGGGTTTCAAATTTAAAAGTCTTGTCATTGCAGTCGTCTATGAAAATTATTTCAAAATTCAATCCATTCGCTGAGAAAAACCCTATAACAAAAGGCAATGATAATAATATCAAAGTTTCTTACTTTCCATATTGTAACGTGGGGCAAAAAGGAAAGAAGTCCATTTATTGTTGATTTAGCATTAATTGTACAATTATTATTTTCACTTGAAATCAGTTTCCTTATCAATTGTTGCATACTTAATATAATGTTACGAAGGGACACAGATCTTGATATACTACAGTATAGGTCCACATTGTAGTTATTCATACTGAACAAATGATATGTTCCATAGCGTGTACAACTCCATTTGGAATCTTATTAATCGCACCGATTCCGCACGTTGTTGTAAGAACTAAACCAGCAACGTTACATTTGTGAACTGTATCTTATGGATTCAAATAAAATTGAAAAAAAAGAAGATTAAATTGTAATTTTAAGCTCATTTCTAAAAGATGGTAACCTTTAATGATGTGCAAGAACAAACACTAAAGATGGACAGGGACAACCGGGATTTGTCACAGTCATTCAAGTCGTTCAAGTCACATTCCGACTTTATTGTTAAGGCCCTCTAAAGGAACAATCACAGAAAATGAAGTGCAGTTAGCTTATGCTGTAGGATTGAGAAAAGGTTCGTTCTATTTTCAGCACGTGGAGATCAACAGACGATCAACAAAAGATCGCACATACATACTTCTACAACCAGTTCGAGAACTATTGTGAATCCAAATCACACCGTATATATTCAAGATTCAAAACAAGAAAACAAGAATAAGGCGAATCATTTGAACAGTTGTAACAGATTTGAGATTGCTCATCAAAGATTGTGAATTTTCAGGGGACATTTTTTATTACATGATTCGCGATCACCTTGTATTTGACGTTCGATCTGTGAAAGTCCGCGAAAAGTTCATCAGCGAAGGGTACGGTTTAACATTACAGAGACCTTATCACATTGGTAGAGCGTTTGAATGAACAAAACCACACATTAAACAAAAGGACACTAACCAAAGCACGAAGGCTACGTGTTCACAAGTACCTTACCTGACGTATACCTGACATTATATGATTAAGAGATAAATAATACAGTTAAATCGTGATAACATCATAAGACAAACGGACAATATGTAACAATTTACTAATTCGATAAATAAGAAAAGAAACCATAAATGAGACCAAGGACGTATGTCCAGCAAGATGAAAAGACTAATGTGAAAAAAATAAATCTAAACATGTGAATTTACGGATCAGCCAAACTGACATTAATTAATCAGATCAACTTCAACTTCAAAGTTTATTGACAAATCGGCATATAACAATACCTTTGGCCAATCACTTAATTACAGGTAGATTTCTTTTCTTATTTATCGAATTAGTAAATTGTTACTTATTGTCCGTTTGTCTTATGATGTTATCACGATTTAACTGTATTATTTATCTCTTAATCATATAATGTCAGGTATACGTCATATATACCCATTACATCCTGACGATGTTTGATGAACGACCAGCGAAATAAGTATTTTCTTGTTTACTTATCTTCAATTGGAACTCCAGTAATAATACACAAATAAAAGCAATAAATTTTCATTAATGGGCCAAACAGGTTTTTCCTTAACCAATCAATAAATAATTTTACCCTTTGTTTCACTAAGAACGTAGGGATAATTTCAACTATCTCAATACTAACGTTATTTCAGTGCTTAAAACGGCACAAAACGACTTGTGCACATTTACCAAATAATCAAAGCCTTACACCTATTTTCTTAATCCTTGAATGTTCAGGAAAGCATACTGGAAGTATTCATTTTAAGAAAATAGATTTTTTTACAATTTATTATCAATTAAAGCTTTTACTAATGATTCTGAATGATTTTTAATCTAAATCTAAAATTGGATGTTGGTAATTTTATGCTGTTTGCATCTGCAATTTTTTTCAGTATGAAAGTTCAATTTATGTTAAACGTTATAGGAAAACACATCAAAATAACGGCATTATATATGTAAAGGAATGTAGTATTGCCATAAATGATTCTGCTTATGTGCCGTGTTCTGCTTTACAAAATTCCTGAGTTGAAAAGGAGCCAAAATATCGCTTATAAATATGTTTTATCTGTACTCAAACCATGTACATTCTTGGTTTTCAATTACCTAATAAAATGAAAATTTATTAGTGGACTATAAAAGCACACACTTGTAATGTGTTTGTTTATTTGGAAGTCATAAACCAATGATAAGCTTGAACGTTTTAGCTTTAAGGCAGGTTTAAACAAATGATTTATCATATTGCTTCTTATGTTTTCTATATTTCAATGAATAAAACCATGTAGCTATAATCAACTTCGAAAATATGCGATCAATTATTTGTAACCTTAATTATATTCGAATGATTTTTGTTTAAGTCAATTCAATTAAAAACTAAAAAAAGGAGAATACTTGTAGATTGCACGTTCTTTGTCGCTGCTCTACTTTAGGAAACTAGAATCACATTTTAAATACATATATACACATCTTAAATATACAAGCAATGCATTTCACAAAATACCATTTTTCATAGTTCCCGTACTGCAATATGACCGTATTCCGCATAAACATCTAACTGGTCAGACAGTTAACTGGTCGTTAATTATCAAATGCATTTTTCCGTTTAAGAATATATAAAGTACATTTTGGTCATTTTTTCAAGTTTATTTGATAATTTTAAAGAACTCGGTAAGTGCGATACTAGTTTGTTGTTATCCAACAGTGTTCGTAGCTCCGATTTCGAAACAGGAGGTCTAATTACGACAAGACATATTCATTTATATTTATACACCAGTCATTTGTACCCACGCCCCCCCCCCCAGGTCCGGCACCAGTCAATTGTAGCCACGCCCCCCCCCTCCACCAGGTCCGGAAAATACCGGGGATAGCCGGGGAAATGGGCCGTGGTTTTACCTTTCAGGTGGCCCCGCTGTGCCGGGTGAATGCGGTGGTTTTGTCTTCGCTTCAAAATATAGCGGGGAATCGGCCTGAACTATAGGGACTCCCTGGGGTGCGAGGGCATTTGGCGGGGATTTTACCATCTGTTCGTCCCCGCAGGGCAGGGATTCATTGCCAACTTTGGAGAAATCCGCTGAAGCGAAAGTGCCTATAGAGTTATATAGGGAAAATATGGTTAAACAGTTTTCACGAAATAGTCTTTTAACAGATCAACTTACTTCCTACATATATGTTTGGATAATTCTTGCCCTTGAAGATGATGGTTTTGTATTAATTGTATGATTTTTACATTTTGGTCCTTTTTAAGGGTTTTGTTGGTCATTAAAAGTTACATTGAAGTAAGAAGGCGCTTAAAATTGTTTTGCTATTTAAACTTATTAAAGACATCCGATCGCTTAGCTTTCAGCGGATTACCATACAGAATTATTTTCTCTTTCAAATGCACTTTTCGAAATAATGATTTTTTAAATATCTTTTGGTCCTTTTTGAACATTTATGTAAGATTTGAACAAAATCGATGCCCAGAAATTGTGTATTCAACTGTACGGTAATGGTTTTATGGCCCACCCCGCGGCGTATTCACAGCAGGATAAAAATAATCCATCGGCAAGTTTATGACACTTGGTATGACATATATATGCAACGAAGTTTGTCATTAATAGCAATGAAATAATTCTATCACTTTTTCGGATGTTTTTCCTGTTATCATTAGTATATAATTGATATTATATATGATACTAGATTATTCATTTACATTAGTAGTTAAGAAATATCATATAAAACGAAATTAAGAAATATCATATAAAAAAGTAATATATTTAGCAAATATTATTCCCTTTTTTAATCGCAATCACTATTACAGAAAAAATATATTAAATATTAATGTTTCAAGTTCCATTCGCAATTTTGGAAATACATATGGGCTACGAAACATAATAAATAAGGGTATTCAAAGGTAATAATTTACATATCTACATCGAGTCAACATGTTCATTAGTAATGCTTAAGTTCTAATTCTTAATGGTTAACATTTTGGTCTACCATTTTGCACTCACCCAAACATGTTTGTAAATTTAGCGGAAATACCTTAGTTAGTAATCTAGGAAAAATATTTACACGTGTGCTCACTAAAAGAGTCGAAAATTGGTTCGATGAAAATAACTTGCTGTCGGATGCCCAGTTTGGTTTTCGAAAGGGATCTAGCACAGAAGATGCAATATTTGTTTTGCATAATGTTATCGAAAATGCCCTTTTTAATAAGTTACGATTACCATGCGCATTTGTTGACCTAAAAAAGGCATTTGACTCTGTTTATAGGAATGCTCTGTGGTACAAACTCTCTAAAATGGGGTTGGATGGGAAACTACTTAAAATATTTAGAGCAATGTATTCTGTGGTAAAATCGTGTGTCAAACATATCAATTCAGTCTCCGATTTCTTTGATATTTCTATTGGTTTACGCCAAGGACAAAATAATTCGCCGATTTTGTTTGCATTATTCCTAGAAGATCCTGAAAAATTTCTACAACAGAACGTTGACTGTGGTATTAGCCTATACGATTTATGTATTATGATATTACTTTTTGCAGACGATATGGTAACAATTTGAAACTCAGTAGAAGACTTACAGAGAAGTTAAGACCATCTTTACGAGTTTTGCCAAACGTGGGGCTTAGAAGTTAATATAGCCAAAACTAAGGTTGTAGTATTCCGTAAAAAAGGACCGGTTAGGGCTAATGAAACTTGGGTATATAGTGGCGTACCACTTGAAGTAGTTGACAACTTTAACTATCTAGGCACAGTATTTAACTACACGGGCACTTTCGTTTTAAATAATCAATTTCTGGTCGGTAAGGCTCTAAAGGCTATGAACGTATTAAACAAAAATATTAACAAATATGACGTACCTCCGAAAATTGCACTTCAATTGTTTGACTCATTTGTAGGTTCGATCCTTAACTATGCGAGTTCTGTCTTGGGGTTTTCAAAATCGAAAAATATTGAAAGGATCCACCTAAAATTTTGCAAATCGCTTCTAGGAGTTAAGCAAAGTACATGTACAACGGCTGTTTACGGAGAATTAGGGCGTTATCCAATATATATTAACAGATACGTGCTAATTATTAAATATTGGTTCAAAGTACAACAGTCCAATAATATTTTATTAAATTTGTTATACCGTAAATCAGTTAATTTAAGCGAGAAAGGCCTTACAACTTGGGCATCTAACGTTAAATGTTTACTTGAGGAGAATGTGTTTTTAGATGTCTGGGTTAATCCGGGGAATTATAATGTCAAACTCTTTGCTCAAGTCTTTAAACAACGTTTAATCGATAGTTTTCTACAAAAGTGGCGTGCTGATATTGAAAACAGTGCGAAACTTAATATTCTATACTTGCATCTGCACAGTACGTTTGGTATGGCTGAATATTTTAATTTACTATATAACAAAACTAATAGAAAATACCTCACTCAATTACGTGTATCAGCTCATAGGTTTCGTATTGAAACTGGCAGGTACGGACAAAACAGACTGCCAAGAAATGAAAGATTATGTTTATTATGCCATACACAGGAAATTGAGGATGAATTTCATTTTGTTATAAAATGTAACTGTTTCGATGACATATGTAAAAATGTTATTAAAAAGTATTTTTATGTAAAACCCAGCATGTTTAAATTTACTCAACTAGTTAGTAGTAATAACAAAACAACTATTGTAAATTTATGTAAATTTTTGGTACAGGCAAATAATAGAAGAAACCTATTAATCAATGATATTGTTTAAGTCGTAATCGTACAATCACTATCGTGACCACTAATCATCTGCATTTCCATAATGTATCTAAATAACTAGATAAACAGCTTCTTATATCTATTATTATCAATATTTTCATACGTGAACATTCTCCCTATTTCTTGAGCTATCTTGAATTGTTATTGATATTGGCTACCTTGTAACGATGATCATACGCATGAATATTTTGTTTAATTGTATATATTTGTTTGACGAGATGCTGTGTTACATAAGTCGAAATAAACTTCTGTTCTGTTCTGTTCTGTATAATTATTTTGATTAGGCAAGAAATGTGTTACACGGAATTTTGTCAGCATATTTTAGTAACGAGTCCACTATGTTTTCATAACGTGTCAAAAGCCATTAAATCAACGTGCTGTTATTGAATAAAAGGGTATACCTGTCTTATTGTCAATTTAACATTAATGACATTTTAACTTGTATCGTTAAAGACCGGTACTAAATGATAGCAACTGCAGATAATATTTCATTTTAGCTGTTCCTTTCCGAAAATTCACACCATATATTGTGTTACACTGCTATCAGAAAAATTACCTAACTGTTAAAATATAGGTGTTGAAATGGCCCAAATTAAATGTCTTGATAAACGATCAATTATAGACTTCAACAAAAAAGACACGGGATATAATATGTAAAAGAAGAAAGTTTATCAGAGATGATTTGATATCCCAGTACTTTATCAACTTCCGTTGTCCCTGTAGAACAGTTCTACCTAAATATGGCTAAATCTAAAAACTGACATTTTCTATCAGAACTTATGATAAAAGGACGGGTCAACTTTATGACCCTCATAAATTATGTATTTCTTATCTGCCTAATTCTTACACTGCGTCCAGTAGCTAAACAAGTGCTAAACTAGCGTATCTTAACGCTACTATTGCTCTGAGATGATAAATCGATAGAGACCGTCGTTACCCTGATAAGCTCCAAAGTTGGCAATGTTAGCCGGGGCAGGCTGGACCGAAAGTAAAAGTCCCCACTATTCCCCGGATCTGGAGGGACCGTGGTTACAACTGACTGGTGTATTATAATACCCACATTTGAAATACGTGATTTTGATGTGTTTACCTGTTTGGTGTTACATAGATTGACATTTCATACTGAATAGTTGGCAGATGCAGAGAATAAAATGATCCAATTTGTGCTTTAAAAATCATTCAGAATCATTATTATTAAAAGCTTTAAGTGTAAAAATGAAACTGGTTGTTTAAAAAGTGGTTAATTTTACTTTGCTTTCATGTACATTTCTCATGGATTAAGAAAATAAGTGAAAGGTTTGGATTTTTTAGTTCATATGTACACGCCGTTTTGGGCCGTTTTCAGGCGCTGAATAAAAGTAAAGTATTGAGATGATTGAAATTATCCCTATTTTCTTAGTAAAAGAAAGGGTAAAAAAATATTTATTGCTTGCTACAAAAGAAAAAACAGTTTGGCCCATTCATGAAAGAACTTTGCTTTTATTTGATTATTAATGACTGCGTTCCAATTGAAGGTGGTGGAAATTGTTTTGATATACCAAAAATAATGTCGAAAACAATGGCCCTATAAAGGATCCCGAGTTTAATTTAAAAGAAAGTTGCAGAAAACACTGTGTTTCTACCTTATGAGACTATAGTTGTTTATTGTAAATAGTTTTGCACTCGCCAATCATTTAATAGTTTTTTTTGCATTTTCAGCTATTAAATACACGGTTACAGTTTTGTTATCAGTAATTTATATTTCCCATAAATACATCAGTTAGAAGTTAAAGGCTTATCACTCAAAATGTATGTTTGTTATACATGTGTATGTATTGATTTTGAATAAGAGAGTCACTTTAAAATGAACATAGTTTATAAACAACTAGCATTGCCTCGCCCAACCTCATGAATGCACATATAATACATATTCAAAGAAGAAATGTTTCCAATGACATTCATGTCAGTGTTGAAAGGACTACTTGACGATGATAAGCAATATTAAATAAATGATATATTTCCTAAATTTAAACAAAGCTATAATTCAGTTAAATTGAAAACAAAACTTGAAGTACGTTTCTGGTTCAAACAACACTTGGGATTTAAACAATAGTAATTACAACTTTGATAATTCATGTGCAATAAAATAAAGAGTAAAAGGAGCATACCTGTTCTCTCGCAAAACACTTATTAAGTAATCATTATATTTTCTTAAATGATTAAGCCAGTTGTTCTGTCGATCTGTTATCTGGTTTTTACGTTGAACGCAGACCTCGTAAATAGTAGTAAGAATATACGAAAGTGTGTGTGATGAGGCCGCCGGCGATTAACATCATTTTCAATCCGCGTACAGACGGCCCATTGTACTGCATGTGCTGAGACACGCACTCACGCACGCGCACACACACATATATAATATATGAGGATGGGTACTAAGGACACCAATTGAGTTCCTTAACAGGAGACCTATTTTGAACAATAGTTTATCATTGTTCAAGCTTTTTGATCACTTTTTGTTTATTTTGTGTCCTTGAATGAGTCATTGTTGTTCAAATGTCTGGAAACCAGTGAAATAAGACTGCTGACAAAGGATCAGATTACAGTCGTTCAGTATTTCTGTTAGATAGACAAGAATAGGTGATTTCGATTGCAAATATGTAAAAAATAACTATTTCTTTTCTCAAAAACACGATTTTGACTGTGTGAATGGCTAATTTCAAATAGCTCTAATCTCTAACGTTTTTACAACTTTTTAATTTTTTGTCTTGGAATGAGCAAATTTTTGCGTCACTATCTGCAAACCAGTAATAAAAGACTGCTGACAAAAGATCAGATCGTAGGTTTTCATATTTCCATGTTTATTAATGTTTTATGGCCAAAAACTTTCCTCACGGTTTAAGGAAAATGCAGAAAACATCAATTTTTGAACTTATATATAAAAGTCTGCGACCTTATATGACTAGTTTCCATGCATTCTCGCATAAATTGGCTAGTTCCAAAACAAAAACAAAAAAAATAGTTGTCAAAACGTTCAATCTACTGTATGAGAGCGCAGCTTTAAAAGCAGAAACGGACTAGGCCAAAAAGGTAATTTGAACGATTTGACACCTTAAAGTTTATAACCAGCCATAATAGACTAGTCCATTGTGAACGGTTATCAAAGCGTCGTGCATATGTCATTAAAATCAAATATTAGTTTAGTCTAACCGCAGTAAAAATCATTCGGTAAAGTCCGTCGAACACGGAATTAACCGAGAAAACTGGTTCTGACCGGTTTAATGTTGCTAGGTCCGAGGGAATCCAAATACTCTTTTCTATCCAATCACAATTTAGTATCGAGTACGACGTCAACAAGAAAAGAGTGAAGAAAAATCATTGTGTATATATTTGAGTAAATTTCTGTTAAGAGTTTAAAAATCGAACCGAAAATAGGAGGACTGTACAGTTCTTGGTTTGGTAATAACAAGAATACGGAAATGACAGGATCAACAGAGATTCTGGACAACCAACCCTTGGCGAAATTCCTCTGTGGAGTCGTCGAAGGTAATTATTTCAAAATGGCGGACAAAACTTGGCAAATCTCCAAGTCTGGATCGACCTTGGCCCGCGTACTTTTCCATACGTTGTGTTAGCATTGTTTATCATTTAATAACACCTTTTTTATTCAGGTTTGAATTTATATTGCCATGTGGCTTTCATGTCGTCTGATCATAAAAAAGTTGGAAACCAGGCTTGATCGTAGATAAATTTAATTCATTATTAATTGTAAAATATTTAAGCTGTTTCGTTTTCTAAAAATATCCACAAAAAGGCATCATCAGGTTGGGGAATATCATTAGTTTCAGTATTATTCCGAATGATCATAATCTTATTTATACTGGTGATGTCCATACATTTACCTAAATAATTATTTTGCGAGTAAAATGTTTTACACTGTATTTACCTCAATAAGCGTTACTTTGCAAGAAAAATGATGTTTAATTATTTACATTGTAGCCCTTCCCTGTCTGAATGCTTGGTCATGTTAGTAAATACATGTATGTTTGGTGCTTTATTTTAGAAATATGGGAAGCTGGTAATCAATTTGATGAAAAGGTAGCTACAATAATGAGCGATCAGGGATACTTTTTTATTATTTTGACATTTCATGTGTATCCCTGTAACGCTACAACTCTCTACCATTTAACACTGGACGAAAGAATATATAGTAATATTATGCATCGATGTTGATTAATAATGATATAATTGTTACAAATGTACCTAACAGTGATCTTAACTGGGTTGGATTTGTCGTTAGAGTCGTTATTTTCACATAAATATACTCTGGGTCACGAAATGAGCGTAGGAGTCCACCATTTTATATACATGTTGATTTTTATCGAACAAATTTGTACCCATCCGTCAATGATGGTTAACCCTGTGCGCGGTCACAGTTATCCTCCCTTTTCTATGTATTGTGCAGAGCAACGCAACAGTGTTCAAAAATGGTGATACCTAATCATCATCATCATTATCATCATCATCATCATCACGAACATCATCATCATCAACTTCTCCCAACTTGACCCATCAAACACGTTAGCGTTCAGCGCATTGAAATGGTTGCATTTTAATAGTGTTATTTAACCGAACCTATTAACGACCAAAATATTCGAAATCCTCTACCCCGTTTCATACATGTACACAACCTGTCAGATTTGTCCTAGATTTACAGATTAATGGATACAATCGATGCGTGTAAGTGCAATATGGTATCTGAACATGTTTTTTTTGGCATAATGACTTAAATAAATGTGTGTTTGATAGTAGGCAATGATATTTTCGTAGAAATTTGAATTTATAACAAAGATAATTTAAAAATTGTGGCCGCAAGGATCCTCTGCGCAAGGCCCGTTTGCTACTTTTTGCTGGGATGGTGGACGTCACCAGTCTGCCATAGTCTAAAAATTGTCAAAAGACTGGTTGACGGCCATTTAGGTGGACTAGATGAAAAGGCAGTTGATGCTTCATAATATTTTGATCTTGAGCAATGTTATACTAGAAGTGCTGATATTTTGTCGTATCTTTTGTGGTTTTCTTGTTTAATCAATCCATATTTGAAATTATGTTCATCACTTTCAACTGTATTTTTTAAGTGAGAGAAAAATACAAGTTGAATACGAAACAAGTAAACATTTGTATGATCTTATGTTCAGCTGTAGTCCAAATAATTGTATGTTGACAGTTTTTTTTAAATTTTTGATATGGCAAATCCTTCATGTACAAATTGTTTAGTATCAAAAGTGGGTAGTTGTTCCGATCAGGATTCCGGGTTAAAGCATATAGCGTCTATAAAATATCATAAAAACAAGAAATATTACCAGCTAATGTTATTTTATATTAGTTCATTTTATATCGCTCGGAACATTTCGGCCTTGGCCGAGTTGGTACGATTGTATATCAAGGTCTATCTCGAAGCTTTGTCGGATGAGGCCGAGTTATTGCGATTGTATCGAGTTGTTCCCCTTCGCATAATTGTTGTCTGTGTCGGTCAACTTTTGTTTTATTGGAAAGGTAAACAACTTGTTTTAATGCATTAAATGCTTGTTTAGTGCAAAATAACATTTCACTTACATGGTGAAATATGAAAATCTTTATGATCAATTTCAACCATAAAATACTTTAAAAATATATATTTTTAAAACACCCCCGTTTTTTTGCACATTCCCGTTTAGACGTTAGGGATTGGAAGAATCCTGTATAACAAGTCTATTATTTTAGACTACACCAGCTGCTGATATCAAACTCAGTTAAACTGTTTAAACCTTGCGAAAAGTGATGCTTATGAGGTAACGTCATTGTCGTGTGTCTAACAACAATGTCTGCCTCATGTCACTTTTGTCATGGGTTTGAGTTTAGGTCACTCATATTTAATAACACTTATACATTCACATTGACCATAAACTGAAAAACTATCAAGGTCATACCTTAATTTATCATTTTCAGGATTCTATGGTATACCATGGACAACGGAGCAGAGAAAGCTCCTATTCCAGTGGATGAATTACATGGGGATGACCACCTACATGTATGCCCCCAAAGATGATGCCAAACACAGGGCATTTTGGAGAGATCAGTATTCTGTGGAGGAAGCAGGTAAATATGCTCATATTTTGTTTGTCTTTATCTCCCAGTTTTGTTTTGTTTTGTCTATATCATATGTTGTACTCTTACATCTGTGCATCTGACTCAACATAGTCAAATTAACACTAGTGTTGGGAATCGGTTCCAATTTTACTATCGATAATCGGTTCCACTCAAGTAACCGATTATCGATAGTACAATCGTTTTTTTTAAATACTAGATACATCCTAAAGTGAAGTTTTATTCATGCACATTATTAAACTCTTAATCATTATATGCATATACGTTATGTATATGATTAAAGTTAATAAGTGTTATATAGAAAATAGTTCATTTTTACTTGCTCATTGTGGCTTTCATCAGCCATTTTGTTAAAGATCACATCTGAACACCTACTTATATTATTTTTTTCAGTTTTTTTTTTAATGGTCGATTATAACCAAATGCAATCGATTGTCGCCGATTTCAGGCCCAACCAATCGATTTTTGATTATAATCGATCATCGGAACATCACTTATTAACACGTTATTATTTTTACAGATAACCTGACCGGTCTTATAGAAGCAGCAACAGAGAACAACATCACCTTTGTGTATGCCATTTCTCCAGGGTTGGACATCAGCTTCTCAAGTGCCAAAGATGTACAGTGTTTGAAGAGGAAGTGTGAACAGGTATGTTTGGATTTAATAGGAAAATCGATTTTATTACATGGCCTTAATTTATTGATGCATGGTAATGCTAATTCAAATGCCGGGCTGAAATGATCAAACCATGCTGCTGCATCAGAAAATTGTTTTGCCAGGCTTGGCTTATCTATAAGCTAGGGGTTTTAAACAGTTCTTGTTACGATTTTTATTCATTTTATTACCAAGATTTGTGATGATATCTTTCATAACAGGTTGCTGCATTTGGGTGTCATGCCTTTGCCCTGCTCTTTGATGACATAGACCCAGAGTTAAGTGCATCTGACAAGAGTGCATTTCAGTCCTCTGCCTGTGCCCAAGTCTCCATTACAAACGAGCTGTTCGAGCACCTGGGCCAACCAGAGTTCTACTTTTGCCCAACAGGTGAGTGAGAACTTGCATGCTACATATAATACTACATATAATACTGTTAGCTTGTTAGTAAGCATTTTCTTACTACAAACTGTAAAACAAGAGGGAGTTTTAATGCCTTAACTTTTGCCATCATAGTCATCATTTATTCTTCAAATGTACAATTATGTTGAAATATATTTGACTCAGAGAGGGTGGGACTGCGCCCAGCCCTCTCCCCCATCAACAAACGCCCCTCTCAAGTTGCGCCTGAAATATTGGGATAGCCATGCATTGCACATGAGATGTGTGGTCATTTTTTCTTAAATTAAGTGCTTAACACATTGTCAAAGGATTGAAGTTTCTTCATAACATGATATTTTTATATTTCAGAATACTGCACATCAAGAGCCATGCCCAACCTTGCTACATCAGGTTATTTGAACACGGTTGGGTCCAAATTGCTTAATGACATTCACATCCTCTGGACTGGCTGTAAAGTGATCAGTAAGAAAATCACAATCTCAGAGCTAGAGGAGGTGGCCAAAGTGTTCCGTAGGCCTCCAGTTATCTGGGACAACATTCACGCAAATGATTATGACCAAAGACGCATGTATCTTGGTCCGTTTGATGGCCGGTCCGCAGACATCATTCCCTATTTGCGAGGTGTCCTCACAAACCCAAACTGCGAGTTTGAGGCTAACTACATTCCACTACACACGCTTGGACAGTGGTCGCGGTCCAACAAGAATGGAGTCAAGAAAGATATCATTACAGGTTAGCGCTCTATTTGTCAAATAATGTTAACTGGGCTATTGCTTTTAGTTTTATTGTCAACTTGTAATACTGACAGATACGTATACTTGACAATGATATATTTCTAATAATTGATGAAATATATTACCATGTAAAAATAGTATGAGGACACAAGTCATAATCATCTGACCATTGATAATGATAACTGATATCATCTTTCATTGTCATGCTGGCTTTTATCTCCATATCTTTTTGTTTTGTTTTCAATTCTAAATTTCCATTCACAATTTCTTCACCTAAAGTGGACCAAATTAAATTCTTGACAAGTCAATTAGCAGGGCTGATATTTTTGGGGTCTTTTAAGGGGAAAAAACTAATATTAAATCATGTCCTTAATCACAGGACACTAGACAGCTTTTTCTTTTAACAGTAAAATTTCCTAATTTCGGCATTTGCTGTTAAAATTCATCAAACCTTGTTTCTTTGTTGGAAAGTATATGGTAAATTAATAATTTTAGGCTTTTTTGTCATGATTTTTACAATTCTAAGGGCTCATTTTGCTTTTCCTCAACAGAGAACCAGCTGAGTCCAGTTGCATCAGACATTAAGTTAGAGAGTGAGTGTGATTTCATGACAGATGATGATATCAACAACTTCGACTCCAAATACCAGCCTAAGCATGCCCTGAAGATTGCCATAGCTGACTGGCTAATGGAGCTGAACAAGTCTCGTCACCCACCCAAATCATTGGCCGTTGCAACCACCCCTCTGGCTCCCGCTGTGCCAGTACCGAACATTAACATGCCTGCACCGATTCAGGCTTACAACGAGCTGGAAACCACAAACCTCCCTACCACCAATGTGAACCCTGTAGACCCATCTATGATGAACCCTACCACCTCAATTCTTGTCAACAGTCTTGTAGACCCCCTGTGTTCTCCTGAAGTCTCACCGAGACGGGAGTCAGACAATGAATCAGAAATCTCTAATGAAAATGAACCAATGGACTGTGTGCCATGTGCTATTTCTGACAGTATTAATGTGTTGGAAAATATTTCTATGGTGCCAAATATTGGGTCTGCTGACAGTCTAATGCAGTTAGATAGTCAGCCTCCAAATGCCAGCACAGCTGAAGATAAAAAACTAGCCCGTGTTGTAGAAAGTGTTATTTCACATGAAGACTTGGAACTTCTTATAAGCTTTTTCTACCTCCCATTTGAGTATGCTGCGATTCCTGTACAAATGCTGCAGGATCTCCACTTGATGAAACAAAATTGCTATCTCCTGTCTAGCAACCCATCTTCTGATAACCAAGCACAGGTATGTGTTGGCACAGAAATATCATGGAATAATCTTAATATAACTTTTTTTAAATAAGTGATGACTTGTGATGGTTATTTTTATAGAACAAAATGTTGGTCATGCATAAAGTTATGAAATATGAGCTATCTACTTAGTACAGATAATCATAGGTCAGGATTTTTACATATGTGGCTTTCTTGTCTTCAGATATCTGAGTGGTGGGAAGCATCCAACCGATTCCTGACAACTGTTGACCGAGTACAGAACCTGATAGCGCAACTGAAGAAGACAGCAAACCAGGCAGTTGGCTACTACTTCTATCCATACCTGTGGGACATGGTCGGAGTCCTGCAAACCTGTGCTGGCTTTGTCAGATGGCTAGGTAAATAGAAATAGTCAAAAGGTCTACAGTACCAATAAACTGATATTCTGCCTGATAAAGCAATAGTTACATGTTCATTTTGTTGAACAGTTGCATTTTGTTCATGCTCTCTACAGGTGATTAAACAATTCTGTTTCATTTAATCAGTTAAACTCTGTTAGATTTAAAGAATAAATTAAATAGGAGATAATAATATAATGATTACTTATTTTAATTATCTTGATATTAATTGAGGCTTGGATCTCGTTGCAGGTCTGGGGCAAATTACGAACTCGGCTGGCTGTCTACAAATGCAGAGCTCATATACATGTATGATTTAGCTTCTGTTTGATCACTATACGCTTTATGTCATTGTAGTGAAACTTCTGCCCAGCCAAATATTCGTATACAGCTGTCTTGATATATTAAGCAATATTTAAGTTAGTATGTGAAATGGTATAAAACAACTTCCGTTAATGAAGCCAAATTTGGGGACAATGTTGGACTCAAAACAGGAGTCTTTCTTTCTAGTAAGTAACATGCAGGGATTGGGTAGACAGTTGGGCAAGCAAGCATTTCTCTATGAATTTTAATTTGTATGAACACTTTTTGTGATTTTCAGATATAGTTTCTTTAAGGCAGTATAGCTGTTCCACGATAGCACCTGGTTGTGTGCTTTTAAAACCTATGTTGATCATAGCTGAAATATTACTATAATCTTTTATCATTTGATTGTCATTTCTTTGGAATTCTTATTATTGAAGTTTTCCTGAGTTCCAATAACCTGGTTGAGAAAGCAAACCGACCTGTTTACTATTTATTTTCGGAGGAAAAAATATATAAAAAAAAGACAGAGATACTTGTACAGTCTATGTTATGCTAAATATTTGGGAAAACTTAAATATATGAACTCTGAATAGTTTGTGACAGTGTGTTATATTATGGTATAGGTTAACAGTGAACAGCTTTTCAACTGGTTTTAATTGCAATATTGCCATCTCTTTTATTGTGCTGGAAAAATGCTATACTGCCAGATGATAATTACTGTAATATCAGTCTTCATGATAAACCACTTGCCCTAAGCCTTAACAAGTAAAATTTTTAAAGTGCAAGTAAGCAATTCAGTCAGCTTGGACATCTTTTTCCATGGTAAACATGCATATGTAGTTAAAAAACTTCTGAAAAAAATATGTGTTTTGGCAAGTAACAATGGTAAGCTCATTTCAACAGCTTCTTGTCCAAATGGGCGACAAGATTAAAATACATCATGAAGACTGGTGTATCAAGAACATGGAGATCAGAGACTTGTTTTTGAATGCATATTGCATTGATGATCATAGATAAATGCATGAACTTCTTCAATACTGTTTCTCGAGTTGTTTTATACCTATTGTATATATTCAATATGTGAATAACCAGCCATTTTCAAGTTTTATCATGTGATGATTTTCATACACACTTATTTTTTGCTTTATTTAACAAGCCTTTCTTTTTTGTGCGTTATTCGAAACCAGTCGGGAATGATGCCTGATAAAAACTTGAACATAGCTGGGACATGTAATTTATAGATTTATATATAATTTGTTGCTGGCAAGATATTGCTGTATGCTGAATTACGGTTGGGTAGATTTCACATAGCATTTGTGTTGCTGTACCGTAAAAGTTACCTGAGCAACTACAGAAGAATACAATACTGGTAACGTATGAAACAAGAATCAGGCCAGGACAGGTAGTCGGTATTCAAATTGTAAATTTGATAATTAACTTAGCCATCATATAAAGTTTTTTAAATGCATAATGATAAGTAACGTAAACATCAAATTATATTAATTTAAAATCATTTTTTCAAGTAAACAAATGAAAAAGTAAATTTAAAGATAATTGTAATGAATTAAACAATAAAATTTTCATTAAAATTCAACAATCAACAATTTTGAACATGTTTCTAATGTTATTTTCACTTTTTCTTTTGTACAGGGATGACAAAGGATTATCGTGATGCGTTTTTGAGTGGCGATCAAGAACCATGGTGCTTCCAGGGTGGCTTACAAGCCGAGTTTCAAGTATGTATAGTCGACGAACCCACCCGACCATCATCGGACATCCTCGCCACTCAACTACTCTGCTCCGAAGCATTCTAGTTTTGGAGGGATCAAGTTTTATATAAAATGAATTGTATAATCTGCTTGTGGTTTGTTCCCGAACACACAATAACAAGACTCCATTGCAGGTTCTGTTATCCTTATCTCAAGTGGGTTATTTTACAGGTCTCCAGTAATGCTTACCTTTTCAGGGGTTTTCTGACTTGTACAACCTTTTCATAGGGTCAGACATAGTTCTTGTTTTGTCAGTCTGTAAAGTAAACAGTATCTGAAAAGCCCTAACCTTCATGTGAAGGTATCCATTCTGATCAGGCCGTGTCAGATGCACAATGGTTTACAGACTGAATCACAGCTTCATTGCTTTTGTATTTGACGTTAATTTATCTTGATGAAAATGAAAATGTTGTACACAACTTGAAAATCCTTGAACTTATGATAAAAGATCTATTTGCAGAAAGCAGAGGCATTTGCATACAACATGCAACAACCGGCGTAACTTGTTTCAAAATTGAAAATTGTAACAATTAGTAAATAGGTTACACTCAACTTAGTACATTTCGACACTCATTGTCCAAGTGTGCTAAGCCATTGTGAACTTCTACATATTTCATCTTAAGCCAGGAATTCTGGTTTGAAAGCTTGGTGAACATTAAGTATACACATGCCTCTGATTAAGTAATTATAAAAGGATTTTTATTGCAGAACGTTTTAATATGGTACTTGGTACTTTTTTCAGCAGTGTAAACTGTAGCTTTTCCTGAAGTTTATGTCATTTGCTGTGCTCAAAATATTTTGAAGGGTTGGGTTTGTAAGAATTTGTCAATATTAGAACTTGTTGTCTATTTTCGGATAACCGTTTTTAAGTTTCTTAAGTTATGTTTAAAATGATGCAAAGTTAAATTGCTAACTAAAACAAGTAAAATGACATTCAGCAGGGAAAGCTATATGTTTGTTAACTGGTGAAGCTGAAAGATAAAATGTCCAAACACTTGAGATATGGATACAGGCCTGCTTCTATGACAGCTGATAAGATATTAAAACGGGGGATTTTTTGTTGTTTGCATTAATGAACGAGATATTTCAAACCTTTAAATCAAAAGCTGTCATATTGCATCACAATAACCATTTGTTTTCAGAGCTTGGCTTGCTCTAGGGTCGTTTCCTACAATGGATCCGTCCTGCGCATCAAAATCGCCATGGTTACTGTATTAATGATTTTCTTTCAATCTTGCAGCGCATGTTGCCAATTGCCTCAGCACATGATCTGCTTTACATTCGACACCCAGAGGTGATCCTCAAGAAATCCTATAAGTACAGACCATACAAGCTTAGCGATGAGGTAAGATTTCCTTTGAACTGTCATCCAATATTCAGATGTGTAATTTTGGTGCCATGTGATTATTTTGTTATCATTTGAAAGGGTATTGTGAGTAAAAAATACCAAAATTTGTACAAAATGAAAATAAATATTACATACTTTTCTGACCTTAAAATAGTGGCAAGTAGGTCTTTTCATGTCCTATTTCATGTGATATGCAGTATAACTGTAGATGTAAGTACATTTGTATTTGATCTAAAACAACTCTATGGAGTCACCAACTATGTTAATAGAATATGAATGGAAGTGTCATTTAGCTTATAAGTGATAAGATGATCTGTAAATCTGTAATTCACAATGTGTGATAGTTGGGTCCTTCCTATTGCAGGATATGAGGCTAACACCCAGCGTTTAAAAGGTGTTTGGAAAATGAATCTTGAATACAGGAAATCTCATTTTGTAGTAAATGTTTGCTTAAATGGCATTATTAACAACTGGCATTTGTTTTTACTTTTAGGCTGAGCTGTACAATATCTGTCTAAAGACCTGTGATGATGGCGCAGACGGGACAGAGGTTTTCCCAGAACACCCTAATGTGATTGGCGATAAGTAAGTGAAATTCCCTGTTAATGGTCTAATTTTGTACCTGTTCCATTATTTTTCAACAATGCAAGATGCATACAATAATGTAACAATGTATTTCAAAATGGACATTATTATACAAGGTACATATAATCTTTAGAACTCTGTAGTTGTAACCATTCAGCACTTAAAAGTCTGAGATTGACAGGCGGCAAGAATTGTCATGCGTTAAATTTACAAGCCCTGCGCAAGAGTGGTTGTTGGTTCGTTCCAATTAACGGGCCCTTTTCATGGCCCCTAAGGAACTGGTTTCCACTCAGAACACTGAATGAGTGGGATGTTATAAGGCAATGGCTTTCATCATTATGAAGTTAAAATTATTCAGCACAAACAGGAGGATATAAGCTTATTTAATTACTGACTGTTCACACAGGTTGATCGGGGGTATGCTGACTCTGAACCCAGAGCAATGTTTTGTGGTGGAGGACGAAGAAGGGCTCATGGGATACGCGGTTGCTGCTCTTGATGCCAAAACGCTGAAGCAGAGGGAGGCTGTAGCTTGGATACCGGCTCTTCGAGAGAAATATGTGAAACCAGCCAGCTTACCAGAATTAACCCCAGCTGAGGTAGGCCTTAAGCATTAAATGCTGCAATTTATTTTTATGGAAATCATGTGAGACTCACTACCAGATGAAGACAATTAATATCAGTATGTTTTGTTTCTTTGTTTGTATAGAATTTTTAAAATGACAGACTTACCAATTTTTTTTATCAGACTAGGCAGGTGGGTCAGACAGGTTCAGTCTTGTGGTCTACTATATACCTTAAATGGCCTCAGCTTGAAATAATTCACAGCTCTTATTATTCCTTAAGGTAACATTGCAAAAAAAACCTAAATAATTTAAGTGTACCATTGTAATACTACACGACTGTTCAATTTGTCAATGGAGATAAACTGGTATGTAAGGATAAGTTGATCGAGTAAGTGTGGAAATAGATATTGTTCCTAATATGTGGTTGCACTTCATTTCAGGAGTTGATACAGAATTTCCACAATGAGCCAGCACCGGTGCCGGAGAGTGTGACAAGCTCGTTCCCATCAGTAATACGTCTTGATGTTCTCTCGAACCGTATGGAGGACTGTGCTGTGACTAAGCGCCTTCTGGCATCCTGTCTGTCTGGGCTGAGAGCCCAGGGATCCACGGGAGTGTACGTGGAGCTGAGCGTGGGCGACAAGTGTATGCTGGAACACTACAGACTGATGGGCTTCACGCCCGTTAATTCAAGCGAACAAGATGATGTCGTCTATCTTGGACGATTTTTATAAACTAGACATGGTTGTCATTAATGGTTGATAAAAGAGAAATTGCAGAAAAAACACTAAAAAAGTATTGAAAGAATACGCAAAAGTATTAAAATTAAAAAAAAAAAATAAGTGTCAAGTGCAGTACAGAAAGTATATGTGTTCTATTTATATGTGCGATAAATGTGTTTGTTACCCTCAAAGGGATTGGACGATAAAAGATAAGAATGTTATGAATGTTTATTTGTCTTTCATTTTGTGTAAATATTACAAGATGTAGTTCTTTATATATACTTATGATCATTCTGTCTTGTCAAGGTTTTGATCAGAAGTGTATTTTTGTGATTTTTGAACCTAAAAAAAAATCATGTTTAAATTAATTTGATATATTTTAATTGACAGCTGATTGATTTTTCTATGATTGTACTGATTATTTCTATTAATGTGAACAAAAGTTGTGTTTTTTAAGAGCACATGGACTCGTATTGTTGTTGATGTTTTTAGTCTTTAAACATTATAACAAAATGGCGTTTTAGTGCTTCAGCATATTACTGTGAAACTGTGATACATTTTTTCAAAAAATGCTTCATGCCAAGGAGCATTAGGGGTGGCCCCCTATGACCCCCACTATGGCACAGCCCTGGACCCGCAAGGGGCCTTTTAGAGCACTCTCGACACCCCTCAAAAAGTGACGAAAATCCACAGGGCAAGGGGGGACCCCGCATAATTTCAGCCATATTCAATACAGCCAGGCAGTATCTGACTTGTGCTGTGATTTTTTATGCTATGTTGTGTTATGTAATTAAATTGTTGATGTAGTTATAATACGGATATTCTAATTGTAATAAATATGTTAAAAAATAGAAGGTCTTGTTCTTTGTATGTGGCATACGGTGAAGATTATGACTATTATAAAATGAACTGACATTTCAGTAAATCCGGAATATTCCTGTTCTGTATATATACAGCAGGTTTCGCTGGATATCGATTTCCATTGAAGGAATGTGTGAATGTCAAGGTTTTCTTGTAGGAATAGATCAATAACCTGGCTGCTAATGTCTAGGTTGTCTGTTTTTCTTGCTTGAGGGCTAATGGTTATTTTAATGTTGACTGGTTCATGTTTGGTCGATCAAGTGTATAGCCGAGATGAATGTTTCAGTATTTATTCGGAAAAATAGTTCTCCTTTATAATCTTATAAATACCTTGTCAGTATATTTGATCTTCAAAACTTCAACCTATCGGAGCGTGTAGCCAACAGTTAATACATTTGCGCAACCATCACAGTTTAATTCATTGCCATCATGAAAATCACGTGACCGTATATGATCACGGTACAGATTGTCAATTATCTTATTTTAAATATGTTAGTACATTAATCTCAATGCACCTTGAATAATTGAAATTATGAAGTGTAGCGAAAATTGTAGTGGTTTTGCAGACGACGATATTTCTGAAATCCAGCCATACTCGCTGATGTTGGCAGAGATCTATTCTGCGTGTCAGGGATGATCTCTGCCCAGGGGATTGACATTTGCGTGCTGATAATTTGGAACGTCTGAGATGAGCTATCAATTTGTCACACATCTAACGGTACTTAAAAAGTGAGTCAGACGACACGAATATCTTCTATTCATCAAGGGCGTACTTGAGCTGAGAATGTTTATAAAATGTGTCATTGCATAACTTGTACTTTTCTTTCCGTATTCTCCACATAAAAACAAAAATAGTAATGACATAAAGTAAAGATTCGTCTCTGCGCTTGTTATCAGTGGGAGATTCAAGGTCATTTTAAAACATCAGCCAAGGGAGGCTACTGTTAAATGACAACCTGAATAAGAAACATATTTATAACTCCATGCTGAGTCATCAAGCATAAACACGATGAGGTGTATTTGCTGTTTATAACATCGATCACACACATCTTAATATACGACTTCGTTATACGGATATAATCGGTATATTACCTGTGCATGGGGTTATATAAATAGGTAAGCCACTTCGATCATCATTAATTATTTGATAATGTTCAACGAATTCGTGTTTAATTATATCAAAGGTAGGCTTCACTGTTTTTTGGCAAACAACTTAGTTAGTTTGATAAGCCGAAAGTTCAGAATTCACTTTGATAATGTACATGCCTAAATTTGCCATGATTGAGACTACCTGTATGTTTCGTTTCGCTCAGAACAAACATAAACAAAACATTATTTTTATATATTCACACACCCCAATTGAAAAAACAAATATTAATAACGGTACTTAGTGATCATCTCTGATGATTTTTATCACAATGTGTTATTAAAGTAGTACATGTACAATATTACTCTATTCTTTTGGAAAGACAACAACATTGATTGACTAAAATAAATGACCGAATCCATTATGCTATTCAAATTCAACTCTTCAATCACATTGGATGATCCAGTAATTTGTTAAGAGGGGACACAACTCCCTCAATATCGTTTCGGTTAATCCCTCACCGAATCGAAGGTTTGGAAGGTTATATTTGTTTTGGCGTTGTCCGTCCGTCATTGGTTCGTAAATCCGTCACATTTTTTCAGTTTTGAACCATATCGTGCTACGGATTGTTCAGATAATGTTCAAACTTGGTCAGAAAGTCCACCGTCATAAAATCTCGACCGCTTGTAAATTCGGGTCACATGGTGTTAAAAAGTAGGTCACTCGGTCAAATCTTTGGAACACAGTTAGATACATTATATGTGGTCCATCTCTTTCAGAACATTGATCAACTCTTGGATTAATCTGAAACAAGGTCACGTGGTGTCAAAAACTAGGTCGCTAGGTCAAACCTTAGAAAACAATCAAGGGGTTATATTTGTGTTTTAACACTGGAGACATTATATTTGGTCCAATATTCATGAAACTTTATCAGAATGTGATTAACATACTAGAGGCAATATGTCTGGTCCTATATTTATGAAACTTAATCAGAATGTTTTCTTTGATAAAATCAATGACTAGTTTGAAACCTGGTCACATGTGGTCATAAACTAGGTCAAATCTTAAAACAAATCATTCCCGAAACCTAATATTGGTATTGATTGGTCATACTTTGTTCAAACTGTGGTCAGATTGTTCCCCTTAATATAATCTAGATATACTTTAAAAGTGGGTCAAAAACTAGGTCATTGTCCACAGTTTATAAGAGACCAACACACTGCAGCTATATTGCATGTTTTGATGGAATATTTTACCAAAACATGATTTTCATGTCATCTATACTTTGACCAATCTAGCGGGTGCCTATCAATTCAACGAATTTGCTATTTTTAGTCCAAATAAATATGTGCTTTCTGGCGTATTATTTTTTCTACGATACAGACACAAAGGAGTTCACTTGAGAGAGGCAGCGCGACGAGGGTGCGCCCCCTCCCCATTGTCCGCTAGTGATTCAAGTGTTTATTTTCAGGTCCAGTTACTCTTAAGAAAAAAGAATGGCGGACTTCACTGATAGCAATCCGTACAAAGACGAAGGAACCGACGTCGACGCCATTTCAGGACGCCAAGACACCGACAGAGAAGGTGGAGATACATCAAGGTACATTCAATGCATAGTTATAGGTACCAACTGTTCATTATCATAGGCAAAGTATTCTAGGTAAGTATGCACACTTCAGAAAGTATCGAAATAAACAATGTTATTGTTTTACATGGTTTTGATACACAGCTTGGTGGCATGACCTTAATGTACCAAAAAACTAGTGTTTCATTATTATACCATAGAGTGAGACACACAGTCTGAGAGAGTCAGACACATGATGCTGTACCTATTTTTTCATCCAGGGTAAATAGAATGCCGCGAACAGACATTGAAACAGATGTTGAAACCACGCATAACGTAGAAACTGACGTCGACGTGACGTCCGATGTTGGTACAGACGTGGACGTCGGAACGTCTAGAGACGGCAACATAATGGGAAAAAAGGGAAACGTAGAAAAGACGATGCCTGACAGGGGAGCTGTGAAAGTCAGCACAGGACAAACATCAGCGGTATTCTGGTCTTTGATTGTACATGTACATGCTTAGTCTCAGCCTAATATTTGCCCTAAAAAACCCTGCTCCGTGAGATTTTATTGCTATATTGGAAATATGTCTTGAAAAAGTGACACTGTTTTCTGTTTTTTAAAAGTACTTCATTTGGATAGAGCCACCCAAACTCTATAACAATAAGGATGAGCCCAGAGGTAGAGTGCCCGGCACCCGACCAAGAGGTCCCTGGTTCGTCCCCCGGTCGGGGAACGTTCTTGTGGCCTCACACATGGACGCCTAGTACTCGTGAGTTAAACCTCGGAAGCAGACACGAGAGTTTTTAAAACAAGCTTTCTTAAACAATCGAGCTAAAACAAATTGTTATAATCTAAACATTTAATACTAATTTTAGTGAATCATTTACACTGTGCTGCCAGTTATTGGCTTGTCATTCAGTGTTTTGCAACGAAGAAAGGTCAAGGTAATGCCAATAGCATTGGCGACCTCGTCGGCGTTGTGTAAAAACTTGATTAATGACTTAAAGCGTAAAACACACTAAAATTAAACTCATTATACATTTTCACTAACGGGTCTTCTAATCGTCTAGCTTTCGACCAAAATGTAGTAAGATAAATACATTTAATTAAGATTGTCTTAAGGTCACCTAATTTACCTTATTATCCCCCGCCGAATCGAAGGTTTCGGGAGGGGGGATATTGTCGTTGCGTTGTCCGTCATTCCGTCCGACCTTCCGTCCGGAACCAGATCTTGGTAGGCATTGATCAGAAAATGTTCAAACTTGGTTAGAATGTTCCCATTGATCAAATCTTTACCACTTGCGAAAGTGGGTCACATGGGGTCAAAAACTAGGCCTCTGGGTCAAATTTTAGAAATATCTTTGGAACAAACTAGAGGCATTATACATGGTCAAATATTCATGAAACTTAATCAAAATGTTTTCCTTAATGAACGATGAACTCTTAAACGTATATAAAACTGGGTCACATATGATCGAAAATTAGGTCACTAGGTCAAATCTTAAAAAATCTTGTCAGGAACCATATCATGGTTATGATTGGTCAGATTCTGTTTAAACTTGGTCAAGATATACCCCTTGATGAAATATGGATCGCTTGTAAAAGTGGGTCACATGGGGTCAAAAACTAGGTTACAAGGTCAAATCTTTGGAACAAACTAGAGGCATTAAAAATGAGCTTGAAAATAACACACAATGAACAGGTACCTTAAAATGTCATTTTCCACTACTTACTGTTATCACATAAGACATATGAACTTTCACTTTGAAATCATTCAAATTCATAGAAACTATTTCAAATGTTACTTTATATTCAAAACTTTTATTTAAAATAATTCCAAACAAACTCAAACCTATATCCAACGGTCCATTTCTCTGCAGCCATATGACATGTTAATATAGGAATATTCCACCTACTTTTCATTTCAAATCTATGAACTTTGCCTAATCAGGCGGGGTATATCAATTCAACGAATTTCCTTGTTTAATTTAATTTGAAACTAGTTGTGTCTTAAAGTTATTTGTTTCGAAATAAATTGTATTACAACTTAGATTTACCAATATCAAAAGTAATCTTATTTGGAAATGACCCCAATGAAATTGCGTGCAGCAAGTCCCTTAACTTAAAAGTGTATGCTTTGAGTTATGTCCCTTGATCAAGGGAGATAAATGGACTGATCTTGTCATCAGGTGATCTGCTTTAATATCACATTGTTCTATTTTTAGGTGCGACCCGGACCTGAACCTGTGAGTGTTGAGTCTGACAGCTACAACATGGAGCACAAGCGGCGCGGGTACGCCCTGCTCATCAACCAGGAACGTTTCAGTGCGGATCTGCAAAGGCAGGGCTACACCAAGAGGACGGGCACGGCGGTCGACGAGAGGAACATTAGCAGGAAACTCAAGGAGCTAGGTACATGTCTGAGATGATGTAGTAGGGGGTATTCCAGGCATGTCAAGGGATTTGCCCAATTACTGCAGCAACAACATAAACTATATATGCATTACTGCTTTCTGTGATCTCAGCAAACGCCAAAAGTAATTTAATCACAAGATCAGTAGAATATAAATTATTTGTTACACTGTAAGAAGCTGGGATGTATGGGATATTTACCCTCAGTGGTTCTTAAATTGTGTTTCGCATATAGCAACCTCAAGTGTTTTGTATATGATATTGTTTCGACAATGATTAACACCCTGTTAAATCAATGAAAACATCCTTTACCTTGTATTTATTATAGTTAAGATTAATGCTTAAGCATGATTATGTTTATCATGATTATGTTTATTTGTCACTTTATGTTTGAATTAAATTAAGGTTACCCCAAAATTCACAGATATTGTATTTGGCTTAGTATTGGTTTTATGTCACATGCTATCTAAACAAATTTTCATGCCTGCATTCATGACTTTGCATTCATCTACCATTCTATTTGTTTGTATGCAATAATATTTTAACGATGTTTGTATAGAATGTTTTTATTGATTTGTTAACACGATGAACTCTTCATTTTTGATGAATAAAAAATATCCATAATTATATCTGTCTATACACTTCGACACAAACGCAATTTACATTTATGTAGAAGGTCACTAAGTTGTTAAACGAGAAAACGTGTCATGAATAAGTAAATTTATCATGTACCATCTACCATTATACATGTTAATTGTTTTTCTGTTTCAGGATTTGACGTAACAATATTTCCAGATTTAACTGCAAACCACATTAAAAACATGTGTGCCAAGATGGCTGACAAGGATCACTCGGACTGTGACTGCTTCGTCTTCGTCATCCTGAGTCACGGCGAGGAAGGAGTTGTTTATGGGACAGATAAAGAGGTTGAAATCAAAGAACTTGCCAGCTATTTCAGGGGAGACCGCTGTCCAACGTTGATCGGAAAGCCTAAACTGTTCATCATTCAAGCGTGTCGCGGAAACCAGACAGATCCCGGGGTGAAGGTCAATGTCACAGACGCGCTCAAAGAAGCGTCTGATGACAAAACCGAAGTTAGGAAAGACGTTTTAACTATTAAACTTCCAGTTGAGGCAGACTTTCTTTTTGCGTATTCTACTGTGCCTGGCTATTATTCTTGGAGAAACGGTGCAAACGGTTCTTGGTTTATCCAAGCATTGTGTGCTGTTTTGGAGAAACATTTAGAAAAGGGAATTGAAATAAGAAAGTTATTGACCCTTGTGAACAGACAGGTTGCCCAAAATTTCCAGTCCAGTAATCCGGACAATGAGGACTTCCACAGAATGAAGCAAGTCCCCTGCATCTCATCCATGTTGACCAAAGATCTATACCTGTGCAAGAAGAAACGGAAAAGATAGAACATACATATGTATTGTGAATAAGTTGTGCTTTTGCCAAGTTTAGCTTCAAAATCTATAGGCCACTGATGCGATTGATCACAGACACAATGTACGTACACACTGATCACAAATGTTGGTTGATATAGTTAACTCAGCACGAGTATAAGTTGTGAAGATATTGAAGATAAAACAAACAAAAAATACAAACCATTTATTAATACGTGATATTACATTGACCTAATATATTTTAAATAATACAGGTGTCTAATGATATTTGAGTCTGAATAATGAAAAAAAGATACAAAATGAAACAATATTTACATGCATATAGTCATAGCACATAACAAATTAGTTTGCCGTTAACTGTTACTGGTTACTATAGTTGTCATTCACCGAATAAAATATCTGCCATACATTTAAAAATGTGTACATGTTTGAGTCTTTGGCCAAAATACTACCTTAAATATATACAAACAGTCGAAACTCGCTATGTCGAAGTCGTTGGGACCTCGAGAAATACTTCGAGATAACGAACATTCGATACAACCGAAATACAAACAGTATTTAATTCAATCGAAAAAATCCAAATAATCGACATTTCCAGAAAATCGAGATAACCGAGTTCGACATAGCAAGTTAAATAGTACAAACATATGTAATGATCAGTTTACGTTAAGGTAAATGCCGCTTTGATGTTCAACAGCGCGATAAATAGCGAGGGCAGTGGATATGTTAACGCATTAGATTTTGATAAACGATATATCATAAAACATATTCGTGTACAGAACTTGCATGACGTTTAAAGGGAACGATATGAATTACAAGTCTTTGCTACGCCGTGTTCAAAATAGGAAACGAGACGCCAGATATGAGACGAGAACTAAACTCCACGATGCCAGGCAGGTAAACGCGTGTCCCACGGGCGTTGCCGGTTCATCCATCACGTCAGAACCGACACAGTGATGACACGTGAAGAAGTTGTCTCGGTCGTAACGACGCTTGATCAGCAACAGACGCTCGTAATTCTCGGTTCCCCAGAAGTCCTCCTTCCAGTAAGGGTTATCTTTCCACGGCTCGTTCAAGTACATACCGCTCCCGAAACTGCAAAATAAGGCATGTGGTTGAAAAAGATGCACACGATGTTTACTCGTTTTTTAGCCAGGGTTCAAACTCCATTGTGTATGGCCTATGGGT
Source organism: Mya arenaria (assembly GCF_026914265.1). Classification (NCBI taxonomy): domain Eukaryota; kingdom Metazoa; phylum Mollusca; class Bivalvia; order Myida; family Myidae; genus Mya; species Mya arenaria. Next base: position 9,328,763 of record NC_069133.1, read on the forward strand.
ACTTTATGTGCATGACGTCATCCGTGCATGACGTCATCCATGCATGTATATAGTATACGTTTAGAATGATAATGTGTTGGATGAACCGAGTAAAGTGATTGGAGCGAAAATTAGCCCTGAAATTGAAGTAAAATTTCGCAAAATTATTTTTAAACTAAATGGAACTTTTTACGTTTTACGTATAGTTACACGCACAGGAACACGTTAAGAGTCGCGTTTCACAACTATCTAGTAAAAAGTGTTCGTAAAAGATTTAAGGAAATTTGTCTCTTCTACTGGGTGACGTCGAGTAAATTGGCACACAGTGACATTAGAAGTATTTTCGAGTGTAACGACACGGAAGATCACTGCGTTTATGATACGGGACCAGTTGGGTAACAGCGAATTAGTATTAATTTCTTATTCCTTTTGGGTTATTAAAGCGAGCTAATTATGTGTGCGGTGTGTGATATTTGCCGGTGAGATATTTATGGTGCCGGTGAGTGATTTATGGTGCCGGTGAGTGATTTGTGTGTGATATTTGCCGGTGAGTGATTTATGGTGCCGGTGAGTGATTTGTGTGTGATATTTGCCGGTGAGTGATTTATGTGTGTGATATTTCCCGGTGATATATTTATGTGTGTGATATTTGTCGGTAAGTGATTAATGTGTGTAATTTCGTCGACGAGTGATTTATGTGTTTGATGTTTGTCGGCGAGTGCCCAGTTATGTGTGTGATATTTGCCGGTGAGTGATTTATGTGTGTGATATTTGCCGGTGAATGATTTATGTGTGTGATGTTTGTCGGTAAGTGATTAATGTGTGTAATTTCGTCGACGAGTGATTTATGTGTTTGATGTTTGTCGGCGAGTGCCCAGTTATGTGTGTGATATTTGCCGGTGACTGATTTATGTGTGGGGTATTTGCCGGTGATATATTTATGTGTGTGATATTTGCCGGTGAATGATTTATGTGTGTGATGTTTGTCGGCGAGTGATTTATGTGTATGATATTTGCCGGTGAGTGATTTATGTGTGTGATATTTGCAGGTGAATGATTTATGTGCGTGATGTTTGTCGGCGAGTGATTTATGTGTATGATATTTGCCGGTGAGTGATTTATGTGTGTGATATTTGTCGGTGAATGATTTATGTGTTTGATGTTTGTCGGCGAGTGCCCAGTTATGTGTGTGATATTTGCCGGTGACTGATTTATGTGTGGGATATTTGCCGGTGATATATTTATGTGTGTGATATTTGCCGGTGAATGATTTATGTGTGTGATGTTTGTCGGCGAGTGATTTATGTGTATGATATTTGCCGGTGAGTGATTTATGTGTGTGATATTTGTCGGCGATTGATTTATGTGTGTGATATTTTCCGGTGAGTGATTTATGCATGTGGTATTTGTCGGCGAGTGATTTATGTGTGTGATATTTGCCGGTGACTGATTTATGTGTGGGATATTTGCCGGTGATATATTTATGTGTATGATATTTGCCGGTGAGTGATTTATGTGTGTGATATTTGTCGGCGATTGATTTATGTGTGTGATATTTTCCGGTGAGTGATTTATGCATGTGGTATTTGTCGGCGAGTGATTTATGTGTGTGATATTTGCCGGCGAGTGATTTATGTGTGTGATATTTGCCGGTGACTGATTTATGTGTGTGATATTTGCCGGTGAATGATTTATGTGTGTGATGCTTGTCGGCGAGTGATTTATGTGTATGATATTTGCCGGTGAGTGATTTGTATGTGATATTTGCCGACGAGTGATTTATGTGTGTGATATTTGTCGGCGAGTGATTTATGTGTATGATATTTGCCGGTGAGTGATTTATGTGTGTGATATTAGCCGGCGAGTGATTTATGTGTGTGATGTTTGTCGGTGAGTGATTTATGTGTGTGATATTTGCCGGTGAATGATTTATGTATGTGATGTTTGCCGGCGAGTGATTTATGTGTGTGATATTTGTCGGCGAGTGATATATGTGTGTGATATTTGTCGGCGAGTGATTTATGTGTGTGATATTTGCCGGTGAGTGATGTATGTGTTGATATTTGTCGGCGAGTGATTTATGTGTGTGATATTTGCCGATGAGTGATTTATGTGTGTGATATTTGCCGGTGAGTGATTTATGTGTGTGATATTTGCCGGTGAGTGATTTATGTGTGTGATATTTGCCGTTGAGTGATTTATGTGTGTGATATTCGCCGGTGAGTGAATTATGGGTTATATATTGTCGCTGAGTGATTTATGCGAGCTTTAAGTGAACATTTGAAAACGCCTTTTACACTCAACTGCAACTTGACCATGTCACTGAAGGTATACATACACATGAAAGTACATGTCTTGTTTTTGCAAACCCACATGTATAAAGTGATCTTGTTCAATGGAAGAAGATCTGAATGTAATGCGTGTGCGCTTGCTTCACGTAGCGTAAATTTTACGACATGTACATAAGTTTGCAAACTTTGATATAAGAATCATATTGGAGGGTAATTACAGGTATAAAGTGAGCATGTACAATTTAAGAAAATCTGAATCTTATGAGCACACTTCTCGTTCACGAAGCGTAACATCTACTATATATATTGGCACACCATAATATTAAAAATATTTTCAAGTGTAAGGACAATAGGTCGCGATGTCGTAGAAAACTATATAACGTCATATATGCAGTGGGTAAAAGGCCGGTAAAAGGCATATTCATTCAATAAGTCTTACTTTCTTATTCCTTTTGCAAACGTCTGGAAGTATTCGATTAGCTCGTTGTTACCGGTCGTCTGATTCAAGAGAGGGGCCCCGCTTTCGGCGTCGCCAAGGGAGAGTCCGCATGCCAATGACGTCACTGACGTCCGATAGCCCGGATGTAGGGGTGTGCTCTCTAAGGAGCCTTCCGTGGTTTTGCCTGTAAGATGGATGTAGCCGATATTATATGACACAGTTACCTCGCTGCGATTGCATAAGTGACCTATCAGAAGGGTGTGGCGTTTGATTAATGTTTGATCAATTAAGAGTGAACCCCGGGTAACAATAAACGTGTGAAATTCGGAGTATGTGCTTATGCTGATATGTTTATGAATGTAATATGTCCCCTGTGTTGTCAAGCTTAAGGCCGCCGTTCAGCTTACCTCCCAGAAGAATCCCTGTGCAAGCGATATACAAATCCCTGGCCGGCCCCACAAACAGCTGTTCCCTAATGAATGTCCGGAAGTCCTTCCCGACCCGTCCCGGCTGCAACAAAGTTCCCGCCATATATGTGCGCACAATTGGCGGGTCCTTCGAGTCCTTCTCGTAGTCCCAGAAATCCGTCTTGTTTGTGAACGTGAAAGGTACTTGTCTGTTAAAAAAAATTATGACGTGATGGAACTACGATCGGTTCGTCATAGATCCATCAATGCAGAATTTTATTATAATGTTTCTACAGAACAGAAAAAATGCAAATTGATAATTCCATTTTGTGGCTTCATGAGGATAGCGTATTTTAAATGACCAAGCATTTGGAAATTTTGCTGGGGACCAGGTGACCGCTAGGGAAGCTCCCGGAATTAAGCTTTCTATAACGAATTTCAAAGCCTCTTCTGACATCACTTTGACAATTTCAAACACAAAGACACTTGGATATATTGTGTGCTCTGGCAGGGCAGAAAAAATATCAAGTATGATGTCAGTAAATAAAAGTATCAGGGGATACGTGAATTGAGATTATTCGTTCACTTTTTTCTTCTTTAAATAAAGAAGATTTTGTTCAATAGATGTTGCATCAACATTATGGCAAACTTAGTCACAGTAAGTTAGGCTCCACTTTAAACCCTATGACTTCACTTATTTCTGACAGCGCCACTGCCATATCCATTTGTTTTTTTCCCCAGGATGTTCAAGCTCTTTATATAAATAATAGTGTAGCCTACGTGTAGAAACTTCCTTGTTTATACTTTTAAGTTCCAAGTTTGATTATTCTCAAGGCCCATACTTGAAAGGCTCATTTTTGATTAGTTGTCATATTTAAATGTTTACAATATTGTCACCAATTTGGGGTAGCAGGTTTGTCGTAAAATGACGACGAAGTTATTCGGATAATTCCTCAATGTACAGCTAATTAACGTGATCTTCGGAAGCGGACGAAGATCACCGATGATCAAAGTAGGTCATTTTTACGGAAATGAATGATTATTTCTGACTACGAATTGTATTGGTGTGTTGCGGGTGTTATTTTGGCGGAGATCCACCAAATGGCGCGTCATTTTTATTTTTAGAATTTAAATAGGAAACCCCAAAATGAAAATATCACCCTTTCGGAAAATACGATCATCTCTTAGACATGGTCATACTCTCGGTGGGTTCGATCCCTTCAATGATTAGAGTTGTCTAGAGGTTATGGGTTCGATCCCTTCAATGATTAGAGTTGTCTAGAGGTTGTGGGTTCGATCCCTTCAATGATTAGAGTAGTCTAGAGTAGAGGTTGTGGGTTCGACCCCCACCAGAGTAAGAAAGATCTAGTGGTATAGGTGTAAGCCTCTCACCCAAGAGGTCGTTTTTTTTTCATTTTCCGCTAGGAGAGCTTCCTCATTGCCTCTCGATATGATAAATCCAGTACATTTTTTACCCATGAAACGGAATCAAGAGCAATTATATTGACTATCAGACTAAAGCATCAGTTTTCGTCAGTCACGGAAAAAAGCAAAAGGAATTCTTATACAGTCGAACCCCGTTGGCTCGAACTTCTAGGGACCGGCGAAAATACTTCGAGCTTCGGAAAATTCGACCCAAGCGGGATTGTTAACCTTTAGTATAAAGAAATCGGTCCTCTTTATCAAGTTCGAGCCAACGAGGAATTCGAGCCAAGCGAGTTCGAGCCAACGGGTTTCGACTGTAAATTAACATTTCACTATAAAAAGGGATGATGTCAATCAACACAGTCTCTGATCTTTAACATAAGTCTCAAACTTAGATTTTCTAACTCACTTGCTTCTTGCCCAGCTGACTGCGGGATCTAATTCTTCATACTCGGATCCATCCCAGGGTGCAAACTTGTTAAAGTAGAATGTTAACAATCCCTTGTAATTGATCATGGTTTTGGAGCCACCGTCCTCGAAAGATCCCGGATAGTTAGTAGACAGCCAGTAGCCACCCCATGTACGCGGCAATTTCTCTAAGAGCTGCTCAACAACTTCAAATAACTCCTCGAAATAGTTTACCCCATACCCGTCTATCTCAATAGGAACGGGCATACTGAAAACTACCATCTGGGACGGCATTGGGTGCAGGCGGAAAACAAAGTAGACGGCAATTCCAAATGTGCCCCCACCGCCGCCCTTAAGTGCCCAGAACAGGTCTCCGTTCTCGTGATACATGATATCGCCTTCCGTGGTGACAATCACCGTCCTGTTCTCCGTCGCAGTGGCGATCGAACCGTCAGCAAGCACCACCTATGTACAACGAAAACCTAGCTGAGGTAATATTATTGAACTAGTACTGTTTAAAAACTTCACTGTGTCGATGTTCATGCTGTTTTGCATTTTTTAGTTCTTGGACAATTGTTTTTGCTTACAAGTGTCAGGTTACTTGATACATGATACTTATGCTAAGGATAAAGGTCCAGTAAGAAAACTGTATACCAAAGACACTCGGTCCACACTATCTTCCTAACCATTCCTTACCTGAACCTCTAGCAGGTTGTCGACGGCGTATCCAAGGGAACGGGACACGGGGCTGTGTCCACCACCAAGCGTATAGCCTCCCGGGGTCACCGTGTGTGCGCTGCCGCCAACTACCACACGCTTGACCGCGTTCAACTGAAACACATTTAAAATAACTAACATTGACAGACAACATTATTGTGAACAACATAGCAATGGTCTCTTGCTTACACAAACAAGCATATTGAGAGTGCATGCCCATCTGTTCTGGCCTCAATCCCCGGGTAGGTTGTGCACATGGCCAACTGTGTCGGTTCAAAGTCTCCTTACGGTTCACGGTCAACTGTGTCTGATAAATGTTTCCTTACGGTTCAAGGCAACTGTGCCTGATCCAAGTCCCCTAACGATTCATCGGTCTTTCTCAGTTGTGTACACGACCAACTGTATCTCATCCAAATTCCTAAAACGTTCTTCAGTTGTATTTAGCAGGGTGAAAACGTGCCTGATCTATGTCTTCTGATGGTTCATTGTCTAAAGAGTCTGAATCATGTTTTTCGTACTTTCTTACATGTTTCCCCTTACGTTCAAGCTCAGTTAAGCACCCAGTCATTGTGTTTGATCCGAGTATCCTAACGGTTCATGACTAACTGTCTATTATCTAAGTCTACTTGATTCGAGTCTCCTTACGGCTTACGACTGTGTTTGATTCGAGTCTCCTTACGGTTTAGGGCTGTGTTTGATTCGAGTCTCCTTACGGTTCAAGGCTTTGTTTGGTTCGAGTCTCTTTACGGTTCAAGGCTTTGTTTGATTCGAGTCTCCTTACGGTTCAGGGCTGTGTTTGATTCGAGTCTCCTTACGGTTCACGGCTGTGTTTGATTCGAGTCTCCTTACGGTTCAGGGCTGTGTTTGATTCGAGTCTCCTTACGGTTAAAGGCTTTGTTTGATTCGAGTCTCCTTACGGTTAAAGGCTTTGTTTGATTCGAGTCTCCTTACGGTTAAAGGCTTTGTTTGATTCGAGTCTCCTTACGGTTAAAGGCTTTGTTTGATTCGAGTCTCCTTACGGCTAAAGGCTTTGTTTGATTCGAGTCTCCTTACGGTTAAAGACTTTGTTTGGCTCGAGTCTCCTTATGGTTAAAGACTTTGTTTGGCTCGAGTCTCCTTATGGTTAAAGACTTTGTTTGGCTCGAGTCTCCTTATGGTTAAAGGCTTTGTTTGGCTCGAGCCAAACGTTATGGTTAAAGACTTTGTTTGGCTCGAGTCTCCTTATGTTTAAAGACTTTGTTTGGCTCGAGTCTCCTTATGGTTAAAGGCTTTGTTTGGCTCGAGTCTCCTTACGGTTAAAGACTTTGTTTGATTCGAGACTCCTTACGGCTCAAGGCTGTGTTTGATTCGATTCTCCTTACGGTTTACGGCTGTGTTTGATTCGAATCTCCTTACCACGAGGCAGCAGTATTCGAGAAATGGGGGACATTCACAACGCTAGACATACACATTGTTTAAATCAAACATACCGTTGAATAGGGTTTTGTTTGGGGAGAACTTGCAGTAACAAACAGCTTAAATAACACATAAGTTGATATATAATATGTATCAGATACAGTCTTGTTCCATCAAATTATGCAATCAATATTAAATATCAAAATCATAATTAAACCATCCATTATATTTTATTAAACTTGTCTATTATTTGTTCGATTCCTCTAATCTTACATGTACGACAAATATGTGAAAATAAACGAATAGACATATAGGTTAACATTTTACTGCGTATTTAGATCACTGTTAGGTGCTTGTTAGTTGCCCACCAAACAAATTGCATGGTAAAACTGCATGGTTCAATAGCTCACCAAACGTATCGCATGGTCAAACTACAGGGAAAAACTGCGTGGTTCAATTGCCCACCATATTGCATGTCAAAACTACCAACCGTATGGCATGTCTAAACTACCAACCGTAAGGCATGTCAAAACTACCAACCGTATGGCATGTCAAAACTACCAACCGTATGACATGTCAAAACTACCAACGGTATGACATGTCAAAACTACCAACCATATTGCATGTCAAAACTACCAAACATATTGCATGTCAAAACTACCAACCATATTGCATGTCAAAATTACCAAACATATTGCATGTCAAAACTACCAAACATATTGCATGTCAAAACTACCAAACATATGGCATGTCAAAACTACCAAACATATTGCATGTCAAAACTACCAAACGTATGACATGTTTAAACTACCAACCATATGGCATGTCAAAACTACCAAACATATGGCATGCCAAAACTACCAACCGTATGACATGTCAAAACTGCCAACCGTATGGCATGTCAAAACTACCAACCGTATGGCATGTCAAAACTACCAACCGTATGGCATGTCAAAACTACCAACCGTATGGCATGTCAAAGCTACCAACCATATTGCATGTCAAAACTACCAAACATATGGCATGTCAAAACTACCAACCATATGGCATGTCAAAACTATCAGACATATTTCATGTCAAAACTACCAAACATATGATATGTCAAAACTACCAACCATATGGCATGTCAAAACTATCAGACATATTTCATGTCAAAACTACCAAACATATGATATGTCAAAACAACCAAACATAGTGCATGTCAAAACTACCAGACATATTTCATGTCAAAACTGCATGTTTAAATTGTCCACCAAACATATTGCATGTTAAAACTGCATGTTTAAATTTCCACCAAACATATTGCATGTTAAAACTGCATGTTTCAATTGTCCACCAAACATATTGCATGTTTAAATTGTCCACCAAACATATTGCATGGTAAAACTCGACGGTTCACATTTCTTACAAACATATTGTATGGTAAAACTGCAAATTGCATGTCAATAACCACAAATGATATATCATGGCCAAACTCCAAGTTTGGTTATCAAATAAAATCTTTGCATCTTAAATCTGCATGGCTCAGTAAACCACCAAAGTTATTGTAAAGTAAAACTGCATGCTTCAATTACCACCAGACTTATTGCATTGTAAACCCGCGTGGTTCATTTATCTACCAGATTTATTGCATAGCAAAACTGCCCGATTCAATAACAACCAAACATATTCCATGCTCAAACTGCATGTTTCTACATGTATTAGCTATCAAACTTAATGCATGGTAAAACTGCACGTTTCTAACCTTCTTGTATATCTCCTGCCATTGTATCCCGGTCTGCACCTTAACCGTGCCATGTGGGCTCATCTCCGTGCTCAAGTCTATCTCCATCTCGTTCATCTCAGACAGGCTTATGAGGAAACTTCCCTCCCATGTGGAGCGGCCCACATAGTCATGACCCGAGCTCCGCACTGTCACGTGTAAGTTGTATTTCCGCGCGAACTGCACCGATTTCTGGATGTCCTCAGCGTTCTTTACCACGGCGACCAAATTTGGGTACCTGTGAACATGAATACGCATGCTAGTTAACATGTTCAGTGTATTTTTAAAGCGTACACGGTGTTAGATAAAAGAGTGGTTGTGACACAACTTCATGGTCTCTAAACGCCAGCTCCGCCACTTAACGGTGGTGCAAAGAAAATGAGCTGTCGACACTTCCATGGTGCAGCTGTGCCCTAAGTTTACCTGTTCATAAGTGAGTATGATTTATAGTTTATTTGATAATTTTATCAAACGTACATATTTCAAAAATCCCTGAATGTGGTACCGCGTAAGAACACTGTGACTGCAAGCTGGCTGCGATTTCGTTTCAATATTATGCGAACTGTGGTGACTGGAGCTTTTCTCCCGAATCGGACTTGTGCATATATTGAGATCTGCTTGAATTTATGTTCACTACGATGCTTACACACACCGTAAGAGCATTTTGGTGCACGCAAATATAACTGTTACGTATATTACTTACGTCGGAACACAACAAAACTAATTAGCACTTCTTAAAACGGAAATATGCACTTATTTATGAAAGTGGTGGCTCTGTTTGTCTAGTGGTGGCGCTGTCGGGTAGTACTTGTATACTACCTTTTAGGTGCTGCCTTATCAGGCACGTGTACATTGCACTCGTTTAAAGGCAGAAATTCAAATTTTCGAAAGTTCTTCAGCGTTAGAAGCTTAAGTGGATTATTTCATAATTTTTAACCAAAATGTTAAATTTATTTTGATTTTACAAAAAATATTTTTAGTTTATTGTGATAATCATAAAAAATAGCCTCCCGTAATAAAAACTAGTAGTAAGAATGTCAATATTACACATTTTTTACCCAAACAAGAATAATGAACACAGCTTAATAATGTTATCAGGCACTTTAGATGTTTCGAGAATTATGGACCAGGATACATGTAAAATGTCTCTCTTACATGGAACAGGTATGGGTTAGTATAACACGAACGCTAATCAGAAAAGAACTTTATGCGAGGGTGGATCAGCATACCGGAGGCCAAGTGCAAATTCCACATGTCTGATATTTACCCTGCGCGAAGGTGAGTTTTGTTTTCGCCATAAGCCGTACAGGTGGATTTCCTCCGGGTACTCCGGGTTCTCCGGATTCCCCCATAACGCAAGACCGCACTCCCACGTTACGTCGTGTCAGTGAGAGTGATTAATTTAAGGTTGTAATAGCTTGTTTCACAATCGTTGTAAAATTAAAGAGTTTAAACATAACTAATGTACACGTACAATTGCAAATTGAGTATCGCAGCCTGTCGATTGTCAGCTGGAGAATTATTGATTGTTAAAATATTACCAGAAGGGGTCAAAACATAAATATGCTAAATATCCCGTGTCTGTAAGCAATACCATGTTTCGAGCTGCGTTTTTTTAACATTTTCGGCACTTCGCTTGACGGTTTTGCATTAAACATGAAGTTGAACTATTTAAATGTGAAAGTACCAATAAAATAGTAGTGTAATTAAAATAATCGCAACTCATTCATGATTTTGTTTTGTTGAAGCATATGAAAACACAATATATCAATGTCGATTGTTTATAATCATGCATCGGAATGGTTGGATTAAGTACACGTAATATTAAACTGAAATCAAAGGCGGTGACTATAAATTTCTTATTTCAAATGTTTAATACTTCCTATTTCAGATCTATGGGCATCATGGGCATTACCTGTTTATCTCTCAACGGACGTTGTACATATATGGGCATTATAAACACATGACCTCTGCTCAACGGTGCTGTCCATTTGTGCATGATATATGGGCATTATAAAAGTTGACCTCTGTTCAACGGTGTTGTACATATAAGGGCATTATGAACAGTTTACCTCTGTTCAACGGTGTTGTACATATAAGGGCATTATGAACAGTTTACCTCTGTTCAACGGTGTTGTACATATAAGGGCATTATGAACAGTTTACCTCTGTTCAACGTTGATATAAATATACGGGTATTATAAACAGTTTACCTTTGTTCAACGTTGATATAAATATACGGGTATTATAAACAGTTTACCTTTGTTCAACGGTGTTATAAATATACGGGTATTTTAAACAGTTTACCTCTGTTCAACGGTGTTATAAATATACGGGTATTATAAACAGTTTACCTCTGTTCAACGGTGTTGTACATATGTGCCTGTCTACTGTACTCAGGGTAGCTTGGCAACAGCAGGTACCCATTCATGTCATGGTTGAGGGCGGCCATGTCCATCTGCGAGGGGTAGCATTCATTACTCGGACAGCACCGCTCCGAGATTATGTTGTACACGCTACCGTGTTCCCTGTCATGTCCATCGCCAGTCACTCCCCAGCCCATCAAGGCAACACTTGCCAGGAAGGCTAGCGCTGAACTGCAATAGGAGAGACTTTATTGACCAAAATACTTAAATATATGAATACACGCATCGCTCGATGATGTTGTACACGCTACCGTGTTCCCTGTCATGTCCATCACCGGTCACACCCCAGCCCATCAAGGCAACACTTTCCGGAAAGGCAAGCACTACACTACAATAGGAGATACAAAAATGGCCACATTTTTAAATATATGAATACATGCATCGCTAGAGATGATGTAGTGCACGCCACCAATACCCCTGCTTGCCAAAGCCCTAGCACCCCATGGTAACACTGGCTAGCAATGCAAGCGATATAGATATACTGCATATATCTGTAAGTTCTGCATTACCAATAACAGTGAATAAAAAAACATCGCTAGGAAAATTATCACTGCCAACAATGTGTTTCGCCTGGTCCATTGCTGGCCATGCCCCAGCAACCCCAAGACCAACCTGCATCTTGAGGTCAACGGATCGCACACTATGAATAAGCAAGACTGTCAGTAATAAAATCAATACTACCGGAATTATTATATTGCCCAGAAATGAAATACAAGATGTCAACCATGAACCAATGAATTAAAGTGTTATTTCTATCGAGGTTCATATAGTCAATTACGTAACCTTTATTCCTTTTTCGAATAAGATATGGGGACTAGTTCCTTTTTCTAAATATACTTAATTGCAAATGAGCATGTTATCACTTCTTAGTGTTGGCGTTCGCATTTTAATACATAGCATTATTAATGCAATTTATGGAATATACAATTACGTGAAAATAACAAAAGTCGAATAAGGTACTAGTTCTCTGTTATTTAGTCAAATGTTCGTTTTCTTTATTTCTTATCATCTTTAATAATTAAACAATCCGGGCACTGCATTAGACCTTATTTCTTACATCTGTACAAGCACTGTCCGGGTACTTTAACTGCATTAACGATACTCTCAGATCACCTAGGAACTAGTCGAAAGGGTTTTCTGTTTGAATGCAAATAGAATCTCAACAAACCTTTGATAAACATAACATACAAGGAATGTTGCACAGAGTGTATGGTTTATCCATAAACGTTTTCATTTTTGGCTTTCCCCACCCAATTTGCATGTTTCAGCATGAACTAATTGATCTAAAGCATTAAAAAATTAGGAAAATGAGGTTATATAGTTTAGACAATAATATATGTTATTATGAACAGCATAGAACAAAAATGCACCTTACCTCATATTATTTGCTAGGCGACACAAACGTAGAGCTACCTTCACCTGTCACTGTGTTTTATATTCTTTCAATTATTGCGAAATATCCTTACACCTTGTTTTTTTTTCTAAAATAAATAGAGCAAACCATGAGCTGGATACTGACATTTATCACATGGTCAATGAACTTGTATTTTGAATGAAGACATATTCAATACACCGGAAAGATTTTCACTTAAGGTACTAAAATATCGTCCTAGTTTGCGTTAAGTTTACGTGTTACGGTGTTTTATTAATGCATGATTACATACATACACAATTAGTAATGGATACACGTTTTGCGGAATTGTTGTATTCTTTACGCTACACATCGGTATCAAAACGTTGAACTATTCTATTTAAACAACATTTGGTTAGTGTTAAAATAATTAAGCATTACTCCATCCGAGTTTTTCAAAAGTTAGTGCACTCACAATCCTTGTTATTTAATAGTTATTGCAACCACTATGCGAGCTATGTAATACCTATTGCAACACAGCCCGAGTTGTGTAAAATTTATTGCATACTTCACTATATATACGAAGTAAGTATTGCACCCCAATCCATGTAAGGTAATGCACCAGTCAATTGTAACCACGCCCCCAGGTCCGGGGGTATACCAGGGATAGCCGGGGAAATGGGCCGTGTTTTTACCTTTCAGGTGGCCCCGCAGTGCCGGGTGAATGTGATGGTTTTGTCTTCGCGCAAAATATAGCGGGGAATTTGCCTTACCTAGGGTCCCTGCGGGGGCATTTGGCGGGGATTTGACCATCAGAATGTCCCCGCAGGGCGGAGATTTTACCCGGGGTTGGCTGGACCGAAAGTCAAAGTCCCCGCTATTCCCCGGACCTAGGGGGGGGGGGCTGGTTACAATTGACTGGTGCATAATAGTTATTTCACCCATAGCCCGAGTTATGTAATAGCTACTGCTACCACAACCCGTGCTAAATAATATATAGCTACTGCACCCACAACCCGTGTAATGTAATAGCTACTACACACACAACCTAAGTAATATAACTGCTACCACAACCCGTGTTATGTAATAGCTACTCCATCCAAAACCTACACCTACAACCTGTATTATATTATAGCTACTGCACCTACAACCTGTATTATATTATAGCTACTGCACCTACAACCTATATTATGTAATAGCTACGGTCCCAACAACTCGTGTTATGTAATAGCTACTGTCCCCACAGCCCGAGTTATGTAAAACCTACTATCCCCACAGCCCGAGTTATGTAATAGCTACTGCACCCACAACCCGAGTAATGTTATAGTTACTGCACCCACGACCCGAATAGTGTAATAGCTACTGTCCCTACAGCCCGAGTAGTGTAATAGCTACTGCACCCACAACCCGAGTAGGGTAATAGCTACTGCACCCTCAACCCGAGTAATGTTATAGTTACTGCACCCACAATCAGAGTAGTGTAATAGCTACTGTCCCTATAGCCCGAGTAGTGTAATAGCTGCTGCACCCACAACCCGAGTAATGTTATAGCTACTGCACCCACAATCCGAGTAGTGTAATAGCTACTGCACCCACAACCCGAGTAATGTTATAGCTACTGCACCCACAATCCGAGTAGTGTAATAGCTACTGCACCCACAACCCGAGTAATGTTATAGCTACTGCACCCACAATCCGAGTAGTGTAATAGCTACTGTCCCTACAGCCCGAGTAGTGTAATAGCTACTGCACCCACAACCCGAGTAATGTAATAGTTACTGCACCCACAACCCGAGTAGTGTAATAGCTACTGTCCCCACAGCCCGATTAGTGTAATAGCTACTGCACCCACAATCCGAGTAATGTTATAGCTACTGCACCCACAATCCGAGTAGTGTAATAGCTACTGCACCCTCAACCCGAGTAATGTTATAGCTACTGCACCCACAATCCGAGTAGTGTTATAGCTACTGCACCCTCAACCCGAGTGATGTTATAGTCACTGCACCCACAATCCGAGTAGTGTAATAGCTACTGCACCCACAACCCGAGTAATGTTATAGTTACTGCACCCACAATCCGAGTAATGTTATAGCTACTGCACCCACAATCCGAGTAGTGTAATAGCTACTGTCCCCACAACCCGAGTAATGTTATAGCTACTGCACCCACAATCCGAGTAGTGTAATAGCTACTGTCCCCACAGCCCGAGTAGTGTAATAGCTACTGCATCCACAATCCGAGTAATGTTATAGCTACTGCACCCATAATCCGAGTAGTGTAATAGCTACTGCACCCTCAACCCGAGTAATGTTATAGCTACTGCACCCACAATCCGAGTAGTGTAATAGCTACTGCACCCTCAACCCGAGTAATGTTATAGTTACTGCACCCACAATCCGAGTAGTGTAATAGCTACTGCACCCAAAACCCGAGTAATGTTATAGTTACTTCACCCACAATCCGAGTAGTGTAATAGCTACTGTCCCTACAGCCCGAGTAGTGTAATAGCTACTGCACCCACAACCCGAGTAATGTTATGGCTAATGCACCCACAATCCGAGTAGTGTAATAGTTACTGTCCCCACAGCCCGAGTAGTGTAATAGCTACTGTCCCTACACCCCGAGTAGTGTAATAGATACTGCACCCACAACCCGAGTAATGTTATAGCTACTGCACCCACAATCCGAGTAGTGTAATAGCTACTGTCCCCACAGCCCGAGTAGTGTAATAGCTACTGCATCCACAATCCGAGTAATGTTATAGCTACTGCACCCACAATCCGAGTAGTGTAAGAGCTACTGCACCCTCAACCCGGGTAATGTTATAGCTACTGCACCCACAATCCGAGTAGTGTAATAGCTACTGCACCCTCAACCCGAGTAATGTTATAGTTACTGCACCCACAATCCGAGTAGTGTAATAGCTACTGCACCCACAACCCGAGTAATGTTATAGTTACTGCACCCACAATCCGAGTAGTGTAATAGCTACTGTCCCTACAGCCCGAGTAGTGTAATAGCTACTGCACCCACAACCCGAGTAATGTTATGGCTACTGCACCCACAACCCGAGTAATGTTATGGCTACTGCACCCACAATCCGAGTAGTGTAATAGCTACTGTCCCCACAGCCCGAGTAGTGTAATAGCTACTGCACCCACAATCCGAGTAATGTTATAGCTACTGCACCCACAATCCGAGTAGTGTAATAGCTACTGCACCCTCAACCCGAGTGATGTTATAGCTATTGCACGCACAATCCGAGTAGTGTAATATCTACTGCACCCTCAACCCGAGTAATGTTATAGTTACTGCACCCACAATCCGAGTAGTGTAATAGCTACTGCACCCACAACCCGAATAATGTTATAGTTACTGCACCCACAATCCGAGTAGTGTAATAGCTACTGTCCCTAAAGCCCGAGTAGTGTAATAGCTACTGCACCCACAACCCGAGTAATGTTATAGCTACTGCACCAACAATCCGAGTAGTGTAATAGCTACTGTTCTCACAACACGAGTTATGTAATAGTTACTGTACTCACAACACGAGTTATGTAATAGTTACTGTACTCACAACCCGAGTTATGTAATAGTTACTGTACTCTCAACCCGAGTTATGTAATAGTTACTGTACTCTCAACACGAGTTATGTAATAGTTACTGTACTCACAACACGAGTTATGTAATAGTTACTGTACTCACAACCCGAGTTATGTAATAGTTACTGTACTCACAACCCGTGTTATGTAATAGTTACTGTACTCACAACCCGTGTTATGTAATAGTTACTGTACCCACAACCCGAGTTATGTAATAGTTACTGCACTCTCAACACGAGTTATGTAATAGTTACTGCACCCACAACCCGTGTTATGTAATAGTTACTGTACCCACAACCCGAGTTATGTAATAGTTACTGCACTCTCAACCCGTGTTATGTAATAGTTACTGCACCCACAACCCGTGTTATGTAATAGTTACTGCACCCACAACCCGAGTTATGTAATAGTTACTGCACTCACAACCCGTGTTATGTAATAGTTACTGCACCCACAACCCGTGTTATGTAATAGTTACTGCACTCTCAACACGAGTTATGTAATAGTTACTGCACCCACAACCCGAGTTATGTAATAGTTACTGCACCCACAACACGAGTTATGTAATAGTTACTGCACCCACAACCCGTGTTATGTAATAGTTACTGCACCCACAATACGAGTTATGTAATAGTTACTGCACCCACAACCCGAGTTATGCAATAGTTACTGCACCCACAACACGAGTTATGTAATAGTTACTGCACTCACAACCCGTGTTATGTAATAGTTACTGCACCCACAACCCGTGTTATGTAATAGTTACTGCACTCTCAACACGAGTTATGTAATAGTTACTGCACCCACAACCCGAGTTATGTAATAGTTACTGCACCCACAACACGAGTTATGTAATAGTTACTGCACCCACAACCCGTGTTATGTAATAGTTACTGCACCCACAACACGAGTTATGTAATAGTTACTGCACCCACAACCCGAGTTATGCAATAGTTACTGCACTCACAGTCCGAGTAGTGTAATAGCTACTGCACCCACAACCCGAGTAATGTTATAGCTACTGCACCCACAATCCGAGTAGTGTAATAGCTACTGCACCCACAACCCGAGTAATGTTATAGCTACTGCACCCACAATCCGAGTAGTGTAATAGCTACTGTCCCTACAGCCCGAGTAGTGTAATAGCTACTGCACCCACAACCCGAGTAATGTTATAGCTACTGCACCCACAACCCGAGTAGTGTAATAGCTACTGTCCCCACAGCCCGATTAGTGTAATAGCTACTGCACCCACAATCCGAGTAATGTTATAGCTACTGCACCCACAATCCGAGTAGTGTAATAGCTACTGCACCCTCAACCAGAGTAATGTTATAGCTACTGCACCCACAATCCGAGTAGTGTTATAGCTACTGCACCCTCAACCCGAGTGATGTTATAGTCACTGCACCCACAATCCGAGTAGTGTAATAGCTACTGCACCCTCAACCCGAGTAATGTTATAGTTACTGCACCCACAATCCGAGTAATGTTATAGCTACTGCACCCACAATCCGAGTAGTGTAATAGCTACTGTACCCACAACCCGAGTAATGTTATAGCTACTGCACCCACAATCCGAGTAGTGTAATAGCTACTGTCCCCACAGCCCGAGTAGTGTAATAGCTACTGCATCCACAATCCGAGTAATGTTATAGCTACTGCACCCATAATCCGAGTAGTGTAATAGCTACTGCACCCTCAACCCGAGTAATGTTATAGCTACTGCACCCACAATCCGAGTAGTGTAATAGCTACTGCACCCTCAACCCGAGTAATGTTATAGTTACTGCACCCACAATCCGAGTAGTGTAATAGCTACTGCACCCAAAACCCGAGTAATGTTATAGTTACTTCACCCACAATCCGAGTAGTGTAATAGCTACTGTCCCTACAGCCCGAGTAGTGTAATAGCTACTGCACCCACAACCCGAGTAATGTTATGGCTAATGCACCCACAATCCGAGTAGTGTAATAGTTACTGTCCCCACAGCCCGAGTAGTGTAATAGCTACTGTCCCTACACCCCGAGTAGTGTAATAGATACTGCACCCACAACCCGAGTAATGTTATAGCTACTGCACCCACAATCCGAGTAGTGTAATAGCTACTGTCCCCACAGCCCGAGTAGTGTAATAGCTACTGCATCCACAATCCGAGTAATGTTATAGCTACTGCACCCACAATCCGAGTAGTGTAAGAGCTACTGCACCCTCAACCCGGGTAATGTTATAGCTACTGCACCCACAATCCGAGTAGTGTAATAGCTACTGCACCCTCAACCCGAGTAATGTTATAGTTACTGCACCCACAATCCGAGTAGTGTAATAGCTACTGCACCCTCAACCCGAGTAATGTTATAGTTACTGCACCCACAATCCGAGTAGTGTAATAGCTACTGTCCCTACAGCCCGAGTAGTGTAATAGCTACTGCACCCACAACCCGAGTAATGTTATGGCTACTGCACCCACAACCCGAGTAATGTTATGGCTACTGCACCCACAATCCGAGTAGTGTAATAGCTACTGTCCCCACAGCCCGAGTAGTGTAATAGCTACTGCACCCACAATCCGAGTAATGTTATAGCTACTGCACCCACAATCCGAGTAGTGTAATAGCTACTGCACCCTCAACCCGAGTGATGTTATAGCTATTGCACGCACAATCCGAGTAGTGTAATATCTACTGCACCCTCAACCCGAGTAATGTTATAGTTACTGCACCCACAATCCGAGTAGTGTAATAGCTACTGCACCAACAACCCGAATAATGTTATAGTTATTGCACCCACAATCCGAGTAGTGTAATAGCTACTGTCCCTAAAGCCCGAGTAGTGTAATAGCTACTGCACCCACAACCCGAGTAATGTTATAGCTACTGCACCCACAATCCGAGTAGTGTAATAGCTACTGTTCTCACAACAGGAGTTATGTAATAGTTACTGTACTCACAACACGAGTTATGTAATAGTTACTGTACTCACAACCCGAGTTATGTAATAGTTACTGTACTCTCAACCCGAGTTATGTAATAGTTACTGTACTCTCAACACGAGTTATGTAATAGTTACTGTACTCACAACACGAGTTATGTAATAGTTACTGTACTCACAACCCGAGTTATGTAATAGTTACTGTACTCACAACCCGTGTTATGTAATAGTTACTGTACTCACAACCCGTGTTATGTAATAGTTACTGTACCCACAACCCGAGTTATGTAATAGTTACTGCACTCTCAACACGAGTTATGTAATAGTTACTGTACTCACAACCCGTGTTATGTAATAGTTACTGTACCCACAACCCGAGTTATGTAATAGTTACTGCACTCTCAACACGAGTTATGTAATAGTTACTGCACCCACAACCCGTGTTATGTAATAGTTACTGTACCCACAACCCGAGTTATGTAATAGTTACTGCACTCTCAACCCGTGTTATGTAATAGTTACTGCACCCACAACCCGTGTTATGTAATAGTTACTGCACCCACAACCCGTGTTATGTAATAGTTACTGTACTCACAACCCGTGTTATGTAATAGTTACTGCACCCACAACCCGTGTTATGTAATAGTTACTGCACTCTCAACACGAGTTATGTAATAGTTACTGCACCCACAACCCGAGTTATGTAATAGTTACTGCACCCACAACACGAGTTATGTAATAGTTACTGCACCCACAACCCGAGTTATGTAATAGTTACTGCACCCACAATACGAGTTATGTAATAGTTACTGCACCCACAACCCGAGTTATGCAATAGTTACTGCACTCACAACACGAGTTATGTAATAGTTACTGCACCCACAACCCGTGTTATGTAATAGTTACTGCACCCACAACCCGTGTTATGTAATAGTTACTGCACTCTCAACACGAGTTATGTAATAGTTACTGCACCCACAACCCGAGTTATGTAATAGTTACTGCACCCACAACACGAGTTATGTAATAGTTACTGCACCCACAACCCGTGTTATGTAATAGTTACTGCACCCACAACACGAGTTATGTAATAGTTACTGCACCCACAACCCGAGTTATGCAATAGTTACTGCACTCACAACACGAGTTATGTAATAGTTACTGCACTCACAACCCGTGTTATGTAATAGTTACTGTACTCACAACCCGTGTTATGTAATAGTTACTGCACCCACAACCCGTGTTATGTAATAGTTACTGCACTCTCAACACGAGTTATGTAATAGTTACTGCACCCACAACCCGTGTTATGTAATAGTTACTGTACCCACAACCCGAGTTATGTAATAGTTACTGCACTCTCAACCCGTGTTATGTAATAGTTACTGCACCCACAACCCGTGTTATGTAATAGTTACTGCACCCACAACCCGTGTTATGTAATAGTTACTGTACTCACAACCCGTGTTATGTAATAGTTACTGCACCCACAACCCGTGTTATGTAATAGTTACTGCACTCTCAACACGAGTTATGTAATAGTTACTGCACCCACAACCCGAGTTATGTAATAGTTACTGCACCCACAACACGAGTTATGTAATAGTTACTGCACCCACAACCCGTGTTATGTAATAGTTACTGCACCCACAACACGAGTTATGTAATAGTTACTGCACCCACAACCGGAGTTATGCAATAGTTACTGCACTCACAACACGAGTTATGTAATAGTTACTGCACTCACAACCCGTGTTATGTAATAGTTACTGTACTCACAACCCGTGTTATGTAATAGTTACTGCACCCACAACCCGTGTTATGTAATAGTTACTGCACTCTCAACACGAGTTATGTAATAGTTACTGCACCCACAACCCGAGTTATGTAATAGTTACTGCACTCTCAACACGAGTTATGTAATAGTTACTGCACCCACAACCCGAGTTATGTAATAGTTACTGCACCCACAACACGAGTTATGTAATAGTTACTGCACCCACAACCCGTGTTATGTAATAGTTACTGCACCCACAACACGAGTTATGTAATAGTTACTGCACCCACAACCCGAGTTATGCAATAGTTACTGCACTCACAACACGAGTTATGTAATAGTAACTGCACTCACAACCCGTGTTATGTAATAGTTACTGTACTCACAACCCGTGTTATGTAATAGTTACTGCACCCACAACCCGTGTTATGTAATAGTTACTGCACTCTCAACACGAGTTATGTAATAGTTAATGCACCCACAACCCGAGTTATGTAATAGCTACTGCACCCACAACCCTTGTTATGTAATAGTTACTGTACTCTCAACACGAGTTATGTAATAGTTACTGCACCCACAACCCGAGTTATGCAATAGTTACTGCACCCACAACCCGTGTTATGTAATAGTTACTGCACCCACAACCCGTGTTATGTAATAGTTACTGCACTCTCAACACGAGTTATGTAATAGTTAATGCACCCACAACCCGAGTTATGTAATAGCTACTGCACCCACAACCCGTGTTATGTAATAGTTACTGCACCCACAACACGAGTTATGTAATAGTTACTGCACCCACAACCCGAGTTATGCAATAGTTACTGCACTCACAACACGAGTTATGTAATAGTTACTGTACCCACAACCCGAGTTATGTAATAGTTACTGCACCCACAACCCGTGTTATGTAATAGTTACTGTACTCTCAACACGAGTTATGTAATAGTTACTGCACCCACAACCCGTGTTATGTAATAGTTACTGCACCCACAACCCGTGTTATGTAATAGTTACTGCACCCACAACCCGTGTTATGTAATAGTAACTGCACTCTCAACACGAGTTATGTAATAGTTAATGCACCCACAACCCGAGTTATGTAATAGCTACTGCATCCACAACCCGTGTTATGTAATAGTTACTGCATCCACAACTCGTGTTATGTAATAGTTACTGCACTCTCAACACGAGTTATGTAATAGTTACTGTACTCACAACACGAGTTATGTAATAGTTACTGCACCCACAACCCGAGTTATGTAATAGTTACTGCACCCACAACCTGAGTTATGTAATAGTTACTGCACTCTCAACACGAGTTATGTAATAGTTACTGCACTCTCAACACGAGTTATGTAATAGTTACTGCACCCACAACCCGAGTTATGTAATAGCTACTGCATCCACAACCCGTGTTATGTAATAGTTACTGCATCCACAACTCGTGTTATGTAATAGTTACTGCACTCTCAACACGAGTTATGTATTAGTTACTGCACCCACAACCCGAGTTATGTAATAGCTACTGCATCCACAAACCGAGTTATGTAATTGTAACTGTACTCTCAACACGAGTTATGTAATAGTTACTGCACTCTCAACACGAGTTATGTAATAGTTACTGTTCTCACAACCCGTGTTATGTAATAGTTACTGCATCCACAACTCGTGTTATGTAATAGTTACTGCACTCTCAACACGAGTTATGTTATAGTTACTGCACCCACAACCCGAGTTATGTAATAGTTACTGCATCCACAACCCGTGTTATGTAATAGTTACTGCATCCACAACCCGAGTTATGTAATAGCTACTGCATCCACAACTCGTGTTATGTAATAGTTACTGCACTCTCAACCCGAGTTATGTAATAGTTACTGCACTCACACCCGAGTTATGTAATAGTTACTGCATCCACAACCCGAGTTATGTAATAGTTACTGCACTCTCAACCCGAGTTATGTAATAGTTACTGCACCCACAACCCGAGTTATGTAATAGTTACTGCATCCACAACCCGTGTTATGTAATAGTTACTGCATCCACAACCCGAGTTATGTAATAGTTACTGCACCCACAACACGTGTTATGTAATAGTTACTGTACTCTCAACCCGAGTTATGTAATAGTTACTGCACTCACACCCGAGTTATGTAATAGCTATTGCATACACAACCCGAGTTATGTTACAGCTGCTGCACAATCATTTTAATGATTGTACGACAGCGCTTTTGTCGTGTATGTAATTTCATCTTCAACGCGAGTTATTGAGATAATACAGAGGCGCTCTTGCCGTTTATATAATTGTACAACCTGAGTGAGGGAGCTTATAGAAATAAGAATGAAAACGAGATATATGGGTGAGTCGATATGCAGGATGGGGAGAGAAAACGTAGTCGTGAGAAATGAAAGAGTTTGAGGAGAAGAATAAAAGAGGTTGAGGATGGTAAAGCATTTGTGTGGCTTGTTTTTCAGTTGGACATTTCGCATAACATGTAAGAAACGATACGATGGTGGCCCTGAGAGTCAATGGTTAAGACCGATAAGAAGACAAATGTCGTACCATACACGACCACGCGTACTAGCATTGGAACTTTGAGCAAGGCTCGAAATCCAGCAACAATATTTCCCGTCCAAACTTCTCCAAGATCTGAATCCCCGTTCTATTGTTTGTCGCAAAACAAAATGTACACACAAAATCCCTTTCCAAGGAAAAGTTATTTGTACATGTGCAATCAGTGGTACACAGAAACCAACATGATATAATATCGTATTTAGATATTTAAATATATCTCTTGAAATATGACGAGTGCTTTATACTCTGTTTTAATTTATACTCTGTTTTTGAAACTGTGTACGTCACAAAAATATGTTTTGAACTACCACTAATCAGTCAACCCCTCTTTAATCAGTAATATTTTTCGAATGTGCATTGTTGCTTCTCCAGAGACACTTCATTCGTTAGATTATGTTATTGGGTAAGACAAATTGACAACGATGCTCAGAATAAGGTCAAACACATGAGTGTTCAGTTTTTCAGGCATCGCAGCATTCGTTTCTTGCATCCCAATTTATTTCTTTTTCAACATTAACACACTTTTGTATTGTTTTTGTAGTAAAAAGGAATTCTTTATTAAAATGTTAAGGTATATTTAGACAAATGCAATATTCCTACTGTTGATGAGAATATGAACCGTTCATTTGAAAGGCATATCAGATTTAAACGTCTCACACTTTAACTGTTTTTGACATCTTATAAAGATCTATTAATATTCAACTATTTTGGGCGAAGGGATATTGAAAAAAAAACAAAAAACAAGAGGCACATCAGTGCCTGTGCTCCACCGGCCAAAAGGTTCAAGCAAAGACCACCTTACGAACATTTTCGTCAAGTTTCATAGAAATACAATCATCAATTTTTGAGGAGAAGTTATTTAAAAAAATTTTTTACTTTAATAGCTCTGGCTGCCATGTTGTGCAGTGGACCGAACTGATTTGGGCAATTTGAGTAAAGGAGCACCAAACAAACATTTCTGTCAAGTTTTATCGAAAAAAGGTCATCGGTTTCGACGACAAGTCGTATAAAGTTTTTTTTTATTTTTTAGCTCTGGCAGCCATGGTGTGCAGTGGACTGGAACCATTTAACAAATTTTGGTTAATGACCACCCAAGGAACATTTCTGTCAAGTTTCATCAAAATCTGATCATCGGTTAACATTTAATCTGAATAGATTATGAAGCAAATATCTAACGTGAACAAGAACTGACGAGATAGAATCGACTTGGTGTTTCACATACACTTTTCGGCCATTTAAGTTACTAAAAATAGCTGTTTCATAAACTTTCAGAATGTCACTTAAACGAAAATTAATGTTCAGTCTATATATACTTTCCTATGTATAAATGTAAGGTTTTTACATTGATCTTTTTGTGAGAACTTTATGCTTATATGTTTACTCATAAATTATTATTGTTTAAAAATTATTTAAAGATGCTATACGTGAAAAATTAAGACATTATTTTTTTTTCTATTAAAGGGAGGTAATTCAGTAGTAAAATGTAATCAAAGCTAATAAAGCATGGCATTTCTTTTCTAACCATGTTGATATTATTACAGTCTATTCAAGCAAGATGCCTTTTGTTTTTACATAGTACCCATAGGTTCTGAAAAACAAGGAGCACTATTCCCAACAGAAGGATGTCACTCCCTATCACTGCATGAGCATCATAATAAAGAAATGTTTACTCAAACTGCAAGCTGCTCAATTGAAATAGGTATTTACCTCAAGCATACAGTTTTATAATGTGGCAAAATAGTCGGACTACTAGATTGTCATTCGGACTAGTAAAATATGCCATTATGCTAGTCCAACTGGCTAGTAGGTTAAAATGTTTTTCGTGAAGACTGCGGACGAGAAGTCCTTAAAGGTTTTTCTATTTTTAACTCTCGCAGCCATGTTGTGCAGCGGACCGGAACCATTTGGGCAATTTTGGTTAAAGGGCATCCCGATGAACTTTTATGTAAAGTTTCATCAAAATCTGATAATCGGTTTCTGAGAAGATGTAGTTTAACGTTTTTTTCTATTCTTAGCTCTGGTGCCCATGTTGTGCAGCAGACCAGAACTGTTTGGGCTATTTTGGTTAAGGACTACCCAAGTAACATTTCTGTCAAGTTTCATTGCAATACGATCATCGGTTTCTGAGGAGAAGTCGTTTAAAGGTTTTTCTATTTTTACCTCTGGGGGCCATCTTGTGCAGTGGACCGAAACAATGAAGCAAATTTGATAAAGGACCATCCAAGGAACATTTCTGTTAAGTTTCATCAAAATCTGATCATCGGTTTCTGAGAAGATGTTCTTTAAAGGTTTTTCTATTTTTTTGCCCTGGCAGCCATGTTGTGCAGCGGACCGGAACCATTTGAGCAATTTTGGTTAAGGACCACCCAGGGAACAATTCTGTCAAGTTTCATCAAAATCTGCCTATCCGTTTCAGAGGAGATGTCGTTTAAAGATTTTGCTAGTTTTAGCTGTGGCGGCCATATTGTGCAATGGACCAGAACCATTTGAGCAATTTTAATAAAGGACCACCCAAGGAACATTACTGTCAAGTTTCATCAAAATCTGCCGAACCGTTTCAGAGGAGATGTCGTTTAAAGATTTTGCTATTTTTAGCTCTGGCGGCCATAATGTGCAATGGACCGGAACCATTTGAGCAATTTTGGTAAAGGACCACCAAAGGAACATTCCTGTGAAGTTTTGTCAAAATCCGCTTATCAGTTTCAGAGGAGATGTCGTTTAAAGTAAAAGTTTACGCACGCACGTACGCACGCACGCACGCACGCACGCACGCACGCACTCACGACGGACACTCTGTGACGACATAAGCTCCATGGCCTTCGGCCAGTGGAGCTAAAAAATCAGATAATAAAGAATTAAGAGTAAAGATCTGCACTCATTCTTTATTTTGTTTATTTTGTTTTTAATCGGCGGATTTTCAAACTCAATCATTTTTTTAAAAAATCAAAAAAAATCTTATAATTCCTTACTAAAAATTATAAAACCGAATATGTAAAAAAATATTGAAAAATAGTTTTTTTTTAAATATGCACTTTGTACTGTATAATATACTAACATGCCATGCACATATATATATTGCACGCATCCACTGGCAAATTACCCTATATCTATTGCACGCATCCACTGGCAAATTACCCTATATCTATTGCACGCATCCACTGGCAAATTACCCTATATCTATTGCACGCATCCACTGGCAAATTACCCTATATCTATTGCACGCATCCACTGGCAAATTACCGTATATCTATTGCACGCATCCACTGGCAAATTACCCTATATCTATTGCACGCATCCACTGGCAAACTACCTTATATCTATTGTACGCATCCACTGGCAAATTACCCTATATCTATTGCACGCATCAACTGGCAAATTACCCTATATCTATTGCACGAATCCACTGGCAAATTACCCTATATCTATTGCACGCATCCACTGGCAAATTACCCTATATATATTGCACGCATCCACTGGCAAATTACCGTATATCTATTGCACGCATCCACTGGCAAATTACCCTATATCTATTGCACGCATCCACTGGCAAATTACCCTATATCTATTGCACGCATCCACTGGCAAATTACCGTATATCTATTGCACGCATCCACTGGAAAATTACCCTATATCTATTGTACGCATCCACTGGCAAATTACCTTATATCTGTTGCACGCATCCACTGGCAAATTACCTTATATCTATTGCACGCATCCACTGGCAAATTAACCTATATCTATTGTACGCATCCACTGGCAAATTACCTTATATCTATTGCACGCATCCACTGGCAAATTACCCTATATCTATTGTACGCATCCACTGGCAAATTACCCTATATCTATTGCACGCATCCACTGGCAAATTACCCTATATCTATTGCACGCATCCATTGGCAAATTACCCTATATCTATTGCACGCATCCACTGGCAAATTACCCAATATCTATTGCACGCATCCACTGGCAAATTACCCTATATCTATTGTACGCATCCACTGGCAAATTACCTTATATCTATTGTACGCATCCACTGGCAAATTACCTTATATCTATTGCACGCATCCACTGGCAAATTACCCTATATCTAGTGTACGCATCCACTGGCAAATTACCTTATATCTATTGTACGCATCCACTGGCAAATTACCCTATATCTATTGCACGCATCCACTGGCAAATTACCCTATATCTATTGCACGCATCCACTGGCAAATTACCCTATATCTATTGCACGCATCCACTGGCAAATTACCCTATATATATTGCACGCATCCACTGGCAAATTACCGTATATCTATTGCACGCATCCACTGGCAAATTACCCTATATCTATTGCACGCATCCACTGGCAAATTACCCTATATCTATTGCACGCATCCACTGGCAAATTACCCTATATCTATTGCACGCATCCACTGGCAAATTACCTTATATCTGTTGCACGCATCCACTGGCAAATTACCTTATATCTATTGCACGCATCCACTGGCAAATTAACCTATATCTATTGCATGCATCCACTGGCAAATTACCTTATATCTATTGCACGCATCCACTGGCAAATTACCCTATATCTATTGTACGCATCCACTGGTAAATTACCCTATATCTATTGCACGCATCCACTGGCAAATTACCCTAAATCTATTGCACGCATCCACTGGCAAATTACCCTATATCTATTGCACGCATCCACTGGCAAATTACCCAATATCTATTGCACGCATCCACTGGCAAATTACCCTATATCTATTGTACGCATCCACTGGCAAATTACCTTATATCTATTGTACGCATCCACTGGCAAATTACCCTATATCTAGTGTACGCATCCACTGGCAAATTACCCTATATCTATTGCACGCATCCACTGGCAAATTACCCAATATCTATTGCACGCATCCACTGGCAAATTACCCTATATCTATTGTACGCATCCACTGGCAAATTACCTTATATCTATTGCACGCATCCACTGGCAAATTACCCTATATCTAGTGTACGCATCCACTGGCAAATTACCGTATATCTATTGCATGCATCCACTGGCAAATTACCGTATATCTATTGCACGCATCCACTGGCAAATTACCCTATATCTATTGCACGCATCCACTGGCAAATTACCCTATATCTATTGCACGCATCCACTGGCAAATTACCATATATCTATTGTACGCATCCACTGGCAAATTACCTTATATCTATTGCACGTAATTATCGGACAAAATTTCGGTAGCTCTAAATCTAGTGTACACATCAGCGCCAGGTGCCCTCGGGAAGTTGATTTTACCCGGAACCTCTGTCAGAGGTTAATCACACTCGACCCAAACCCAGCCAGCGGTATTCACTATTGTAATGGTTAAGACTTAATATAGTTTTAACTCAAAACAAGAACATGTATTGCTTCAAATGCTGCTTCAAATGGAAGTTTTGTAGAAAATTATGAACTGGTTATTAGAATTTCTAATGCCTCCAGATACAAGGATACAGTTTATTAAACGCTTATGATTCGAATCCATCGAGTTTTTTTTCTCACCTTCTGTTTTTCATTTATAAAGATGTTTATCAATTTTCTAATATGTTTTTAGACCGATTTGCTAAAACATCTGATTTTTTTTTTAAATATTTTTAAAATGTGATGGCTTTGTAGCATTCCATCGAACGCAGGCTGCAATATGATAAAGAGACACCTAATCGGTTCAATGAAACAGTCATATGTAGTAAGAATTATGTAACTGTTATTGATGTATCTGTTATTGTTATTATAGAAACTAGTCATATGGATTTGAAAAAGGCGTTTAACTCCATAATAAATTCAAGGTAATGAAATAATCAGAAAGGTTTCTACGGACGTAATGCTGAAACTTGGATTTGGGAGAAAACGAACAAAACAATTACAAGAATATTTACCAAGATGTTCGTGGTTATAGATGATAAACACCATTATAATATCCGTTTTACATATATATTATTTACATATGGAGCAAATTAATTATTGCAAAACATACTTATACATATATGACATCCCCAATCATGCATGGAATGCGAATGTTCACATACAAGTAGTTTAAATGGCTGTCAAAAATGGTCATCCGGAATTTTCTGCCAAACATTCAGTTTTTCTTGATTTGTTTTGATAATTAAGCAACGAAAAGGAACGTTTTGTCAGATGGTCATTTAAAATATTGTATCCATTGCTCAAGGTCAAGGTTTAAATACTGACAGGTTTTTGAATGTGGGGAGAATTGTGCAGATTGGCTCCCTTGATTATGTCCAATGTTCGTAGAGAAATATATTGACAAACATTACCTATTGACATGTGTATAGTATCTTTAGGTTTTATCATCGTTGATATATTTTCGAAAACAGGAACTCTATAAGTATATTCATCAAAATTTTCACTTGCAAAATAAGTACTTGGGAATCACTTCGTCGAATTTCTAGAAGACTTTGTATCATCTATAAATTCTATACTTCTTTCATGAAAGATCTTCTGACAAGTCTGTACAATGAGCTTAAGAGCTTAAGATCAGGCTGTCCGACTCCATCCATACTCTTGATCTCTCCCATTGGAACACCAGCTCATTCATGAATATAGATTTAAGTCCATCTTTCCTTTGTGCAGCTACCATGCCCAATTTAGTGATTGGGTGGCCGTGTGCACTGCGAGATATCAGTGAAGTGGACACTATTGCACCAGTTCATATTCTACTATGGACTTTATACGTTGTTTGTCTTGTTTATAATGAAGCCTGATTCATGACATACAACCGATCTTAAGTAAACACATGTCGTATGTTTTATGACAATCATTATATATGAATTACATTCACCTATAGTCTTGGGCATGCTACTTAGTATTCATTAAACATACCGGTACAGCATATATATAATGTTATGATGTTTCTATACGTTTAAACAAATTGATATTTAAAAAACAAACAAAAACACGTTATGTTCTTTAATTGCTTTTATATATATTTATATACGAAATTCAAAAATATCTAAACATGTTGTTTTAGACACTTCAATGCAGATTTTGGTGTTATACGAGTTGATTACTTTAAACCAAAGGCTTATGAAAATACAAAGCTATATTAATGATGCTTCTACTCCCAGATCATATTTACCTCAATTAATAACATTGTTTTAATATTCCAAAAAGGATGAATAAATGTCGAAAACAATGGTTCTAATGAAGGACACCAAGTTTAACCTGAAAGAAATGAGCAAAAACACGCTATTTCTACCTTACGAGACTATAGTAAATCTTTTAGCGGTTACCAATAATTTTTTGCGCGTTCTGCTATTAAATAAACGGTTACAATTTTGTAATCAGTAATTAAAAGTTCCTATAAATACATAATTTAGTAAGTAGTTAAAGATTTATCAGTCAAAATTGATGTTTGTTATACATGTGTATGTATTGATTTTGAATAAGAGTGTCACTCTAAAAGTAAAAATGCATTTCTTACAAAGTCATGTCAACGAATATGACTGTATCATTTAAATATTTGGATCTAAGTGTTGTACATTTTTTATATGAAGCGAATCTACCTGCATACATATAACACAGCACATCAAAAGCATACAGTAAAATAAAAACAAAACTAATAAAACAAGCTTTTACAATATACAAGTCTAACAAATTCTAACACAAATAACACAATTATGGCGTGTTTTAAATAACAACAACAGTTCCAGAAGTTTAGCCGAGTAAATTTCCTATCATAGAAGACATTCACCTTATATTTGTAATTGTATGTGCAGTTTAAATCTTAAGTCCCTTATGGCAGTTTTCATTATGACCGTTATATACTTATTGTCGAAAACACGCCGATAAAATTAAAGGGAAACATATAGTTTGACAAAAAAATCATCAACTTTAGTCAACACATCTATCAAGCACCCCAGCCAAATCGAATATCAATTAATGCCAGGGAAGGAAACTCTTCAATATTCACTTAGAGTGATCTCCTTCTGTGTTTCACTGTAGGGGACAATATTTAGCGCTAGGTTTCAAAATGAGCTCAAATGAGTAAAGAAAGTTGTATTTTTATGAACTAAAAATGAATGATGGAATAATTTCTAGCACGCACAACTTCTATTACTACAGTCTTTCCCTATCCTGGAAGAACTATTGGACAAGGAAATAACGCCTTGAAAGATCTTGACAGTTGCTAAGTGGACGATGTTTTAAGTTTAGTAACCTTTGACAACAAAAGGAGCACACGTAGTATGAGAGATGAAAAGATAAACAGGGGACTGTGTTTCCAACGAAACAGAGAAAGGAGCTCCATTTACATCGCCTGGGAGAAAAAAGAACAACGCCATCGTCCATCATGAAATCAAAACAGAAACAGAGGGGATTCGACTGGCGTATTTTGCACAGAATCTAGTGGTTTGGAAAATGTCAATGGCATGATAATTGGATCAATGATAAGACTTCCCCTTTTTACCGGCGTCTTAAACGCAATCATGACCTTCATGTGTGAATTAGGATTTGGTACTGGGAACTTGGGTACTGTGTGTCCTTGACCAGTGAGTGGTTTACTGTTGAAACTGACATTACAATCGTGGTTAACGGTAGAAAGGCTGACATATATGTTGTGGCCAAGCTACAGTCCTATAGAGATTTTTTTGGAATTGATAAGGAATTATTGTAACCAGGAATAAACAAGCCAAGCATTGGTGCCATAAAGCATGAATTTCTGGGATAGTTTGGACCATGATTTGATTGCTTCTCTGACAGGAAGCATACGCAAGAGGATTGAAGGAGGAGTTATCAAACATTTAGAAATAAATGCTAGTGAATATTTGAAATTTAAAATGCTTTAAAAAATACTGATGCCTTGATATTTCATATTTTTAAACATAAACATAATATGTTCAATATGTGCTGGTCAAACTAGAGCCGAACGGCATTTGGGCTGAAACTACATGAACGGTGTATTAAGGTGCGTGCATAGCAACGGTGCAACAAGGAACATTATAAACTAAATAATTCGTATTTCCTAAACAATATATATTTTATAAAGTCTTAACATAGTGTAAGAAGTTTCAATTTTGTAGCTGCTCTGATCGAAATCAACTGCGTTGCATTGAATCGGTTTGATCTGGATCAAATGCAAAACCCTCATAATCAAGGCGAGTCTATAGTGTATACCATTCAGGCAGGAAATCGTATGTGGAGCTGGTGTTACGCCATGTATAGTATTTACGCTGTCTGACTGTATATTTATCGTTTGGATACTCCAGAAGTTGCCTGGTTTACAATACAAAAGTACAAGTAGGTTTTAACATTTCATTGTGTTTGGTATCAATATTGGTTGTAAAGATTATTTTGGGCAAACTAGATAAGAAACCTTCATTCGTTTAGCTTTTTTATTGTCTGCAGAACGAAACTTCGGTATCCTTATTAACTGCTCAACTATTAATTCGCATATTATACAAACGCTGATAAGTTTCAATGTGATATATTTATACATTCCTTTAAAATAATTATTTTGTAAAGCAAACCTTGGATTATCTTCTTTCACATTAGATATGATGTGTTTAAGGAGCTCGTTCAGAGAGTCGAAACACTCATTGGTCTTCCATTTGATGTCCTGAAATACAATGTATATTATAACACCTACATTTCCAGCTAATAATTAGCCTAACTGCCTTCGTTAATAAAAGCATCTTAACAACTTAACATAACGTCATCACTTAGCTCTTTTCGATCATTTTGCCCTTCTACTAGTATATTAGGCAAAAAATAAAGTTTGACGTTACCCTACCAACATTCGTTGTACTATTATTTTGTATGTTTTAAAGCTTTACCTTTAAAATGTAGAAACTATACATAATACTATCATTAAAGCCAGACGATTGCATATTGTCGTTGTTAAAATGTGTTCGTAGCTACGTGTCACTAGTTTGGACGTTAGTCCGTCATGGACAGACGGCGCCAACACCAATACCAAGGCTAGTCACAAAAGTCCTACGTCGTTTTACAGTACTAGTAGAGGTTAGCCAACATCAATACCAAGGTTAGTCACACTATCTCTACGTTGTTTATATAACTAGTAGAGGTTAGCAAACGCCTACACCAGACACAATATATATACGCCGTGTAATAGAACTAATAAGGGTTGTTAAATTGTATCATTTCAACAGATTAAAGGCCTAACAACCTTCGTGTCAAAGGACATTCAGCATTAGCAGGATGTTCGAAATGAAAGTCAGGCAGACTCAGCCTCTGTAAAACTGAGAATTGTAATCAAATATATTCTCTGATACAATCAGAGTTTTTACCCAACTGTTTGTCAATAGGTGTGAGAATGAGGGCCTTTATTGTCTTGGAATAAGCCTTACGTCATAATTCAATTTTGGGTTATGTTAGACAAAATCAAATCGCATGCTTTATCTTTGAGAATGCACTTTTGATTAGTGAAGTATTTGTAGCAGTATATAAAAATGATTATGGTGTTTCTAACGTTCCATTGAATACCGTGAAAATGAAACACATACCCTTAAGCTATTGTTATTGTGGTTTTGCAACTTTTCAATAAAATAATACTGTAAATCCATACCGGATATTAGGCCTGAATGAAGTCCTCCTCTAGTGTATATAAATAGCAATTTGAGACCAGATATTTGTCTGAAACTGTTGTTGTTGTCAGACTTTTAAAAACCAGTTTAGACCAAAAAACGAGTCATATTCCAATGGAAACGATCGGCAAATTCGCCCTCTGATAGTATCCTTTCATCGATTTATACCGAACTTCTTTCATTGTTCTCGTCATCAATTTCATCTTTACCCAATTGCTTCGTACGTTTAGCCATCTTGATTAACACTCAAGAACACGCTTTGGTCATTGAATCAAATGACGATCACATCTATTATTCATTTACACCAATTCGGAAGTGACTGCTGCTTGTTACGTGCCTTATTATAATAAATGAGACTATGATTTTCGATGAAAAGCTGTGGTGTCAATTTTAGACTTTCCGTTACAGCCCTCCTTGAAACTGATGGTTTGAAATTTTAAGATACCTGACATTTTATTGACCTACTTGTAATGAAAGTATTTGTTTCAAGCTTTCTGATAAGGTTGAAGGCCACTTGGCCTGCAGACTTTTAAAACCGAATCTCGAAATTTACCATCGGCAAATCAACATACAAGTTTTAACATTGGACGAATATGCGCACTTCCCACTTTCCCAACCGCTAATTTTCACACTTACAAATTATCCCCAATTATCTCTTCGCATCTCATCTTACCTGTATTTTCTATACTGTTCAACAAAAAAATGAACAACACACAAAAAACATGTACTTGCAGTATACTTGCAGAATAGAATTTCAATTAAATTAAGACATTCCTGGGAATGAACAGGTTGGACTCAGAAGAACGAAACTAACTGTAAGTCATTGTTTACCAGCATAGTACAAAAAGAGGGTTATTTCCCTCAGAATTCATAATCCACCTAACATTGCAAACGTGCTAGTAAATATACGCGGTTCATTAAGAAAAGCAGTGGAGGCCAGACTCTAGTTCTAAATGATTACATGTAAAGCCTGAAAATCGGAAAACGTAGGAACCTTTACGACAATAAAGGTCCACACACTTGAAATGAGAGTTGGCACCATAACACAAATAACCACTGCCACCCTAATGTAAACACTTTAATAAATATTGTCCAGAAAGTGTAGACTGCAAACGAGGCCATGATATTTCAGCGTACGCCAATGGTGGAAACTATATGGCTGTAATGACATTTGTTGATGCTGCTGCCCATTTATCAACCCCAGTGCTGTTAAAACTACTTTATTCAACGACCTAATTTATTTTAACATTTTCACATAAATAATCTAATTTCCAATCTGATCTAATAGCTACGGATTGCATTCTGCATATTAGGTAGCTTGCTATAAGTAACGCTGTAACGAATATTTGTAATATGTAGTGCGATTAAAATAGTGCGAATAAGCTGCGTTTTTGCATAAATAACGCGATTTAAAGCATAGAAAATCAATTATTTCAAAATCAACGAGTTTCAAAACATAATATAAAAAGCAGAAGACGCAAATAGTTTCAAATTGAACGCGTACTAAATCAAAATAAATATATGCATTTATCTGGCCGTGTTTTGGTTTTAAACGCGCCCAGGGAGCTAGATACTTTGGGTTAATAATATAATCTGCGTCATCAAATTCAGACAGGTTTATTCCCGGAAACCAACCCGGAAAACTCGTTTAACATGGAAAACATGGACATTATAGAAAATGCAAATTAAATCACTTAATTGGCATACAATATCAAAGAAGAATGTTTTAAAAAGAAATTATAGTATTTCATTTTATCCTATAGTAATGTTATTTTTGCAAGTCGGTCGGTAAATGCCAAGTAAATTATTTATTATACATTGTTGCGATAACATATTTTCTTAAATATGTCCATTATCGTTACATTTCTGCCTACAATTTTCCATTGAGTGAATTGAAACGAATGTAAAATTACCAAGGGCGGTTTTTGAAGGGTCAAGAGTTATCAGGTCAGGTAAACAATAATTGAGTGTGAGCCATGAACAAAATGCTTGTTTCAATGTCA
Source organism: Mya arenaria (assembly GCF_026914265.1). Classification (NCBI taxonomy): domain Eukaryota; kingdom Metazoa; phylum Mollusca; class Bivalvia; order Myida; family Myidae; genus Mya; species Mya arenaria. Next base: position 9,364,860 of record NC_069133.1, read on the forward strand.
TAAAGTTCAACTAAGAGCTCTGTTGTTAGCAATAATTTATTATATAAAAATGATTGCCGAAAGAGCTATTAACGCTATCAAAAATTAAATATTTTGAACTACTGTTTAAATGAGTCAGTTGCTTCTTGGTGTATGTATATACCACGTGATAAATAATGACATAAATCATACGTCGGAAGGCAGCATTTAGCTTTGAATGAAGTCTTGACACAAAGATAATTTTTTTTCTTTCTTGACCATTTTAAATGTAAAAGGACAGTCTGTACCGCTTAATGAGCTTGATTAGATGATTTGTTTCCTCAAACACTGCGACAAACCTGTTTTCAAAAAAAAATGTTTTGGCAGTGCTCCATCAGCCGGCGGTATTGTGGAACGGTTAATCGGAGTGTTTTAAGAAACTAAACACTCAATCAAACTCTGGTGAAAGACAAAAGGCGGGGCGTCGTAGAGTGCGCTATGATTCATTTAAAATTGGTGAAGAAATTGTAAGAGTATATTTGTAAGTTTGAGCAAAATATTGCCTTCAAACAAAACATTAATGACGCAATTTATCACGTGGTTTACACTGTTTTCAATCAGTAAAATAAATCGATTCCAACATCAAATAGGAATAAATCTCTTCATGCTTGAATCTCACTTTAACAATCATAAACATTTTAATAAATGCCTAAAGCTCTTGTTCACATTTCGCATGAGCAACATATGTTGAATACTTATTAACATGCATTTATTCAATAATGTATTATTATAAGACAAAGGACTTACGCTTTCAAATGGTATTTTTGCAGTCTGTTTTGTCTTCAGCTTAATTACAATTCCAGTATCTAGTTTTTCAATATCATCGCGAAACCCACAAATAATCTTGGGAACACCACCTAGAAAACTCTGTATCCACCACGTCAGGAGGTTGTACCTGTAAGTAAAACAATGGAAGCTACAGAGACGAACTTACAAGATAATTCTGTACCCACCACGTCAGGAGGTTACACCTGTATATAATACTATTGAAACTATAGAGACGGACTTACAGGAACACTCTGTGTCCACCGCTTCAGTAGCTTGTACCTGTAAATAATAGAATGGAAGCTAGAGAGATGGACTTACAAGAACACTCTGTGTGTACCACTTCATGAGCTTATACCTGTAAATAATACAATGGAAGCTTTAGAGACGGCCTCACAAGAACACACTGTGTCCATCCCTTCAGGAGCTTATACCTGTAAGTAATACAATGGCAGCTACAGAGACGGACTCACAAGAACACTATGTGTCCACCACTTCAGAAGCTTGTACCTGTAAGTGATATAATGGTCACTACAGAGGCGGACTCACAAGAACTCTCTGTGTACACCACTTCAGAAGCTTGTACCTGTAAATAATACACTGGTGACTACCGAGATGGACTTACAAGAACACTCTGTGTCCACGACTTCAGGAGCTTGTACCTGTAAATAATACAATGAAAACTACAGAGGCGGACTCACAAGAACTCTCTGTGTACACCACTTCAGAAGCTTGTACCTGTAAATAATACACTGGAAACTACCGAGACGGACTTACAGGAACACTCTGTGTCCACCACTTCAGAAGCTTGTACCTTTAAATAATACACTCGAAACAACCGAGACGGACTCACAAGAACACTCTGTGTCCACCACTTCAGGAGCTTGAACCTGTAAAAAAAACAATGAAAACTACAGAGACGGACTCACAGGAACACTCTGTGTCCACCATTTCATAAGCTTGTACCTGTAATTAATACACTGGAAACTACCGAGACGGACTCACAGGAACACTCTGTGTCCACCACTTCAGAAGCTTGTACCTGTAAATAATACACTGGAAACTACCGAGACGGACTACCAAGAACACTCTGTGTCCACCACTTCAGTAGCTTGAACCTATAAATAATACAATGAAAACTAAAGAGGCGGTTTCACAGGAACACTCCGTGTCCACCACTTTAGAAGCTTGTACCTGTAAATAATACACTGGAAACTACCGAGACGGACTTACAAGAACACTCTGTGACCACCACTTCAGGAGCTTGTACCTGTAAGTAATACAATGGAAGTTACAGAGACGAACTCACAAGAACACTCTGTATCTACCACTTCAGGGGCTTGTACCTGTAAGTAACACAATGGAAGCTATAGAGACGGACTAACAAGAACACTCTGTGTCCACTACTTCAGGAGCATGTACCTGTAAATAATAAAATGGAAGCTATAGAGACGGACTTACAAGAACACTTTTTAGAAGCTTGTACTAATTGTAAATAAAAAAAATGGAAACCACAGAGACCAATTCATAAGAACACTCGGTGTACACCACTTCAGGAGCTTACTTGTAAAATATGCAATGTAAACTATAGTGACGGACACACACGAACACTATGTGTCCATTGATTCCAAAGCCCTCTTTGGTCTTCTGAACAAATAGTCGCCGTCGGGCTGTGCCGACCTGTTTACTTAGTCAATTAAAAAAACAAAAATTAATACTTACTTTTTATTAGTAGTTGATCAGTCGCCTATTGTCATTCAGGCAATCCTCTTATCAATAATAGGATTATATTTTGTAATTAATTTTGGATTAACCGGAAAAACTCCACCAAATTATCACGGCAAGTTGCATTTACTGATTTGAGAACTGGTCCCTTTTTGAAATCAGAAATTTGCTTAAGCCGGTGCTAGGGGCATTGACAATGCCGTCAATTAAACGTTTCAAACAAATAATGACTAATATTGTCAGACAAAGAGGGTAGTTTGTTTATCCGTAGGCTCCCACTTTCATTATATATTCAGAATTTGAGAAGATAAGATAAGGATATCACTGTTCAAACAGTTAACAGTCCATGCCTCTAATACCTTTTAAAAGTAGCTATGCGTTCGGCGTCAAGTTTGGAGTGTTTGATTGTTTTAAACTCAACGCTATGCTCCCCAGATTCATCTGTACTTACAGCATCCACCTCACAAGAGTACACTGGAACGATATAGTTATTACATTGACCAATGCACGTCATTCATTTCAGAATAAAATATGTACACTCATTTTGCATTCTCTCGAACACAATAACCGTTACTGAAACCCATTAATTGTTTTACAAATTGCACACTTGACTTGAAGAAACGCTCAAACGGAATAAAGGAATTGTATGGTAAAACTATACTATACCTAGTATGTGGGAGCCGACCTGGACTTTCATCACATTATAAAAGGCTTCACAGCTGTTATAGTCCATGTCTGGAATCAACAAGGGATCTGTGGATTCTGCATAAAATATAAATAAAATGTACAGTATCTGATTAAATGTATAGGACACGTAAACGTCAGAGGCTTGTTTCAATAAAAGAATTAAGTCGTCTGTTCAATAATCTTTAATCCGTACAAATATCAGAAATGGCAACACAGTGTGGTTTATATCTGACTTAAAGTTTAATTCGCATGTGCAAAAAAACTTGAGTAAAATAAATATTTGAATTTGCCACTAAGATCGCTATCGCACGCGCACCATGTTCTGTTAGGCAAACTAGGCCTTTATATGATAGTTAACTAGTCCTCTAATCGCTCATGATGTTGTATTTACTTGGTGTGATGTATTGCTGTATTTAATATTTAAAATATATAATCATATTTGCGAAATGATAATTTTCATTTGTGCTAAGGGTCACTGCTTTTGAACTTTATCTGATTGGCTGTTCCTTTGTGGGATCATACATATATAATCGTTTTCGTGGTTCTTCTTTCGATCTTTTTTGTCAAGTTGATAATTTGTGATTAAAATTTGTTTTTAGTTTATTCGATATTTGGTTGTTGTTTTCGCGCCAATATTCAACATACATATATTGTAAGAACTGAAATTGCTAGAAGAGAGGGTGTTGAACTGAGCAGCATAACCATTGTCTTATTTGAAAACGACCAGTTACGTAAATACTTTGTAATAGGTAGATGACATAAAGATAATTCTTAATGATTAAGAATGAGCGGAGTGAGCGCAGCGAACGAGTCCTTCTTAATAATTAAGAGTTCACTTCATGTCATCTAACTGACTTAGAATACAACCTCATTGACTGATACATTGTCAACGCAAAATATGACACAGTGAGTGTGTATCGGGTGATTGACAGTAGGCGGACCTCTATACACGCGCGAAAGTTGAACTTCTTAATGATTAAGTCTACTACTAAATGGCTGCCATCTGGAACACTATTGTTTGAAAATGTAGGATGTATTCTAAGTCTCAGTTACGAAACTCAATTAAAGAAATAATGACAATGAGAGTAACCAAATTATTGGTGGGACTCTGCCATACCTTCGGTGAGATACTGCTCAAACTTGTAGCCCCATTTTTCCTCCTCCCTGCATTCCGTCTGTTCTGGCTTATTTTCTTTTGGACGATTACAAAGGTAGTAAATGCCTTTGTAAAGAGTCACGTCGATCCTCAACTTCTTTTTGGCGTCATATGGGGTAGACATTATCTTGTTTAACAAACTCCTTTTGCATACGAAGTCGGTTTGCATATCTCTGAAAGCATTACATTGATATTAAATTCACTAGCTAACATATTATATATAATCATACATACAGAAAGATAACCACACTATACCTGGGGCCACCTTTAGCCCGACACTTTCAAATTCCTCGATGGATCTCCAGTACCAAAAGGGCTAGGAGGTTGATTCTGGTCTTAAAATTTAGGTCTCTCGATTCCCTACAAGAAGCACCCGTCGGGGTGGGACCAGTTTTTCCATTTAGGGGACGCTCTGCCCCTTCAAGATGCACCTGTCTGGGTGCCTAGTTTTCTTTCTCGTTATATAAATTAATGACTAAATTTAAACTGTAAAATCAGATCTCGATTTTATAAACATTTATTGCTCGAATGAATAACCGAAAGCGCGGTCGCGCAATTGGCATTTTACTGGCCGGTCGTTCACTCAGAAACGTATATGCTCCGCGAAAATGGAATAAAAGGTAGGCGGCCATTTTGGGGTTTTATTCTTACACCACGCCATCGGCAGCAGCGGGAACCATGGGCCCGTCGGAATCAGCGTATGACTCGGACAGGGTGACCATACACCTTTTTCACGGAGGAGAGCCGGTTTAACTTGTACCACAACGATGGAAGATTGCTGGTGTACATACATCGAGGTAAAAGATTGAACGCGTGTGTATCTCAGCGAGAAATGTATGGTGGCTGTTTCGTGATGGGATGGACCGAAATGTCGTTACACGCAAAGACGAACTTGCTACTTATTCAAGGGTACCTTAAAGACGCACAATATATGTTGATGCAAAACATTTTATTCGATGAAAATGCATTATCATTTTCAACTTTTTAGACTTTAATGATAAAAAACAAAACGCACATATGTTTTAGTGCAGATTAAAAACACATTATCTTTTATAAATGTTTTGTTTTGATTAATAGCTACTTTGCCACGAATTCCTCAGTAAAAATAGAGCCAAAATATCGATATTTTTTATATTTTAAAATACAAAAAATACACATGAACAACAGCAATTGGCATCAACTTATACTGTGCGCCTTTAATGCTGCTAGATATCAGCACGATATTTTGATCCCGGTTGCAATTCTGCTCCTACGAGCCGGTGGACGTGGCATGGTATTGCTGTAATACGGCGGACCAGCCTATTTCCAAAGGTATCATACAACGTCATAGCGACAAATGTGTTTTATTATAGGTTTTCTGGTGTTATACAGATTTACCAGTGAAATAAAAAGAGTTTTCATAGTTTCACTGTTTCACACTGATAAAATTACATTTTAATATTTTCACTATTAAAATTTTAGCCCACTTTTACTTCTAATTCAAAGTTCAGCGCTCACAAGGTGTGTACACAATTTTAATGGCATCGTTGCCGAAATGAGGTTACGTTTGCATGCATTTTGGCGCGCTTTTATGAATAACTACAAAATAACTACAAATACAAGTAATAGAACAGAACAGAACATTTATTTCCAAGAAGGTCATAGACCCATCTGGCAAAACATGTACATACTCGTATACAATGGCGACAAAAGCAGCAATAACACAATAAACACAATTTATGCAATAAAATTGATATAAATAAATCATAATAATAAATACATGATTATGCAGATATAGAGAGGTGCACTAACACTGTGTACTTCTTAACAAACAAATAGACGACAATTACAACAAACCTATACACATAACATGGAATACAACGTAGTATTTCTTAATTCAAATGCTTTAAAAATATAAACACTTACATTTTTCAAAATAGCTTCAATTTCGATATTAAAAAGTTCCATTTATTTATGCATACTGGGACGTTGTCTATAATATCTAGGTAGGTATCTAACTCTGAGTTCAGTATATAATGTGCACTCTAAACTAAAATGATACTCGTCTTCTAATAAATTACAAATGGTACATATACGTTCGTTTAATGGTGTTGATTGGGGCCTATTCCATCTACCTGTTTCAATGCTTAATCTGTGTGAAGATAGCCGCAATTTAGACATAGACTTACGGAACTTTGTAGCATTTAATATTTTGAGTTATGGCTGAAGTCTTAAACTTGATACATTAATATAAAATCTAGCTCTACTCGATGCATTAAGTCTACCATGCCAATCCTGGATGAAATTATCTTTTAGCCGCTGTTTAACTAATGACAAGAATAATTCAACATTACCTATTTCTTGATAAAACCATGCATCACATAAACCTAAACTACAAAGAAGGTCTTTATCAAGTGAACACCAATTCGGCTTGTTCGCATTTCGCTCCATATCATTTTTAAGCATAATATAAACCTTTTTTATGTACTTGTTATTATCTGTATACAATAGTTTTACCCAGTATTTAATTATATTCATATATCTAATTGTTTTAAAACTTAACCTTCCTAATTCTCCGTAAATAAAATCATTCTGGGTTGTCTTTTTGACACCGAGTAGACGTTTGCAGAATTGTAGATGAACTCTTTCAACTGCAATACCTTGGACAAAACTCCAAACTTCTGCTGCATAATTTAAAATTGAGGCAATAAGTTTGTCGAATAGATCAAGTATATGCTTTACTGATAGACAAGTGAATTTATAAAGATATTTATTCAATTAAATCCATCGCCTAATACAGTATTATGTTTTACCTTTGATTTGACCACTTTGTACATAGATTTTATTATATGCAACATATTACCCCTAATCCCAAGCTTTATCAATTTATACCACAAAGTTTCTCTCACTACATAATCAAAGGCCTTTGTATAATCTATAAAAGTGCAGTATAAACGTTTGTTTTGTTCAACATATGAGTTATAATGCCATGCAGAACGAAAATATTATCAACAGTTCCCATACGTGATCTAAATCCCACCTGTGCTTCTATATACATTATATGTTTCTGCCCAATCAGTCAATTTATTATTTAATATTCTCGTGAAAAGTTTACCAAAAGTACTCAGCAATGCGATTCCTCGGTAGTTATTCTCATCATTGATATTACCCTTTTTATGCAACGGTATAACAAAACCCTCAGACCATGCCGGTGGAAAATACCCTATTTCAAAAAGCTTATTAAACAAAGTAAGAAGATGCGGCAACAAGACGGATTCCCCATGAATGAAAAATTCATTTATATGCATATCTGGGGCCCCACTTTTGTTAGTATTCAATTGTGTTAAAGCATTAAGTAAACAATCAGAGCTGATGGGCGTATTCAATTCTGCAAACATAACATCAAACTCATTTTCTCATAATATCTATCTATAAAATCCACAACATCCTCGTCTACGCAGAAAAAAGAATCAGTAGGATTATTCACACTCTTAAAATAGCGTTCAAATGTATCTATTGAAATATTAGTACTCTTGATATTAGCACAACCTTTTAACATATTCCAGTATGTTTTTGCATTTTCAAATCTTGACTCGTTTAATTTCTTTGTTTGTAATAATTTATCATAATTTAACTTTTTTTGATAAACACATATTTTATATTGAGATCTAGCAATTACCATATTTTTTTCTATTTCCCTCTGATTTGTCTAATCTATACAGACTTAACATGCTATAGAAACTCATTGTTTATATATATAACAATCTTCATCAAACCATGGCCAGTAATAGTGCTATATTCCTTATGACTTGTATCTGATTGCACATTACACTTGCGCTTAAAGGGTTTTGCTGAATCATATAAAATTGACGAAAAGTCAGAAATACATAAATCAATTTCACATGCCGAGTTAGTATCTTGTATCCTTTGATTACACGATTGTAATTTATCTGGTGTTTCCTGGTTTGATAAATTTTGCATAAATGCATCTTTTTTATCACAATAGTCACGAATTTATTATTAATTGAGTTCCATCTTCAATGATGTTAACTGAGATAGGTTTGTTAAATAACAAAGAAAATTTAACAGCACAATGACCAGAGAGTATATTTGGTGATTCAACTACAGAACTCGATACATGCTTAAATAAATTCTGTGTACTCAAAACATAGTCTAAAACACTTGAACCCCGACTTCCAACGTGCGTAAAATTACCCTTTTATCTCTATCAAATCGACCATTTAAAATACGTAATCCGGTTTCTTTTCATAAATCTAACAGCATTAATCCATAATTATTCAGCCTCCCTTTATCATTTGAACATCGTTTTAACGGTACATCAGTTATATAATTATTTGGTAACAACTCATTAAAGTGCATATAACTATCGCCTGTGACAAAATCCGGCCTATCTGAAGTATGAGCATTTAAATCACCACAAAGCACAAAATAAAAAGAGTTGACATTCTTAGCTTTAAGATTCGTTATATATGAAAGTAACCGATCGAATGTGTTAGCTTCAATCAAACTCTGGCGACTACTATTTTCTGGTACAACATATGATAAACAGAAATACAGATCCTTAACCCAAATCTAAACCCAGCGACACACTATTGATTTTTATACATAAAATATCGTTATTACTCGTAAATATTAATGTTTCATTTGTAACATAAGTGTTTCTTAAATAAACAATTATGCCCCCTGAAGACCGTTTACTAGTTTGCTTATTTTCATGCCTATTTAAAACATAACATTCAAAATTGTATATATGTAAATCAGAAAAGTCATTAGTCCAGGTTTCCGTCATAAGAATTATATCATTTGATTGAAAAATATTTATTAACTCAGTAGAGTGTAACTTATTCGTTCGTCTGCTAGTGAGACACTGTACATTTAACGGCGTACATCTCAGCGTGACTTTCTTGTCAGTACACTATGCGATGATCGGCTGATCACGTTCCGCTGGTTGAACACCGCTGTCAACACCGGGCGTATTTTTAGAAGTGGGTAAAACCTGGCTAATGTCGTTATCTCGAGTTTAACTGACACTTTTTTTTTATAAGGTTTCGCAGATTAAGAACGTTTTTCGGACCTAGCTACATCACGGGGGGTACGGGATCTGTCCCGTGTAGGGGTCTTTGTCACTATTTAATAATGGATTTCCTTCGTCACAATGCACAGTTTTTAGTTCAGTATCACATGTGGATTTCCTTACCGATGTTAAAATCTGTGGTGCGGCCATGCCATGACTAACAGGCTTAGGGACAACGAACTTAGCTGGTGTGATGACGGTCTCCTTGGGTACCCTGAACTGCTGTCTGGGGGCGACACTCACCTGTGAGCCCGTGATGTTGGTGTCTGTCTGCTGAGAATCGCACGATTGGGAGCTGTCTTGAGGCGTAATGATCATGGGTTCGACACTAGAAGGTTCGTGCGTAGATACCGGATGTAGAAACCCAACATGAGCTGGGGTATCACTATCAACAGGATGGGGCGCCGCCGGACAGTCGGAAGTGTTGTTAAGTGCCGACCGATTTATGCGCGGGTTACTAATGTGACCAATATCGTTCAATGGCACTATCCGGTTTGCCCCAGCTAAGCGATTCCAATCAGGAAACTCGTCACGTACGATCTGCCCATCATGAATTAGTTTTGCAGGATATACGACCTGCGCCCTAGATCTTGGATATTCCCTCTTAAGCTCTTTAAGATGAGGCCACAGGCGGCTGCGCGCTTCCTGTATCTCGCGGGGAAAATCCATGTCTATGGAAAAGGGAGTGCCTTTAAGAAGACGTACATTGCCATCACATGGTCAATATCCCCATAGTCTCGAAAATTTGCTATAACGGGCCTACTCTGGAAACGCCTGTTTTGGATTGGCCTACCCAGCCGATGGGCGCGTGCGATGTAGTTATATCTCGCGTCGATAGAAAGTCTATTGTGAAGAAAGTCTCGGACGATTTGAACACAATTCTCACCACGATTTTCTACAAAGCCACGGAATATATTTATTTCTCCTGGACCTTGCCTCTAGGTCGATAGATTTGTAGGCTAAACGTCTGTATGTGAATTTGTCACACGAATCACTTGATTAAGTTTATCATTTACACCTGTAATGTTTTGTTGGAAGGAATGTAGTGTTATAACAGTGTTTACTTGCTCGTTCCTGATGAACCTCAGCTTATCGAACATATGTAACAACTTGCTGTCCAATGACATACGAACAAAGTCTTCCCTTGAAGTACTTGAACTTATTGATGTCTCTTTGTTTGGACATTCCCGCGTATCTAATACTTCGAACCGGTTATGAATAATAATGTTCTCCATTTTTAAAGATCCATAAACAATAAAACATTCCGAAATTCCATTCCATTTGTGTATCCACAAATAATGAGCAAACTGTTAAAATTATCACTAAAATTTAAGTTTTTCAGAGCAGGTAGAAAAAAGTCTGACCACCTGCCGCCATTTTTAATCCGATGTTGTCAGTAATATTATACACTTTTTTAGGCTATGAGAAATAGAAAAAACTGTTTCTTTCAGTTTAAGATCGCAATATTAAAAAAAAAACGTTAACATGTGTATTTCATTTTTGTTGTTGACAGGATTACATTTTTTACTTCTCTTTCATTACTGCAACATAATATCGCTTAGTGAATAAGAGTTGTATTATACATATATAGATAAACAGACCTCAGAGAGTCTAACCATAAGGCAGTCCAGTTCCCTATCATTTTCATTATTACTACGATAAAGCACATACAGAGCTAAACAAACCCATGTAAAGCTCTAATTAAGCCTTCTCATTGCAAAATTGACCACATTTTGGCAACCATAATCACTGTGGGGAACGGACACCGGAAATAGCTCAAAAAATGATAAATCGATAAGCGTTTGATTTTGACACATGGAATGTTTTCTATAATTCTTTGTATTTTATGGTTATAAATTTATCAAAATCGAAGAGTTTCAAATAACTTGACACTGTGCAATACAAGACTATGATGGAAATGTGTCTCCTCTTTTGTATAATAGACCAATTCTCGCCGAAAGTTGCATGATCGCTCACAAATGTTCATTCATGTGGTACGATTTTAAACATTAATCAACATATTGAAAATAAGAATGAAAACTGAATCGAGCGATTTCATTGTGATTACACTATCTAGTAATGTGTAAGATATCAATACGATATGTTTTGTTGTTACGGATATATTCATACCTTTTGATGCCCTGGCGGTGTGTGTACTGGGGATAGATGAAGCAAATAAATAACTACACATGGGATAGCTATTAAGTGGACTGAGGATAGTAACGATGTAATTAGAATAACGAGACTGTCATAATGATTACGGCCATTTACCTATATACGCAAGCTCGATGGAAATTAATTGATGTTGTCCATATCGAGGGACGAGAGCAAAACAAATATTGCTGTTTTTTGTATCTGTACTCACTTAAAACAGATTCATTAATATAGATTAGTAAACCATGACGTGTTATTCACAAGCATCAACGTTCGAGTCGCAAATATCTACATATTTTAAATACGCCGGTAATCTTATGTATTGAGGAACACAACACATATGGCCGTAGAATTTATGTGGTGTTTGCTGTTCATATATATATATAGTATTGCTTTGTAAATCAAGTAGGTACGTTTCTGCACACAGAAAGTTATCAGTAGGAATAAGATATTGTGAGCAAATTTGGAGCACGTGCCATTTTTCTAAGCTTGGGTCGATGTTGCTATTACTTAGAACAGAATGATGGTCTCTACTCGTTCACTTCAGTGAGAAAGTATATATTGTGACCAACCCTGATATTTAAGCAGCTTGCATATATACGTTCATTTAGGAGAGCATGGATCAAACTCATTGTTAACTGAAGTTTGCTAAATAATTTTTCATCACATTGTACTCTCACTTTTTGCAGATTACTTGAATGTTCGAAATAGACATACATGTATATTGTATATTAACAGTGTTACTATCATTTTTTGTCCCATTTTACATGTTATCACCATGACACATTTCTCAACTTTGAAACTTTCCTCAGTACATAATACGGCTATCCCCGATACAGTAATGTGAACATTTCTAAGGGCATATCCTTAACAGTTTAAAAGTTACATTGCCAGTTCTTACAATAAAAATAGTTGAGATTATGCTTTTGAAATTCATCGATTCAGATTTTTTATTTATTCGATATATATCCTAAAAATAACAAAACTTGTCGAAACTCTTTAGGTTTGGGTGATCATCTCAGATTTGAAGATATTTCCAGGTCTGCTAAATCGTAAGCACTTTAAAGTATACCATAGGCCAAATTCAAAATTCAGGTATTAGTTTAAACAATTGTTTCATTTGTGGATACGGTAGATAAGCGTTAACTCAGCTAGATCTTACCTCTGGTACAGAAAAACAACTGCATAATTGTCTGTTAACTTATCACGTTTTGAGCTTTATCCGGTGTCCGTTCCCACATAATGATAATGCCCATTTAAAACCAAACAACCTCTTGTGCACCTGTCATTAAGCATTCTCAGTGCCTAATACACCACATTTCGGCAAACCGTTCACAGTCAAATATATCCATGTGCTTCTTACATTACTTTTCAGTGCCAAGTACTTCACAATTTAGCTCCCATAAAGCCTATTCAAAGCCAACTAAACCCATGTGCAGCTCTATCATTATGACTAGCACTCGATGCCATGTCTTGGCCGTATTGGATTTTGCAGACATATTGGATATATCCTAAAAGGGTCGTTACCCTAAACCATAACAGGGTGTTTACATAATAATGTCAAGATTCCATACTGGGTAAACTGATCTAAAGAAATATTCAATTTACATTTTTGTCATCCAAAATTGGATACAAACAAATTTGTACTTGCATAATACAAGAAATTATACAGGAAATCACATTTTTGTGGCATTTTCGTACTTTGACCTTGAAATGGCCTTGACCTTGAGGCAGACTAATTTAAGGTACATATGGAACATGAGCAGTTTACATTGAAATACATGTCTCAATTTAGTTAAATGTGTGAGATATTTAGAGATAGCAAAACCACAATTAGATAATTATAGCGACCATTTTGAACGCAATTTTGGATTTCTTAGTCCTCATTTTTCATATGTTACACAAAATTAAGTTAAAAAATTCTGCTATACTGCAGCACATTAAATGATTTTTAATAAGCATCAACTTACGAAAATATAGGGTTCTTTGCCTATAAATTCGATAAATGAATCATTTGTGGAAATTGCGGTTGCCAGGGCAACACAAATATTGATTAAGGAATTTTGCATGAAATTTGAAACAGGTCACTTTCAATATCTTAATATCATTAAACATCAATAAACAACGCATTTATAAAGGTCACAGTAAATACCACAACTATATATTAACATACTCGTATTCACAACATCACCCGACTAAAGCGTTAACTTTGTCAAATCTAAACTCAACAATTTTGAGCTTTAATTATTTAATCACCATTACTCTTTAAGAGAATGTACTCCTTGACCGTGATGCTATTCTATTTTGAACCCGAACTGCTGTAATATGTGATTCGACGAACCAGCTACTTCACTCAAATTCATTTTACTGAGTTCCTAACTAAAAAATGTTACCCCGCTATGCCATAAACAAATCATCAAATCAACACATGCGCCTTTCTTAACGTATCTTTAAATTACCCATTCATTGTTTTAGGACTAAAATATATGTTGACTCATTCTTCTTTACTAATAGCTGAGCAAAGACATGCACAGCTCTTGAATTTTGTTTTTCATTCAAAGCTTTTTAAGTCACATTCATTACAAACCGTAAACATGAACTATTGTTCGGTCTGTTAAGCAAAACCGCATTTTGGCAAATACCTTCTTTAGTTATGTTTTGTTACAGAAATAAGACGCTTATTATTTGACATAAAATATTCAGTCAAAGTATTTTGTTACAAATTTAAAGGGAATGGCCTGTATATAGGCTATACAACCTATAACTATGGCATGTAAAACGTCGCTATGGAATTTAAAAGTCGGGTATTTTGAAATATACGGCAAATATAGAAATATTAATCGGTACTATTTATGTTCCAGTCACATACCTTTTTACGATTCTGAATACTCACCTTCCATGCAACTTGATCCATTGAAGAATGTTGTCGAGCTTTGGCTTCTTATTTTCATCTCTTTTTTTCGTCATTGTTCCTTTTTTCAAATCCAAAGGTTTCAAAAGAACACCATCAGAATTACGCTTAGGTTCAATGAATGTTTTCTTCTTGCTGTCATTATTAAGAAACACTCCATTAATATCTAACGAGAAGAATCCAATCTTTTTAGGCTCACTAACACTAATGTCGGTGTTACCCTCCGCCATTTTGTTACTGAATGAATTGGATAGTTATAGTAGGATTATCCCTTGTCTTTTCCTAAAATAGCTATTTATAGAAATATCGATTGGCCCTATCGTTAGGCTACAATTTTACCTAATATATGCATACTTTTACGTGCCTGAATTATATTATAATATTGAATGATTTAATGTTTTTGGTTTTTGCATGCAGTAATTATCTGTATATCGTGTAATATTTGACGCAAAAGTTTAACGCTTTGTGTAGAATATTATTACGACTTAGCCCACGTGGCTGGATGACGCTATAATTGGACGTGTCCATGTAACCCCTCGCTCTGTCGTTATATCACTAATAAATGGGGAGACTCGGTCGTTTTGAAAATTAAGCTATATACGCTTCTGTACAGTGATGGAAGCCAATAAACGTTTGATGTTTTATTTTGGAGAAATTAAAATAATTAACAGGCAGCAAACGTAAACATCCGATATAGTAGTATTTGATGGCACCGTACACAACACACCGCATTGGGTAATATATACGTTGGCACAGCATGTGAAGTAAAACAGTAAAATATATATGTTTCTTATGTAAACTTATAAAAACAATCTGTTTAAGCTTGTCAATTTAATAAAATGCCTGTCAATTTAATTCTTGCAAATTCTATTTAAATAAACAGGTTTGTGTTAATCTTCTATTTTATAATAAATGGTTCGTGAATGCTAAAATATTTAAAGTTATCTACTACCGTCTCATAGAGTACAATACCGTGTTTTCTGCACCTTTCTTTCAATATAACTTGGTATTGTTCATAAGAACCACTGTTTTCCCCATTTCTTCGTCCATTTTGGTATATCAAAACAATGGTATTAAAAGCGGTAAATTTTATTTTGAAGTAAGAGTGCATCTTTAACAAAACGGCTTATGACACAATCAATTCATATTTATATAACCTAGCCTAAAAGTAAGTCTCATACCCAAAGAGAAATGAACATAACCAACAAGCTTTTTTGGCCTTGAAATGGTTATATAGCTCCTGTCACGTCTGATTTCAAACATACAATGATTACAATCTATGTATAATGTAGGTTTTTGTCATTCATTTATCAGATTAAATGTAAGTCAGCAAAACGCTTCCAAATGGTACCAAAATTACATAGAGTCAAAAGGTATCCTTTTGATAGGCTTATACCGGAGTAAAGGTTACACCCTTTTAAGCACTTGGTAACGTCATTGAAATGATCTTGTCAAACTGCGTTTTTCAATTCTCCTCAAAAATTCGAAACTGAGCAAAGCAATCTAAAGGCTTAGCGCAAGACTATGGTAATGCCTTCAATTTTTATATTGAGTAATAACCGCAATGAATCAAGCCCGCGAAAGCTATAATGAGTACAGCCATTAGTGTAATATTAACACGAGCGTTCTAATGATTTAGTTTATAACACAATACGTATATGTTACGAGACCTCTTTCTCTCAATATGCACAATGTAAGGTAATACTGAAGGCTATACAAAGCGCCAGTCAGATTAATATTTCTATCAATAGCTGTTTTCCGAAAATTCAGGAAGCGTATAAATGGTGCATTAACTAATCATTGAATACAACGTTGAGCACAGCCATTGCACGATATGATGAGCCATACCAAGGTTTATATCAGCCTAAAGAGAATGGGTGAAATGTTTTGCTTGCATTCATAAGCGAGATATTTATGTATACGTTAAAGCACTTGAACAATACATTCAAGATCTTAATAGTGTTCTGTTTTGTTTAAAACGTGCTCTTGTTTCGTGCAATAATTATTCCTTGTGCTATCTGTGTATACCTTACATAAAAATGAATCTACAGTATAATAACAAACTCGAACCAAAAAAGCAACCACTAATTTTAAATACATGATACTTGATTATCTAACATTTTGATTCCCAAAAGGCATTGATCAAACGCTTTGCATACTGCTGTAAAGTCGAGCATTGCCTAAAGAATTTCCTCTTTGAATGCAATGATATGACATAAAATAAAACCATTATTTAAAGACTTTTATCTTAAATATTTAACTTTGCCGTCCTTTCTAAACTTACTTCTCACCCTGATATAGAACTAATTTTTTATACATGAACTTTAGTGGAAAGGTAGGTGGATATGAAACACCCCTATGACTTTCCCATATCCAATATTTCCCAAATAAACCGTGTTTAATAACTTTGCCAAATCTTAACCAAGCTCAATATTTTTAACTTTACTTGAAGAGTTACTATCACTCTTTAAGGGAATACACAACTTTACCGAATACCATTGCCATTTTGAAACTAGAATTATGCTGTAATATGTGATTCTACAAACCAGCTACTCGCTAAATTCACAAGGTATAGCTATGTTTTCCAAAACAAAAGTGTATTACCCGCTTATCCATCATCAAATCATTGAATCACATTATACGCCATTACCGACACCGTATCTTTATAATACCTTATCATTGTTTTAAGACCAAAATGTATGTTTACTTGTGCTCATTGACTAAAGGACGAGCGTCATCATCTACATACAAAGGTCTTGTGTTTTTGTTAGCCTCGAAACGGGTTGTTTGTGCAGTTTCTATAGCCTCAACACGGGTTGTTGATGCAATTTCTATAGTCTCAAGTCCGGTTGTTGATGCAGTTTCTATAGCCTGAACTCGGGTTGTTAGTGCAGTTTCTATAGCCTCAACACGGGTTGTGGGTGCAGTTTCTATAGCCTCAACTCGGGTTGAAGGTGCAGTTTCAATAGTCTCAACTCGGGTTGTTGGTGCAGTTTCTAAAGCCTCACAAGGGTTGTTGGTGCAGTTTCTGTAGCCTCAACTCGGATTGTTGGTGCAGTTTCTTTAGCCTCAACACGGGTTGTTGGTGCAGTTTCTTTAGCATCAAAACGGGTTGTTGGTGCAAGTTCTATAGCCTCAACTCGGATTGTTGGTGCAGTTTCTGTATCCTCAACACGGGTTGTTGGTGCAGTTTGTATAGCCTCAACGCGTGTTGTTGGTGCAGTTTCTATAGCTTCAAAACGGGTTGTTGGTGCAGTTTCTTTAGCCTCAACACGGGTTGTTGGTGCAGTTTCTATTGCCTCAACACTGATTGTTGATTCAGTTTCTAAAGCCACAAATCGGGAGGTTGATGCAGTTTTTAAAGCCTCAACGCGGGTGGTTGATGCAGTTTCTATAGCCTCAACTCGGGTTGATGGTGCAGTTTTTATAGCCTCAACTCGGATTGTTTGTGCAGTTTCTATCGCCTCAACACGGGCTGTTGGTGCAGTTTCTATAGCCTCAACTAAGGTGGTTGATGCAGTTTCTATAGCCTCAACTCGGGTTATTGATGCAGTTTCTATAGCCTCAACACGGGTTTTTGGTGCAGTTTCTTTAACCCTCAACTCGGGTTGTTGGTGCAGTTTCTATAGCCTCAACACGGGTTGTTGGTGCAGTTTCAATAGCCTCAACACGGGTAATTGATGCAGTTTCTATAGCCTCAACACGGGTTGTTGGTGCAGTTTCTTTAGCCTCAACACGGGTTATTGATGCAGTTTCTATAGCCTCAACACGGGTTGTTGGTGCAGGTTCTATAGCCTCAACTCGGGTTATTGATGCAGTTTCTTTAACCCTCAACTCGGGTTGTTGGTGCAGTTTCTATAGCCTCAACTCGGATTGTTTGTGCAGTTTCTATAGCCTCAACTCGGATACTTGGTGCAGTTTCTATAGCCTCAACTCGGATTATTGGTGCAGTTTCTATAGCCTCCACTCGGATTGTTGGTGCAGTTTCTATAGCCTCAACTCGGATTGTTGGTGCAGTTTCTATAGCCTCAACTCGGGTTATTGATGCAATTTCTTTAGCCTTAATACGGGTTGTTGGTGCAGTTTCTATAGCCTCAACACGGGTTGTTGGTGCAGTTTCTATAGCATCAACTCAGGTTATTGATGCAGTTTATATAGCCTCAACACGGGTTTTTGGTGCAGTTTCTTTAACCCTCAACTCGGGTTGTTGGTGCAATTTCATTAGCCTCAACACGGGTTGTTGATGCAGTTTTTATAGCCTCAACACTGGTTGTTTGTGCAGTTTCTTTAGCCTCAACACGGGTTGTTGGTGCAGATTCTATTGCCTCAACACGGTTGGTTGATGCAGTTTCTATAGCCACAAATCGGGAGGTTGATGCAGTTTCTAAAGCCTCAACGCGGGTGGTTGATGCAGTTTCTATAGCCTCAACTCGGGTTGATGGTGCAGTTTCTATAGCCTCAACTCGGATTAATTGTGCAGTTTCTAACGCCTCAACACGGGCTGTTGGTGTAGTTTCTATAGCCTCAACGCGGGTGGTTGATGCTGTTTCAATAGCCTCAACTCGGGTTATTGATGCAATTTCTTTAGCCTTAATACGGGTTGTTGGTGCAGTTTCTATAGCCTCAATACGGGTTGTTGGTGCAGTTTCAATAGCCTCAACACGGGTTATTGATGCAGTTTCTATAGCCTCAACACGGGTTGTTGGTGCAGTTTCTATAGCCTCAACTCGGGTTATTGATGCAGTTTCTATAGCCTCAACACGGGTTGTTGGTGCAGTTTCTATAGCCTCAACTCGGGTTATTGGTGCAGTTTCTATAGCCTCAACTCGGGTTATTGATGCAATTTCTTTAACCCTCAATTCGGGTTGTTGGTGCAGTTTCTATAGTCTCAACTCGGATTGTTTGTGCAGTTTCTATTGCCTCCAATCGGATTGTTGGTGCAGTTTCTATAGCCTCAACTCGGATTATTGGTGCAGTTTCTATAGCCTCCACTCGGATTGTTGGTGCAGTTTCTATAGCCTCAACTCGGATCGTTGGTGCAGTTTCTATAGCCTCAACTCGGGTTATTGATGCAATTTCTTTAGCCTTAATACGGGTTGTTGGTGCAGTTTCTATAGCCTCAACACGGGTTGTTGGTGCAGTTTCTTTAGCCTCAACTCGGGTTATTGATGCAGTTTCTATAGCCTCAACACGGGTTTTTGGTGCAGTTTCTTTAACCCTCAACTCGGGTTGTTGGTGCAATTTCTTTAGCCTCAACTCGGGTTGTTGATGCAGTTTCTATAGCCTCAACACGGGTTGTTGGTGCAGTTTCTATTGCCTCAACACGGGTTGTTGGTGCAGTTTCTATAGCCTCAACATGGGTTGTTGGTGCAGTTTCTTTAACCCTCAACTCGGGTTGTTGGTGCAATTTCATTAGCCTCAACACGGGTTGTTGATGCAGTTTTTATAGCCTCAACACGGGTTGTTGGTGCAGTTTCTATAGCCTCAACACGGGTTGTTGGTGCAGTTTCTTTAGCCTCAACACGGGTTGTTGGTGCAGTTTCTATTGCCTCAACACGGTTGGTTGATGCAGTTTCTATAGCCACAAATCGGGAGGTTGATGCAGTTTCTAAATCCTCAACGGGGGTGGTTGATGCAGTTTATATAGCCTCAACTCGGGTTGTTGGTGCAGTTTCTATAGCCTCAGCTCCGGTTGTTTATGCAGTTATTTTAGGCTCAACTCGGGTTGTTGATGCAGTTTCTATAGCCTCAACTCGGGTGGTTGATGCAGTTTCTATTGCCTCAACTCGGGTGGTTGATGCAGTTTCTATAGCCTCAACTCGGGTTGTTGATGCAGTTTCTTTAGCCTCAACACGGGTTGTTGGTGCAGTTTCTTTAGCCTCAACACGGGTTGTTGGTACAGTTTCTTTAGCCTCAACACGGGTTGTTAGTACAGTTTCTTTAGCCTCAACTCGGATCGTTGGTGCAGTTTCTATAGCCTCAACTCGGGTTATTGATGCAAATTCTTTAGCCTTAATACGGGTTTTTGGTGCAGTTTCTATAGCCTCAACACGGGTTGTTGGTGCAGTTTCTTTAGCCTCAACTCGGGTTATTGATGCAGTTTCTATAGCCTCAACACGGGTTTTTGGTGCAGTTTCTTTAACCCTCAACTCGGGTTGTTGGTGCAATTTCTTTAGCCTCAAGACGGGTTGTTGATGCAGTTTCTTTAGCCTCAACACGGGTTGTTGGTGCAGTTTCTATAGCCTCAACACGGGTTGTTGGTGCAGTTTCTTTAGCCTGAACTCGGGTTGTTGGTGCAGTTTCTATAGCCTCAACACGGGTTGTTGGTGCAGTTTCTTTAACCCTCAACTCGGGTTGTTGGTGCAATTTCATTAGCCTCAACACGGGTTGTTGATGCAGTTTTTATAGCCTCAACACGGGTTGTTGGTGCAGTTTCTTTAGCCTCAACACGGGTTGTTGGTGCAGTTTCTATTGCCTCAACTCGGGTTGTTGGTGCAGGTTCTTTAGCCTCAACACGGGTTGTTGGTGCAGTTTCTATAGCCTCAGCTCCGGTTGTTTATGCAGTTATTTTAGGCTCAACTCGGGTTGTTGATGCAGTTTCTATAGCCTCAACTCGGGTGGTTGATGCAGTTTCTATTGCCTCAACTCGGGTGGTTGATGCAGTTTCTATAGCCTCAACTCGGGTTGTTGATGCAGTTTCTTTAGCCTCAACACGGGTTGTTGGTGCAGTTTCTTTAGCCTCAACACGGGTTGTTGGTACAGTTTCTTTAGCCTCAACACGGGTTGTTGGTGCAGTTTCTATTGCCTCAACTCGGGTGGTGGGTGCAGTTTCTTTAGCCTCAACACGGGTTGTTGGTACAGTTTCTATAGTCTCAACTCGGGTTGTTGGTGCAGTTTCTTTAGCCTCAACACGGGTTGTTGGTGCAGTTTCTTTAGCCTCAACACGGGTTGTTGGTACAGTTTCTATAGCCTCAACTCGGGTTGTTGGTACAGTTTCTATAGCCTCAACTCGGGTTGTTGATGCAGTTTCTTTAGCCTCAACACGGGTTGTTGGTGCAGTTTCTTTAGCCTCAACACGGGTTGTTGGTACAGTTTCTATAGCCTCAACACGGGTTGTTGGTACAGTTTCTTTAGCCTCAACTCGGGTTGTTGATGCAGTTTCCATAGCCTCAACTCGGGTGGTTGAAGCAGTTTCTATTGTCTCAACTCGGTAGTATGGTTCGGTTTATATTGCATTAAACCGGGTGGTTGATGCAGTTTCTATGACCTTAACACGGGCTGTAGGTGCAGCTTCTATTTCCTCAAGTCGTCGGGTGGGTGCAGTTTTCATTGTCTCAAACAGGATGGTGAATGCACTTTCTATTGCCTCAAATCGGGTTGAGGGCGCAGTAACTATTTCCTCAATTCGGGTTGGCATTGTAGTTTCTATTGCCTCAACTAAGGTGGTTGTTGGAGTAACTATTACTTGGGTTGTATGATCAACGGTAACTTTATTGAACACTAATGTTTTTAAAATAAGTTAACTTACAAGTATTGTGTTAAAATGTCTCGCGCGTTGCCTCATTCAATTGATTTCCATCCGTCGCCACCTACGTAGTTGATGTGTTTTGTGTGTTGTCTCTACAGATAATTTCCACTCGCCGCCTATCACGTTGATAATGGGTTTCGCGCGTTGCGTCATTCAGTTAATGTCGCGGTACGCGCGTTATCTTATACAGCTGATCGCCATCGCCAGTAAAGTAGTTAATGTGTTTAGTGCATTTGATTTCTATCCGCCGCCTTTTACCTAGTTCAGAGTTAAATTGTTTGGCGTGTTGCCTCATACAATTGATTTCAATCCGCCGCCAGCAAAGTAGTTAATGTGTTTAGCGCATTTGATTTCTATCCGCCGCCTTTTACGTAGTTCCGTGTTAAATTGTTTCGCGCGTTGCCTCATACAATTGATTTCCATACGCCGCCAGTAAAGTTTTTAATGTGTTTAGTGCATTTTGTTTGATTTCTATCCACCACCTTCTACATAGCAAAGAAATAAAGTGATAAAGTGTTTCGCACCTTGCCTCATACAATGAATTTCCATCCGCCGCCAGTAAAGTAGTTAATTTGATTTCTATCCACCACCTAATACATATAACGGAGTTTAAGTGTTTCGCACCTAGCCTCATACAGTTGATTTTCATTCGCCGCCTTAGCGGAGTTAATATGTTTCGCGCGTTGCCTCATACAACTGATTTCCATCCGTCAACTGTCACGTTTATAATGTGTTTCATTCGTCTCATACAAATGATGTTTATCCGCCGCCTATAAAGTTGTGAATGTGTTTCGCTCATTAACTAATACTGTTGATGTTTATCCGTCGTCAGTCAAATTGTAAATGTGTTTCGCACGTTGGCTCCTTCAGTTGATTTTCATCCGTCACCAGTCATGTAGTCATGTGTTTTGGGCGTTTATCATACAGTTGATTTTAATACGTCGCCTGTCACTTAGGTAATGTGTTTCGGCCATTCAAAAGTTACTTCGCCTGTACCCTATCATATATGTGAGGCTTCTCGACCATATATGAGAGCTGATAAGATTTTTTCTGAATTCAAATTTTTCATATATATGTTTTGATATTGCAAGTTTTTAAAATGATATTTAATCTGATTCATGTGACATGTTGAGTTCACGATATATAAATGATATTAAGATATGCTATTTTACTATGCAACTTATTGGTGTACGCCACACAGGCTTTTGTTATGTTCTGTTCTGAAACTCATGTCCATTATTCAGGTATTATAATGATGATTTCTTAATGTTTTCTTTCGACCAATGTTACGGCAATCTATTTAAAGTGATACTCGTATTTAAAATCAATACAGTCACACATATATACTTAACATAAACTTCTGTTGGGTTTAAGGATTAAGAGTGATCAACTATCGCCTCATAAGCTCAAATACCGTGTTTTCTGCACCTTTCTTTCAAAATAAACACGGTATATTTCGATACTTTAATATCCTTTTCTGAAAATAAAAAAAAAATATTGTGTTAATTGCTGCACTGTTAATGCATTTCTTAGTAAGTACAGTAGCTGACCATAAGCTGCCAAAATATGCACACGTTTTCTAACACTAAAATTCAGATAAACTGTATGAACAATTTTGTTTACCAAACTATGATAACTGGTTATTATTTGGTAATATGGCCCTCCTGTATATCACTATTCGAATTATTCGTGGAACGGAGACATACAGGCTTTATGTTAAGTGCACTGGAAGATCATACCAAATTTTCATAATTTCTACAATTAGGTGGTGTTTTGACGTGATCACAAGTTTCTTCTTTTTAGGTTTGATTTTGATAGTACGGCACACATTTTCGATTATATTGATGTCAGGGCTCTATGAAGGCCAATACGCAGAGAAAATGCTGTACTCATTTTCCCTCTCAGTGGTACTCGTCGATGCGTTCTCTGAGGCATTAGCCTCTGGAAAAATATAGTCACCTTCTGGAAAATCCTTGGCAATGCAGTCTTTAAACTTCTCGCAGTCTATATTTTCCTCAACAGCTTCCAAATTTCCCACACCTTTGTAAGTCAGACAACCCCAAATCATACCCGAAACAGCTGCCTCCACGCTGACCAAGGCACTCTTGACGCCATACTTTATTTGTTTCCCTCTACACACTAAGTCTGTTTTTAATATCAAGTTTTACCTGTTTAACTAAATATCACAGTTTTCCACTGTTTGTTCAGGGTCCAATGTTTCTTCTGTTTACACCAGGAAACACGCCATATCCGGTTAATGGTATTGATAGTTTGTGCATTAATTACTTTTCTTCTTGTAAATCCATGTAACCTCAATCGACGTCACATAGTTCTCGATGAAATTTGTTTAGGCAAAGTTTCATTCATAAGTCTGGTCTAAAGTCTTCCACTTTGTGATGTATTTTCTACATTTCCGCTTCCTATTCAGAAATTGCTCACACTGGATTGACTTATAATGTTTTATGTTAAAGAAAATGATAAGCACAAACGAAAATTCCAAAAAGAAAGAAAACTCTTAAAATTGATCACCAACGACAAGAAAGAAGACAGCTCCCTTTGCAAGCAACATTTTTTAATAACTCACTAATGGCCAGCCAATGTAGTTGAAGGTTTATCACCCAAAATTTATGTTTGTAATATTGATTAAACAGTTTATATAGCGCTTTTGCTTCGCATTCATCGATTTGTGTTTTCTTCTTATTTGTTTTTTTTCCCGTTTAAAGTTGTTAATTAAATTAAAAGAAACAAAACAATGATGTGTTAGTAAAGAATAATTTCTTAAATGCTTTAAGGACTGATTCAGAAAGTTTTTAATTTATGCCATTTAATTGCATTGTGGCTATCTATTGCACGCAAGCTGTAGTATGATAATGCGTGACCTTACCAAATCAATGAAGCATTCATATGGAGTCATAAGTGGCTTTCAGTTATTAATTTATTATAAAGAAAACCACATGAACTTGAAAACAGTCCCGCTCCCTTATTAGTTTTAAGCAAATAGGATAGTAAAAAATTATGTTGAAACTTTTAATATAAATAATATTGAAATATGTGGGAGGAAATAAGCAAAACATTTTTAGATTAATTTAATATTAGGTTTTCTGTGTTCATATCAATGAAATGTCCCACGTCTATAATATATACATATGGAGCAAAATAGTTATTGCAAAGCAAACATTTACAGATAAGATAAAATCAATCATGCTTGTAATGTGAATCTTCACATATAAAGTAGTTTCATATTGCTGTCAAAAAATGGTCAAACGAAATATTCTAACGATAACACTTATTTTTCTCCAAGGATCCTAATTATTTATCGATTGTTATCTAACATACTTTATCAATTTCTTGAACAATTTTCTGATAAGCGATACTTACAGGTTTTTGAATGTGGGGAAAACCTTTTTCATTTGGCAGACTCGTTTTCAATGATTTGAGTCTATCCCTTCTATGGTCCGTGTTCATGCCTGATTTGAGTTCATCTCTTCTATGGTCTGTGTTCATGCCTGACTTGAGTCCATCTCTCCTTTGGTCAGAGCTCATGCCTCATTTGTGACCATCTCTCATATGGTCAGAGTAATGACGTATTTGAGACTATTTCTCTTATGGTCCGAGTTCATGCCAGATTTGAGACCTTTTCTTCTATGCTCCGTGTTCATGCCTAATTTAAGAACATTACATCCATGGTAAGAGCCCATGTCTGATTTGAGGCCGTTTCTCCTACGGTCAGAGTTCATGTCTGTTTTGAGGCCGTCTTTCCTACGGTCCGTGTTCATGCCCGATTTGAGTCAATGTATCTTATTGTGAGAGCTAGTGCCTAATTTGAGTCAATCTCTCCAATGGTCAGAGTTAATGCCTGATTTGTGCCAATGTATCTTAAAATCAGAGCTAATGTCTGATTTGAGGCCATCCCTACTAGGGTCCGTGTGCATGCCTGATTTGAGTACATCGCTCCTATTGTCCGCCTTATTTGCTGGTTTGACTCCATCCCTTCTATGGTCAGAGTTTATGCCTGATTTGAGTCCATTCCTTCTATGGTCAGAGTTTTTGACTGATTTCAGTCAATCTCTGCTATGGTCAGAGTTAATATCTGATTTGAGTCCATCTCCTCTATGGTCCGTGCTCATGCCTGATTTGAGGCCATCCCTCCTATGGTCCGTGTGCATGCCTGATTTGAGTCCATCGCTCGTATTGTCCGACTTATGTGCTGGTTTGACTCAATCCTTTCTATGGTCAGAGTTTATGCCTGATTTGAGTCCATTCCTTCTAGGGTCATAGTGTTTTACTGATTTCAGCCCATCTCTCCTATGGTCAGAGTTAATGCCAGATTTGAGTCCATGCCTGCAATGGTTAGAGCTCATGCCTGATTCGTTATATAAGCGATTATGTGGCCGTATGCATTGCGTGATTTCAGTGAAGTGCCACTAGTGGACCTTTTCAGTTGATTTTTGAGACTATTCACGTTGTTTGTTACGTTTGCAATGAACCCTGATTTATTATCACAACCGGTCATATGTTTTAGAAGCAAACGTATGTGCTACATTCTGTAACATTTAATATAAATAAATTAACTTTACCTTAGGTCGTCGGTATACTACTTTTTGTTAATAAGCCATTCCGGTATAGTGCATAATAAATGCGACTGTTTTTCTATATCTATGTACAAAATAATATAGAAAAACATTCCGGTATAGTGCATAATAAATGCTACTGTTTTTCTATATTTATGTACAAAATAATATAGAACAAATACTTATTTTAAAAAACCAACAACAACATAATTTTGTTTTGCATAATTAAAAGATATATAAACGGGATTTGCAAGGCCACTCCAATGTGTCCAGATCTCAGTATTATACAAACATGATTACATTAATTCAAAGCAATATAAAAACACAAAGCCACATTAATACAGTAACTTTCAATTGGAAATAGTCGTTTTGAATAATATATTACAATTAAATATTTATATCTAAGTGTGGAATAATTGTATACAAATAAAATCTACCTGCATAAATACAACGCATCTCATCAAACGACATGTATATCTTCACATAGTAATATAAACAAATAAAACACGCTGTTACACTAAACAAGTGTAACAAATCCAAACACACATAACACAAAAGGGCGTGTTTTACATAACGAAACCAGTTCCAGTAATTATAGCTCATAGAATTTATACCGCTTCACAGAAAAGACATGTTCCATAAGTTGGTAATAGGACGTGAAGTTTAAATCTTTCGTCCCTGATAGCAGTTTCCATTTTGTATGTTATATAATTCCAAAATGCACTGGTGGAAATAAAGGGAAGTATATAGATTAACCAAACATGAATCAACTTTAATGATGGGACACATTTAGCAAGTATCCTAGCCAAATTAATTATCAATCAATGCAAGAGCAGGAAACTCTTCAAATATCATTTAGAGTGATCTCCCTTAGGTAAAACTTGAATTGATAATATTGAGCGTTATGTGTCAAAATTAAGCCAGATTTATTTGACAAAATCTGTAACATGGTGTTTATAGTTACAATTGTTCAGCTGCCCTGATCAAAATCGGTAACGTTGCATCAAACAGGTTTCATCTTGATGACAGGCAAACGTCTACATACTCAAGGCTAGTGAGTATACCATCTGTGCAGGAAAGCGTACTCGGAGTCAAGTGGAAGCCGGGTACAAGTCGCATCCCTGCCTGAAAACTCCAGCAGGTGAACGAGCGTGGGATACAACACAAGAAGAACAAGTAAGTTTTAACGTTTTATTGTATACGATATCCATGATAGTTGTTAAGAATAATTTTGGGTGAACTAGGTTAAAAACTACCATGTGTTTAGTGTTCTATTGTTTCCAAAATAACGGTTAACACTTTCAATTAAAACGTGGTTTCCTCATTAAGTGTTTAAACAATCATAGGTATATTATAAACAAGCTGATGAGTTTCAAGATGATATTAACGAATACCTTTAAAAACAATGATTTTATAAAACAAACCTTGGATTATCTTCTGTCACATTAGATTTGATGAAGGTAAGGAGCTGGTCCAGAAAGTTGAAACAAACCTTGGGCTTCCATGGACCAGGGATGTCCTGAAATACAGTTTAGAGTATCATACCTACATATTCAGCATATAAAATCGTCATTCCTGCCTGCAATAAGTCCTATGGATTATCGTTGAGAACTGCATCTCAACAACTTTACCGAAATGACGTCATAAATTGGTTCGTACTCGATCATTTACCCTTCTCAATTAGGTCTAAAATGAAGTTTGCATTTCCCTAGCCACATGTTTATGTGTGGGTAGGTTTACTTCTGTATCACTGAATTCCTGCATCTATTTATTGAGTTGTTCTCTGTCGATGTTATAAGTATATTTTATGCTTTAGAGATTTGGCTATACAATTAAGAAAATAACATACATACATACACCAAATGAGCAGTTTAAGCCAGACAAATGCTTATTGTCGCTGTTAAAATGTGTTCCGTTTTAATTGTTTGTACGTTTGTTTGCCATGGTAACAGTTTTTGCATGACGACGCCAACAATCACATCAAGCCTTTTCACAATACTCCTACGTCGTTTATAGAACTAATAGCGAGAGTTAAGCAAACTTCAACGCCAAGGCTTATCACAACACCTTTGTTCGTTTAATAGAACACCTAGTATAGGTGTGTTATGTTCAGCAAGGTCAGTCATAAAATCCTTACGTTGTGTTAGCGCTTTTTAGAACTAGTAGAGGTAAGGGGTTGGTAATTTTTTAAATGTAAAAAACTACAGGTTGCCAACATGTAATGAATAACTTTTCAAGGGTGCATACGATTAAAGTCCTAACAACCTCCGTGTCAAAAGGCTCTCAGCATGACTATAAGGTTTGAAATGAAAAGCAGTCAGACTCAGTCTCTGTAAGCCTGTGCATTATAAGAACATAAATTATTTAACAAAATGTAGGTAATGGACCTACGTTTTACACAGTGGTTTGACAAGTAGGAGTCCGATTTAGGGTTTTAATGTGACTGTTGCTTTTGTCTCGAAATAAAACTTAGATTTCAATGTGGGGTCATGTTAGACAAACAAATCGCATGCTTTATTTTTTAGAATACATTCATTATATATGACTTGTGACAGTAAATACAAAATGACTACTATCTAATGCCTAAAAACCCAAACCCTCTTACACCATACCGCATATTGGACATGTCTAAAGCGCTCATCCTGTCTATATTGATAGTAATTTAAGACCAGATCTTTGTCCGAACTGTTGTTTTTTCAATATTATCTAAGAAGCTCGGCGTGTAAAGCTTTCGGATTGCCTTACTATCAACCGAACTATTATGAAGTTCAGCCATCTTGATTTAAACTCTGGAACTCACTCGAGTCATTCAGTCAAATGAATCTCGTGTCTGTTATTCAATTGTGGGAAAATTGCATCGATTCGAATGTGAATACTCATTGTAACAGGCCACTTTTAAGAACGAAATTAAGATGATTTACTTTGGAAAGCCCTTGTGTCAATTTAAGACATATGATTGTATTCCTTTTTGACCCTCTTTTAAGTTGATGATTTGTGATTTAAGGACTGATTTTTAGTTTTTTTTTAAATTAATGTACTTACTTCAAGCTATCTGGCTAAGGTGTTTCGGGTAGAGAATCGCTAGGAAAGGGAATACTTGTTATGCTTACTTAATGTTCTTAATGTACTTATATTCGTCCCGAGCATAAATTGAACAGTATTTTAGGTATTGACGTGAAACTCATAGGAGAAGTTTAGTGCTCAGACACCATTAATATGTCTGAATTTTGTTGCCGTTTGTTGAGTTTTATATTTTTGAATGGAGTATAAATGGAGAAATGATTTCTTAAATGCTTTAAGGACTGATTCTGAAAGTTTTTAATTTACGCCATTTAATTGCATTGTGACTATCTATTGCACGAAAGCTGTAGTATGATAATGCGTGACCTTACCAAATCAATGAAACATTCGTATGGAGTTTTAAGTGGCTTTCAGTTTTTAATATATTATAATAAAATCTCATGAATTTGCAAAAGAAATCCAGCCCCCTAATAAGTTTATAGCAGTGGGATAGTAAGAAATGATGTTAATTTTTTTATATAAATAATATTTGAATATTTTGATGGAAATAAACAACACCATTCATAGATTAATTTAATTTTGAGGTTTTCTTTGTTAACATCAATGAAATGTCCTTTTTTACGTCTATAATATATACATATGGAGCAAAATAATTATTGCAAAGCAAAAATTTACAGATAAGATAACCCAAATCATGCTTAGAATGTGAATCTTTACATCCAAAGAAGTTTCGCATTGCTGCCAAAAATGGTCAAACGAAAAATTATAACGAACACTTATTTTTCTCCGATGATGCTTATTATTTCTCGATTGTTATCTAACGATTGTTTTTGAACAATTTTCTTTATTGGGATATTTACAGGGTTTTGAATCTGGGGAAAACCTTTTTATATTTGGCAGATTTATCTTCATTGATTATGTGCGATTCACATATCAAAATATTCTAACAACTGTTTTGACATATATGGTATTTTGTACTTTTATCAGCGTTGGGGTGTTTTAGAATAAAGAAAAACTCAAAGTATCATGATTAGGTATACCGTCTATCAATTATATATCTTTCATTTACAGATCATCTAGAAAGACTGAACGACGAGCTTAAGAAACGTTTGTCTAACTCAACCCAAACTCTTGATCTCTCAAGTGGATCCCCAACTCGGTGATGTACTGATTTGGGTCCATATTTCCTATGATCCGAGTTGATGCCAGATTTGAGTCCAACTCTGCTGTGGTCCGACCTCATGTCTGATTTGAGTCTATCTCTACTCTTGTCAGATGTCATGTCGGATTCGGGTCCGACTCCTTTGGTTAGATTTTATGACTGATTTGAGCCATCTCCGCTATGGTCCAAGTTAATGACTGATTTACGCCCATCACTTCAATGGTCAGAGTAAGTGCATGATTTGGTAATTCTATGGTAATAGTTAATTACTGATTTGAGTCTATCTCTTCTAAGATCCGAATTAAAGCCAGATTTGGCACCATCTCATCTATGGTTAGCGTTAATGGCTGATTTGAGCCCATGTCTTCTATGGTAAGAGCAAATGATTGATTTGAGTCCATCTCTTTTATGGTTAGAGTTAATGGCTGATTTGAGTCCATTTCTTCTTTGGTTAGAGTTAATGTTTGATTTGAGTCCATCTCCTTTATGGTTTGATTAATGGCTTATTTGAGCCCATCTCCGCTATGGTCCGAGTTAATGGCTGATTTAAGTCCATCCCTTCTATGGTTAAAGTTAATGGCTGATTTGAGTCCATCCCTTTTATGGTCAGAGTTAATGGCTGATTTGAGTCCATCTCTTCTATAGTTAGATCTAATGCTTGATTTGAATCCATCTCTTTTATGGTCGGAGTTAATTCCTGATTTGAATCCATCTCTTCTATGGTCCGAGTTGATGCCTTATTTGAGTCCATCTCTTCTATGGTTAGAGTTAATGGCTGATTTAAGTCTTCCATGGTCCGAGTTTATGCTTGATTTGAGTCCATCACTTCTATAGTCAAAGTAAGTGCTTCATTTGAGTCCATCAGTTCTATAGTCCGAGCTAATGCTTGAATTGAGCAATCACTAACATGGTCCGAGTTAATGCCTGATTTGAGTCCATCACTTATATGGTCCGAGTTAATGCCTGATTTGAGTCCATCACTTCTATGGTCCGAGTTAATGCCTGATTTGAGTCCATCACTTCTATGGTCCGAGTTAATGCCAGATTTGAGTCCATCCTTTCCATGGTCCGAGATTAAGCCAGATTTGAGTACATCTCTTCTATAGTCCGAGTTAATGCTTGATTTGAATCCATCACTTCTATGGTCCGAGTTAATACCAGATTTGCGTCCATCTCCTCTATGGTCCGAGTTTATGCCAGATTTAAATCCATCTCTTCAAGGGTTAGAACTAATGCTTGATTTGAGTCCATCCTTTCTAAAGTCCGAGTTTATGCCTGATTTGAGTCCATCACGCATATGGTCAGAGGTAATGCCTGATTTGAGTCCATCACGCATATGGTAAGAGTTAATTCCTGATTTGAGCCCATCACGCATGTGGTCAGAGCTAATGCCTGATATGAGTTCATCAGGCATATGGTCAGAGCTAATGCCTGATTTAAGTCTATCACACATATGGTCAGAGCTAATGCCTGATTTAAGTCCATCACGCATATGGTCAGAGCTAATGCCTGATATGAGTTCATCAGGCATATGGTCAGAGCTAATGCCTGATTTAAGTCTATCACACGTATGGTCAGTGCTTATGCCTGATTTGAGTCCATCTCTTACATGGACAGAGCTAATGCCTGATTTAAGTCCATCACACATATGGTAAGAGCTAATGCCTGACTTGAGTCCATCTGTTCTAAAGTCCGAGTTTATGCCTGATTTGAGTCCATCACGCATATGGTCAGAGGTAATGCCTGATTTGAGTCCATCACGCATATGGTCAGAGTTAATGCCTGATTTGAGTCCATCACGCATATGGCCAGAGCTAATGCCTTATTTGAGTTCATTACGCATGTGGTCAGAGCTAATGCCTGATATGAGTTCATCAGGCATATGGTCAGAGCTAATGCCTGATTTAAGTCTATCACACTTATGGTCAGTGCTTATGCCTGATTTGAGTCCATCTCTTACATGGACAGAGCTAATGCCTGATTTAAGTCCATCACACATATGGTCAGAGCTAATGCCTGATTTAAGTCCATCACACATATGGACAGAGCTAATGCATGATTTAAGTCCATCACACATATGGTCAGAGCTAATGCCTGATTTGAGTCCATAATTATCTTCTATGGTCAGTGCTAATGCCTGATTTAAGTCCATCTTTCCTATGGTGAGAGCTTATGCCTGACTTGAGTCCATCTCTTCTATGGTCAGAGCTAATGCCTGATTTGAGCCCATCACTTCTATGGTCCGAGCTAATGCTTGACTTGAGTCCATCACTTCTATGGTCCGAGTTAATGCTTGTAAGGGCCCATCTCTTCTATGGTCAATGCTTATGCCTGATTTGAGTCCATCACTCATATGGTCAGAGCTCATATCTGATTAATTATATAAGCGATTGTGTGGCGAGATTTGGGTAAGGTGCCACTAGCGGACCTGTTCAGTTGATTTTGAGACTAAATACGTTGTTGGTTATGTTTGCAATTTGCCCTGATTTATGATCACAACGGATCATATGTTTAAGAAGTAAACATATGTGCTATATTCTGAAACAACTAATAGGAATTAATTAACTTTACCTTAGGTCGTCGGCATACTGCTTTACATTTAGACGACATTCCGGTATAGTGCATTATAAATGCGATTGTCTTTCTATATTTATTACAAAATTATATAAAACAAAATACATATATTATAAAACCCCAACAACAACATAACATTTATATGCATTATTCAAAAATATATAAACGGGATTTGTAAGGCCACTCCAATGTGTCCAGATTTCAGTATTATACAAAAATATTGATGTCATTAATTCAAAGCAATATAATAAAACAAAGCCAAATTGATAGTAACTTTTAATTGGACAAAGTTGTTTGAATAATATATTACAATCAAGTATTTATATTCAAGTGTTGAACAATTTTATACAAATAAAATCTACCTGCATAAATAAAACGCATCAAATCAAACTCATGCATAGTAATATGAACAAATAAAATACTCTGTTACAAATCTAAACACAAATAACACAAGTGGGCGTGTTTTACATAACGGAACTAGTTCGAGTAATTATAGCTCCTAGAATGTATACCGCTTCACGGAAAAAACATGTTCCATATGTTTGTAATAGAATGTAGAGTTTAAATCTTACGTCGCTGATGATAGCTTTCATAATGTCCGTTATATAATTGTTGGCCAAAATGCACTGGTGGAGATAAAGGGAAGTATATAGTTCGACCCAAAATGAACCAACTTTATTAATGGGACACATTTAGCAAGGCAAATTAATTATCAATCAATGCAAGAGCAGCAAGCTCTTCAATTTTCATTTAGAGTGATCTCCCTTAGTTAAAACTTGAATTGAAGATATTGAGCGCTATGTGTCAAAATGATTGCAACGATGTTTGCATGCATTAAAAGTGATGGAATAAAAACGAGCAGGTTTAACTTCCTAAACTACTGTCATGTTTTTGTCATGATAGAAAAAATGGATAGGTCTAATAAGTCTAAGAAGATGTTGACAGATGCCGATCGTAAGAAGTTCCAGGAGAATGGAGTGGCGTATTAAGCACAGATATTGTGACATCGGTATCAATCACGTGACCATTGTAAACACCACTTTTGAAAGTCGTCAAGGAGCGGTCCGTTATTTTTAATTTTCAATGAATGTTAATGTCCATATGTTAATGCATTAGATGTATGTGGTAAAATTAGGAAACCGAAAAATTTTGTCGATCGTACGTTTCTACTCTCCAATATAAGCAGATATATTTTTTTGTTGAAACTTTGCTTAAAATTGGTTTTCTACCAAGTCAAAACAATGGTGACGTTATTGTCAGTCGCGACTGGGACAATGTGTTATTCTCTGACGGAAGATCTTTATGTATTATATATTATGAAACTATGACACTAAGATAAATCAATTTACGACTAAATTGACATAGAATTTTATTGAAACGCATATTAACGTAACAAATAACGTAGCAAATAACAACAGGGAACATCTGGGGATGAAGGAATAATAATAATAATAACCAGAAAGTCTTAACGAGCATTGATGTCATGAAGTAGGAGGTAATGAATGTCTGGGACACTTTGGACCATGATTTGATAGCTTCTTTGATGAAAGGGAGCATACAAAGGAGGATTGAAAAACGAGTTACCAGATATCCAGAAATGAAAGTTTGTTAATATTTGAACTTTAAACCACTGTGAACAAATATTGATGTAACGTTTTGCTCTCTTTTGAAACATAAACAGAACCGTTTAAATAAGTTCTGATCAAAAAAGAGACGTGGGGATTTGGCTGAAGATACAGGAACGGTGTAATATGGGACTTGCGCCATAGAAACGGAATCACAAGAAAGGTGTAACCATAATACTGCTTAATTGTCTTTAAGCCATATCTATTTTATAAAGTCTGTAACATGGTGTTCATAGTAACAATTGTTCAGCTGCCCTGATCAAAATCAGTAACGTTGCATCAAACAGGTTTGATCTTGATGACAGGCAAACATCTACATACTCAAGGCTAGTGAGTATACCATCTGTGCAGGAAAGCGTACTCGGAGTCAAGTGAAAGCCGGGTACAAGTCGCATCCCTGCCTGAAAACTCCAGCAGGTGAACGAGCCTGGGATATAATGCAAGAAGAACAAGTAAGTTTTAACGTTTCATTGTATATGATATTCATGATGGTTGTTAAGAATAATTTTGGGTGAACTAGGTTAAAAACTACCATGTGTTTAGTCTTCTATTGTTTCCAAAATAACGGTTAACACTTTCAATTAAAATGTAGTTTCCTTATTAAGTGTTTAAACAATCATAGGTATATTATAAACAAGCTGATGAGTTCTAAGATGATATCAACGAATACCTTTAAAACCAATGATTTTATAAAACAAACCTTGGATTATCTTCTGTCACATTAGATTTGATGAAGGTAAGGAGCTGGTCCAGAAAGTTGAAACAAACATTGGGCTTCCATGGACCAGGGATGTCCTGAAATACAGTTTAGAGTATCATACCTACATATTAAGCATATGAAATCGCCATTCATGCCTGCAATAAGTCCTATGGATTATCGTTAAGAACTGCATCTCAACAACTTTATCGAAATGACGTCATAAATTGGTTCGTACTCCATCATTTAGCCTTCTCAATTAGGTCTAAAATGAAGTTTAGATTTCCCAAGCCACATGTGTATGTGTGCGTAGGTTTACTTCTGTATCCCTGAGTTCCTGCATCTATTTATTGAGTTGTTCTCTGTCGATGTTATAAGTATATTTTATGCTTTAGAGATTTGGCTATACAATTAAGAAAATAACATACATACATACACAAAATGAGCAGTTTAAGCCAGACAAATGCTTATTGTCGCTGTTAAAATGTGTTCCGTTTTAATTGTTTGTATGTTTGTTTGCCATGGTAACAGTTTTTGCATGACGACGCCAACAACCACATCAAGCCTATTTACAATATCCCTACGTCGTTTATAGAACTAATAGCGAGAGGTAAGCAAACTTCAACGCCAAGGCTTATCACCACACCTTAAGTCGTTTAATAGGACTCCTAGTAGGGGTCTGTTATGTTCAGCACCAAGGTCAGTCATAAAATCCTTACGTTGTGTAAGCGAACTTGTAGAGGTTAGCCAACACAAACACCAAGCACAGTATATTTACATCGTTCTATAGAACTAGTAGAGGTTAGGGGTTGGTATTGTTTTTAAATGTAATAAAAACTACAGGTTGCCAACATGTTTTAAATACCTTTTCAAGGATGCATAAGATTTAAGTCCTAACAACCTCCGTGTCAAAAGGCTTTCAGCATGACTATAAGGTTTGAAATGAAAAGCAGTCAGACTCAGTCTCTGTGCATTATAAGAACATATATTATTTAACAAAATGTAGGCAACGGACCTACGTTTTACACGGTGGTTTGACAAGTAGGAGTCCGATTTTGGGTTTTAATGTGACTGTTGCTTTTGTCTCGGAATGAACCTTAGATTTCAATGTGGGGTCATGTTAGACAAACAAATCGCATGCTTTATTTTTTAGAATACATTCATTATATATGACTTGTGACAGTAAATACAAAATGACTACTATCTAATGCCTAAAAACCCAAACCCTCTTACACCATACCGCATATTGGACATGTCTAAAGCGCTCATCCTGTCTATATT